>NC_081311.1:160567500-161192500 GCF_026419965.1 Kogia breviceps | reverse complement strand
GTTTGTTAATAGACTCACTGGCTTTTCAAAGAGATTTATCTTTTCATACCCCCCTGACTGAATGCAGAAAAGTTGCCCTTATTCTTTCACTAAGCAGGAAGACCTCTGAAATCTAAGATGTTCCTTACTCAATACAAAGGTAGGAGTACACTAAAAGTATTATCACGATGAGGTTCTGCTGCCCAACTTGGAACATTCCTTGGCAATAAGAGCCTGTAGCTGACCTTACTTAAGATCTTCCATTCTTGTCATTATCTGTGGTGCCTCTTAACAAAATCAAGAGATATGCCACATCTCATGCCCTATCTTTCTCCTATTGTTATCTCGTCTTGTTTCCTGATATTGGCCAAACCACAGCCCAAAGCACATCTTATCTCACGTACATTTATGATGCTGGCTGACTACAACTCTCAAAAGTTGCACTGTTTCTGAAGCACAGCTTGAAAATTACAGAAACTGAATTAATGATTCCTTCTCTTCCTTGTTCTTATACTAAAAGTATTTGTAGGAATATTATTATAGAGTTAACTGAGATTCTGATACAAATCTAGTATGCTACCAACCCAGATATAGATAGTGGGTATACAGCTTGACTGAGATGACTAACTAACAAGGAGAAAAACAGGTATTTCCTTTCACAAAGCAGTGGGCTCCAGAGCAGAGCCAGAAGAGCAGCACACAGAAAGAAGTAAGAAATGCCTGGCCTTAAGAACTACCATGCCTCAGTATCATTTTAAACACTTTCCTCTCTCCCTCTTTCTGTGTTTAAAGGAGATGGAATGACATTTTTAAGAGGTATTGTGTACACAAATAGTCCATAGAATGCTGAAATTATATTTTACCCCTTATAAGAATTGGGACTGTAAGTTAGAATCAGAAATGGGTCTTCAATATACCGATGACTGGGCTTCCCGCAGGCATCCTAAATCAGAGTTTCCAGAGCTGAAGCCAATAAACATCTATCTTTAAAATGTTCTACTGGTGATTCTAATTTGAATCTATAGTAAAATATCAATCTGTAAAACTTGGCCTCAGTTTTCCAGGAGCCATGGCCTTTTACAAGAAGATTTTTATTGACCTCTTGACTCCTAAGTACTGGTCCTTAGTAGGAACTGTCATTGTGCTGAGCCAGGGAGGAAGAGTGAGGGATGTAGGATTAGAGAATTATCAGCATTCTCAGGTCACAGTACTTTGTGAGATAAAGACTTTGTGTAGTCTGCAGAGTCAGTAAAATCCCAGGACATGATTGAAAAATCTGACTGCTGGAATTCTGTTTTCATAATAAAATAAATAACCTTATTAAAAAAGAATAAAGGCACATGATAAAAAAATCAAACAATGGAAGTATTATTTTTCCTACTCAACAACTCACACTCTCAATTCCTATAGTTAACCAGGAAGTTAACAGTTTCTAGAGTAAATTTACAGAATAAAAATAAAAGTATACAATTCAGTGCATATGCCCCTGTTGTTTATAAGAGAAATGTTGTTCTTTACCTTTCTTTTTCCTTGTAAAGTAATGTATTTGGGTGATCTCATAAAATTAGGCAATTATAAACATTTAATACACATATATGGCATGGTTATAGAATATGTTTCAATGTATCTCACATTGGTTGATTTTGATGTGATGCCCCTATTTAAGAACCTCTTTATAAAGCTAGGATTTAATTTTCTACCAGTTGTGCACGTGGTAGATTTCAGGCTATTTCTAAGATCTTGCTATGGCAGAAAATACTGCAATAATTTCTCTTTATACTTGTATTAATGTATCTTAAAATATATTCCTGGAAGAGAGATTTCCAGGTCAAAGAGTAATGGTATTATTTTTTTGCCCTTTTTTATATTATCCACTTAGTCCAAAAAAATTGTATCCATTGAAATTCCCATCAAAAGTGTAGTAGTGCTTCTTTTCTCACACCGTTATCAACAGTGGTTTTTATCATCTCTTTAACAAGGATTTAGATTTTTCTCTATTTATCATTACTGTCAACAGTCCTGTATTCAGCAGCACAGTGTTACCCCCAAATTACCATCTAATCACTCATTCACCCAACGGCTTACACAATAGGGAAATCCTATGGGATCCACACACCATTAAAAAGGAATCAATTCCATTAAATTTACTTCCTCCTCTATGAGTCATGCATGTGTAATGGGAAATGCATATATTCTGGCAATTTGCCAAAATGAAAAAATAACACATAGTACCCACTCTAATTGAAAATATGTTCATTTTTGAAACTCATAAAACCTGAAGCTTGGTTGGGAAGATTCTTGATTCGTTGGGGATTTCAAATTTCCTATTTAATTAGACTTAAGTTATATTTCTGAGAGACTGAATTTTCGAGTATAAGAAGAGATATGAAGATGTAATTTCTTTACTATATGAATAGCCTGATATATAGGTATTTGAGTAGCTGCTTGTGTAATCTATAGCTCTCTCAACATATGAAACAGGAGATCAAAAAATTATATTGATGGAGAATATAAGAACCTCAAAGCTTAAAATAGATGATTTTAGTCCTCCCCCCACCTATGGCTGCTTTTCTTTATAATGTCCCGAGCTGTGGTTATTGAATGGCAAAAGCCTGATGCCAAATATACCCTGAGGACAAACTCTGATGAACACTTAGCAGTTCTCAGCCTGAAGTGCAATTAACTACCCATCACTGGCCTTGTTTAAACTTTAAGGATACGGTAGCGATAGCCATATTTTCTGATAATAGATCATAATAAAATGTTTTTCTTACATTATTGAAAATGCATTTGTTTTAATTGTTGTATTTTAAGTTGAAAACCTGAAATCTGATCCAAACATTTGCATATTCTGAGCAAAGAGATGTTTGCTACTTTCTTATGGAATCATTTCAGATCAAAGTAATGTTCAGTTAAGGGGGCACTCAGTTACTAGGATTTGAGATATATGTATAAAACTATTTTTAAATGGTAACATAAATGTGATATTTATCTAACTTCTTTTTCTGAGAACAGATATCTTCCAAAAAAAAATTTGGCTTCGAAACAGATCTCCATGGGAGAAAATGCACACATTATTTCACCTTCAATTATTTTTAATATGTGCATGCATAGACAGTAGCTAGATAGATAAATGGAGGTCTGAAATGACTGATGCCAAACATTTAGCAAAACTTCCAAACAAGGAGTGGAAATAAGAGAGGGGACACAAAGTCTTTTACTTTTACTTTCCTCAATTGGTTATTTCATTTTGATTTGTTGTTTGCCTGTTTCTTTCTCACAGTGAACATGTTTTTGTTTTTTTTTTTAAACTTTGGAAATTTAAAATTGCCATTAAAATGAACAATTGGGGGACCTTCAAGATGGCGGAAGAGTAGGATGTGGAAATCAACTTCCTCCTCACAAATACATCAAAAATACATCTACATGTGGAACAACTCTTACTGAATGCTGACAGAAGCCCTCAGACTTCCCAAAATGCAAGAAACTCCCCACATACCTGGGTAGGGCAAAAGAAAAAAGAAAAAAACAGAGACAAAAGAGTAGAGATGGGACCTACACCTCTGGGAGGGAGCTGTGAAGGAGGAAAAATGTCCACACACTAGAAAGCCCCTTCAATGGCGAAGACAGGGGGTGGGCAGGGGGGAAGCTTTGGAGCCACAGAGGAGAGCACAGCAACAGGGGTGTGGAGGGCAAAGTGGAGAGATTCCCACACAGAAGATTGGTGCCAACCAACACTCACCAGCCTGAGAGGCTTGTCTGCTCACCCACTGGGGCAGGCGGGGGCTGGGAGCTGAGGCTCGGGTTTCGAAGGTCAGATCTCAGGGAGAGGACCGGGGTTGGCTGCGTGAACAGCCTGAAGGGGGCTAGTGTGCCACAGCTAGCCAGGAGGGAGTCCGGGAAAAAGTCTGGACCTGCCTAAGAAGCAAGAGGCCATTGTTTCAGGGTGCGTGAGGAGAGGTGATTCAGAGCACTGCCTAAAAGAGCTCCAGTGATGGGTGCAAGCCATGGCTATCAGCTCAGAACCCAGAGACGGGCATGAAACACTAAAGCTGCTGCTGTAGCTACCAAGAATCTTGTGTACAAGCACAGGTCACTATCCACACACCCCTGCCCCTGAGAGCCTGTGCAGCCCACCACTGACAGGGTCCTGTGATCCAGAGACAACTTCCCCGGGAGAACACACGGTGTGGCTCAGGCTGTTGCAACATCATGCTGATCTCTGCTGCTGCAGGCTCACCCCGCATTCCAATTATAACTACCATACAGCTCCCTCCCCCAGCATGCGTGATCAAGAGCCCTTTAATCAGCTGCTGCTTTAACCCCTTCCTGTCTGGGCAGGTAACAGACTCCTAAGGGTGACCTACACGCAGAGGTGGGGCCAAAACCAAAGCTGAACCCCAAGAGCTGTGAAAACAAAGAAGAGAAAGGGAAATTTCTCCTTGCAGCCTCAGGAGCAGTAGATTATACACCCACAATTAACTTGAGGTACCCTGCATTTGTGGAATACCTGAACAGACAACAAATCATCCCCAAATTGAGGTGATGGACTTTGGGAGCAACTGTAGACTTGGGTTTTGCTGGCTGCGACTGACTTGTTTCTGATTTTTATGTTTATCTTAGTATAGTTTCTAGCGCTTATTATCATTGGTGGATTTGTTTATTCGTTTGGTTGCTCTCTTTTTAATTATTTTTTATCGTTTTATTTTATAATTTTTTATTTTAATAATTTTACTTTTAAAATATTTATTTATTTATTTATTTTCTTTCTTTTTTTTTCTCCCTTTTCTTCTAAGCCGTGTTGTTGACAGTGTTTTGGTGCTCTGGCCTGGTGTCAGGCCTGAGCCTCTGAGGTGGGAGAGCTGAGTTCAGGACACTGAAACACCAAAGACCTCTAGGACCTATATAATATCAATTAACTAGAGCTCTCCCAGAGATCTCCATCTCAATGCTAAGGCCCAGCTCCACCCACTGGTCAGCAAGCTCCAGTGCTGGATGCCCCATGCCAAACAACTACATGACAGGAACACAACCCCACCCAATAGCAGAGAGGCTGCCTAAAATCATACTAAGTTCACAGACACCCCCAAACACACCACCAGACACAGCCTTGCCCACCAGAAAGACAATATTTAGCCCCACCCACCAGAAAAAAGGCACAAATGCCTTCCACCAGGAAGCCTATACAACCCACTGAACCAACATTACCTGCTAGGGACAAACATCAAAAACAACAGGAACTATGAACCTGAAGCCTGCAAAAGGAAACCCCAAACACAGTAAATTAAACAAAATGAGAAGACAGAGAAATATGCAGCAGATGAAGCAGCAAGGTAAAAACCCACCAGACCAAACAAATGAAGAAGAAATAGGCAGTCTAACCTGAAAAAGAATTCAGAGTAATGATAGTAAAGATGATCCAAAATCTTGGATATAGAATTGAGAAAATACAATAAATGCTTAACAAGGACCTAGAAGAACTAAAGAGCAAACAGGAAAAGATGGACAACAAAATAAATGAAATTAAAAACTCTCTAGAAGGAATGAATAGCAGAAGAACAGATAAGTGACCTGGATGATAAAATATTGGAAATAACTACTGCAGAACAGAATAAAGAAAGAAGAATGAAAAGAACTGAGGACAATCTCAGAGATCTCTGGGACAACATTAAACACACCAACATTTGCATCATAGGGGTCTCGGAAGAAGAATAGAAAAAGACAGGGTCTGAGAAAATATTTGAAGAGATTACAATTGAAAACTTCCCCAAATGGGAAAGGAAATAGTCAATCAATTCCAGGAAGTGCAGAGAGTCCCATACAGGATAAATCCAAGGAGAAATATGCCAAGACACATATTAATCAAACTATCAAAAATTAAATTCAAAGAATAAATATTAAAATCAGCAATGGAAAAACAACAAATAACATACAAGGGAATCCCCATAAGGTTAACAGCTGATCTTTCAGCAGAAAATCTGCAAGCCAGAAGGGAGTGGCAGGACATATTTAAAGTGAGGAAAGGGAAAAACCTACAACCAAGATTACTCTACCCAGCAAAGATCTCATTCGGATTTGACAGAGAAATTAAAACCTTTACAGACAAGCAAAAGCTGAGAGAATTCAGCAGCACCAAACCAGCTTTATAACAAATGCTGAAGGAACTTCTCTAGGCAGGAAACACAAGAGAAGGAAAAGACCTACAATAACAAACCCAAAACAATTAAGAAAATGGTAATAGGAACATACATATTGATAATTACCATAAACATAAATGGATTAAATGCTCCAGCCAAAAGACACAGACTGACTGAATGGATACAAAAACAAGACCTGTATATATGCTGTCTACAAAAGATCCACTACAGAGCTAGGGACACATACAGACTGAAAGTGAGGGGATGGAAAAAGATATTCCATGCAAATGGAAATCAAAAGAAAGCTGGAGTAGCAATACTCATATCAGATAAAATAGACTTTAAAATAAAGAATGTTATAAGAGACAAGGAAGGACACCAAATAATGATCAAAGTATCAATCCAAGAAGAAGATATAACAATGTAAATATTTATGTGCCCAAAATAGGAGCACCTCAATATGTAAGGGAAATGCTAACAGCCATAAGAGGGGAAATTGCCAGTAACACAATAATAGTAGGGGATTTTAACACCCTACTTTCAATGCAACAGGATAGAAAGCCCAGAGATAAACCCATACACATGTGGTCATCTTATTTTAATAAAAGAGGCAAGAATATACAATAGAGAAGTGGTGCTGGGAAAACTGGACAGCTACATGTAACAGAATGAAATTTGAACACTTCCTAACACCATACACAAAAATAAACTCAAAATGGATTAACAACCTAAATGTTAGGCCAGACACTCTAAAACTCTTAGAGGAAATCATAGGAAGAACACTCTTTGACATAAATCACAGCAAGATCCTTTTTGACCCACCTCCTAGAGAAATGGAAATTAAAAAAAAATAAACAAATGGGACCTAATGAAAATTAAAAGCTTTTGCACAGCACAGGAAACCATAAACCGGACAAAAAGACAACCCATAGAATGGGAGAAAAATATATGCAAATGAAGCAACTGAGAAAGGATTAGTCTCCAAAATTTACAAGCAGCTCATGCAGCTGCTCAATATCAAAAAAACAAACAACCCAATCCAAAAATGGGCAGAAGACCTAAATCGATCTTTCTCCAAAGAAGATATACAGATTGCCAACAAACACATGAAAGGATGCTCAACATCACTAATTATAAGATAAATGCAAATCAAAACTACAATGAGGTATCACCTCACACCAGGTGGAATGGCCATCGTCAAAAATTCTACAAACAATAATGCTGGAGAGGGTTTGGAGAAAAGGGAACCCTCTTGCATTGTTGGTGGGAATGTAAATTGATACAGCCACTGTGGAGAACATTATGGAGGTTTCTTAAAAAACTAAAAATAGAACTACCATATGACACAGCCATCCCACTACTGGGCATATACCCTGAGAAAACCATAATTCAAAAATAGTCATGCACCACAATGTTCATTGCAACACTATTTTACAGTAGCCAGGACATGGAAGCAACCTAAGTGTCCATCTACAGATGAATGGATAAAGAAGAAATGGCACATATATACAATGGAATATTACTCAGCCATAAAAAGAAATGAAATTGAGTTATTTGTAGTGAGGTGGATGGACCTAGAGTCTGTCATACAGAGTGAAGTAAGTCAGAAAGATAAAAACAGATACTGTATGCTAACACATATATACGGAATCTTAAAAAAAATAGAAAGGTTCTGAAGAATCTAGGGGCAGGACAGGAATAAAGATGCAGATGTATAGAGAATGGACTTGAGGACATGGGGAGGGGGAAGGATAAGCTGGGACGAAATGAGAGAGTGGCATGGACATATATACACTAGCAAATTTAAAACCTATAGCTAGTGGGAAGCGGCCGCATAGCACAGGGAGATTAGCTCTGTGCTTTGTGACCACCTAGAGAGGTGGGATAAGGAGGGTGGTAGGGAGATGCAAGAACGAGGTAATACAGGGATATATGTATACATATAGCTGATTCACTTTGTTATACAGCAGAAACTAACACAACATTGTAAAGCAATTATACTCCAATAAAGATGTTAAATTAAAATAAATAAATAAATAAAGGTAATATAGAATATTATAAAAAAGTAAACAATTTTAGAACATAATTTAAAAATATTATCTCATTTTATCCTTAGGCACACACAGTAGTAGTTGCAGGGTCATTATTATTGGTTACACTTCAAGTCCCTGTGATATTCTCTCTATGTAAGTGGATGAGATGTTAGTGTATTCCTAAAGTAAGCTATTCACTACAAATTTTTGCAATAATGGAAATGTTCTATTAACCATTCTGTTATTAGTCACACATGGCTAGTTAGCACCTGAAATACTGGTGAGCCTGATAAACAGAATTTTAAGACTTCATTTAAATACAAATAGACATGTATAATCACTACCCTACTTGACAGCGTAGCTCTAGATCATAATCAGAAGTTCTTGTTCCAAGGAAAGCTAAACAGTTAAAATGGTATCTTAGTGTAGCCTCTGAAAAACAGACTGATCTTCACAGATGTTCCTTATGAAGACAAGTTTCACTCTTTTGTGGTCTCAGCTCCTGGCATTAGAAGCAGGGAATGCAATTCACTGGCCACTCCCTGGCCTATTTAGTATAACAACTCATCCATTAGCAGTGGAGATAACATATTATTTGCTTAACTGCTTGATCTTAATAAGGGAGATGACACTTATTACACCAGGAAAAAAATTAGGACTGCTGTATCTAAGATGAAGTTATTTTTTGCCTGTCACGACAGGTGCATTTCATAAACAGACTTAGTCTTCTGCTTTTCCTCTCTCACGTTTAGATAATCACAAACAGAATACTAAGGAATTATTCTGTACCATTCCATAGCCTAACCTGTGATTCCATTGTTAGAAACAATATGGGTGAGAATATAACTGTGTAAAGATTATGTTGATTCTTTTCTCCCCAAAGCGAGACATTCAGTTAAAGAATACATGTATATTGACTCACAGATCAAGAACAAAGAGTTTCCTCCCAGGAAATTCAAATCAATTAAATACGAATACATGATATGTCCAATTGGTGTAAGATCAACAATGAACAAAGGAATGTGTTTTTTAAAAAGTGTTTTGATCAATTTCTATAGTCAATCAGATAGCAAGCCTATGTTAGAGGTGTATGAGCAGATATACCTCTCAGGGTTTAACCTGTTTACAAATAAAGCATATCTTAATTTCCCATCACAACTAAGCTTTAGTCCTGCCATGTAATAAAAAAATAAGCTTTAGAATATGTGTTAAGCACCATAATTTCAAAAATCAGAAGATTTAGACATAGATTTGAGTATTTAGTATATGTAGATTATATATAGACATAGATATATAGAGATGGATGATATATAGATTTCAATTTAAATTAATTTTTGAAACCCTAAGGCATTAAATGAAATGTATAAGTTAAAAACACACACACACACACAAAGACTTTCTTCTTTTCTTTTAATTCATGACAGAAAAAATTAAAATGACTCTGTTTCATTTCTGGCTTTATTGGCATAGCTACTTTTAATTGATTATTTATCACATCTTCAGGATTTTTTTTCTTGAAGGTTAGATCTTGCAAAATTAGAATGGGTGAGAAATTTTTATTGTCTTCTTGCATTCTTTTCATGGTTCATTCTGATATAGTTTACACTAAAATTCCATGGGAAAAATGTTCTGAAGAAACTTCAATCAATTCAACATAAAAATAGGAAATTAACTTAATAATATCCTGTATTGATCTGATGCATTTAAACTAATTACTTGAAAGTGCATCCCTTTCTCTGAAGAACATATCCGGTATGCCAAGATTGTATCATCTAACACATAAATAACCTAAGCTAACACAAATATATACTTAATTTTCCATTCAGGATAGCCACTGCAGGGTGTTAAATGGTTATTCCTGTAATGAAAGTGTTCCAATAATGAATTAAACAGTTTAATGTTTTCCGTAGTGCATTAAATGATTCAATGTGGTACTTAATCTTTAGAAATACTGAAAATGTGCAACCATTCCACAACTATGAACTAACATACTTTAAATATGCTGTTTGGAGTTAACAGAATGTTTATACATGAGCTGAAGAGCTTAATGGCAACAGCAGTATGATTTTACCTTTAAGATGAAACATCAGAGAGAAAAGGTTTACTTTACTGATAAGTATTTCTGTAGAGCAATATTCCCAGCTGTGAAAATAGTAAAGTTGAAAAATAAGCCTCAGTGTCAAGAATATATTGAGTTGTTTAGATATTTGCTATAAAATTACATCTTTAGGCCACAAGGAATATCTAAACAAATAAGAGATAAGACAAGTAGCAAAGAAAAAGGAAAGAGAAAACCAAGATAAGAGGTGCATTATGTAAATCTACAAATGCAGCTGAGGGACACTTGGGCATACTGTTATGTATAATATAAGTATGCAAAATCACAGGGTGGATATGGGAATGTGGAGAGAGAAGGAGCGAAATATATTGATAAGGAATAGGCAATGAAAGATCTCACAGGTTAAAGATTTTTATTCATTTATGTATTATTTTTCAGTCATGGAAGTATTAAACTAAAGGATGCCATAACCAAATCTGTAGTTTAGAGGAGTCCAAGAGGCAATGTGATCACAAAATTCCAGGGAGGGAAAAAGCGATGAGATATTAGATGGAGGATGGGTATGGAAATAAAGTAGAGTTAGCCTTTGGGGGATATCAAATTTGGGAGATATCAAAAAAAAAGGGGGGGGAGTTAAATGCTAAGAGTGATGGAGATAAAAGCATGTCCAATAACTTTCAAGTTTCTAACTAGGAGTACGGGCATTTGCATTTTGCTTTTGAAATGATTCAACAGTATAAGACAAATATATACTTTAGATAAGTAAGAGTTAACAAAAGAAATTGCCTATGAAAGAAGAGTGAATGAGAAACATCACTTAATAAACAATGCTATTTGGTTTGCCACTAACTATTAGGGAACTAATCAAAGGGTGTAGTTTGCCATCTGCTTTGTACCAACCCTTAGACCTGAAGTCTTTTCAAAGGCACATGATCTAGCATGAATAGACTGCATTAAAAACAGCCAATAAAATGTCTCTAGTAGCTAGTAGTTTTACTACTTTCAATTATCTTTATCAGATAGATGCACCAAACTACTTTTTTAGTTTGCTAAATCACTAAAGAGTTGTCTGTTTCAGTATAAATTGAAAGTTTGCTTCACTTAAAGTTTGAATTCACAAGGACTTTTTCTGTCCTTAACTAAAATTCAAGAGTCCATAGTATGTCCATGTTTCTAGTGTACATGTCATGATATTGCAATATTCTTAGTATTATTTGGATATTAAGCTATAATAATGAACTCTTTGGACCACAACTGTTTGGTTTAGTTCTACTTGAACTGCTACTTCTGTACTATAAGCCCTAAAAATTTCACAAAAATATATGACTGTTGTGGAGTGAAGGGAGCAGTGGGGAAAAAAATGAGGCCTTAAAGGAAATTTACTTGATTCTCAGAGATTGTGGCACTTATGAGTTTATTGGGATGTTTTAGTACCAGCAGTCTTAGAGTTCTGGACACCTAAAGAGTCCTGATACTGTTACACTTTAACTTTTCTAATGATGATACTAAGCTCTAGCTCTCTTATTTAAAGATGCTTATACTAATTGTGTCAATTAGAAGACAAAACAAAAACGTAACATATTTTTATATTATCCGAACTTCTAGTCAACTATAACTGAAACTGGAGGTGTGTGGAAACAGAGAGAAGAGATTCTGATTTATCAGCTTTTGGTTCAGTGCTTACTTATTTTTAATTTTGTTTTGTATTCCTTGAAAAGGATAACTGAACTAACACAAAGTATGGTACCTTCAAGTGACTCAGGTATATCATTTCTGACTCCTTATTTTTCTTATACATTTAAGCAAGACAGAAAAGTCTCGTAAGTAATAAACAAGATGGGAAGGAAATTCTCATTTTGGAAAAATGGAGAATGTGAAGTTGATTGAATGGTTCTCATAAATTAGTGATTTTCTTTAGCAACAACAAAATTACTTTATAGTGAATATATAATTATTTTACTCCAGATGGTTTTGTCATCACTTGAAAGTTTTAGAGCATTTTAGAAAATTTCCCTTGGGTTCGTGAAATACTTCTACAATACTTGGTAACATGTGTCACCACATCACTTTTACTTATGACTGTGAATTTTCACCATTACAACTAGTTTTAGTTAGTGGAAAAGAAGAATGCATAAAGGTGATGGTAATAAAAACCATGAAGGCATTTATTTTGTGTAACTCCAGTGTGGGGAAGGGTAGCACATAAATTCATCTTGTCAGGAGCAGAAATTTTTTTTGTTCAGTTTTGAAGCAATAGATTTTGTTTGTTTGTTTTTGATGAAAGTGGCAGGCATGTCTAAATATGTTCCAGGGAGCTGTCAGTAGTGATAGTTTGAGAGAAAGGGCTGTAAATAAAGTGATAATTACTTTCAAAGATTTGTAGATATTTATGTTCCTTTAACAGTAATTTAATGGTTAAACACTTTAATATCTACAGAATATTGATATTATATGCCCATTGAAAATCATTCTAAATACAAAGAAGAACAACAACAGAAAGGTAAAGTGGTCAACATACCCTAGGATGAATTCAAGATTTGAAAAATAAAGCATTTTTAAAAAGGTCTTAAACCTTGAAAACTTAGATGCACAGAGCTTACTTATGAGCTGATTATATAAAATTTTAAGACTGATGAACTTTGAAAACATGTGGATATAAATTGGCTACTACTTTCATTTCAGTAAATATTTGCAATACATTTGAACATCACCAGTTAGAACATGGGCTACATATGTTGGCATGATGTGTTTAGCAAAATGATTTTTTTCTTTCTGTGAGATGCCAGAAAATGCTTGGGAAAAATTAAAACCCAAGTATGAGAGAGTAAAAAAAAAATCAATGTAGTAAAAAATATTGGAGACAAGAGATAGCTAGAAACACTACAAAGGGATTGGTAAACATTGAACTTTACCCAAAGACTGCGGTGGCATCAGGATAGCAGATGGTAAAGTGCTAACAAGCAGAGGAAGATATCCAAAACCACTGGAAAGTATAATTTAAGAAGCTACATGAGGTACCAAGGGACCATACAGATGGTACCAAGTGTGAGGCAATCATCTGCACAGCCATAAAATAATCTTCACCTTTCCTGGTAGAGAAGGAAACTGCAGTAAACAAGATCAAACTGGGAAATGTGCATGGTCCAACGTTACAGATGAACTGATAAACGAGGTGGCAACCATGCACTAAGTGTCCTTCATAAAACCTGTCAGTGGGCAAACGGGAAACAAGGGACTGGACAAGTATCAGTGCAAATCAATCCACATAACACTTCCCCTAACCAGCCAGATGTGGAAGAGAGCAAGAGTTGCTGAGGATCATCATTCTCAGGTGGAAATGTTAGGCTGCCCCACTTTGGGAACCGCCTACAAAGAGAGGCAACCTGGATCAGAGAAGAAGGAGAGAGAGAGAGAGAGAGAGAGAGAGAGAGAGAGAGAGAGAGAGAGAGAGAGAGAATAAATAATATTTTTGTTATCTGGTCAGATAGCCCAATCAGATTTTCTTCTTGGATTTCACTGATTACAAAGGTATTTAGACCATTGAGTGCAAATTGAAAGAGCTTATAATGATTTAGAAAGATAACTTGATTGTAATAATGTAGGCCATCACATTTCCAGACACTGAACGCACATCTAAGAGTGATCCAGAAAGTATGAGGATTAAATACCTTACAGTATTATGAATTTGGTAATATCTGAAGCCTTAGCCACACCCCCCCCAAAAAAAACACCTAAAAACAGACAAACAAACAAACAAATAAATAAAATTGCTTGAAGGAGTTTTAGAAAGATCCAAACTTGTCAATTTCGTTTTCAGCTGATAAAACCAAAATTCTATTAGAAGAAAGTTTTCCCCAGGCCTTCATTCTCCACAAACACTGTATTTTTGCTTTTTCTTACTGTATGTGTGTTGGGGGGTGAGGTAGGGGTGGGGATTGGGAGACATGGAGGGTATCAAAGTTATGTCAGTTCGCTCCAGCCAAAGACCACAAGTGGCACCAATTAAACAAGTTGGATTTAATACTCTTTGAGGCAAAGAGAATGCATATGTCCAGGATTTGTGGACATTTCATTAAGAAGGTGTTAGAAATAACTTGTAAGATTTGGGCTTCTGTTAGGTGATTTGGGAAAAGTTTAAAGAAGCCAGACTTTGCACTGGAGGCAGGGGTAACTCTATGATTGGGTATCTGAATAGATCTTATCTAAAGTGAAGACTAGCTCTGAGCTAAAGTTATAATTGAGAAAAAAGCAGCAGTCACTCTTACTAGTAGGATAGAGGATGTTTGGTCATTTCTGTGGTTCGGACAATGATCCTATTTGGTCTGTGTTCAGACATGATTATGTAGTGGTCTGGATTTTGTGTTAATCCATCATGGCCACAGATTGGCCTTGTCTAAGATTGATGCTCTGTGAAAGTATTTATGTTCATCAGGAGAGTACCATGCCATGAGTACCAGGCCAGCTTGTAGCAACAAGGTCTAGGTTACATTGCTGGCAAGCACCTGAATAATAGAGGTTGCTTTTCTTTTTCTCAGTGTTTTACGGTAGATCCACCTAATTGCTAATAAGTGCTATATTTTCCAAATATAGTCCAATATAATAATGCTTTCCTACTCTCTATTATTGGCATAGTCGAACATATATTGCATTCTAGATCTGAGTTTCCTCTGCTTGCTTGCAAAGCCAGTTTGCATATTTGGTAAGTGTGATGTGTATTTATAAATGAAAAATGAAGAAAATTATATTTCCCTTCATAAACATGATCCTCTTTCAATGTTTCTTATTTTGTTATACTTCTGAACTAAAATCCTAGGAGATATCTTCCACTCCTTGTCAACTTTTCCTTATTGTATATCAAAATTGTTACCAAATCTTACAGATTATAACCAAGAAAAACCTCTAGAATGTATCCTAAACTCTCCACTTTAATATCTGCCTGGCTCATACACTCGGCTTTGAACTCCTTCCAGTATTATACTGCTTCCAATATTTCCCAAGCCCCATCCATTTCATTTCATCTAGGCAATTGTCATCTTATTTAACTCCTTTTCAGCATTTGGCACAAGTCCCAACTCTTCTGTTTAAAGATTACCTTCTACTTACCGCCAAAGAAAGATTATTTTGGTATTTCTCTTACCTCAGTAGTAAGTGGTTTCCATTCCTTAATCCTTTGACAGTTTTAAATGTTAAAATTCCAAGGGCTTCTATTCTCAACGTGTGTAGGTGTCACTTTGCTCCTCACTCTAAAACTTCATTGTCCTCTGCCCTGCACTTGCCTGCTGAGGCTGAACTGACCACTGAGTCTGCATCACCCAGGCTCACTTGCAGGGCCCCTCCCTCTCCTCACTACAAGGTCAGTCAGGCACACCTCCATTTTCATGGCCTTGGTACTGCCTGCCCTCCTGTAACCCTCAGCCTTTCAACCCCTAGTGCTGCTAAGAGCTTCACACTGTTGTGATTCTCCTGGTGCCTCCACATCCCCCATTGGTTCTACGACCCTGCCCATACTTGTAACATAAAACCCTCTTCAAAATTGTGGTTCATGGGATTGGGACAATATGAGATTATCAGGACTCTGAGTGATTCACAAATATTGGTTCTTTTACCTTTCTGTGTTTCCTAGATTTTCATCTCAGTCAGTATATCTTTAACTTTCTTTATTTTCATCTGTATCTTTACTGAATTTTCAACCAATATTTCTAACTACTCTCTCTATATCTTCACCTTTACACTTCACAGACACTTCAAATGCACTGTTTTAAAAACATTTCCTTCAAAGTCATTCCCTCTCCCATCTTTGCTATTTTCCTAAATAACAACCCAATTTACCATACTGGCTTAGCTGGAAACCTAGGAGTCATTCTACGTCATCTCTTTCCCTCCAATTGCCACCAAATTCCATCAGTATCCCTAAAAACTTGTTAACTTGTTAAACTGTTTTCATTAAATACCAATACAAAATAATGTTTTATAAATATATGAAAATCTATAAACACTACTACTGTCTCCTGAGTCTGAAAAAATGTATCTATTGTCTCTCCCTACCTAATCACATTCTTTTCCCCCTCAGAAGTAGCCATTATCCTGATATTTGTATTTATCTATTAGTCTAATATGTATTTTTAATTTATTATATTTTGTATCTGTAGTTTCTTCTTAAAATTAGCTTAGTCCTTTTATTGTCTTTTGATTTTTTCTTACATTATCAATCCATCTTCTTAAAATTTTTATTACATATACTTATTTTATATTCCACGTGAGATAATTCCAATATTTGAAGAATTTTCAGATTCTGCTCTGTATTGCATATGGGATCTTCTTTATTTTTCATTTTCTGGTAATATGCTATAAGCCTGTATTTCCTAAAATTTACCAGTGAGAATGCTTTGAGGCGTCTTTTGGAGAAGATTTGCATTTATCTCTCTCACATGCCTGTGTCCACTTCTAGGAAGGAGTCATTTTAAGTTTTCACACCATGAAATGGAATCATTCCATACTGCAAACGTGTGTGAGGCGAGCTCTATTTGCAAGATATCTGGGGAGGCTTTTTCTTTCTATTTTTACAATTCTTAATGAACTGTGGGAGTGGCAAGGGATGGATTTATATATCATTTGTCTTTGTATACTATGTTAAAGTTCATAGATTTCGTGGTTCTATAGCTAAGTAGAAAGTCTCCTATTAAATCTCCACCTTTAGGTGGTCTTCTGCCTTTCCTGAGCTTTTTCCTTCATTTACCTTGATTTTCAAAAAACAAGGTCATAATGTGCTTAAGTTCGATATGCTTGTCAAATGTTTTGAAATCAACAATCTGCTTATCTCTTTAGCTTCCCTCTTTTATACTTTTTGGACTCTTAGATTCCTTACTTATACATATATATATAATATCTCATATATATTCCTATCTGACATATATATTCATATTATATTTATATATCTATTTCACTTTAAATGTTTTTATCCAGAAATTTTGTTTATAGTGTGAGCATCAATCAAGTAGGAAATAGTAGTTTTATATCCTTAATAAATTTTAAATCTCTTTTGTCCTCTGTTTAATTCTGGCCCTCAACATTCTTTATCTAGAGGATTGAAATATAATTCATTCTTCATGATGATGACAGAGTGATCTTTCTCTAATGCATTCTGGTTATTTTTTCAGTCCTTACCTATCTTAGGCATAAATATGTCCACTAATCTAACATAGTGTCTGTTACATAGTAGGCACCAAATGAAAATACTGAATAAGTCTAGTGAATCTGACTCACCAGTTTTATCCTCACCAGTTTCTATCCTTCCCTTTTCCTTTCTGAATAAAGCCCAACTCCTTAACTTGACATACAAAGCTTTGCCTAATTTAACCTGCACTTGCCTACTCAGCCTCAGCAAGAACCAGGCTTGCCCTTATTCATTGCTCTTTCTTTAGTTTCCTTATCTGCAAATGAGATCTATAAAATGCTATGAGTTTGTAACAGGGTTTATGTGGAAAGGAATATAAAAACTTTTGTGCAAGTGTGTTCTCTTGACCTTTCAAAACTGTTCTTGCCACAGTAGTATTTTAACATTAAATGGATCATTTTACATATCTAAACAAAAATATTAATTGGTTTCTCATTGTAATTAGAATTAGTCAAAAATCCTTAAAATGGCTCGTAAGGATGTGCATTTTCTAGCAGTAACCCCCACACAGTTTTTCAACTTCTCTTCATGCCATTTTCTCTTTGAGGCCAGCATCTGTATCACACTGAACTTCTTTCATTTCTTGCCATTTACATGCTTCCCATTACCTTAGTACTTCTGCAAATTTTCTTTCTTTCATCTAAAAAGCTCTACAACTTATTTCCTTGGTTAACTTCTTAGCCACCTATCTCAGTCTGCCCAGGCTGCTATAGCTAAATACCAACGATTGGGTGGCTTAAACATTTATTTCTCACAGTTCTGGAGGCTGGGAAGTCCAAGTTCAAGGTGCCAGCAGATTCAGTGTCAGGTGAGTAGCCCTCTTCCTGGTTTCCAGACAGTTGTCTTTTCATTATATCTTCACATGGTGGAAAGTAAAAGATAATCTCTCTCAAGTCTTTTATAAAGGCACTAATCCTATTCATGAGGGTTCCATCCTCATGACCTAACTACCTCCCAAGGTCTCTCCTACAAATAATTCACATTGAGGATTGGGGCTTCAACAAATGAATTTTGGGAGGACATAGTCCTTAGCACCACATCTGCCTGGATTTTCATAAAACTGCTGAGAGTTTACATCTATTAAGATTGAACTGGATGGATCTAACAGATGTTGAAGCTTCTTGTAACGTTTAGTTGAGAGTACTTATTGTTTGTTAAATTATATGTGTGTGATTATCTGATTAATACAGTTCTTTCTCACAAGATTATACATTCCACTAGGAAAGTCTATGTTTGTTTGCTTGCCAGTGCCTAGTAGAGTCCCTAGAACATAGTTAGTTAATTAATACCAGCTGAAAGAACATCCATGTTTGCATTGCTCTAAACAGTGGGTCCAAACGTTCTTCAGATTCATAAAAGAATATATTAGCCAAAAAAGTTAAGGAATATGGGACTAGGTGTTCTCTACATTTCTCTCAAAAATCTAAAATTCCATGATTTTCTTATGCTCCATACCTAATAAGGATATTTTCTATCAAATCATGCTTGTGATGCTATTGCTTATTTATGTTGGAGGAGAGGAGGAGCCATATGAAGATCACAGAGTCTATGCAGTTATCTTTAAATAAAAACTCTGAATATAGCACAGGCACAGAAATTTATTATTATATATGAAGACAAAAACTTAGATCTTTGTTGTACAATTTTATTTTCTTTGTTTAAAACTTGGTGTTTTCAATTACAAATGGAAAATGCAATACAAGCATACTGATATATAATCATATTTGGATGTGAAATGGAAGCCTACTAGAAACTTTCTTAAAGGAAAAAGAAATGTTAAAAATATAATTATTTTACGTGTTTGCCAATAATATCCACATTAGTAATAAAGCACAATTTTTGTGTAATGTTTTTAAATATTAAAAATAGGCTGATGATAACCATTACTACCATGAGTAATTAGGTCAAAATACTAACTTGTTATTCAGTAAAAAAGACACTTGGTAGTTAGAAGAAAACATTCATGAATAGGCCTATGTAGATTTAAGTTTCATTCACCTTATAATTGCTTTTGTGTCTTTCGCTGCTTGACATGAAGGTGAGAGAAGGAGAAAAGATTCAACAAGAAACAACAAGAATCTTGTACAAATACACAAAGTCAAGAAACCATAAATAATTTCTTCCTTTTCTAAGTATATAAGTAATATGTTCATGAAAAACACATTTTGGTAGACTAGTGCGAAAAATTCCTATTAGATTTTAATTTTTCTATTGTTTTACATTTTAGCTTAAGCTTGTGTATATTTTGTAGGTCTCAGATAGATATAAGGTCAAAATATTAAAATTTAAGATAATTTTGATAGCAATGTTGCTCTCCAGACTAGGTAAAATCATGGAAAACCTATGACAGTGGCAGAAAATGTTTCAAAAGTATTAATTGCTTCAGATATGCAGGGTTACAGGTGCTAGCATTAGCATTGATTTTTGTTCTTGGTTATAACCAAGTGGTCAGAAATTAGGGAAGTGCTTCCACTTATTAACCATTGACACTAACAAGGGCTAACATGGCAGTTACTAAGTCATTTGGTGGATTGACACCATTTACAACTTCTATAATTATCTAGAAAGAATAATATAATATGATCTGCCTCTCATAAAGGTGAAAACTAGCCCAAATGTCATCCAAAACATGTGAATAAACTGATTGGTATCACATTAATAATACATATTTTAATTGTATCTATAATCTTATGATTTTTATAGATGATTTATTGTATAGCATTTAATTTTTGTTTCCAATAGTTTTAATAAAATTATTTACTTTAATGGAAAGCAACAAAGCTAAATAGGAAACCATGATTTCTTCTTTGGTTTAATTAAACATGCCTATGGGGAGTCAGGCTATTCAAAACATGAGACTTTTACTAAGTACCTATTACTGACTTGTAGGCATCATGCCCTAATTGAAGATTTAAAAAGAAAATGAGAATGAATGGAATTCTGAGCATTGGCATTATGAGCCCAGCTTGATAAGTGAGAGCAAATCTTCAATTATTTATTCTCAGTCCTCATTCTAAACATTCCAGTTAAATTTTAAAGCAAGAAATATTGCAATGTACATGCTAATCAAGTGGAATACACATCCTAGTTTTTAAATAAAGTAGTGTTTTGTCTTTTAAAAAAGCAAACACAGCTCTGAATAAAAAGAGCATTTATTCATTTTTAATGAACTAATGCTATATCAAATCTGTATTTTTTCCTCTCAGATAAGGAAACACTATAACTAGAGTTTCAGTGACTATTGTGCTATTTTGTTACCATAATGTAGGTGAATTTGAAATGTAGTGATAGATTAATTTTATTCCCCATTCACAGTTTCCACTAAAAAGCGAAAACATTAAAAAATGGAGAGAATTGAATTTAAAAGCATACTAATAACAATAGTATTTTTTACTTTAAAAGAACTTTAGTTTGCAAAGTCTTCTCATCAACAGTATTTTTTCTTAATGAAGTTAAAAGAATGAAACCTTTTAGCACAATATGAACCACAGTGTACTAAAACCCTGTTTCCCATTTGATCACTATTTTGAATCTCTATTTTCCTGTACATTTTCAGTTCTGTTCTCTATTTCATATTTTACTATTTTGGAAAGTCTTTTTTGTTGTTTTTGAATTGCTAGATTTTTCCCTACCTTCCCTGCCTAGGTAGTCATGTCAATATAAATTATTTTTAGATATTTTTAAAAATTGTAAAAACATAATAATATCTTATTTTTATTACAAAACATATATGCAATTATAAATTTTAAAAGGGTATTGCTTAAATAGCTCTTCCTTTATTCCTGATGTTCCAATATCTCTTCTACTATCACTTTTTTCACCTGAAGAACTTCTGTTAACATTCTTTTTAAATCAAATTTTCTTGGTTTTCCTTCATCCAAGAATTACTTTTTCTCCTTTATTCCTGAAAGATATTTTTGTTGAACAAATGATTCTGGGTCGACAGTTCTTTTCTTTCAGCCTTTAAATTTGGTTCTCCATTTCTTCTGGCTTCTTATCATTCCTAATGTGATATTTACATTCATTTAAATAATTATTCTCTATATAATGTGATTTTTTGGGGGGCTGCTTTCAAGACCTTTTCTCTTCTTTTGATTTTTAGCAATTTGATTATTATGTGTCTGAAAGCAAGTTAATTTATCGTTTGGGGTTCATTGAACTTCTTGGATCTCTGTATTTATATCTCATTAAATTTGGGAAGTCGTCAGTCATTATTTCTTCAAATATTTTTCCTGCACCACTCACTTTTTCCTCTCCTTATAAGGCATGAATATTGACCTTTTGATATCATCCCATAGGTCACTGAGGTTCTGTTCTCTTTATATTTTTAATTTATTTTTTATCTGGTGTTCAGAATGGTAAGTTTCTATGATCAATCTTTTAAGTTTACTAACTTTTTCCTCTATTATCTCTATTCTTATAGTGAGCCCTTCTTCCATTCCAGTTATTTTTTTTTTCTGTTATTGTGTTTTTCAGTTTTAGAATTTCCATATGATTCTTCTTTATGACCTCTTGTCTTAGAACATCTATTATGTATTGATTTTTTTCAAGAAGGTGTGTGCCCTTACCTCTCAGACCATGGTGATTAAAGCCGTTTTACAAACCTTTTCTGATAATTCAAACATTTGCATCATCTGTTGTTGGTGTCTGTTGATTTACTTTTTCATTGAGAGTTGTTTAGATTTTCCTTGTACCATGTATGTCAGGTAATTTTGGATTGAATCAAGGGCATTTTGAATACTATATTATGAAACTCAGGGAGCTGTAAAATCTTCCAGGAAATGTTAATATAGTTTAGTTTTGTTATGTTTTAGAAGGCAGTCCACCTGGTAGGGTTTAGATTTCAAGTTCCAACCTGGATTCTGTGGGCATGAAATTCACTCTGGGACCTAGGCAATGCTATATACCATTATTCAGTTTTCAAAATCTTTGAGGTACTGATTCCTGACAACTTTATGCATATGTAGCTTGAAGATGAGCCACAAAATCCTGAGGTGATTTAACGGTTGCCTTTATTCATCTCTATCCCTTCTGATGTTCTCTCTCCATTCTCAGATTCCTAAGGATGTCATTTTCTGGAGTTCTGGCCAAACAGTCAGGGCCTTACACAAACCTGGCTGTCATGTACTTCCTGCAACTGGTAATGCTTCTTGCAGAGCAGCAAGAGAAAAGAACATACATAGCTACCACTGCCTTTACCTGATACAGAGCAAGGCAAGGAGAATAAAAAAGGACTCCTTCACTCCAAGGGAGCTGGCCTTGAAGGTAGGCTAAGATACATCATTGTCTGTTCAATAAATGATGTAGTTAATTGGATATCTTTAGAAAATAATCTTGTCCCATATTTTGTGTCATACACTGTATTAAAAGGATGGATTATAGAATAGTGAAAAATGAGCAAGAAAATTCTAAAATAAAAGAAAATGAGATTATCCTCATGAAACTAGAATAGACAAGAAACACATGAAAACCACTAACCATAAAAGAAAAACTTACAAAATAGGACCTCATTAAAAATAAGAACTTCTGTTTATCAAAAGATACATATAAGAGAGTTAAAAGATAGACCAGATGGGAGGAATAAATCTGTAATGCATGTATATATAATAAAAGACTAGTACCTGAAACACATAATGAATTCCTAGAAATCAAAAAGACACATATAAGATGACCAAATATTAAGAAGTGATTAAAAGACTTGTCAAGTACTTCAAAAAGAGCAAATCCAAATAACCAAATAAAAAGGTACTCAATACCTTTGTCATCATGGAAATGCACATTCACACCATAATGACAAAAAACTACACTCCCACTAGAACAACTAAAATTAAAACAACTGACTATACAAGTTTGGTGACAATGTGGAACAACTGGAACCCTCATTAATCTGGTGGGAGGCTAAAATTATTACAATTACTTGGAAATATTTTAGACATTTTCTATTAAAGCTAAATGTATGTTTACCTAATGGTCTAGCAATTCCACTCCTAGGTATATATGTAAGAGAAATGACTGCTTATGTCTACCAAAAACATATATAAGAATGTTTGTAGCAGTTTTATTCATGATGAAAAAAGCTGGAAACAACGCAAAAGGTCACTTACTGCAGAATGATGTAGTTGCAGTAGCAGTAATGGCTTTAATTTGTTCATGCCTTTGCGTAGTCCTGGAACACAGTGACTCTAGGCTGGCCATGGAAAGTGCGTGGGCCCATATGATAATATGATAACAACATGCGTTCAGCTGTGGCTTAAAAAAGTGCCTGAACATTGGGGCTTACCCTCTCTTTTCACTCTCTGCGATCCTTGGTCCATTATGTGGTAAAGCCTGGGAAAACTTGCTGGAAGCTTAATGTGCATGGCATGTGCATTTATAAATTTTTTTTAACTTTTAGGTCCAATCTATGTTTTTGCCCTGATTTATAAGGTTTGAGGTGAATTCTATAAATATTTCTTCTTCAGTTGGCACACCATTAGGCCTTGTTGGTAGAGGTGATGAAAGGACATTGCAAGATGAAAACCACTCTTTCTGATCCTGGCACTTTTTATTGTTGTTACTTTTTTCTTGCAAGAGCTGGGTCACTGACAGGTAACATCTGTACTGGAGACACTCATGATACAGAGGATGTAGTAAGTATCACTGGTACTCCAAAAGGCAATATCCTAGCTAGTTCCCCTCCAGCTTCTCAGTGAGTGGTTTCTTTGCCAGCCTAAATCCTCTATATTTCAGCAAATGTTTCTTGCCCTAAAGTTGACCACAGCCATACTGTTTCAATATGATCTTATTTTGAGGCAAGTCTACTCTGTGGTGATTGGATACCTTTAGGGTGAAAGTGACTAAAAGAAGAAAGAGAAAATCTTAAGCAGTGCAGGAAATACTCTATATCTTAATATGAATTCTCATTACATAAATACAAACACGTAAAAATTCATCTAGCTGTGCATTTAAGATTATGTACTCTATTGTATGTAAATTGTCTCAATAAAAAAGTATACCTATGTGTAGATGGATGGATGGATGGGTAGATAAATAGATTAGATGATAGATAGATAGATTGATTAATAGATCCTTAGTCAACTGTACAAACAGCCAATCTCTATAGTTCATATGATGCTACCAAATTTCAAAATACATTTAGTTTCTTTTAATCTGGATCACTGTCTCAGCTCCTTTTTCTTTTTTGACTTTGATATTTTAGAAGTACATAGGACAGTCATTGTGTAGTATATTTCTCAATTTGAGTTTTCTTGTTTCCTCATAAATAAATTCAATTCATGCATTTTTGGCAGGAACACCACTTATCAAAATACATTTTGGTTAGTTAAAAAGATAAATCTTGGAGGGATATCACCAGCATAGACCAAAGCATAGTTAATAAAATATAAACCTACAATTCACTCTAGGAATACTTTTATAAGTTATAGTTTCCTATACATATTAGGAGTGATAAATTGTTTTATCATGAACACTTCACCTTTTGTTGTGACTTTTTGGCAAGAACAGTCTCAATATATCAACTATATACTGTCAGAGTAGTTTTTGAACAATGGTATAAACTCTTACTCTTAAAAGATTATAATAATTCTCTGTACTTAGAATCATGGTGATTTATAGGTTGTTGTTACAAAAGGCAAACCTATAAATGAAGGAGATTAATCTTGAAGAAAGCCAAGTACTTAGGGTCAGAAACTTCAACCTCAATAGTCAGTCAATGTGAGAAATAAAGTCCCACATTAATATGAGACTAGGTAATGCTCAGGTAAATTGTATGACTAAGATTATAGATAACTCTCTTATTATAGTTTGGTAGTCATAATATTTAAAACAATTTTTAATATTTCTGATTCATGATATGAGCACAGAGACCTTTCTAACAAAGCTATTTGGTGCATCAAGGATGTCCCCTGGGGGTGAGGAGAGGTTCTGGTTACCTACTGATGCATTTCAAAGTATCTCAAAACTAAGTTTCTTAAAACAACTATTTTATTTTGCCCACAATTTTGAGTCTATGTTTTGAGAAGTGCTTGTCTGAGTGGTTCACCTCTGACATAAATGGGATGGCTGGGGTTGGAATGGCTAGGATCCATTTCCAAGATGACATTTTCCCTCACATGTCTGATGCCTGGACTCTCGTTGGTTTCTTTTTCTCTCCACATGGCACCTCATCTTCCAAGGGGTCTCAGTGTAGCTTGGGTTTCTCACAGCATGCTAGCTTTATTATGGCTCCAATTCTTCCATAGGAACTGGCTTCCTAAAACAGAAAGCAGAAGCTGCTGTGCCAGGTAAAGGTTATACAATGAAAAGATCCACCCAGCCTCAATGTCTAAGAGGAGGAAGATAGGCAAGGTCACACGGCAAAGATTACATGGAATGAGAAATATTCTGTGGCCACCTTTGGAACATTCTGTTTCAGGCAAGGTGCCTTCAGAAGAGAAACTACTGTGGATTTTGTGGACTGAGAGATTTGTTATAGGAATGAGACCTTAAACAACTTTGTGAGGTGCTAGGGTAGTTAATATCTAAAATGAGGGGCACTGACTTCCTGGAGGAGATAAGTGAGTTGGAGCTTACAAAAAAATCTAGAAGTTAGGCATATCCAAATGCAGGAAGAGGACTACAAAAAAGAAACTGGTGTAGAAGTCTCTGGAAGGTTAATGGTCTCCAGAGATAGTACCACCTCTGTGAGTTCACAATGAAGTATCTGATGATGAACATGGAGTCTCCGCTGTTCAGCAAAACTAGCAATTAGGAAAGAGAGCTGGACATAGAATTGCCAGCAGCAAAGGCAAGCTGGAATCTGACCACACCTTGGCCATTGTATCTCACCCTATCTAAGCAGAGAGAATTTACAGAGTATAATGGCTGCTACTTCACTTCCACCTCCAAAAAAAATCATACAACGTTTCAACTTTTGACCAACATTAACCCAGAAATGTACAAGGGAGGGGATGCTAAGAAACATAGTTCCATATACAAAGATCTAACATTGCTGGAAGGAGGAAGAATGTTACAGTCCCCAACATCAGAGCACCTCCCGCATCACACTAGGGTGTGTGTGTGTGTGTGTGTGTGTGTGTGTGTGTGTGTGTGTGTGTGTGAGTGTGTGTGTGTGTGTGTGTGATCAGTCTGTTCAGCCAAACATGCATGTCTACAATCTGGATTAGGTCATAAAAATTATACAATTAGGACAATGATATCCATGTAATGTAAATGTGGTTTTGGCTCATTACATTTTTTTTTTATCCAAGAGGAAATGAAATAATAGAAAGAGAATTACATTCTTTAGACAGAAAGGAAAATATCTGCAGCATAACGGCTACTCTGAAACAGGAGTTCTTTTAGCTTTTACCTAAAAAATGTAAACACTTGGTTTCGGGGACTGCCTAACAAGATAGGTGCACCCCAGCTTTGTATAGCTGTTAGGTTTTGACAGGCTTTACCACCTCTTCTTTCTACCGTAACACTCTCACTTCCTCAAATCTCTAAGCCCAGCATTACCTCAACATTAACCAACCCTGCTTTATTTAAAGTGCTACTGAACCACTCTACTGGTTTCCTTTCTTTGAATCTTTGCATGTTTAATATCTGCTGTAGCACTTTAAGCCACTCTGAACTGCCTGCTTAGGTGGTCCAAGATGTTATTTACTCAGGTACCAACTATTGTTTATGTTCTATTGCAACACTGTGGCATATATTTTGGTATCTGCTCCAATCCCATTTTTCACATAACTTTGAATGCAATTTTATAGAACGGGATTTTTTTTTCCAGGAGAACAAGAATAATGATTAATGATTTTAGAGATGAAATATATATACACATATACGTATGTGTGTGTGTATATATATATATATATATATATATATATATATATATATATAGGCTGTGCCTATGCTACATTGCCATCTGGCTATTACCTTTCTCCTTGGGATAATGGTAGTTTAGAAAAACTGTTTAGAGTTTATATAAAGGACAATAGCTTACAGAAAAATCTTCACCTCACTTTATCTTCAAAATGACCTGTGAAAAAAGTTTTTTTTTATTATGATCCCAATTTTTCAAAAAAAGGAATTAAGGTTTGAAGATGTTAAATTAGGAGTCAAAACTAAAATAGCTTCAGTTCCAGGAAAAAATGTCAATAAGAAGAGAGATTTGAATGGGAATTGTGGTGTACAGAAGACCTGAGAGCTTTTCTAATTATGACAGCTGTTACTAAGCTACTGTCTATTGTTTACAGGTATTTTACAAGAAGCCAAAAAATATTTTTTAAATGTGAAATATCTCAATTTGTACAGGAGGACAGTATTTTTAATATCATTAGTCTAACAATATACATCTCTGTTGAGATCTGTCTTCTGGAAAATAAATTTGCACTTTTGGTACATACATTGATCAAAAGCCCTACTGCTAGAAATTTCATGGGTAAAAACTGCATGTCATACTCTCCATCTCCACTCTTAACCTCACCCAAACTATACTGTATGTTGCCTTTCTTCTCATTGCTTTATACTGAAATCAAACAAAAACTTTGATAAAATGTTCTGTAAATACTCTATTTTATATAGCATGGCCAGATCACTGAGTCCCCTGGCTAATATAAAATTTTTAAATAAGCAAGGTATATAACATTATTTTAAAATAATAATGTAGAAAATACTATATATTTTGTAATTTTATATATTAAAGTTATAAAATTAAAATCTTATATGTAAATTACACATAAGAAGTCATTTTAAGTTTGTGTTGTTTCTCAACACTATTGTGATTTTCAATTATTTTATCAAAGATCTATTTCAGAGTGTCTTAATAGGAATTTCTAGTTAATAATGTCAGTTATCTAATTTTATTATATGTGAGAGAATCTGAAGGGTTACAATTACATTTCATCATTAAAGAAAATAATTTAAGTTGATGGAAAAGGTATAGTATCTTCTGTAATTATGTAAGAATTTGCATTAAGTTTCAAGCATAGAAATGTGTCATTTCATTTCAAATAATTGTGTGGAACTGTCTAAACATTTAATGCTTTGCTATGCCTGATGGATTTGGTATTTCCACTGATGCCAACTTATTCAAAGCATTTGAAGAAATAATTTGTTGATTTTCACTCATTTCACTCCTATGACAAGAAACATAATAAAGGAGATTAAATAATATCAATTTTCATAATGAATTAAATATTCATTAAGATACTAAAATGTAATTATAAGGTAGATTTATTTCTTTAAACACCCTCCAGTCTGTATATTTATTCATTTATTTATTTATCTATTTATTTTAGTTTTGCGTGTATGATTAAAAATCTTCCAACAGGTTAGGTTGTTTATTTGAGATGTTTCTTGTTTCTTAAGGTAGGATTGTATTGCTATAAACTTCCTTCTTAGAACTGCTTTTGCTGAATCCCATAGGTTTTGGGTTGTCGTGTTTTTACTGTCATTTGTTTCTAGGTATTTTTTTATTTCCTCTTTGATTTCTTCAGTGATCTCTTGGTTATTAAGTAGTGTATTGTTTAGCCTCCATGTGTTTGTATTTTTTACAGATTTTTTCCTGTAATTGATATCTAGTCTCATAGCGTTGTTATTCAGTTATTTATAAGTTGTAAATAATAAGCCATTTAGAACTATGAATGTTTCCACTGGTTACTGTACTATTTTAAAATTCAGTGAAATTCTCTCATAAAATGCAAATGCCCATAAGTTCAAACTTCTGGAATATTTGTTCTCTGGAAGGAGGTATTGATCTTTTCAATACCAAACAGATTCCTTTAATTGCCACTAATAAAATTAGTGAGGACTGGTTGATAGTTAAAGCAATATATAACTCTAGTTGTGTACCCAAACTGAGATGAGTTATCACAATGGAGAGAAGGCTGAGGAACAGGTTGAGTCATGGTGACAAGGCAGATGTATCACCAACTAGAGTACAAAATTCCTTTACAAAATATTAGCAAATAAAAACAACAATGTATAAAAAGCATTATACACCACAATGAAGTAAGATTTACTCTAGATATGTGGCTGGTTCAACATTGGAAAATTAGTTAATGTAATCCATCACACCAACAGGCCAAATATTTTTAAAAATCATATGCTCTTATCAATAAATATAGAAAAATACTTGACAAAAATCAACACCTACTCATGATAAAAACTCTCAACAAACTAGAAATAGAGGGGAACTTCCTCAGCTTGATAAAGAACATCTACAAAAATACCTACATCAATCTTCTACTTAATGGCAAGGAACTAGATGGGTTTTTTTGCTAAGATAAGGAACAAAACAAGGATGTCTGCTATCACCACTCCTATTCAACATTCTACTGGAAGTTCTAACTAATTCAACTAGACAAGAAAAGGAAATAGAAGTACTAGATAGGGAAAGAAGGAATGAAATTGTCTTTGTTTACAGATGTCATGATTGCCTCTGTAGGAAATTACAAAAATTCTACAACAACAACAAAATATATCCTGGAACTAACAACTGATTGTAGCAAAGTAGCAGGACAAAAAGTTTATATACAAAAGTCAATTGCTTTTTTTATACACCATCAATGAACACTGGAATTTGAAACTAAAAACTCAGTATCATTTAAATCAGCACCAAAAATAAAATGCTTAGGTATAAATGTTACAAAACATGTAAAGATCTATATGAGGAAAACTATAAAACTCTGATGAAAGAAATCAAAGAAGACCAAATAAATGGAGATATTCCATGTACATAGATAAGAAGACTCAGTATTGTCAAGATGTCAGTGAGGATGTGAAGCAGGAGGATCTCTGATTAATTGCTGGTAGGAATGCAAAATGGAGAAACCACTTTGGAAGACATTTTGGCAGTTTGTTACATAGGTAAAGATATTCTTACCATACACTCCAACAATTGTGCTCCTTGATATTTACCCAATTAATTGCAAACTTAGGTCCATACAAAAGCTGCGTAAAAGTTTTCATCACAGCTTTATTCATAATTGCTGGAACTTGGAAACAAACAAGATAGGTGTGTGGATAAACAAATTATGATACATATGTACAATTGGATATTATTCAGCAATTTAAAAAATGAACTATCAAGCCATGAAAAGACATGGAAGAACCTCAGATATGTATTGTTCAGTGGAAGAAGTTAGTCTGAAAAGGCTACATAATTTATGATTACAACTATGTAATACTCTGGAAAAGGCAAAATATCAGTGGTTGTCAGGGGCTTGAGGGGAGGGAAGGAGAGATAAATAGATTTAGCCCAGGCAGTGAAACTATTCTGTATGACATTGTACTGGAGGATATGTGTCATTTTACATTTGCAAAAACCCACAGAATGTAAAACACAAAGTGTAAACACTAATGTAAACTATGGACTTCAGTTAATACAGTGTATCAATATTGGCTCATGATTTCAACAAATGAAACACACTAATGAAAGATGTTACTATTAGGGAAACTGTGTGTAGGGGGGCCATGGGGGAATTAATGGGTTAAATTCATTTCAATGATTTTATTTTATTATGAAGTGAAATGTGTTACTAAGCAAGTGTTAAAAAACAGGTTAAAAAACAGTTAACTGTGAATTCATATTAAACAAACATACACACTTTGCTTTTATTGCAGCATGTTCTTGTTACAAATCTATTGAAATGCTATTTTAATTTACTCTTCTATATTACAAAATGTACAAAGCACATCTATATATACTTCTATATGAATCCCAGAAGAGTTGTTCCATTTTGCTATTTAGGTTTGATTCATTACCTTCTTTATAGTACTTCTTATTTAATCAAATCATTCTCATTAAAAATGCTCTTGAGAGTTTTCTTTTCCCCTTTTTAATTTTGACTGTATAATTGATAAACATTTCATGATAAATTTACAACAAAAGGAGAAAATATAGTAAAAAAATAATAGTATAATTATATTGTTAGTATAGATTATCCATAGGTTGCAACCTAGGCCATCACCTTATATTTGGCATACAATATTTCTAAAAAGTTTAATCCTACAGGAAGAATAACCAGTTTTTCAAAGACTATTTGAGGGGAGGAGCATTATTTCATTCTACATTATCAAAGGAAGAACGGGAATATATTCATATAATTCTCATTACAGTACAAGAGTGAGAACAGGATATAGCTTGGATTTCAATGTAAGCCTCTAACATTCCTATTAAATCACACAATATTTTTTATTCTTTTTTTTTTTTTTTCTGTGTAGGGTTTTCATTGCTGCACGCAGGCTTTTCTCTAGTTGCAGCGAGCGGGCACTACTCTTTGTTGCAGTGCACGGGCTCCTCATTGCAGTGGCTTCTCTTGTTGCGGAGCACGGGCTCTAGGTGCGTGGGCTTCAGTAGTTGTGGCTCGCGGGCTCTAGAGCGCAGGCTCAGTAGTTGTAGTGCACAGGCTTAGGTTCTCCACGGCATATCTTCCCAGACCAGGGCTCGAACCCGTGTCCCCTGCATTGGCAGGTGGATTCTTAACCACTGTGCCACCAGGGAAGCCCAATATTTTTTATTCTTGAAAAATGTTATTTCATTTTTACATTTGTTGCTAGAAGGTATGAGTTGTATTATTAAATGTTCCAGAGATTTATTTAGAGTGTGCCATATTGTGTTAAATTAATGGTCAAGATTTCTAGATTTTCAGAGTCTAGGAATCTTGTAAGTTTTGAGTTTCCAGGAGCAGTCTTTTCTTTTTTTTTTTCTTTTTCTTTTTTTTTTTTGTGATACGCGGGCCTCTCACCATTGTGGCCTCTCTCTCGTTGTGGGGCACAGGCTCCGGACGCACAGGCCCAGCAGCCATGGCTCACAGGCTTATTTGCTCCGCGGCATGTGGGATCCTCCCAGACCGGGGCACGAACCCACATCCCCTGCATCGGCAGGCAGACTCACAACCAGTGCGCCACCAGGGAAGCCCTCCAGGAGCATTCTTAATATTTTGTACAGAACTTTGGTCATCATCTTAAGTTTGCAGCTGTATGGGGGTAGGGGAAAATGGGGCTCTTCGATGAGATAATATGCTTTACAGATGAATTCCAAAGGCTCCTGAAAGAACAATTTAGATTTGTCTAAAGACCCAGAAGGAGCCAGTCTGGAATCTATTCTCTTAGGAATATTTTGATTGTCTAGTGTTTACATGACTTGAAAATATTCTGAGAAGCCACAGAAAACAAAAGTCAGTATAACACAGAACCAAATCCATGTATTATTCTCAGAATATGTTGATCAGACTATGATCTGTGTCAAAAATTTTTTTTGAAACAGAATCTATTTAAGTGGGCCAATCACAAACATTGTGTATGTATGTATGTATATATATATATATATATATATAGTACATAAATATGATTAAAGAAACATGAATACTGCTCACAAGCAAAACATATACTGATTATATAAAACTCAACAGAAGAATATTGACATGGAAAACTTTATGCTCATATAGAATAATATCCCAGCACTAAGATGCTTCCAAAAGAAAGTCAATCCCTCCTTTGCACAGTTACCATTTTGCTATCCGAAAAAGATGCTAAATTCTGTAAAACCTCAAAATAGAAGTATTTGTGTAGAAAAGATAAAGAATAGTTTACCCTGTCCTGATTTCAATCTTAATTAGAATGTCTAGTAAATGTATAACTTTTATTAAGCCAATTTGTTTTGGTTGAGCCTGTAAACAAATATCTTGTGCTTACATTGGAAATTATATAATGAATCTTGAATCAAAATTTTGTGTCTTTCTTCATTTACTTTACTAAGTATTCATTAGCTAAAATGGGGGAAAAGGCAAATCATCATAAATAGAGAAACAAATAAGCCAACATGTTTCTTCATTTTGACCAAGAAAGAAAAAAAACACAAATAAATATCCGGCATCTAAATGTAACAGAGATTTGTTTAAAAGAAGAACTAGAAACAAAATTTGATATCAGTACTTAATTCTGTAGGATATTTTATGTCCCTTATAATTCATTATTATTATTATATAATTATTATTACCTTTTAAGTATTAAAATGTGCACTTCCTAGTTTTTGGTAAAAGCAGAAGTGTTCAGCAAATTTGGCGCAAGCTACAACTTACTTCAGTGGAGGTATCAGTCAGGTTCCAGTCAAGAGATAAAAGCCATGTCAGTGATTCAAACAGGAAAAATATATTATAGAAAGTTTTTGACTAGTAAAAGGTGACTACTAAAAAGGGGGAAGGGAACTTCTAAAAAAATAAAGAAATAGCAAATGAGAGAAGTAGTTTTAACCTATGGGATGCATAAGGGTAAACATGGGAGAAACCTAGAGTGTAAAATAATACAATGCTTCCCAGGCTGAGACACAGACATTGCTGGAGAGGGTGTGGCCGCCACATGAGCAAGCATACCTATGGCAAATAAACTTGCCATGTGTGTAAAACGGAGCTAGACTGCAGGAGCAGCGGCCACCGTATGGGTAAGAAACTTGCAAAAGATGCAGGTGGACCAGATTGTCCATAGGAACTGCCTATTATGTAGCCAAGAAGTTCACATGAAAGTGCTAGTGTGCCACAGCTGGTGTCTAAACTTTGCTGCATATCCAGTGAAAGCAGTCAACACTTGAAAGAAACTTTCTTTCATTTTCTAAAAAAGCTGAAAATATTTGTCAAGATAAACAGTAGTAACTTTGCTTTCTTCTTTTGTCATTTGAGAAAAGAACACCTAATCACCAAATAAAGATTTATAGATAAAGTAGCAGTGTTTTTTTTTTTTTTAAATTTTATTTATTTATTTTATTTTGGCTGCGTTGGGTCTTCGTTTCTGTGCAAGGGCTTTCTCTAGTTGCGGCGAGTGGGGGCCACTCTTCATCGCAGTGAGCGGGCCTCTCACTGTCATGGCCTCTCTTGTTGCGGAGCACAGGCTCCAGGCGAGCAGGTTCAGCAGTTGTGGCTCACGGGCCCAGTTGCTCCGCGGCATGTGGGATCTTCCCAGACCAGGGCTCGAACTCATGTCCCCTGCATCAGCAGGCAGACTCTCAACCACTGCGCCACCAGGGAAGCCCAAGAGTGTTATTTTTGAAATGGTATTCAATTGTCTACCTCCTCAGCACCCACTGTCGTACAAACACACACTCACTATAGAATATAGTATTTTAAAGGATTATGCAGGAAAAAAAGAATTACTTACTTTGTTTTCCAGAACATTAGGGCATTTATGAAGATTATGTTAAATTCTTCTGAGACTGTCAGCAAAAGCCAGAAAATAGGTCTGAGCAACAGAGGCAAGTAGACATATAGATCAATAAAATAGAATTGAGAGTCCAGAAATAAGCCCATATATCTATTGTCAACTGATTTTTGACAAAGGTGTTAAGACCATTCAATGAGAAAAAATAGTCTTCTCAAGAAATGATGGTGGGATAATTAGGTAGGTCATATGCCAAAGAATAAAATTAGATTCTTATCTCACACTATATAAAAAAATTAACTGAAAATGAATCAAAAACCTAAATGTAAAAGTTAAAACTAAATTTTGCAGGAGAAAATATAAGAATGCATCTGCACGATATTGGATTTCTCAATCGATTATTAGATATGACATCAAAAGCTTGAGTAATAAGAAAATAGATAAGTTGACTTAATCAAAATTTAAGGTATATATCTTTCAATGGACAATCTCAAGAAAGTGAAAAGGCAACCCATGAAATAAGGAAAATATTAGCAAATCATGTATTTCATAAGGGACTTATAAATTGACTATATAAAGAAATCTTTCTACTAAATAATAGAGAGATAATCCAATTAAAGATCATCAAAGGCATTAGATTGCCTTGGGAGAAGTGTTCATTGGTACTCCTCTGTTTGAAAATGTATCTATCAAACTTCTATAGGTGCAGGGCTTCCCTGGAGGCTCAGTGGTTAAGAATCCGTCTGCCAATGCAGGGAACACAGGTTGGAGCCCTGGTCTGGGAAGATCCCACATGCAGAGGAGCAACAAAGCCAGTGCACCACAACTATTGAGCTTGCACTCTACAGCCCACAAGCCACAACTACTGAACCTGAGTGCCACAACTACTGAAGCCTGCGCACCTAGAGCCGGTGCTCCGCAACAAGAGAAGCCACTGCAATGAGAAGACTGCGCACCTCAACGAAGAGTAGCCCCCCTCTCACGGCAACTAGAGAAAGCCCACATGCAGCAACGAAGAAGACCCAACACAGTCAAACATAAATAAATAAAATAAATAATTTTTTAAAAAAATTTAGAAAAAAAAAGTTCTATAGGTGCATATCTTTGCCTAGCAGTGCTGATACTAGAATTTATCTGAAAAAAACGTTTTGCACAATTTTTCAAATATATATATGTCATATATATTTTATATATGCAAATATAAATGTATATAATACTTTGCTTCTAGCAGACATAGCAAGGAACTGTAAACAACTTCGGTATCCATGAATAGGGGATGAATTAATTGTGATCCACATGTACAAGTGAATAATGTGCAGCTGCTAAAGTGGGTGTGTTGGACTTATGCCTGTTGACATGGAAAACCTTCAAGGGATATTCTGACGTGAAGAAACATGATGACCAATATTCTATATCTAGGACTCTGTTTGCAAGAAAGAAAGAACCACATATATATGATATCAACATTCATATACACATATATGTAAATGTATTTTTATGTGTGAGAGACAGAATGAGAGAGACTAATATGTATTTAAATGATGATTAGAGAATCAGATGGTCCCATTGGCTAATACCTTGACACCAAATAAATGAACAGAACTTAAAAATAAACTCTGAGAATTATTGCAGGCACCAAATTTACTATGTTAAGTTACCATCACTCTATTGGAATTAAACCTGAAGTGAGAAAATAAAATTATATATCTCTTGTATATGAGAGTGTGGAGAATGATTTATTCTCATTGCACCTAAAAATATAATAATGTATAAAAAAGAAGAGAAAGTTAGAAATTAAGGTAGCTTTGAGAAATTTTGTTTTCAAATCTAATATCAATTATAGGAATGTTTCCTTCAGGAGGTACCAGTGATGATTCCATTGAACTGAGACTTAAGATGGCCTTCTGGCCATTAGTTCTCATTTCATCAAACAACAGGTCAAGAAGTAAGTTACCATTATAGCTAAGATGGCTGATCCTATTTATCACGTAAATAGGGTTGTAGAAGATAATGGAATTTTATGAAACCCAAGAGGTCCTGTAATACTGCTGTATTAGTTACCTATTACGGTGTAACAAATTACCTCAAAATGTATGGGCCAAAAAAAAAAAAACCTCACAATTTTATGTCAGGCATCCAAACATGACTTAAAGAAGTCTTCTGACTCAGAGTCTTTCATCAAGGCTGCAAGCAAGTTCCCAACTAAAGGTGTAGTTATCTCAGTTTCACTAGGCACTTCACTTCCAAATCCCCTCATGTGGTTGGTTATTGGCTGACCTCAGGTGCTCACTGGATGCTTTTGACTGTGTCGTTGACTGGAGATATCATGCCCTTACCATGTGGTCCTCTCCATACCGCTACTTCCAAAGTGGCAGCTGAATTCCCCTAGAAAGTGAAGGGTGAGGGTGGGAGAGAGAGAGAGAGAGAGAGAGAGAGAGAGAGAGAGAGAGAGAGAGAGAGAGAGAGAGAGAGAGAGAGAGAGAGAGAGAGAGAGAGAGATGAAAGTCACAGCCTTCTTGTAACCTAAACTTGGATATGGCATGCCATAATTTTTTATATGTTCTATTTGTTAGTAATGATTCACTAAGTCCAGCCAACACTCAAGGGGAGGAGATTACACAAGGGTGTAGTAAATAATGGAAGGGGAGTCTTTGGGAAACATTTTTTAGACTGTTTACTACAATTGACATTTGCGGTAATAAAAGTTAATATAATATCGTGGGAATCCCAAAGGGGCAGATTTATCGAAGGCTTCTCATGAATGATGTTTTAGTCAATACACTAGTAAATAACCATAACCAATGAAGTACTGGTTGAGGGCAAAGGAAACATGGAAAAAATGGAAAAATAAAATTATAAATATCAATTGTAGTCTTGTAATTCTTGTGACTTGTACAGAAATAACTATTATTTATCAATATTCTGACAGAATGTGATACATGAAATAAGATAAAAATCATAATTTTACTACTTCTGTCCTTCTACTAGAAATCCCTGCAGTTTCTTGCTGATTTGCCAGCTTCCTAATATTGGCAGAAGTAGGAGATCCCCACGTGGACAAATTCTGTAGTGTTGCGTTGGTTTTATTTCTTGGAGATCCAGATTAGAGGCTACTCTTCCATCTCTTACAACCTCATTGTAAGTGTTTATTTTCCTTCATTAAATCTTTCTTTTTGAAATAGTTAAAGTGATTTCTGTTATCTGCAACCAAATCCCAACTAAGGCACTGAGACTTAAATGAAAGGATTGAGGAGTGTGAAGTCTAAAGGAGGCTAGGACATTAAAAGAAAATCATATTATATTGATAGGTTATCAAGAAGATGATATCCTAATGAAATGCCCATCCCACCTCTAAAATTATCTTCTAATTTTTTATGAAACCTCACCGTCAGAACACTCATGGCTAATTTTAAAACACAGTTTCAGTACATTAAAATGATTTGCATTCGTTTAATAGTGACAGGACAAATGCCAATCAAAAAACAGCTAAGATCCCAATCAGCTACTGACTGGTTTGTTCAAGCACTTGAAAGTTAATCACTAAAGCCAAAATTTCCAATATGTGCCAAGGCTTAGAACTTTTTAAAAGGTATAATATATTCTCTTAGATATTTTTAATAAAAAGCAATGTATGTGTTCATATGGCATTATATTAAGTTACAACGATCAATGATTTGTTCATATAAATTAACAAGCTTTAAAATTTTTCTTAAAGATATCTTCAAATACAAGAATAATATAATAATTCCCCATGTATCCATTCCCAAGATTCAATAGTTATCAATACTCTTCCAATCTTGTGCCATCTATCCCCAACCCCTACCATATTATTTTTTCAGTGTTTAAAATAAAACCCAGATAAATAAATTCACTTATAAATGTTCTATAAGAGATGGGTCCCTTTTAAAAATGCACCACAATACCATTATCATAACCAGCAAAATTAATAACAACTCCTTAATATTATATGAAATCTCTGTCATATCCAATTTTCCCCAATTAGCTCCAAAATGCCTTTTTATTATGTTTTGAGTCAGGATCTAAAGTTCACATAATGCACCTCATTGTTATATTCATTTTCCAATAAAATTATACAGGCTACTGGTTTTCTAATAAAATGTATTTATTTTTAATATTTCTGCTGTAATAATTACTAGAAATTTGGCTTAAAATGACCCACGTTGATTATCTTACAGTTCTGTAGGTTAGAAGTCTGACAGGGAGCTTATCAGGCTAAAATCAAGCTGTGAGCTTTCTTTCTGAAAGCTCTCAGAAAAACCTGTTTCTTTGTTTTTCCAGTTTCTAGAGGCTGTCCTTATCCTTTGGATCATGGCCTTCTTCCTTTATCTTCAAAGCCAGCAGCAATACATCTCTGACTTCACAACTCTCTGACTACAACCTAGGAAAGTTCTCCACTTTTAAGGACTTATATGATTACATCAGACCCACCCAGATATTCCAGGATAATCTCTTTATCACAGGTTTGTAACCTCAATCACCTCTCCCAAGATACTTTTGCTGGGTACTTTTACAGCTTCTGAGGACTAGGGTGTCAATATTTTGGAGGGAGGGATTTATTCTGTTTATCAGAGGTATATCTCTTAAGTGTTTTGTTTTTCATTATAGTTTTTAACCGTTTATTTTAAGAGTTTTATAGACTCACCGGAAGTTGCAAAAATAGTATATAGAGAGAGTCTGATGAACACTTCATCCAGCTCCCTTCAATGGTGATGCCTTATAGCTGTAGATCAACATCAAAACCAGAAAATTGACATTGATACAATTCCTTTTATAGACTACAGACCTCATCTAGTTTTCACCAGTGTTTACATGCACTCGTTTGTGTGTGTGTGTGTGTGTGTGTGCATAGCTCTAATTTGATCCCATGTACATATGCATGTGACCACCAACAGTCAAAATACAGAATTGTTCCATCACCACAGAAAAACTCCCTGAGCTACCCCTTTCCAGTTGTCTTCACCTGCCCCACCACTGTCCTTATCCTTTGGCAATTTCTAATCTGTCTTCCATTTCTATAATTTTATCATTTCAAGGGTATTATGTAAATGAAATGGTACAATATGTAAGCCTTTGAGATTGGATGCTTTTTCTTCCTACGTATAATGTCCTTGAAATACATTCAAGTTGTTACATGCATCATTAATTGGTTCCTTTTTATTACTGAGTAACATTTCATCATATGGATGTACCAGCATTTGCTTAACTATCTGTCTGTTGAAGGAAATTAGGGATGTTTCCAGGTTTGAGCTATTCAAAATAAAGCTGCTAAGAACCTTAGTGTTCAAGTTTTTGTGCAAACATAAGTTCCATTTTTCTGGGATAAATGCCCAAGAATATGATTTCTAGGTTATATGATAAGTACATGTTTAATTTTATAAGAAACTGCCAAACTATATTCCATAGTGCTTGTGCCATTTTACATCCCACAAGCGACATGTATGAGGTACAGTTTCTCTTCATTCTTGCCAGCATATGGCATTTTCATTATTTTTTTTAAACTTAGTCACTCTAATATAAATGTAGTAATAACTCATTGTGGTTTTAATTTGCATTCCCCTAAAGGCTAATGATGTTGAACATCTTTTCATGTGCCTCTAAGATTTTAGAGACAGACTTACTTCATAATTCAATGAATATTGAGTATAACTATGTGGTCTTTACTTAGTAATTCTGATTACAATTCAAAAGAAAAGCTCTTGTAATGTTCCCTTGTGATTTATATGCATTTATGAGGTTCATGAAATACAAATCACGTAAAAGAAGATATAGTTAGAACAAAACCTCATTAATGTTTTCCTCTATTTCATAATATATTATAATTCAGGCAAATGCTGCTGTTATTTTGTCCAAATGAATTATTTTGGTTTTTTTTTTTTTTTTTTCTGAAAGGAATTCTTCTTTTTAGATGCTAAGTTGAGTGAGAAAAGAAGTGGGAAAGAATACAGACTTTCATTGATATTTTGTTTACATTTTCAACAAGCACAGAAGTATTTGTTAATTTGGTGTGTGTGTGTTTGTATATATATATATACAATATATATATTATATATATATATATGTGCATACACATACACCAACTTCAGGAGTAGGAGATCAGTCTGGATAAGGGAGGGAAAGGAAGGGTTGGTGGGAAAGAAGTTTTCCTTTGCATTTAGCACTGTTGTTATTTTGTTAAATCAGATATCTAATTGTTCCCTTGTCTCTCCCTCCACCTGCAATATTTCTCATCCCAGCAATCTTGATAATTTGTGTAATTATGATACCACCAGAGGCCACACATTTCCTATGTCCCTTTTTCTCTAGCAAGGGAGGTTATTTTAATAATCTTCAAATATGTGAGCAACCTAATCCCAGAACCACAAAGGGGCGTTTCCTAGGTCTACTCTGGAAAAAAAGTCACCATTCTGATCAGGGTTCTGGCAGAACATGGATAACACATTCAAATTTGGGTAACTGAGGAAAGTTCAATAAAGGAACTGTTTGGAATAACGTGGTAAAACAGTAGGAGCAGGTACCATGGAAAACTTAGCCACCTATATTGCAGTTTACTGGGGCCTTCTTGACCTGTCAGGCCCAGTTGGTAGGTAAATGCTATTGCCACTTTATAGTGGAGTGCTGCTGAGAATGTTTAGTTTTACCTTTACCTGAGTGATGTGTAAATGGATGAAACAGCAATTTACAGAAATAGTAGAGTGGTTTATTTCCTCAAATTAAAAAAAAAATACATTTTCACCCTCTTTTCTTTATAGAACATAAAGATCATAATATTCATAAAATTTTTGTGTAATCTATAGGCTAATAAGCAGTCATATAAAACTACTGGGTAGTAAATGAAGAAAATACTAAGAAAACTTTAGTTAATGACTTTGCATCCCATGGCATGTATCTATATTCAAACATACACGCAAATATATAATGACTTCAAATTTTATTGTTCTCTGTCTAGAACAATACTAACAATTGGTTAATTCTTGCCTGGTGCTTATAATGTGCCCAGAACTATTCTAAGCACCTTACTTGTATTAACTAACTTGTGCTCGGGTCTAGTCTTGTGTAGGAGTCTATGCCCTCAACCACTATACTAAATATCAAAATACCATTGCAGAAAACAAATCAGGACACAACAAAAACCTTACAACTAATATGACTTTTTGAAAATATAATTATCATTTAGTCTTACTGACTAAAAGGTATTCTTTGAAATGATAAAGGGCAAGCCATCGATAGCTCTAACCTCACAAATATTTGCATTTTTATCATATTCAAGTAAAGCTTCACGAGAAAGCAAATAGGCTGCCTTATAGCATCATGAAAAGAAGAAATAAAATGAGAAGAGGTACATTATTCAAACTAACAGTCCCATCTATGAGGACAAATAAAGGCTACCTGTCTGTCCCCTGGAAATACTTGTTATATATATAAGTAAAATTGAGTAACGTAATTGAGTATCCTTTGATGCTTTCTCATATAGAGTTTGCTCTCTACCTAAGAGGGAAAGTGACTCTTCAGTATAACACCTTTAAGAATAACTTGAAAGAAAACATCCATTGAATTGAGCATTTTTTAAAGTTCTGCTTTCAACAGTATCTAAAGGTTCAATGGTCATGCACTGAAGCTTGAACAAGTATTGATGCTCAGCATATTACTAATGAGAAAATAAAGGAAAAGTCAGTTTCCTCTCTTGCAAATCTGGATTAAAGTGAGCGAATTTTGTTTACTAGCATGGATAGAACATCCTTTGTTATTATGACTCATAGGTAGGCATTTATATGCTCAGGTTATAAAAGTACCATTAAATGATTCATGGTGGGTTTTTTTTTTGTTTATTTGTTTGTTTGTGGTACGCGGGCCTCTCACTGTTGTGGCCTCTCCCGTTGCGGAGCACAGGTTCCGAACGCGCAGGCTCAGCGGCCATGGCTCACGGGCCCAGCCGCTCCACGGCGTGTGGGATCCTCCCGGGCCGGGGCACGAACCCGTGTCCCCTGCGTCGGCAGGCAGGTGGACTGTCAACCACTGCGCCACCAGGGAAGCCCGATTCATGGGTTTTGAATTAAAATAGTGTCTGGTGAGGAACTGGTAAACAGGTATTCCAGAGTACCTAGAATTTTATTCAAGAACATGTGGAAAATTTGAGTATACTTTTGGACTATATGTTTTAAAAATGCAACTAGGAATATAGAGTAGCATGGAATGTTTTGCTTTCTGAAGTGAGTCTTGGATGTGGTTGATGATGACATTACACAGAGAAGGAGGAGAATTTAGGGTGAGGGAGAAGGGCTTAAATTAAATAGTAGAGAAGAAGGGAGCTCACAGTGGCATCCATCCTCCATCCTGTACCCAACCTGGGGTAAACTCTTATTGTTAGGAATATGACATCCCCAAATATAAAAACTATTTAGTACAGGAATTTGGGGACTTGGGGTATAGTCCATCTTTGAATTTCACTTGTCAATATTCCACCATTTGTATTCCACCTGACAAAGCATTGAGGATCTAAACCATTTCCTTTCTCTGCCATCAAACCCTCTGGGGTTCTGGAACCCCAGAGCTTGGAGATTATGAAATGTTATCATTGCATCAGAAATTTGGCATGGGTGCAAACTGCATTAGAAATTTCTCAAGAGTCCCTGACACTGGAGTGGCTCTATCACATGCCCTTTTGAGACAGAGCTCTGTGTAGAGTTGTGCACTTTGAGTACTGCACAAAGATAATAACACCTCAGAATTATTTGGCTTTGTTGGTTACTTTGTTGTTGTTCTTGTTAATTTTTAATATAGGAAAGACTGAACACATTTCAGTGTTAATAGGAACGGGTAATCAAGAATTAGATTTTGAAGGTATAGGCCAGAATAGAATAAATTTCTACAATCTTCCTGAAAAGTTGAAAGACAATGGAACACAGAACCTTTGTAAAGGGACTAATTTTATTTTTTGTTACATGAGAACCAAAGGACAGGGACAAATTTTATGGAGATTACAAGTAGGAAATTGAGATCATGCTCATATGAAGTGTTCAGAGCGAACAAAGTACAAAGAAAGTAGATTGGTGCCCATTTAGGACTAGTGGCTAGTCAGCAAAATACATAGGGAAAGGGTGGAGGGAAGTTAGGGTATTGCCCAAAGAATTAAAAAAATGATTGTCCAGGGAAACTGCAAAATAATCATTAGTAGCTCACTCTAAGACGTGGTTCACTAATATGATTATATGAACTAATATTTACTGAAATGAGAAATAATAATTCAAAATACTTATTAATCAACCTTATAAAATAACTTTGTAAACACTGATGTAACACATCACCATAACTTCTAAGTTTATTGTCCTTGTTTACTTAATATAACTATTTTTTCCTAGAAAAAAATCAAATCATGACCTATGTTTAATCTTTTTAAATTTGGGAATGTAAGTGCCAGGTATGAAAGCATTTTTCAGATTAGGCACCTCTTATGGACTGAATTGTTCCCACTCCCCCAAAATAATTCATATATTGAAGTATTAATTCCCAGTAGCTTATAATGTCACTACTAGGAGATATGGCCTTTAAAGAGGTAATTAAAAAGTTGAATGAGGTCTTAAGGGTGGGGCCTTAATACAATCTGACTGGTGTCCTTATAGGAAGAGGAAGAGATAGCAGGGATGTGCACACACAGAGGAAGGGCCATGTGAAGATGCAGCAAGAAGGGCACTGTCCCATAAGCCTAGGAGAGAGGCCTCAGGAGAAACCAAACCTGCAGACACATTTATGTTCGACTTCCAGCCTCCGTAACTCTAAGAAATACATATTTGTTCCTTAAGCCACCCAATCTGTGGTATTTTGTTATGGCAGCCCTAGCAGATTAACGCTGTGCTTTAAACATTAAATTACATTGTCACCCAAATTCTTCAGCTTAATAGTGAAACATATATGGCTTATAGGTGATATAAAATAGGAGCAATATTTTATCAAGAAACTTGAAAGGTTAGTGAACATAAGTAACTTTTAAATTAGAAGGTATAAAGAATCAGGATAGAATTTTGAAAAACAAAAAATCCTGGTCTACACAATCTCTATTTCTATTAGTTGAATTTGTTGTACATGCACCTATATACACATGGACACACATACACTACCAACATTTCAAGGAAAGAACTGATCTACATGATTCTAAGACCCAAACTTCTTTCTTAGTGTTTCTACTTACTTGCCTACTAACAGTGAATGTGATTCCTAACCTATAAAAACTTCTGTTGGCTTTTCAAAACTTTAGTTTTCTTTTCTCTAAAATATGCATAATAACATCTTTTTAGTCCCCCTTACAGTGGTGATGATCAAATGGGATAATGATCATAAAGGCCATTTTTGAATACGCCAAAGACTGATAAAAATGTTAGAAGTTATAACATTGACCAAAACTCAAAGGCTTTCATGAGGCTTAATTGCTTTACTTCAATTAATCCTTTTGTATGTGTGTGTGAAGAAATTGAAGCATCAAATATTTTACAAATTCAATAACTGACCAAGAATAAGGACACTCCTATGACGTGAGTAGCATTTTTCTGTGATGTGGTTCAGTATTTCTTAGTTACTCATTAAGATTAAAATGTTTATGTTTGTTTATGTAGGAGTTAGATTTCCACTTGATTGAATGCCTGCTAAAGGGAAGATTTTTTAAAATTTAATTCAAATTAATCTGCTAATTTTTAAATATGCTTAAAGAGACTAAAATATCCTCACTATGCATGGTTTTCATGTTACACAAAAGATAACACTTTCAAACAGTAGTTTTCACTATTTTAATTTACTTTTGCTTCTAAACAGATTCTTGTACAGACTTCATAATTTATTATTCTCTATGTTGTAAAAGTCTTCAATTGACATAAAGCTTTTCAGACTATACATCTGTATCAAATAAGCTTGATTATTTCAATGTGATTGTGTTTTAATCATTGTTTTTCCTGGATAATTATCATACTTGAACAAACTATATCCTGATTAGATAAGAAAAAAACAAAATCACCAACCAGAGGCCAAGACACTAAATAAGCATTTAGAATAATATTTTTAAAATGTAAGAGAGATGACTATAGCTTGCTTTAGAGAGTTGTGCATAAGTAGTTATGAAAGAGGAGTGTACTTATAATACTCAAAAGTTATACACCTAGCTTTCAACTGTTTATTTTAAATGTTTACATTAAAGTACATGAGAAACATATAAGAAAGAACAATTAAAACAGCACTTGAAAAGGAGTGAGAAAAATTTAAGAATCCCATTGAGGTTTACTATACTTACACTCACATACATTCACATGCTGTACAATATACTCTGCCAAAGTAGATGACCTAAAATAAATAATGATTATGATAATAATACCACCACAGTGATCATATCTCCCTCAATCAAAGCAGGGCGGTAGTGTCATTTTCCTTGACTCTCCTGATCGTTATCATCTTTTAAATAAATCTCTTCTGTCTACTCTGTTGAGAGCATAGCTGTAGCCTGAGCAGCAGAGGTATTGATTTCTGTGTAATTACTATAAATGTTAAGTTGCTATTACTGATGCCTATAGTAGTAATGCTTTATTCATCTCCAGAAAAGGAGAAATGTTTCATTGCTTCAGAGATATGCACATGAATGATGAAAAAGAGATTTTCAACTGTATGAGAAAATGAAGAGGAGGCTCTCTCACAATGAGATATGTAGTGTCTCTAGCATACACCTGCGCTGTTGAGCACCACCAGATAGGAAAGATCCTTCAAGTGCTGTGCAGACTTCTATAGCACGTGAGATTAGAAATGCAATGTTCATGCCACAGGGAGACTATTCATGTTTAGCGATTTAAAAGTAAGAATCAGAAACAAAAATATTTTGATTTCTCTAAACCAGAGATCAGATGGCAAGCAATCAACACTAACCAATTATTAAATACAGTAGAAATACGCTTTTTTTCTATCTTTACTTCTCAGTTGATACCTACAATCACACTGTAGCTTATAGTAAAGATGTTGAGCGAAATAGAAATCAGATTGCCATCACAGATAACGTCACACATTAAACAATTAAATCGATTATAGATGCCAATTCTAAAAGATTCCTGTATAGAAAATAGTTCATGTAGCAGATCCAAGACTGCAATTCTTAGAAAGGACTGCTTGCAAGGTCCTTTGGCTGATGCCTGGGAAGTTGAATTTGGGGAGGGTTCCCACCATTTCCTAAGTGCTAAGAGGATCTCATAATGCCTAAGCTGTTTCTGCAAACAATACGCTTTATGCTGAACACCTGCTTTCCTTCTGGGAAATTGGAATCTTGGTATGTGCTGGGCAAATGGTGCCGACTGACCAGCCCCCAGTAAAATCCTTGGGCCCTTAGTCTTTAATTAGCTTCCCTGGTAGACATTTCACACATGTTGTCACAATTCTATGCTGGAAGAAATCAAGTACGTCTTGTGTGACTCCACAGGGAGAGGACCCTTGGAAGTTTGCTCCTGGTTTCCTCCAGACTTCACCCTGTGTACATTCTTTTGTTGATTTTGCTGTGTATTCTTCTCTGTAGTAAACCATGGTCATGAATATAACAATATACTAAGTCCTGTGAGTCCTTCTAGCAAGTCACTGAACCCAGGGGTAGTTTGGACACCCCAACACACTTCCTTTTCCTTGTCTAAACAAATCAAAAAGCATTTATTTTCACAAAACTATAATTATATCAAATTTTTAAGTTGAGCAAAACACTCATGTTACTAATTATGAGGTTACTATACCTCTATGTGTTTTATTTATAAATATATTTTTGTGCCTTTTGCTTCCAAATTTGGAAGTTGTAAATATTACTTCGGGGGACTAGTAATGTACTTACTTTCCAAAATTGGTTCTCTGAAATACGTTGAAGTATGTTTATTCCCAAAAAAATAGATTCAAAAAATTTACATGTACAAAATCGTATGTATTCTATGACAAAAATGATTCTCCTAGTGGAGAGAATTGCCAGTATTTCTCGATCTTGGATGATCGTATTTTTTCAGAATTATGGCCATGATTAACACTATTATATTAAATAAGCAGAGAAGGTGATTCTAAGACTTTGCTGCCTATCTCCCTACCCACATCTACCTCCTGAAAGCCTACCTTTAAAATATCCTAGTTCAAGGAAAAACAGTGGATCACATTTTCATATAAAGAATTAAATATTATGAGAGCAGTTACTAGAAAATACAAGGCCATATACACACAGTTTTGATTAACACTTTAATGAAAGGACAAAATGAAATTAGAAAGTTTCTAAACAGATTACTAAAGTAAATAATATAAAGAAAGAAATGCTTTTAGATCAATGAAAGTGATTGGAATTCTTGATTATAATGATAAAATGTAATGAAAGTGAATTTTGTGATGAAGCCATAGCCACAAACTCAAAATTTATAGCGACTAGGGAAGTAAAATAAATGAATGAAGCCGGCTGAGGGTAATGTTGCTACAAAAGAAAGGGCAACAACTTTGCTCTAGCAATCGTTGCCATGGAGAAAGGTGGCCATTGTGTTACCAGATCACCTACTTTGTAAGAAGATAACATGCAGATGTGTTTGTGATGTCTCAATACCTTTAATTTTAGCAAACTGAAACTGAAACTCGCTTTTAAGCCTGATGTGTAATGTACAAAGCAGGTCTGAATGCCAGATTAGATTATGCAACTACAACCTCCATTAAAAAGTATGGGGGCTTCCCTGGTGGCGCAGTGGTTGGGAGTCCGCCTGCCGATGCAGGGGACACGGGTTCGTGCCCCGGTCCGGGAGGATCACGCGTGCTGCAGAGCGGCTGGGCCCGTGAGCCTGCGCGTCCGGAGCCTGTGCTCCGTGGCGGGAGAGGCCACAGCGGTGAGAGGCCCGCGTAACACACACACACACACACACACACACACACACACACACACACACACACACACACATAAAAGTATGGACTTTTAAAATGAAGGCTATTATACAAAATTCTGGAAAATTAGGAAAAGGACACACACACACACACACACACACAGGCTGCACTGAGAATTTTTTAATGTGTATTATATCCTGGCTAGAAAGTATATGTTTTGTCCCAAAATATATTAGTTAACAAATGTTTGTTTATTCATTCATTCATTTAGCAAATAAACTGGCAGGGAACATGCTGAGCCTGGAAGAGAGAACAGGAACTACACCCCAAAGCAATTGCAAAGCTAGTCAACGTGCACTGGCATATACGAGTCACCAGAATACTCGTGGGACTAAATTGTGAGGAAGATGAGCCAGGGAGGGGTGGAAAAAAACCTCGGACAAGGGAGAGTATATTGATTTGGGAGAAGTTTCCTGGCATCAATTAAAAAATCGACTATCTGGCAAAGACCCCAATACATTGTGTAAACATGTTTCTAGCAAGAAGCATGCAGAAGTGAAGATTTATACTGAATGAGGCAGATATGACAGAGTGCCATGAAAGAGAGGATTAAAAGCTTCAAAAATTGGGCATGCTAGAGTGAATATACTAAATGAGGCAGAAAATCCACCAGAAATTTTTGTTTTACTAGAGATCCCAGAGAATATACCATTTCCTAAAGGTGTAAGGAATGCACTGCTGGAGGCATTCTCACTCCTAAGAAGTCCAGTGGAGCTGCTCCTCTGCAGCCAAGAACTAAATGTACCAGATGCTATGACAGTGCTGGGGTGCACTCAGCAAGGGGGATGACAAAAGCTTTAAACCTTTCCTCTTTAGAGGAAAGAGAAATGATGGCGCTTAAACATTACAACCTAGGTGGAAAAAGAGAGAAAGACCAGTTTCAGTGGAAAGGGCTCACTGCACTTCCTTCTTCTATGTTTCCCTCAGGAACAAAGATCCTCCAGAATCTTGGAAAAGATGCTTCCAAAACTTGCATGAAGATGTACGTCCAGTTAGTGTAATGAGTGGGCTAGACTGAAAGCTGTGCTGTGCTGCCCAGATCTCTTTACAGGAGTAAAATACTTATTCCTGTAACTCTGGAAGTGTTGCTGGATCTCAATATATTGATTTTCATATACACTATATGTTCTCATTGATTCATGAGCTTACAGATAATATAAAGAGAACACATTTTATGTTTTTTGATTTGGCATTGGATTTGGAATTCTGTTATGTTTATAGTAAACCATGCTAAGGAAAATGTGAATACAATTTCACAGAATCTAACACAGTACACAGTAAGTGTGTAAGTATAGGTCAACTTAATTTTGAAAAAATTGATTTTTTAAATGAGATTGTGTCATGAAAGCTAAATGTAGATACAAATATATTTCTGATAACCAAAGTACAAACAAATAAAACAATACAACCCCCAAAATCCCCAAACAAACAAAAACTGAAACATTAGTAAATATGGATGAGAAACATTAAAAATTTTGGTATACTAACTGCCATGGTAAGTAGAATAACATTTTATGTTTTAGAAAATAAATTGGGCTTGTGAAAATAACTTTTTTATAACTTTATATACATGCCCTAGAAAAATTATTTTTTTTCTCATCATGCTTTTGCTCCCCTCGACATACCTACCCCTTAACTCCCAGATCCCACAACTGCTAACCCATTTGTTCTCACCACTCCCTTATTTCTGAGGTCTTTCTCTTAAACATCAGATAAACTAGTCTCTGCTGGGATCATACTTGACAAATTTTGACATAAATCTCCATATTTGTTCTCACCACTCCCTTATTTCTGAGGTCTTTCTCTTAAACATCAGATAAACTAATCTCTGCTGGGATCATACTTGACAAATTTTGACATAAATCTCCATATTGATATCCCCAGTTTATGACAGGACTCCTGAAAATAAAAAACCTTTTAGACAAAAGTGAATGGCGATCCTCAAGATATGACTAAACGATTGCAAGCCTACCTAGCTCTGTTAAAACTTGGCTTTTCTTGATCCTCCTCCTGGTTTTCAAAAGAGAATCTGGCAGTCTACTTCCATTTAAACTCTCCATTTGGATTTTGGCATGACTCATTAGGTATAAGGTATCTGATAAGACTATGTAAAGGTTATTGAATAGAATCAGACTTGGAATTGAATTCTGATATTGCTTCTTATTTAGTACCTGACCCTTGGTCCAGTTATATCAATGCTCCAATTTTTTTTTTTTTTTCAACAATCACATTATCACCTATTTCATGGGGTTGTTATAAGCATTACATGTGATTTTAATTTTTTTATTTTTATCACAAAGACTTAACTCAGCATTCATTGGTCCTAGTAAGTATATAAAAAAGGAAGTTATGTGTACTTTACATTTCTACTCTCTTTGCTTTGACCACCTGGAGCCAGTTCTTAGAGCCTGTTTTTAATGACTTGTTAGCAGGCTAGGGCCACATCTAGGTGTTAACTACCTATGTGAACCACATTTGGTGAGTGGTATTTGAGGAAAAATTCTTCAAGTCATGTGGCAAAATATTGTTGTGCTAAATGAATTGAAATCAAAATCTGTAATCCGAAATTCTCAAATTTCAAAAGATTTAGATATCATTTCCTTGTAAAAATTTTTGAAAAAACACTGTATTAGGGACTCAATACATACGCCACCAACCTAGCAGTAAGATTTGTTTATAACCTAGTTATAAGACCAGAATATTTTAAAAGATTCTGTTGACACAATTTTGGTTTTACTTCCAATCAGGACGGTATAATCCTTAGGATACTAACATCATAAAACACATTTAATCTCAAAATAGTTTAAATATTTGATCTTTACATTTATAATCTTTACATATATAAATGTATAGTTTTGATACGTTGAGCTTTACACTCTTTAGATTTACAAATTTGTTCTTCACAACCTACCAAGATATTACTACATTATTGACATATTACAGACAGCAGAGCAGAAGTCTTAATTAAGTGATTGAATCTTCCACAATGGTGGAGATCAGATTGGAGTCATACAACTTATTACGCCCTAATAATGTTTATAAGCCCTATTTCCAAATAAATTGACTTCTTTTTAGAAGGTAGGAACGATGTATTGATAAGTAAGTGAAATGTGAGTACTGGAACACAAATGCTATAATTTTGCTTTCAGAGTAAGGAGTTTGAGTTTTATTCTAAATGTATCAATACATTATATTGTATGTTTTAAAGAGTACACTCCTGGCTGCAGTATGGAGAATGGATTATAGGAGGGACAATAGTGGAAAATACATATGAGACTTTCACAGTAGTCCTAAGAAAGATGGGCAAGGGAGAAGTAAAATCAGGACACTAAGTTGTCATAGGAGCCATGAGCCTTGAATTTATGTGATATTTTGGGCAAGAAACATGAGGGAGGAAAGAGCAGAATACAAAGTCCATTCTGAGACACATACCTGGACCTTAGTGAATAAGGTGCACTTGATGCAGGTGTATACCTGTAATACTGTTTGTGAGGAGAGGTATTCCTAATGTAAAGAAGTACTTTACAGTGGAAATAAAAATAATTACATAAAGATTACTAAACAATACAGTGGAATAGAAATGATATTCAATTACAAACATGAGTATAGCAAATTCTAAAGGATAGCTATGTTGGTAATAATTTCCAACACTTCCCTGTGTTGGAATTTCTTTTCATGGATCCTTCTATATTTATTCGCACTAGTTTTTCATTCTTGCAATCTTGTGTCTGATGAGCTTCTTCCCTGAGAGCTACACTCTTTGTATGCATTATATGTGCCAGCAGGGTCTTTTCCTCTTTACCACTATTCTTACCAGTCACCACAGAAAATCCTCCATTGATCAAGACCCACTTTACTGAAATATCTTTATCTAATGCATTGCTAATGAAAATTGTTTCCTCAAACATATTCTGAAAATTACTATTGCTGCTCCTTACTAACCAGAAATGGCTTTTCTCCTTCCGTGTGTAACTCTGCAGTATTCTGCTTTATGTCTCTGAAATTACTCTGTCTCTGTGGATCATTCCCTAAACCCATTGTACATCCCCTAACCCCAGTCCAAAACACATGCACACAGGCATGCACTCTTCTGAAATTAGAAAGGCTTTATTCTGTGCCATTTTGTTAAAATACAATCTTAACTTAAACATGAATGCACAAAAGTCATGTGACAGTTTACTTTTGTTTACCTATTAATTTAATTTAAATCATAAAAGATATACATAATCTAAAATGTTAAATAATTTGTATTATCAAAAGGGGTATATACACAGATTTTTTAAAATTTTGGAATAATACTCTTTATCTATATAGGGTTCTAACTTCATCTTAAGAGTTTTAGCTTTTAAATGTTGATAATTAATGCTATTTGTTATATATATGTATATAAATGTATGTGTATATACTTATATCATGTCTTATGGTATATGTATGCTTTCAAGTGACTGGAGTAATACTTGGCATTCATGAATAAAGTAAATGTATTTATTACTTAAAGTATTAGGTCTTTCACATATGTCAGTAAATAATCTAGTGGCAATAATCACAGATTAATATTTTCAAGAAAATAAGTTATAAATTTGATTGTATATATTAATTAATTACAATATAAAGTATACAACTACAATTTTAACATATTTATGTTTGACAGAATCTTACACTTTATTATAGTTAGCTTTTTGTACATGCTGCTCAAAAAATCACGTGTATTTTAAAGTGAAATAAAAAAATATTTTTACAAAACAATTCTGGAAAAGATGCTACTATTTATTTTCTCTCCACTTTTATTCAAGAAAATGCTTAAGGATTCTCTTTCGCTTTTCTACTTTGGCTAAACTCCATTTCTTTAGTTTAAAATCTACTGTTACCTTGAGGAATATAGAAATATGCAAGTGTTATCTAATACTTTTCTAGAATGTTTTTAATCCTCCTGGAAATGGATGGATTTAATGACCACTTGAAAATGCATTGCATTTTCTTAACTACTGTTGAGCTATACACTACAAACAGTACAAAAAGAAATATCTGATAGCTCTCGTGACTAGAAACTACAGAGATATCAATGCATTTTTGACAATGTAAAAAAGCCTCAGGATCGTTTTTGGGTTTTTTTCTCTCAGATGTTCTTTATACTTATGATTGTCAGCTCTAAACATAAAAAAGACAAGCCATGATCTTTCTTGCCTTGAAGTACTAAGGAAAAAAATGTGTTAAATGCTAACAACTGTTCATGTCAAGGAGTGAAGTGAGCTATCCTTTTAGCTTTAAAAATGAAAAGCTAACACTGTCACAAGATTTGCTGGGATTTGGAGTCATATAGTGGGCTAACGTCATGTGGAAGACTGGGGACTAACATGAACACACAAGTATGCAGCCACCAACATGCAGAGAAAATGCTAGGCAATAATGACTGTCCTGGCAGGAGGTAAGGGAAACTACAGGGAAAAAGGGAAGAGCATTTTCTCATAACAAATCAGCCTATATGTTCCCAGTTATGAACCTGTACACTTTTAATAGCCTGCTTCGCTTTTGATTCTTTCACTTTTCTGTTTTTGTTAAGCAACCATCCAACTCAATGTACATGCGTGAATATTTAGCTTGAGTAGGACAGGCATCTGGAAGACACAGTCTTTCTTATCTCTCTGCTTACTATCTCTTGTTCTGTTTCATAAAATGTTGTATTATTTTGTATCTTGATTCCCATAACAATCTCCTGCTATTCCATTTTCCTTTATTGACTGTGTTATGGTTTGAGTTTTCTTATTTTCAAATGAGTAATATTCTCATACCACTAAAATAAGACCCAACAAGCCTCAAATATTCAATGTTCTTTGGTGACTGGCTATATTTCCCTGGAGACAAGAGTAAATTAAAAAAAAAAAACATTTGTTGTTAAATATATGAGGTTGTTGTGCAGACACTAGCCCCTTGCCAAAATGTTTGTTTCAAGAACATTAAATAAGGACAGATCTGCAGTTTCCATAGCAAATAAAGACTTGAAGTTACATATTTAATATGGTCCACTATTTCTAAATGGTGAGAGAAAAACCAAAATAAATATGGTGAATATGTTACTATAAGTCCGTATCTTTCATTGACTGAGGAAGCTACTCAACAGTCTTAGTTAAATATTAATGCAAGGACTAACTGTAGGTGGAAATCCTATACAAAGGCTTTTTTCTACCTAATGTTTATTTTCTAGTGAAATACAACTTTATTTTCAAATCTACCAGTTTCTGGAACAGTAATTTTCAGCACTTTATCTCATTTTCAAAAGAAAATTTTCCATCACTGTTTTTCTGTAGGGGTTTTCAACTAAAGAATCTTAGTTAATACTTAAATAAAAATATTTTAAATTAATATAACATTTGTCTTAATTGGAAAGAAAAAGCTTATTCCCCCAACATAAATCACTTTTTGTTTTTTTAATTTTATTTTACTTTTTAATTTTTTGATTGTGCCGTGACACTTGTGGGATCTCAGTTCCCTAACCAGGGATAGATCCTGGACCACAGGCAGTGAAAGCTCCAAATACTAACCACTAGACCACCAGGAAACTCCCCTCACTTGATTTTTACTGTCCCTAAGTAAATTCCCTTTGATAAATGAATAAATGAATTTTATACATGAATGAATGCATAATCTTTACAAGGGTGTTCCCATAATATTAAGCTTTGATCTTGAATATAGTTCCAAAGTTTTTTTTTTTGTACTTTTCACCATGAGCTGTGATACTTAACTTAAATTTTTTACATATAGAAAAATAATAACTGACATTTATTAAGCATTTTCTATATGCCAGAAAGAGTTCTAATTACTTACCAAGAATTGATTCATTTAATCTTTTCAAATCTTAATGTCAGTACCATTATTTTCCAACTATACTGATAGAAAAGTATCAAGAAGAGAACAATCATAATGAGCCTATATAAATTTGCCAACAAATAAAGAAATTTGATTCCTTATTTTCAAATTGATGGTTTCATTTTAAATTTAACTTCCTTACTGATCCTTAAAACAATAGGGTTAGACATTATGTCCAAATGAACTAATTTCCTATAACTGTCAGGTAAACATCTATTGGGAGATGTACTTACAAATTTTAAAGCTTAATTTATAGCCTTTTTGAAACTGAAATAACCAACCAATCAAAGCATCACTCTTCAATACTCAATTTGTCTGGCCAGACAAAGGGTCTCCTTCCAAGAAACAATATATAAATACATGGCTTTCTTGGCCAATTCTGAAACTAATACTTATCTCCATGGCAATTTATTATGATTATCAGAACAATGAGTCAGTGTGTAATAAAGAAATTATAGTCTCTAAAATAAATAGATCTCAGGCCAACTGCAAAAAGATGAATGCCCAACTAACTCAACCTCCTCCTTACCATGTATATGTCTGTGCATCACCCAGGGTCTGTGCCATCCAAGCTGAGTCTGTCCTCCTCACCATCATTTCAGGTTTTTCTTTCCATAATACCATCAAGATGTACCTGACTTGAGTGATATTAATATTCTCACTTTTTTTTTTCTTTCCAAAGACAATGCTTTAGCCAACAGGAAATCTATTGGTGAAAATGTTAAGATCTGGCAATAGATAACACATTTAAGGTATTGGATACATTTTAAGTAATATCATTTGTTACACCTCAAATTCCTGTCATCTGGTCCTGAGATGTTTCTGGTAGATTTCTGTTTGTGACCTGAAGCACAGCAGAAAGGTATAGTTCTAAATACTTTTTTTGGATTTCCTAATCCTCTCATTCAACCCTAATGAAATAGAATTAAAACAAAACAAAGAAACACACACACAAAATGTGGTACTGAATTGAATGTCTTTAAACTTTAAATAGCAAAGGAAGCCAATGTGTTGTCCCAATACAGAGGAACGTAAAATCCTTATGGCATTCTTCTATTGACAACAAATCACTTTTCCCAAATACCTGTAGCTTCCATTGTATAATTATAAGGACTGGCCTCAATTTCTTTCACCACAGGGAAGCTGTTCTCTTTGTATAGGATTACATAGAAGATAATCAGAAACTGGGAAAAACACAGGAGATATTTTCTCCCCCTACAGAAAGAAAGAAATAAGAATCTATCAAGTGATTTGTATTTATTTATTTATTTATTGGTTTGCTAAATTGAGATTTAAACTTCTTCATTATTTTCTATTTTTATTAGAACTTATGAGAAAAATAAACAGTAATGCTTTTACTATCTGAAACTCATTATACTGTTTTTGATCAGTAAATATTTTTGGAGATTATAATAATTTTAAAAACAATTTTTTTAAAGTATACTTAAACAACAAAGTACTCCTTCTATGTTCCAAAATTTTCAATCAAAATAAGAAGCCCAATTTACCCCTTACCAGCACCTTAATATGAGTTCCAAAATAGAAATCTAACTCCGATTGAGAAAACCAGCTGTGAAAGTGCATTGTGTTGACAGACACTGTGATTTCAGCAATGTAATTTAGCACTGTTCAGCTTTAGTGACCTTTTAAAGACTAAAATAAAAACATTATTCTCTGTGGCCTGAATCATTTCAGCTGCTTCAGGTCTTATAGTTTACAATACAAACACTTCAAAACAAAGAAAGCCAGTGGGGATACAAGGTGAAAGAAAATTTTGATAATTACATGACATATTGCTATAACCCATGTTGTAGTAATTTGCCAGCATGAAGAAATTTTCAAGTCATTTCTTTTTCTCATATCACCTACTCTCATCATTGCATAAAAGTTTATTTTACTTACATTTGCAGTTCTTAGAGCTGTTATAAAAGTTGCCCATATATCTTTCTTAAAGAGGCTGTAGAGTGTAGGGCATAAGAGCTGGGATCCTGAGTCAAACTATCTACATTCAGCTTTTGGCTGTATCACTTATTGATCATCATTGGTTAGATAACGAGATATGTAATTTATTTTTGTTTCAATTTTTTCACCTGTGATAAATCATGTGATTGTTGATATGATTAAATCCATCAATTTTGTAAAGTTCTTAGTTCTTGGCTGCCAGACACAAAATAAGCACTCAATATATATTATTAAAATATATGTTTTTCTCATCATTAATCAAGAAATCAAATCATAAACACACAGTTTATGAACTTACTAAGCTAGCCCTCCCTGCCTAATTTTAAGAATTTCAAAAGGACATGGATTACTTATTTATATAGCTGACTTTTACTTAAATAGATGATGTCATTGTTTTGAAAATGAAGATTTTTTATATTACAAAGTCATACTGATATTTGTATATTTGTATGCTAGTGGTAAGGGCCTCACCATATGGGTGGGAGTATCAGGGGAAAATATCAAAAACTAAGCTAAAAAAATCACTACGTGTAACATGATTTCTTATAACATTAAGTTCTGTCAGTAAATTCATTTCATGTCTCTTCCTGTCATAAGCACCTATAGTTTTTCTCTCCTGAGACTCACACTGTTAGCTCAGTGCCAGATAAAAAGTCACAGTTTGGGTTTATCACTTGAAAAAACATTGAGATGGAAAAACAACAGTGTCTCATGAGATGACTGCCTTTCACATTATGCCAAGAGGATAAACGCTTGCATGTTTATGATAAGTTAGTATAGATTTAGGGACTGTATTTTTAGAATATGGGTGGTGAAAGATTTCTGGAGTTTTAGTTGGATAAATTTAATTTTTATTTGGGTTACCTGGACACACTACAAGCATAGCACAATTAAATCAAAATTTAATTTTCCCCTGCCTTCTCCCACAGCCCATATATGCTCTTTTCATGGCATTTCCCATTCTGTGAATAATATCACAATCCACCTAGTCGCTGCCAGAAACCCTGAAATCCTCCTTCCCTTTCTTTCTCACATCCCTGAAGCCCTCTCATGTCAAATAAGATCTATGTAGTCTTGAAACCTCTTTCTTTTTTTGCGTTATGCGGGCCTTTCCCTGTTATGGCCTCTCCCGTTTCGGAGCACAGGCTCCGGACGCGCAGGTTCCGCGCCCATGGCTCACGGGCCCAGCCGCTCCGCGGCATGTGGGATCTTCCCGGACCGGGGAACGAACCCGTGTACCCTGCATCGGCAGACGGACTCTCAACCACTGCGCCACCAGGGAAACCTGAAACCTCTTCCTTGAAGTGGTCACTTTATCTCCATTCCCGCTGCTGCTATGCAAGCTGGGACTACAATAATCTCTCCAAAGATTTTCTGAAAAAAAATGTTCTAATTGGTTTCAATATTTTCCTCTAATTTATTATTCATACCACATTAGACTTTCTTAGTGTATTTGTAAAAAAGTCACTATCCTCATGTATCTTGCTTCAATGACTTCCCAGCTCCTGATGGAAATGGTTTATGATGCTCTGTAACACCTGGCTTCTGTCTTCCTCTCCCGTTGTTTCTTCTATTTCCTCATTTTATATTTTATGGACTAGCCATACTATTTTTAAAAAATTTCTCAAGTAGGTCATACTCTTTCCAGTTTCTGTAAATAATATAGCCTTATTTTACCTTCTCAACCCTTATTTGAAGAACTTTTACCTATCATTCAGTTTTCAACTAAAACATGACTTCCTCTAGGAAATTTGCCCTCCACCCCTGTTTAGTTATGTGCTCCCTATATTTGTGTCCAGTATTTCTCTTCTCATATGTTTCTATTCTGATGTCATATTTATTTTAGAATATTGGCCCATGGTGAGGATAATGGTAACAATAATAACATAATAACATAATAACATCTGATAAATTGGAGATTATATTTGTGAGATATTATTGAAAGCTATTTGTTACTTCATTTTATATGTTGTACTTTGATTAAAAGCATATGTGGGGGAGATCTTCAAGATGGCAAAAGAGTAAGACGTGGAGATAACCTTCCTCCCCACAAATACATCAAAAATACATCTACATGTGGAACAACTCCTACAGAACACCTACTGAATGATGGCAGAAGACCTCCGGCCTCCCAAAAGGCAAGAAACTCCCCACGTACCTGGGTAGAGCAAAAGAAAGAAGAATAAACAGAGACAAAAGAATAAGGACGGGACATGCCTCAGTGGGAGGGAGCTGTGAAGGAGGAAAGCTTCCACACACTAGAAGCCCTTTCGTGGGTGGAGACTGCAGGTGGTGGACGGGGGGAGCTTCGGAGCCGGAGCCGCAGAGGAGAGCACAGTAACAGGGTGCAGAGGGCAAAGCAGAGAGATTCCCGCAGAGGATCGGTGCCGACCAGCACTCACCAGCCCGAGAGGCTTGTCTGCTCACCCGCCGGGGCGCACGGGGGCTGGGAGCTGAGGCTCGGGCTTCACAGAGGCGGGGCCAAAGCCAAAGCTGAACCCCAGGAGCTGTGCAAACAAAGAAGAGACAGAGAAATCTCTCCCAGCAGCCTCAGAAGCAGCGGATTAAAGCTCCACAATCGACTTGATGTACCCTGCATCTGTGGAATACCTGAATAGACAGAGAATCATCCGAAATTGAGGGGGTGAACTTTGAGAGCAACAATATATATATATTTTTCCTTTTCCTCTTTTTGTGAGTGTGTATATGTATACTTCTCTGTGTGATTTTGTCTTTATAGTATTGATTTACCATTTGTGCTGGGGTTCTGCATGTCCGATTTTTGTTGTTGTTGTTTTTAGTATAGTTTTTAGAGCTTGTTATCATTGTGGATGTGTTCTTTGGTTTGGTTGCTCTTTTCTTTCTTTCTCTCTTTTTTATTACTTTTTAACTTCTTTATTATTAATAATTATTTTTTTATTTTAATAATTTTATTATTATCTTTTCTTTCTTTCTTTTTTTCTCCCTTTTCTTCTGACTGTATGGCTGACAGGGTCTTGGTGCTCTGGCCAGGTGTCAGGCCTGAGCCTCTGAGGTCGGAGAGCTAAGTTCAGGACATTGGTCCACCAGAGACTTCCTGGCTCCACATAATATCAAACAGCAAAAGCTCTCACAGAGATCTCCATCTTAACGCTAAGGCCCAGCTCCCCTCAATGACCAGTAAGCTACAATGCTGGACACCATATGCCAAACAACTAGCAAGACAGGAAAAAAAGCTCACCCATTAGCAGAAAGGCTGCCTAAAATCATAATAAGGTCACTGACATCCCAAAACACACCATCGGATGCTGTCCTGCCCAAAAGAAAGACAAGATCCAGCCTCATCCACCGGAACACAGGCACTACTCCCCTCCGTCAGGAAGTCTACACAACACACTGAACCAACCTTAGCCACTGGGGTAGAGGCCAAAAACAACAGGAACTATGAACCTGCCATCTGCAAAATGGAGACGCCAAACACTGTAAGTTAAGCAAAATGAGAAGACAGAGAAACACACAGCAGATGAAGGAGGAAGGTAAAAACCCACCAAACCAAACAAATGAAGAGTAAATATGCGGTCTACCTGAAAAAGAATTCAGAGTAATGATAGTTAAGATGATCCAACTTCTTGGAAATAGAATGGAGAAAATACAAGAAAAGTTTAAGAAGGACCTAGAACTAAAGAGCAAGCAAACAGTAATGACCAACACAATAAATGAAATTAAAAATTCTCTAGAAGGAATCAATAGCAGAATAACTGAGGCAGAAGAATGGATAAGTGACCTGGAAGATAAAATAGTGGAAATAACTACTGCAGAGAAGAATAAAGAAAAAAGAATGAAAAGAACTGAGGACAGTCTCAGAGACTTCTGGGACAACATTAAATGCACCAACATTCAAATTATAGGAGTCCCAGAAGAAGAGGAAAAGAAAGGACTGAGAAAATACTTGAAGAGATTATAGTTGAAAACCTCCCTAATATGGGAAATGAAATAGTTAACCAAATGCAGGAAGCACAGAGTCCCATACAGGATAAATCTAAGGAGAAACACTCCAAGACACATAATAATCAAACTATCAAAAATTAACTATGAAGAAAAAATACTAAAAGCAGCAAGGGAAAAACAACAAATAACATACAAGGGAATCCCCATAAGGTTAATGCTGATCTTTCAGCAGAAACTCTGCAAGCCAGAAGGGAGTGGCAGGACATACTTAAAGTGAGGAAAGGGAAAAACCTACAACAAAGATTACACTACCTGGCAAGGATCTCATTCCAATTTGACAGAGAAATGAAAACCTTTACAGAGAAGCAAAAGCTAAGATAATTCAGCACGACCAAACCAGCTTTACAAGAAATGTTAAAGGAATTTCTCTAGGCAGGAAACACAAAAGAAGAAAAAGACCTCCAATAACAAACCCAAAACAATTAAAAAAATGGTAATATGAACATACATACCAATAACTACCTTAAATGTAAATGGATTAAATGCTCCAACAGAAAGCATAGACTGGCTGAATGGATACAAAAACAAGACCCATATACATGCTGTATACGAGAGACCCACTTCAGTCCTGGGGACACATACAGACTGAAAGTGAGGGGATGGAAAAAGATATTACATGCAAATGGAAGTCAAAAGAAAGCTGGAGTAGCAATTCTCATAGCAGACAAAATAGACTTTAAAATAAAGACTATTACAAGAGACAAAGAAGGACATGACATAATGATCAAGGGGTCAATCCAAGAAGAAGATATAACAATTGTAAACATTTATGCACCCAACATAGGAGCACCTCAATACATAAGGCAAATGCTAGCAGCCATAAAAGGGGAAATCGAAAGTAACACAATCATGGTAGGGATTTTAACACCCCACTTTCACCAATGGACAGATCATCCAAAATGAAAATAAATAAGGAAACACAGGCTTTAAATGATACATTAAACAAGATGGACTTAATTGATATTTATAGGACATTCCATCCAAAAACAACAGAATACACTTTCTTCTCAAGTGCTCATGGAACATTCTCCAGAATAGATCATATCTTGGGTCACAAATCAATCGTTGGTAAATTTAAGAAAATTGAAATCATATCAAGTATCTTTTCCAACCACAATGCTATGAGACTAGATATCAATTACAGGAAAAAAATCTGTAAAAAGTACAGACACCTGGAGGCTAAACAATACACTGCTAAATAACCAAGATATCACTGAAGAAGAAAAAAAAAAAACCTAGAAACAAATGACAATGAAAACACGATGACCCAAAACCTATGGGATGCAGCAAAGCATTTCTAACAGGGAAGTTTATAGCAGTACAATCCTACCTCAAGAAACAAGAAACATCTCAAATAAACAGCTTAACCTTACACCTAAAGCAATTAGAGAAAGAAGAACAAATAAACCCCAAATTTAGCAGAAGGAAAGAAATCATAAGAGCAGATCAGAAATAAATGAAAAAGAAATGAAGGAAACAATAGCAAAGATCAGTAAAACTAAAACATTGTTTTTTGAGAACATAAACAAAATTGAAAAACCATTAGCCAGACTCAACAAAAAAAAAGAAGGGAGAAGACTCTAATCAATAGAATTAGAAATGAAAAAGGAGAAATATCAACTGACACAGCAGAAATACAAAGGATCATGAAAGATTACTACAAGCAAGTATATGCCAATAAAATAGACAACCTGGAAGAAATGGGCAAATTCTTAGAAAAGCACAGCCTTCTGAGACTGAACCAGGAAGAAATAGAAAGTATAAACAAAACAATCACAAGCACTGAAAATTGAGACTGTGATTAAAAAACCTCCCAACAAACAAAAGCCCAGGACCAGATGGCTTCACAGGTGAATTCTATCAAACATTTAGAGAAGAGCTAACACCTATCCTTCTAAAATTCTTCCAAAATATATCAGAAGGAGGAACTGTCCCAAACTCATTCTAGGAGGCCACCATCTCCCTGATACCAAAACCAGAGAAAGATGTCACACAGAAAGAAAACTACAGGCCAATATCACTGATGAACATAAATGCAAAAATCCTCAACAAAATACTAGCAAACAGAATCCAACAACACATTAAAAGGACCATACATCATGATCAAGTGGGGTTTATCCCAGGAAGGCAAGGATTCTTCAATATATGGTAATCAATCAGTGTGATACACCATATTAACAAATTGAAGGAGAAAAACCATACAATCATCTCAATAGATGCAGAAAAAGCTTTTGACAATATTTACACCCAGTTATGATAAAAACCCTCCAGAAAGTAGGCATAGAGGGAACTTACCTCAACATAATAAAGGCCATATATGACACACCCACAGCCAACATCATTCTCAATGGTGAAAAACTGAAACCATTTCCACTAAGATCAGGAACAAGACAAAGATCCTCACTCTCACCATTATTATTCAACATAGTTTTGGAAGTTTTAACCAGAGCAATCAGAGAAGAAAAAGAAATAAAAGGAATACAAATTGGAAAAGAAGAAGTAAAACTGTCACTGTATGCAGATGACATGATACTATACATAGAGAATCCTAAAGACATTACCAGAAAACTACTAGAGTTAATCAATGAATTTGGTAAAGTACCAGGATACAAAATTAATGCACAGAAATCTCTTGCATTCCTATACACTAATGATGAAAAATCTGAAAGATAAATTAAGGAAACACTCCCATTTACCACTGCAACAAAAAGAATAAAATACCTAGAAATAAACCTATCTAAGGAGACAAAAGACCTGTATGCAAAAACTATAAGACAGTGATGAAAGAAATTAAAGATTATCCAAACAGATGGCGAGATATACTATGTGCTTGGATTGGAAGAATCAACACTGTGAAAATGACTATACTACCAAAAGCAATCTACAGATTGAATGCAATCCCTAGCAAACTATCAATGGCATTTTTCACAGAACTAGAACAAAAAATTTCACAATTTGTATGGAAGCACAAAAGACACTGAATATCCAGAGCAATCTTGAGAAAGAAAAACAGAGCTGGAGGAATCAGGCTCCCTGACTTCAGACTATATTACAAATCTACAGTAATCAAGACAGTATGATACTGGCACAAAAACAGGAGCATAGATCAATGGAACAAGATAGAAAGCCCAGAGATAAACCCATGCATATACGGTCACCTTATCTTTGATAAAGGAGGTCAGAGTATACAATGGAGAAAAGACAGCCTCTTCAATAAGTGGTGTTGGGAAAACTGGACAGCTACATGTAAAATAATGAAATTAGAACAGTCCCTAAAACCATACACAAAAATAAACTCCAAATGGAAGAGGTAAATGTAAGGCCAGACACTATAAAACTCTTAGAGGAAAACATAGGCAGAACACTCTATGACATAAATCACAGCAAGATCCTTTTTGACCCACCTCCTAGAGAAATGGAAATAAAAACAACAATAGGGGCTTCCCTGGTGGCGCAGTGGTTGAGAGTCCGCCTGCCGATGCAGGGGACACGGGTTTGTGCCCCAGTCCAGGAAGATCCCACATGCCGCAGAGCAGCTAGGCTCGTGAGCCATGGCTCCTGAGCCTGCGCGTCCGGAGCCTGTGCTCCGCAACGCGAGAGGCCACAACAGTGAGAGGCCCGCGTACTGCAAAACAAACAAACAAACAAACAAAAAAACCCCAAATAAACAAACGTGACCTAATGAAATTAAAAGTTTTATAAAGCAAAAGAAACTATAAACAAGACAAAAAGACAATCCTCAGAATGGGAGAAAATATTTGCAAACAAACCAACTGACAAAGGATTAATCTCCAAAATTTACAAGCAGCTCATGCAGTTCAAGTAAAAAAAAACAAAAAACCCAATCCAAAAATGAGTGGAAGACCTAAATAGTCATTTCTCCAAAGAAGATATACAGGTTGCCAACAAACACATGAAAGGATGCTCAACATCGCTAATCATTAGAGAAATGCAAATGAAAACTACAATGAGGTATCACCTCACACCAATCAGAATGGCTATCATCAAAAAATCTACAAACAATAAATGCTGGAGAGGGTGTGGAGAAAAGGGAACTCTCTTGCACTGTTGGTGGGAATGTAAATTGATATAGCCACTATGGAGAACAGTATGGAGGTTCTTTAAAAAAATAAAAATAGAAATACCATATGACCCAGCAATCCCACTACTGTGCATGTAACCTGAGAAAACTGTAATTCAAAAAGAGTCATGTACCACAATGTTCATTGCAGCTCTATTTACAATAGCCAGGACATGGAAGAAGACTAAGTGTCCATCGACAGATGAATGGATAAAGAAGATGTGGCACATATATGTAATGGAATATTACTCAGCCATAAAAAGAAACAAAATTGAGTTACTTGTAGTGAGGTGGATGGATCTAGAGTCTGTCATACAGCGTGAAGTAAGTCAGAAAGAGAAAAACAAATACCATATGCTAACACATATTTATGGAATCTAAAAAAAAAAAAAAAAAGTAAAAGCATATCAGTAAATAATTCCAAGTTTCAAATAGTTATGCTGGGTCCCCCAATCCTGCCTATATTTCCTCTTCCCCAGGGCAAGAAATTTTAACTCCTTAGCTGCGTATATGTATTTAACTTCATTTTTAAGAATTATATGCTTGTGCTTATACTCCTTAATTTTTCAGTGTTTAGCTTTAGACATGAAATCAACACTAAGATATAAAAATGTATCTCTGTTTATCTTCTACCTCTATTATATAGAGAAAACTCTCCATCCTTCCAAATTCCTGATATAATTATTGTCATTTTTGTTTACATTAATGTCCTATAGTTATATTACTATGACATTGTATATGCTCTTTATAGGTTCCATGTAAAACATTACTTTCCCTGTAAATAAAAATTTATTTCTTCTCACTTTTCCATAAAATCATCACTATTATGACTGAAAACTTTGCATGCATTTTTTAACTGTGGCAATACACTCAGGTACTGAAGACAGTCAGTTAATTTTAAAACGTTTTGTGTTGTGTGAACTGTTTTAGTCTGGATATTCCATTTTTTGGATCTGGAAAATTTTCTTGAATGATTTATTTGCTAATTTCTTGCCTTCAGGTTCTTTGTTTTGTTTTTTGTTTTTTAAAAAAGTGATTTTTTTCAGATATTAGTTCAGCTGGACTAGTGTTTTAATTTTATTTCCTTTAACTTTTGTGTTGCATTCGTTTTCTTATCACTCTATTTTACAGAATATTTCCTCAAATTCTAAACTTTATCCAAATTTTCTTGTTGTTTGGTATAGATTTTACCATGGTTTTTTAAAATATCCAAAACGAATTTTGTTCTTGGAATAATTCACTTCTGTAATTCTCAGTTTGATTTCATCTGCATCATTTTTCTTCCTGAGGATATTAATGATAGTTCCAATTTTTTGTTCCTGCAAAAATCTTTCCTGCCTATAACAGTTTTTCTCTATTTTTTATGATAAAATCAAAATCTGGTGATCCTTGGCTTCCTGATCATGTTTCATGGTGTATTACTAAGAATCTCATTGAAAACTCTCATTAAGTTAGTTACCTGTGCACTTCACTGAGAATAGGCTCACTGAGTTTTTGCAATTTCCAATTTTACCTGTGGTGCTTCCCTTTTCTGATGTTGCATTGAATAAAAGAAATCAAAACCTTGCTAGTAAATAAAATATTTTACGTATCTCCCCTATTTTTTAGTTCTAATTCACATCAACCAGCAGAGCTGTATGAAAATATTTAAGTTTTCAGGGGGGATCCATTGAGTAAATGTTGATGTTGTTTTTCCCTTGACTTTTAACTCTCTGGCCCATAGATTCAATACCCATGATTTTGAATCAGTTACAACTCACTCTTTGCCCTTCCAATTTCCAAAACTTTGCTATGGTCTCTTTTGCTCTTCTCTTTGTGCTATCCAGGTTGTGCTTTTAGTTTGCTATACTTTTACCTCAGTTGGGGAGATAATGAAATAAAATATGAGGGTTCAAGCTGTAATTTTATGACTGTAATCTCATTTATACTTCATAATAACCCTATGATATTGGTACTATTTTCATCCCCCTTTACATATGAAAGAAAAGGGGGCTCAGAGAAGTCATTAATTTTCTCAGGGTCCCAAAGCTAGTAATGGGAAATTCAAGGCACAATAAGTAATTGAATTTACATTCGTGGATCTTAACATTTATCAGAAGAATGAAAAATATCTTCCCTTATCTCTGATCATAGAAAGCATCAATACTTTATCTACACACTCTTGCTTGTACAGAAGGTTCAACTGGTAATCCCAGCAATTCCTACTGATGCAGGTTAGCAATCAAGATGAAATCTATTTGCCATCTATGATGATCGCTTAGAATCCAAAGAGAAAAAATAATGGCTAAAATTCATTGGGCACTCTATTGTGCCAAATAATTTGCATATAATTTGAAACTTTCAAAATAATTCTGCAGTATACTCCTCAATTTATGAATGAAGAACCTTAAATAAGGGAAGGTTAAATCATTCATGATTAGTTTGATTCATGTAAATCTATAGTTTGTGATATAAGCAGTTACTTGTCAGGTTCTAGAGTCAAATATAACCGTGTCTGAATCACAGCTCTGCCATTTACCATCTGATCTGGCTCTGGTTCCTTGTTGTCCTTATGACAGTGTTCTCAAATATAAAATGAGGATTATTTAATGACAGCTATTCTAAATAAAAATTCACTGTGTGATTTTTTTTTCATCTTATTCATTTACGTATCACAAGCCTTAGGAATACCGTCTGGCAAATTTTACCATGTGTGCATGGACATGTGTGTGTTTGTGTGTGTAATAAAGGCATATAAGATATAGAGATATTATTTTAACACAATATATTTAAATGATTGCTATTGCCCACTGAGAAATGTTTCTCTTTTCTGATATATAGGAACTGAGAAATGGTAGTTTCAAAAACTGTTAGATTCTCAGAATAAGCATTCATGAATCTGAAATGCCATCCTCTTAAACATTGTACCACATCCAAAGTTTCAGTCATTCTGTGAATGGTGATCAGTAAGTGAGGAAAGCATTAGCTTTATTGCTAGCCATATATTACAGTGAGACAGGTGGCAAAGCACCTGCCACCAGAGCTTTCCAGCTTGTCCCCCTCACACTTGTGAGGCTTATGAAAATTAACCAAAGCACAAATGTTACAGCAAAAATGCACTCACACTCTATTTAAAGACACATTTAGCAACACACTTCTGGGGAATTTTTTCAAATAATCATAATGAAAATGTAAAATAAAGATACTTGAACCTTGCCACATTTCATGTTTAAATTCATTACAACAGTCTTGATGTGTAGGCTTTCATAAGATATTTGTTACCAAAAATACATGTATACATATGTATGTGTACACATATGTATACATGTATGTCTCTCTATATAAAATTTCCCTTTGGAGTGACATAAGGGAAGCATTTATTTGGAATCGGGGAGTCACTCCTTTCCCTTACCTTTGTGACCTACGCAGATAACTATAGATTTGCCAATTCTATCTCCCTCAGCAGATAATTCTATTAAAGAGAAAGTAGTAACTGTGAATGATTAAACAATCATAAGGGAAAACATTGGGAGAGAAAGAGTCAAACTGGAGAGATGTGTTTTCTCTTCTAGAGACACATAAAATTAGACTTCTATTTCAATGGAATAGTACCAGAATAGACAGAATTCACAGACATTTGAAGGCATTTGATCATAGAAATTTTAAATAAAATAGGTTGTCAGTGCTGTATATATTTCTGGATCCTGAAGTCTGAGCAAGCAAGTATAGACCATGAGATTGAGAGTATTCTGCCCTAAGCTTCCAAACAATTCAATCAGCCTGAGAAGCAGAGGTGGACAAAGCTGATGAGGGACTGAGAACTAGAACAGAGAAGGAAACGTTACTGACTCCTCCCATGACTCCTCAGCTTCTCCTAGATATACATTTTGTCATTTCTCTAATGATAAAGGAATGGACATTGAGGAAAGACCACAAAAAATGTACAGCCTGCCAATTCCCTTTTATAAGTCATTATGTAGTACCATTTCCATCTAATAGTTGAGGAAACTGAAATTAGTATCTACCCTGATATTAAGTGGCAAATCGTGATTTTAGTTGAGTTCTTCTTGTCTCTGAAATCCCGGCTCCTCCAACATTGTTCTGCTTTTCCATCTTATAAATGTTTAGTAACCCAGAGTAATTTTTGAATCATATTTAAAAGGTAAATTGCAGATACTCAATGTTACGTCTCAATTCCAAGTTTGAGGAAAACTAACTTAAGGAATCATCTTTTCTTGAACATGTCTTAATTTTAAATTATAAAAATATTTAATTTTGTAAGTTAAAAACAAATTACATAAAAATCAAAATTAAATACATACATATGTGCATTTTTGACATGTATGTGTATATGTGTACATATATATAATCTATTCTCTGTATCTATGAGTTTGTTTTATGTCTGTTTGTTTTTAGAATCCACAAATATGTGAGATCATACAGTAGTTGTCTTTCTCTGGCTGACTTATTTCACTTCTCATTATGTCCTCAAGATCCATAATCAATACTGTTTCTTGGTCTTAGAAAAAACAGTTATTTGTGTATGATTAACTGATATTCATTATGGTGTTATTTAAACAGCTTATAATCAAGAAAGTACAACTCATCACACAAATTTAACTGCAAAACATTTCTGAGAAACATGTACTTCCGTAACGGTCAATTTACATTAATAAGCATTTGCTGGGTGGGGGGGAGTTAAATGTTTTCTGGGCAAGAGAGAAAGGATTCTTAAGTGCTACAATGCTAAGGAGCTAAAATGATCTCTACTGCTATGGCCATTGGCCAGCATGTACATGGGATCCCTAAAATCCCCATCAAAGCTCCATTCTATCCCAGTGGCATTGTATCTAAACACTTTTCCTTTTATTCTTATTTACTTATATGAGATTCCTGCTTTTAAATTTTTATTTCCTTTAAAGATACTTCTCTTATCCTTTTATGCTTCTAGCTTTATGCCCTTTATATTACCTATCTCCAGTAGAAGAAGTAATATAATGACATAAAAATAGGTGCCCCTAGATAAAATTTATGGGATGTACCAGGTTCTGTGCCATAAAGTTCATTGTATAGACAGAGAATTACATAAGCACTTTCATTACCTACTTTCACCTGAATTTGAAAAGTAGAGCTTATGGAGGGAAGATGCTCTTGCAGATCTACAGTGAAATGAAGAGAGTGTAGTCGGGCTACATTTTTACTTGAATTTTTAACTTAAAAACAAAGACTTTAAAATTTAAAAATATGTAATTTCTTACACAAAGAAAAATGTGTCACAGTGTCATATCATATTTGAAACTCAAATTTATACATAGTGATTGTTTGGCCCTAACTCTAATTTAAGCATTTAATCAATTACTTATTTTACTAAATTCCCCTTGCTTCCAGACAGGAATTTTTTTTTTTTTTTTTTTTTTTTTTTTTTTTTTTTTTTTTTTTTTTTTTTTTTTTGTGGTATGCAGGCCTCTCACTGCTGTGGCCTCTCCCGATGCGGAGCACAGGCTCCGGACGCCCAGGCTCAGCGGCCATGGCTCACGGGCCCAGCCGCTCCTCGGCATGTGGGATCTTCCCGAACCGGGGCAAGAACCCGTGTCCCCTGCATCGGCAGGCGGATTCTCAACAACTGTGCCACCAGAGAAGCCCCAGAACAGGAATTTTAAAATTCTCCTCTTTATTCTCCCCAACAGTAGAGACAAGCTCAATTTAACTAGATAAAGTTTGTCTATTTTGTGTTATCTGAATATCCCTTAAATAACACTTTTCTTATTCTTTAGGCTCTAATAATCAAAGGAATGTATTATCTTTCTCATCAGCACCTTAAGAATCTGAATTAATTCACTTAAAATGACTAGCGAATGATTTTCTCTTTCCTCTCTGTAAGGATATATCAATTCATTAATAGAAAAGTTCTCTGGATATATGCCCAGAGGAAGGATTGTTGACTCATATGGTGGCTCTATTTTTAGTTTTTTAAGGAACCTCCATACTATTCTCTATAGTAGCTATACCAATTTACATTCCCACCAGCAGTGTAGGAGGGTTTCCTTTTCTCCACACCCTCTCCAGCATTTATTGTCTGTAGATTTTTTGATGATGGCCATTCTGACCAGTATGAGTTGATACCTCATTGTAGTTTTGACTTGCATTTCTCTAATAATCAGTGATGTTGAGCATCTTTTCATATGCTTTTTAGCCATCTGTATGTCTTCTTTGCCAGAGAAAACCATAATTCAAAAAGATACATGCACCCTAATGTTCATTGCAGCACTATTTACAATAGCCAGGACATGGAATCAACCTAAATGTCCATCAACAGAGGACTGAATAAAGAAGATGTGGTACCTATATATCAATACAATGGAATATTACTCAGCCATAAAAAAGAACAAAATAATGTCATTTGCAATGACATGGATAGACCTAGAGATTGTCATACTGAGTGAAGTAAGTCAGACAGAGAAAGACAAATATCATATGATATCACTTATATGTGGAATCTAAAAAAAGGGTAAAAATGAACTTATCTACAAAACAGAAATAGAGTTACAGATGTAGAAAACAAACTTATGGTTACCAGTGGGTAAGGGGGCAGGGAGGGATAAATTGGGAGATTGGGATTGACATATACACACTACTATATATAAAATAGATAATGAATAAGGACCTACTATATAGCACAGGGAACTAGACTCGATACTCTATAATGACCTACATGGGAAAAGAATCTAAAAGAGTGGATATATGTATATGTATAACTGATTCACTTTGCTGTATACCCCAAACTAACACAACATTGTAAATCAACTATACTCCAATTAAAATTCAAAAAAAAATAGAAAAGTTCTACTGCTTGTGAAAGCTTGGACATTTCTGACTCTGCTCAAATAATATCTTGTAGGCAAACTTTCCTATCTTTCAGAATGAAACCTCTTTAAATGGTCTCCTGGAATGTTCATCAAAGAATACACAGTTAAAATATATTTAATAATTGTGATTAATTTTGCAGGTCTCTAGGCAGTCTAGAAGTGATTGGCATATACACCAGGCTAATTCCTTCATCAGGATCTCTAATTCCCATAAGAATTTTATATAAAATGTGTACTTTAATTTAGGAAATTTTTTTATAATAAGTGAATACATCTAAAATATATATCTTCTGAAACTTTAAAAAAGAATAATCAGCATCATTCTCATTATGAGACTATTAATTGCAATTTTAATGTTAATCCAAATATGTGTATTCACATCTGCAATTAAAGATGCATGTTTTTCTAACTAAAACTCACTAGCTGTGCTGATCTGAGCTAATCATAACTATAAGCCAAGTTTTATTTCTAATACTTCAATGATAATCACTTTAATTAGTTGTATACAATACAAATATTAGTATACTTTGTATATTTCCAATAATATATATTTATAAAATTACCATACACTTTTTGCCCAACAAAAAAGTAGATATTTCTACAATTATGAATTCTAATGCTTCTCTTGAATTGATTAAACCATAACATTACACAATCTTTCATATTCTGTGACAATTTCAGTTACTTAGTATTAAGGATACACAGCTAACATAAAAGTGTATATTTCTCCTCTATACCATGTACATCTGAGTGAGCATTCTTTCTTTGCCATTCAGCAGTTCTGTGATACATAATTTATTCTCTGTGTCACATCAATTCCCATATAGATTTTCTATGGCCAGATTTATGATATGAGTTTAATGGCTTCTAGAAGCTAGTTTGCTAATGTCATGATTATAGCAATGACTTCATGGGGATTTTATGTTCCCTAACCACCTACTAATATGTTGGAAAATGCACTCTGTTCTAAGCTTGTTTCTTGACAAGTGTGGAAGAACAATATAGGGTAATAAAAGAACTTATATGAAAGAGGTATTCCTTGGTCATTCTGGAAAATGTATCAATTGTATTAAAACTAATATACAAATTAGGGAAGACCTTGGAGTTCTACATTAACTTATGATACTGCAAAGAAGCAAAGTTGGTGAGCATAAATAAGCAGACAGACAATACAAAAATGCAGTCCACTTGAATGTATAAAATCTGCTTCTCTTTTATAATTTCACCTGAATGTTTGTATAACAGAGGATACAGTGGGTCCCAGGCTTGATTTTATTTTAATGATGTTTGTGTGTATAAATGTGTAATATGTGTGTGGGGGTGCATGTGCATGCATGTGTGTGTTTTGCAGATACATCCAGAAGCTGCAGTTCCAAGGATATAGAACCTGGATTTGATTTCCCCTATAGCTCTCAATTTTCTGAAAAGGTATGCGGACAGACAATATGAATAGAAGAGATAACCAGAGAAACCTGATTGGTTACTGTACACAACTCCATTCTCCTACTCATTTATACCATTCCTTTTGGAATCTCACTCTTTTCTTATTGTTTATGATCATAATCTTAGCTGTTACACGATGTTGTAAAGTACAATTTAATAAGTGTTTCAGAGATGACTTAGCAAACTTTATTTTGACTCAAATTGGATATTCTGTGCATTGCAAAATTCTATTTGACAAGTATAAAACCACTTGACACTTGAGGGCATCTATAGCATTTATTTTCTTTGTTTTCTTGCAATTCACAAACATTTCTCTGATAAAGCTCTAGTTGTTCACTGGATCATACACCTTCCTACGACAAGTTCCAAGTACTGAATTTAGACTGCATATCCATATATAATATTTACAACATATGTTCTTTAACTACTTCCCCCATATTCTCCAACTTAAATTTATAAAGAATGTATAGATTTGTCCTATTCAAGATTTCCCAAATTATTATAATAGGGATTTTTATTCTTGTATGTTAAATCTTGTGCTAGGCCACAATTCTGTGTTTGTAGAACTTTTCTTTTTGCTAACCTTTATTGTATACTCATCTTGGTCAAAAATATTCTGAATAAGTTGACAAAAACAACTTTAACTTAGAAAACTAAGAGAAAAAGATTTCATACCAACATTAACATTACCATTAATTAAATTGATAAAGTTTTATTATTAAATCTTTAAATAGATGTTACTCACTGAGTATTTCATTATGAGCCAGGTAGTATGTTAAGTATTTTATATACATCGTCTTATTAACCATAATGTCAACGCTGTGAGTTAGGCATCATAATCTTTAAGTTAGCAAAGGATAAATTAAAACTCAGTCTAAATTATTTTTCCAAGCCATATGGTTAGTAGGAAGGAAAGCTAAGGTTAGAAGTCAAGCAGTCAGTGCCTTTCTTTCCATCCAATTCACTTTCTCATCCAATAACATACATTACTGGTTTCAACATAAGATGTCATGTCTTTGTCTTTCAAAATAAGGGTTGTGGAAAGGACAATTAAGACCACAGTGAATGCAATTCTTAAAAAAAACAAATATCAAGGTATGGGCTTAATGTTGACTTCAAAGTACCCTTTAATCTGCATATGGATAAAAGAACTGCCTGAACTTCTGGACACTGTGTCCTGCCTTACATAGATCTTGAGACTGATTCTTTTTTGATTTCTGTCCTCCAGATCTCTTGGAGAAGATTTCTTGACTCAAGTTTTACTGACATAAGCAGATGTATTTTCTTTACATCTACTAGTCATTTCTCTCCTCTGTATCACCCTTGTCAGTGAGATCCTTACACCGGGTGCTGGTGAGGAAATAGTCAATCACACCTTGAGTTAGATGCTAGGTCTCTTGTTCGCTAATTAAGTTAACACAGAGAAATTTAAAAGAGAGAAAGATGTTGCTAGAAGAGAGTAGTAGAATGGCAGGGGGGAAAACAGGATGGGTGCACAGTGGATTGAGTGGGAGATGCTATCTATTTATGAGTAGGTTAATTATCATGGTATTTCTCCTCCTCACTGCATGGCTTTCCATAGTATAACTTTATTTTTGCTCTAACTACATTTTCTTTACAGTTAATCACTGGACTTTCAGTTTCCAAATTTCCATGTAATATTAATACTAATTACTGGGGTTTATTATTATTATTTTTAACATCTTTATTGGAGTATAACTGCTTTACAATGGTGTGTTAGTTTCTGCTTTACAACAAAGTGAATCAGTTATACATATACATATGTTCCCATATCTCTTCCCTCTTGCGTCTCCCTCCCTCCCACCCTCCCTATCCCACCCCTCTAGGTGGTCACAAAGCACCGAGCTGATCTCCCTGTGCCATGCGGCTGCTTCCCACTAGCTATCCACCCTACGTTTGGTAGTGTATATATGTCCATGCCACTCTCTCACTTCGTCACAGCTTACCCTTCCCCCTCCCCATATCCTCAAGTCCATGCTCTAGTAGGTCTGTGTTTTATTCCCGTCCTACCCCTAGTCTCCTCATGACATTTTTTTTCTTAGATTCCATATATATGTGTTAGCATGCGGCATTTGCTTTTCTCCTTCTGACTTACTTCACTCTGTATGACAGACTCCAGGTCTATCCACCTCACTACAAATAACTCAGTTTCATTTCTTTTTATGGCTGAGTAATATTCCATTGTATATATGTGCCACACTTTCTTTATCCATTCATCTGTTTATGGACACTTAGGTTGATTTAACATTGCAAAGGACATGCCTCTGTAGTGCTTATAGTAACCGTGCTTACCAAGTTTTTTCCATATCCAATAGCTCCAGATGGACCTAATTTTTCTATATTTTACTTTGAAGAATCTTAAAAGCAATCTTAGGGGGCGTTATATAGAAAGCGTTAAGTTTCCACATGCTATAAGTAAACACACGTATGTCCCACAAGGCAATGTTAGAAAATTACATATTCTGAGTGTCAACTCACATGCTGTCAAGTTCAGCCAGTTTTCAAAATATCGCATATGTTCTTTTCTAGTAAGAAGTACACTGACATTAAATTCATGTCAGACTTTCCAGAAAGATAACAAGAAAAAATACAAGATAATCCACTTCTTTGGCATAAAATGATAAATGAGTCACACTGAAAAGTGGGCAGTTACATCACATAAAGAGATAACTACTAAAAGCTTTCCAAATAGCCATCTGACTCAAGCCAAGTAGGTGGTCAGCATGCTGGTTTGGCAGAATGCATAGCTGACTGCCGGAGTATTTTTGAACAAAGCAGCTATTCATTTCACCTGCAAAATCGGCAGTTCACTTTGACATTGCACATAACGAAAAACAAGTCAATGGTTATTTTTAGGCTAAACTAATAAAGAGGGACAATAAGGAAAATAATAGCACCTTTTCTGCTTCATGGAGAACACCTTAATGGATAATGTTTCTGTTATATGACTTATTTTTTAAAAATTATTCATTGTGTGCTTTCTTATTTAAATTATATTAGACAAAGAGGACATAGCTTTCTGCAGTACTATAATGACCATTTTGAGATCTGGTGAGGTTTTAGGAATAGAATAAATTATATCTTTTCCAAATGTATTTATATTATTTTGTATGTATATGTACATGCATCTAATATTCTTTCCACTTAAATTAACCAATCTTATTGAATACTTATTACCAGTCTTATATAACATCTACATTTATTAGTAGAGAGTAGAATGGGAAAATATTTAAAATAGAAACACAAAAATGATTTTTGTGAGTAATTTAACACATAATGTACACATAATATATATGTGTATACATATGAAAGGTAAAGATGTAAAACACAGCATAAACATTGAAACAATATTTAAAATACATCTTAGCACTTTAACAAAAAAAATTATTGATAATAGAACTGAATATATTGCACATAAAAATAATCACAATTATAAAACACACACAAAAAGTAGTAATTGATAGTGCAAATGTTCCTATTCCTATTTGGAATATATGTGTGTGTTTATGTAGTGTGTGTATATATAAATATAAATATTATTAGCATTCCTATTTTACTATATATGTATCTAACACAGGTAATAAATATATATGAAAATATGAATCCTAATATTCCCCTGATTTACCCATTAAATTTGTTTTAATGTACATAATATATGTTTATAACAGATACTTGCAGAGGAATAGCAAAACTGTCATCTCAAAAAGTCATATGTAAAAGTTTACATGTGGAGGGGGGGAAAGTGATTTAACCAATTAATACAGATAACTTAGAAAATCACTATGTTTATATAAATGCACATGTGTTTGTTTCTTGTTATTTCACTAAGAATTTTTGAGTTCTCTCAAACAGAAAATCCAAGGCAATATACCTATAATATATATAATACAGTAGATACAAACACTATCCTAAATATGTGTTTCCTTGTATGTGTTTGTGTGAATTCTTATATTACTTAGAGTATTAAATACAGCTTGTAATAACAAAAAGTCAAACATTTAAAATTCACTTAAAAATTAGAGTATTGAGTCAATGTTATTTACTATAGTAAAAAAAAATTGCACATTAATTTAATCAATAGTAGAGAAACTTAAGCTTCCTGTGCTCTAACCTAAGAAAGCACAAATAATTTTCTATATGCAAAAATTTAATTTTATAAAGTCAAACCTTTATCTATTACAACAACAAATTAATAAAACACAAATTTGAGGCTTTTCAACTAAGTGCACATCCTTATAGAATAATTTTTAATACTCCCAGTGAAGATACAATTATTGTATTTATATCAGAACTGAGGTATAGTGTGGAATAAAATACACTAAGCAACTTATCAAGGGATATGATAAGAATTGAAATTTTAGGCAAAATTTGCAATGCCTTGATTGAATTGGTTTCCAACAACTTTTATGATCAGTTATTTTCCCTTGAGTCCAGCCATTATCTTTAATCATCACTCTCCATATCTCTAAATTATTAATATTATCATGTTATTATGGTTATTCTTGCTTATGACATGAGGAATACATACATGTGCAAGTTTCCATGAAATTTAAGGTATATACATATGGTATATATTTAAGGTATAAATACACCTTGATTGCTCTTAATTTCTACATACTGATTACTCTGTAGCTGTTACTTTTTCTTTTTTTCAAGGTAGCAGTAAGTCTAAAAGAAATTGGAAGGCCTTCAACAAAAGTCCTTGATTGAGTAAAACTACACTTCAAAGGAATATGCTGTGTCATACATATTAGTACTTCTTATTAATGTTAAAAAAATCTTGTGATGAGTTAAGAGATAGCTTTTTACAATGATATCTCTGATTTATACTAGGAAGTGCTGGAATACAGTGTGACCCCACTTTAGTAGTGATGATTGTCAAAGAAGTGTTATTGATTCATGTCTCAGTTGAAGCAGAAAAATCAATACCAGACAGCTCTAGAGGAGATGTTTCTAATGGTTTTACTGTTTTAGAGTCACCTGGGAGATGCCTTTCAAAGATGATCAACATGGCCAAACAAGATCAGTCCATCTATATTGTGAACCAAATCTAGGGACCTCAAAATTCAATTTGGAAGAAATCCATCTTGGTTCATTATTCCTAGCAAAAATAAGCATTGTACAAAAACATGTATAGGTGTATATGTAGATTAACTGTCATTGAAATACTTTTGTTGTTTTTATAATTCATCAGAAAATATATTTTATTGTATATATATATATATATATATATATAGTTTCAAATATTACCTCATTTATAATTTAACAAGAATTCCTCCTGTCAATAGATCAGAACATGGTAAGCAATGAAATTTTGTATGGTTTTTTTGCCATCCACTTTTTCCAACAATTTGCTATAGCCTTTTGCCTATCTTTACAGTTTTCCCAAATGGCTGGTGGTGATGAAATAATTTTGTTAAACTTAATTAACAGAGTCTCCAAACTTGAAAGGTAATGTAGAGTGTTTGGCAGAATGTATAGAAAAAGCAATGTGTGACTTAAAAAAGTTGCCAAAACATTGATGTTTGCAACATAGAATTGAGATTAATCTAACAGTGATCTGAAACACTTGAAAAAAATATTACACAATCAGAAACTGTTGGAAACTGTTTTGCAAAATTGAAACTAACATTTCAGAGTTTTCTTTCAGCTAATTAGGATGGGGAAAACTTTGGTAACATATCCTAGATAATCTAGCATGTTTTAAAACACTTCACAGATTATTCAATGTTGGAAGCCAACCTGGAGCCTCTGTGCCATGACAGGGTCATGGCACAACAATCCAAGACAGCACTGCAGGGCCGTGCTGCGCCCAGGAAGCTGACTACATCTCTTCTGAGCTGTTTTGTAATTTTGTGCTTCTGCCTTGAAAAAGTACATGGGGGATTTGCCCCCCGTCCCAAGCTTAACCGTGTAAAACATCCCCTTCCCCCTCCCAAACCAAAACTTACGAATTGGGACTTTTTAACAACAGCCCCTGGCTGGTGGGAGAAAAAACAAACAACCTGGAAATGTAGGGTTGTTTCTAAGGAAAACACCAATAATAAAAACACAATGGCCCTACATGGGAGTAATAAATGATTATGGGTATTGTTGGTTCTGGTATAAGGATAAATTAATCATACAGAGTCGACTGCCAACATTGGAATTGTTGACTCGTCCATTCAGACAAAGCTTCTTGCCCAGAAAAACACAGTGATAGATTAAATTGTGAAAAATATTGTAGATGCTTTAGGGGATACATTGTTAAAACCTGTCCATGCGGACCTCTAGGACACATAGGAAAGTTTAGGAAACTTCCTCCTCCATAGTTTCTTTTAATGGCTTGTTACATATTAGCTTGGCTTTGTTGTTAGTATCGATTGAATCTACTCTAAGAAAAAACAATGATGTTTTGAGAACCTTTAGAATTATTTTAAGTACATATAGAAATATTAGGTACAATCTATTATGAATATTTTCTGAGGTTTTAGTTAAGCACCTGATGATGTAATCACTTAGGGTATATAAATCTGTGAGAAATAAAGATAGAGAGATCATGCTTGTACATACACAGTGTTATTGATTTATTTAACTTCCCCTCGCCGACGCTGTCCATCCCTCGGGTTCTCCTGACCTGCAGGAGCTGGACTCTCGCAATTCAACATACAAATATATTCCAGGTCAAAAGATATCCTTTCTTATGAATGTTTTCCTTAAAATTGTTCCTGGAATGTTACAAGTTCCGTGAAAAAAAAAAAAAAAAAAAAAAAAAAAAAGCAGAGGAGAGATTCCGTAGTTAGTAGTATCTGAGTGTCAAGTGGCATAAACCCAATCCAAACTGGCTAAACAGTATGTAGTTGGAAAATCCAAGGCATAGTTGGATATAGGGAATCAAATGATATTATCAAGAATGTGCTGGGACTTCCCTGGTAGCGCAGTGGTTAAGAATCCTCCAGCCAGTGCAGGGGACACGGGTTTGATCCCTGGTCCAGGAAGATCCCACATACCGCAGAGCAACTAAGACCGCGAGCAAACAACTACTGAGCCCATGTGCCACAACTACTGAAGCCTGCGCGCCTAGAGCCCGTGCTCTGCAACAAGAGAAGCCGCCGCAATGAGTAGCCCGCACGCGGCAACGAAGAGTAGCCCCTGCTCACGGAAACTAGAAAAAGCCCACACGCAACAATGAAGACCCAACACAGCCAAAAAATATAAATAAATAAATAAAAATTAAACATTTAAATAAATACATAAAAGAAAAAAATAGACTTAAATTTTTTAGTGGTCAAAAATTTGAAGAAAAAAATTCAAAGAAAGGCAAAGATCATGGAGGGTTTAGAGTCTATTAAAGACTTTAAACCTTTTAATTACATGAATATCTTCAAGTGTGTTTGTTTTCATGAAGAACTCAAAAGGATAAAAGTGGGAAAGACATACTCTTTGTACGATTTACGTTTGAGGTTTTACAGAGCAGGTGAGGCAGAGGACATAGGATGGGGGATGGGAAGGGTATGAGGCTGATAGAAAGACAAAGTATGAAAGGAGAAATCTAGGGTAATTAAGAACAGAAAACCAGGATGAGACAGATAGAAATAAGGAGACAGAGGTACAAGGAAGGGTTTAATGGAAGAAATTAAATGAAAGGACTAAAAAGATATTTTTGTCAAAAAGCATAAGAATTCATTAATACTTTAGAGATTGAATAGTGTCTGAGATAATATTTCAAGGATACATGTAGATATATGAATGGCTGAAGCTGAATAGAAGAAAAGTTAATTGGAATTAAGGAATCAAATTACTGTAATGAAAAAATGTTTTTGTGTATATTGAATTTACATGGAATAATGGACACATTTTAACTGCAAAAGGTTATAACAAAAACATAGTGTCAAAATCACTAGTATCTGTAAAGAAATGATTTGGAGGTTGCTAAATGAAAATGATGAAAGCAGTAAAACATGACCATGCTTAAAGACCTGAATATCTATTGATTATATAATAAGGCCCACAAACAAGTCTGGAATAATAGTAGATTTTTGCAAAATATTTTGTTATGGCATTGTAGGTATTATTAACACATTCAGCAGTATCATAGGTAAGAATCAAATAGCTGTTTTCAAAAGTGTTTTTTTTTAAAGTGATTATAATCAAAATAGTGCTAATTTTATAGAAATTTTACATGTATATACAGATACAATTTTGCATGTTGCTAAAATCTTATGGATTAACTATTGAAATATTTAAATATTTTCACATCTAATAGTAAGGAGTTGTTTTGGCCCCTACCCTTAAGGTAACACTTCAACCCAACAACTAAAGTATAGATGTCTCACAGCAGGTAGCCTTGAAGACCCTGTTCTGCCCTGATGTGGAACCAGCTGTTAAATATTTTGACAGTCACCCCTCTGTATATGTGCATTTACATACTAAAAGTCATATGCATATATTTTGATATCAAAGACATAGCCTTCTGACTATAGCCTCCTAACTGTCCTCTAACTACTTTCACCATAACCATTCTTCAATCTAATCTGGAATTTCAATTGTTTCGTCTCTCTAAGTTTGCATATTCATGACCCCTGCCTTTCTTTCCTCCCCCTTTACACTGTGCACAGTGTAGAGCCAAAATTTTAGTACCTCTGTTGTCAATATCTTTAATCTCTTGACTACCACCTCTGTTGGCTTTTATATATTGGATTTAAGACCCAGTCTTGGGCGCCTACCATGCTCCAATTTTTGCTCAGATGATTTCATAATGCCCACATTTCATAGTTTCATGTGTAGGTTTATGAACACTAAATATCTCTTACTGATTCTGCTCTACTGAATTTCACACATCTATAGGCAGCTGCCTACTCAGAATCTCCTCTCAAGGGTATCATTAGCTCCCTATACTCAAAATTTCAAAACCTGCATGTATGACCATCTTATTCTCTATTCCTTTATACTTGCTGATTTTCCTTTTTGGACTTTATTTTTATATTTTGTCTTTTTTAAGTGAAAGTTGACAGCATGTAGTCAATATTATTGACAGACAAGAGTCCTGAGAGTCTTCTTAGAAAACTCCTTGTCTTCAAAACCCAGTTCAGAAATTACATGTGTCCTAAGCCAGTTCATTAACAATGAATCTTATTGTTATTGTTCAGAACAACCAAGTGTGAAACAAGGCTGCAGAAAGCAGAGAAGGGACACAAAAAGAAACTGAGTTCTGTAGCATTGAATTTTTGATCATGTAACTCTCTTGGATAAATTTTGCCAATGGATTCTCCTTTATTTGATAAATCTGTTATAAAATCCGCCTCTAGAATAAGTAAAGTTCTCTTCTTACACAGTCCTAGAGCATCCTGTATTTTCCTCAGAGTTCTTATGACAATTCGTAATCATACACTTGTGTAACTATTGAATAAATATTTATGGTTTTCACTAGAATGTAAGTTTCAAGTGGATAAGTATGGTATAGTTTTCTTAACATTAAATCCCCAATGCTGCCACAACATAAAAGCTCAACATTATTTTTAAATAAATATAGAGACTTGAACATGATATACACAAGTAAAATAAATGTTCAGAGGGTCAATGGATGGATGAACAAACGGATGGATTTCTTTCAAAAGTACCTTTATAAAAAGATTTTCATGGGCTCCAGAGACAAAGTTATCATGTTTTCCTCTGAGCAGAATTAACTTCTTCATTATTAATTAAAATGAAATTGTCACTGAGAAATATTTGCTTTACTAGAGATGATTTATGGCTGTCTCTTCTCAGTGCACAAGGACATTATAATTTGACTAAGCATTTCTCTAACAGGATGAATTTAGTTAAGCAAAATATTTTTAAAGACTATCATCAGTATACCAATGTCAAAACGTCAATGATAAATTGTATTCATAGATTTAACATTTGGAACATGTGGCATTTAGACAGAAAGTACACAGGGAACTTTATTTTTTTTACAACCATGATAAAGTTTGAAAAGTATTTTCTCAAGTTCATTTACCTTACATTTTTTAGCAATATTTAAAGTACTGGTTCTCCAACTTTCTTGAATTAGGACTATTTGGGAATGTAATAAACCTGCATAACAATTAAAGACACATATACATACGCATACATAATTTTGTATATAATTTCAAAGCATTCATGAACCACTTAATCCAAATGCCAGTTTAGAATAACTGATTTACTGGATAAAACATGAGACTGAAAAAATGTGTGCATATATATATATATACAAATTAATTAAGTAGACACAATGTTTCAGCCAAAATTTACTTTGAATTCTGAATTACTAATTTAACTGTAAAATGTTCTCATATGTTAAAAAGCTGTATAGCTTTTGAAGCTGATTAAAAACTGTCATCACACTAGACAAAATGTGCTAAAAAAAAAAGAAGAAGCCTGTGCATTCAGTGTTAGTGTTTCAGTCTTAACACTGCTCTTTTTTCACAAAGAATTCTGGAGAGACCAAAGTTCACACGTCTCCAGAGCCCACATAGTATACAGCATCACAAACAAATTTAGTGTAGCTTCTGCTGTTACCACAAATTCTTATTTTATAGTTTATTGCATAAGACATTAACCCAGTAAATGTTAATTTCTTTTATTTCATATGAAGAGAAAAGTAAAAAATTCTGGTAATCTGCCTAATGATAGCATCTCGTGGAATTTTTATGTTACAAAAGTGTTTAATTTCACCTTCTATTCTCTTGAAAATTTCTTTGACATTGCACAGATTCTGTAAATTCCCATTCAAAGCTCATATTTTCCATTCCTTGAATAATGTTTTGTTATTATTTCATAAAGCATTTCTCCAGGTCTTTCTGATGTCATGGCACAAGGAGAAAAACCCTTGTAAAATCTGATTCACAGGCTATAGGTTCTACTCTCATTAAGAGTGACTAAGGACTATAATCTGTTAGAGATTTCAAAGGTAAGTTTGCCTTTACCTTTATTTAAAATGTTAAAGGATTAATTGCCAAAACACTCAATGAATGGATCTTTGGTGAAGATTGAAATCAAGGCTAAAGCTCTATTTAACACTGTGTTTCATGTCACTAGCCCTTTTGATAAATCAATATTCAGAAAGTAAACATTGTCATTGAACTAACATATTCTTAATTCAAAACAATTATACCTACCCTTTAGCAAATTCTAAGAATATGACTCTATGCTTGTATTTCTAGACTGAATCCACTTTGCTGACAACATGCATTTTCAAAACCTAACTCTGGAAAAATATCTCTGTTTTTAGTTACAATAAGCATTCTTTAAATCATTGAAGCTTTCATTATTTAGAAATAATTAAGGACCAAATTTTTCACTAGCATCACACATGCTCTTGTGTGTAACACAAGTTTCAATATCTGTGGTTGTAGATTAGAATATTTGATGAGATGTTATTGTCTAGCTTTATTTTCCCCTCACAGAGCAATCAATACTGCAGAAAAGACTTCCATAAACAAATTATATAATCACTCTTCAGTTTATATTTACTGCTGGCATACCTTGTATCTGAATTTATCTTTTACTTTTGGTAATTGTTTAAGACTACTAATAATAAAATATTTTAATTTTTTCTTTAATTTACCAAGTCTCTCATCATTACAGGCATGGGTTCCCAAACCTCCCTAAGGCTTAAATACCTTTATTGCACAACTTATCAGAGACTGTTTACTTTCCATCCTAGACTATGTATGCACTATCTCCAGCCCAGAGCACCTCCACAGTCAGATCTTCATTTTCCTGGCAGTCTTTTACATTAAACTAGATTTTTACCATCAAATTTGGTTTACTTACAGAATTCCTTTGTTGATAAGAACCAGCACTTCCCAACACTGTGTCATTTTAATGGAAACATGTGGGGCCTCTCATGAAAAAAAGCAGATTTGGGACAAAGTGAGTAGAAGTTGGAAGTAGGAAGTCACTAGTAACCTAAGCACTGATTCATTTATTCTTTCTCTTTCTGTCATCCTCTCTGTCCCCCACCCCCCAACCACTGGCTTATCATCTCTGCTTATGTCTTCACGTCTACTCTATACTTTTGCTTCTTTTTGGCAAACTGTTCTTTGCATAATAGTCAGTTTGAACTTGTCTTAAAAAATGGCTTTTCTAGCTCCAATTCAGCATGAACTTACAATTTAAGGTCCTATACTTAATTGGAAATTATTGGAAATCAGTGCAAATTTTCAAGAAAACTACTCTGCCTGTTTTTCCATCAGTGAACTCTCCATAGATTAAGTATCAATCCCTGACCTAAGCAATCAATGGCATCTAGGGACAGAGTCACCAAGTTGAAATAACTCAATGGCATTTCTTTGGTATGAGTTTTAGCTAGAAAAGTTGTTTTAAGGAATGAGACATGAACTGACAGAAGCTGCAATATATGTCTATTCCAGCTTTACTTATATAGATATTTCGATGCTAATTCCATTGATCTGATATTCAGTGTTCACTCCTGTCAGATTTTAGCATTAACGTTACTACATGGTCAAATTTACTGAAAAATGTATTGCTGAGATATAATTCTTATGCCATACAATTCACCCATTAAAGTGTACAAATAGTGATTTTCAGTATGTTTGCAGAGCTCTGAAATGGTCAGCACAATCTGATTTTGAACATTTTGCTCCCACTGAATAAAATTCCATACCATAGTTTGGCAGTTCCTTATGTGGTACATATAAACAATGAAATATTACTCAGCCATAAAAAAGAATGACATTGTGCCATCTACAACAACATGGATGGACCTAGAGGACATTATGCTAAGTAAAATAAGTCAGACAGAGAAAGACAAATACTGTGTAATCTTCTTACTTATACGTGGAATCTAAAAATCAAGCAAACAAAACCAAACAGAAGCAGACATAGATACAGTGGGCAAACTGGCTGTTGCCAGAGAGGAAAGGATTGGGTGGTGGGGGGTTAGTTGAAATAAGTGAAGGGGTTTAAGAAATACAAACTTCCACTTATAAAACAAATGTCACTGGGTTGTAATATATAACATAAGGAATATAGTCAATAACACTGTAATAACTTTGTATGGTGATAGATGGTCACTAGGCTTATGGTGGTAGTCATTTCTTAATGTATTTGATTGTTGGGTCACTATGTTGTACAGCTGAAACTAACACAATATTATAAGTCAACTATACTTCAATTAAAAAAAAAGATAACTTAAACATAGGGTTACCTTCAAGCTGTATCCATGTCATAGCATGTTTTACTACTTCATGTCTTTTCATTGCTGAATAATATTTCATTGTATGGATACACCACATTTTATTTATCAGTTTATAATGGATAGGCATTTAAGTTGTTTCCATTTTTTAGCTAACAGGAGTGATACTTCTCTGATCTATTTGTGTACAAGTTTTGAGTTGATGTGTCTTTTCATATTAGGGAGTATATACTTAGGAGTTGAATTGATGTGTCATGTGGTAACTCTGGACCCTGATCGATCCCACTCAAGAGTTGTGGTTGTTTTTGTCGTTTGCTTTGTCATTTGTTTATTTCTTGAGTGACTTGACTGAATTAATTCTGTGTAGTCAATTTCCATCACAAATCAGTGTGCAGTCTCTGATGTCCCTGATCAGATTCCCCTCCCTTTTTATCGTCTTTTATGCTGTTATCACAATTCAGGCAGTTTATTATTTTTTGGTCCCATCATCATCCAGGGACTCTCAGCTTGGACGTTCTCTCTTAATATCTGAAAGGGTCTAGCCTTGGTCACTTAAACAATCTTCCAAACTGCCAGGGCCATGTATGATATTATTTTTAAGCCTGCCTTCCTAAGAGTTGCCCCTGGTTCAGAGTGGCTTATTGTTCAGGCAGTATTTGATCAGAGATTGTTTTAAGCCATTGTACCAACAAGGCTTCTCATCTTTGTTGGTGGGTTTTTGTGTTTTCAAGTTTGCCCCCACGTCCTTTTCTGACTGTTCCTAAAGGGGTTCAGCTTAAAACATTTGCACAGCCTTCCAGATCCCCAGGATTGACTCTGATCCCAGGAAGGCTATCTCTTTCTCTGGTTCTCTCTATTAAACTTCTGGTTGCTCTGCCATTTTGCTTATATCATGGAGCTACCAGCCTCTGACTAATTGCTCTCCATCAAGATCTCCATTGTTTAGACAACACCTGATAGAAGAAATTTTTACATACAGAGGTATAGGGAAGTCATTCTGTCTTATACATGATTTGGCTTGAATTTTATGCTAACTAGAAAACTCTGTCAAACATACATTGTACATCTGCCTTAACTTTTTAAAAAAAGAATGCATTTACCAGATTTAGACTGTCCACTTTGAATATAGGTATAAATGCCCTCCTTTCCTATGATGCCAATGCTAGTATTCCTTCAAAGATGAGGTCCCCTTCCCAGACACCAAGGTGGTGTTGATTTGCTATGTGTGTGCTAATTTGTCTCCTTTGAAATCTTGAAAGAAGGCACCCCTCCCATGTTTGATGTTTGTTCTTTGTCCTGAAAAGATATAAAACTGTGGTTCAGACATTGAAAATGGAGCTGGGTAACCATTGTGGATATGGATTCAGATACATTCCTGCATCACTGAGAACCTGAATTTTCTGAACTGTATAAAACTCAAGGCACCACCAGCCATTTTCAAACAATGTCTGCTAGCAGCTGCCAGCTGCAACCTTATGGTTTCAAGGTATTCCCTTGTAACTATGCAACCACATCACACCCCAATGAAATCTTGCTTAACAAGCACCCTTATTTCTTGCCAGCTCCAACCCTAATTCTTGACAAACAACTTTTGTGACTTTGTGGGTTTTGCCTATATAAGCTTCTCCCATTTTGCAGCCAGGCAGAACACAATTCAATGGCTTCTCGAATCTGTGTCTCCTGGGCTAAAGTTCTCAGGTAAAATGCTTTCTGTTCCTATTATAGATTGTTAATTAATTATTTGCATTGACATACCCTAAGCCTGAAGTTCCCCATTCTCTGTTTTAAATCAAGTAAGTCCCTTCAGGCAGAGCTGAATAGTTTGTACCATTATAGCCTGCTTTCTCCCTGGTCAGTACACTTGTGTAACTGCACTGGAGCTGGAGGTTGGCTACTGCTTTCCTGGAGTGACACTTTTGCTCTATGACTGGGCACTGGGGGGAGAGTGGCAGGTGTAGCCTGTAGTTTTCTTGGCTTGAAGTTTCCAGAATGGGACTTCTGGTCTATGAATAAGCTGGGGAAGGGGCAAATAGTGACTTGATATTCATGATTCTACTGGAAAGATGATTTCAGGTAAAAAAGATACCTGACCAGATTTTTCTTTACCTTGAAAAATAGCCATGCTTTCTGAAAATCTAAAATTTTCCATCTTATGATAGGATCTCTATACCTGATTTATAGTTGTTTAATATCTATGGTTTATAAAAATTATCATGCAATAACTATGTCTTTGAATGCCCATGGACTACTATGAAGTAGATTAATATCCTCATTTTAAAAGTCAGAAAACTGAAAGAGATATATGACTAGTTTGCCTAAAACCATTTGACTAGAAACTTCCATGAATCAAATATTAAATTTTCCATGTCCAAGACCTGTCTTTTTTCATATACTATAATTTTATTCATATTGAAAAATTATGTATAGTATATTAGATGATAATGTTCAGTAATACAGGTGCTCAATAAATGTTATGACACACTGTCATCTTCCAATCAATAACGATTGCACAGGTCTCTTGGTGTCTAATATGTCTGACTTTAACAAAGTAGGGCAGTCATTTGTGACATGGTTGTGTGCTCTTCTATTTAATATCAAATTCAAATAAAATGAGAAACTTACAGCATGAAATCAGTTGCTAGTTTCAAGGAAAACCCTTTTCACCTTTGAAAATGTTATCATATTTAAAAAGAAAGAGACCAGATTTAATACTTTGAAGTTGCACTTTTTTCTTGACTCGGTGAATAATGTCATTGGAGAAACGTCTGAATGCTGATAGATTAAACACAACAGCAGCCGAAGTATGACTTTATTCTTTCACAGATCATTTTAGATGCAAAGACTAAAAATGAGAAAAGATGAACAGTGGAAAGTGGGAAGTTTTAAAGCTCTGATTTTATAAGAATCTAATTTTATAGTGTAAGGTTAGAAGGATAAGTCAGGAAGGAAATATGAACCCTGCTTTCATACACTGATGCAGAACTTCCATTTTGAAATCTATTGCTTCTGATGGTAAAGGCCTTTCTTACTGGTATGCCTGGCTTTATGTATTTATTTTTTACTATATTGTTCCTCATCTGTCATGTATCTTGGCCAAGGTTAAGAACAATGTATCATTATACATTACAAAATGTAGCACAAATTTTTGAAAATCAACATCACATTTAAAATGAAATCCATGTGTGTGGGATTAAAAAGTAGCATTTTCAAAGTACTTTGATACATAGTCTCAGTTAAATGAGTTGTCTTACTATTCTTTGTAATTTTGTCATATTATTTATGTTCATGAAAGATAAACCCCAATCTTTAGGATGACTAAGCAGCCCAAACTCACTACTCAAATGTCTCTTTAATTAATTTTTTTAAGGAAAAAATAGACAATCATCTATTGGACACTTTAAACATTAGTTCAGCTCAACATTGACAACGAGAGCTTATATGCTATCTAAGTCTATCCTAGCTCTGTTTTCCAAACTGTGCAATTGTGATGTAGTAATATAAAAAAAGCAAAACACATTATATAAGCCTTATTCTTTTATCTGAGTTAATATGTATGTTTTACTGTACATAAAACATAAAGTTAAGTGACTGTTTTATTCTCTCTGTACTAATTAGGAAGATATGAAAAAGTAAGTTTAATGCAAGAGGAAAGAAAATCTTAAAAGCAAGTAATACATAAAGACATGATCTTGTAAATGTTGACCCGTAAGGAGAGGGGAGAGTAAATTAATCAGTTTAACCTTAAATCCCTGTGTAGTGAGATGAGTGGTATTAGAATTGCAAATTAGTCTCTCTGAATGGGCCTTGCCCTGTGAGGTATTATTTTTATTTATTTATTTTTGTTGTTGTTTGCTCACTTTATAAAAGATATAGTACAAATTGAAATGTCTGCTGTAGGCTCTTTTTTCAGTAGACATAGTTTGCATGAGAATCAGTCAAAAGGATCTGTTTGTTTTAAAAGATGACATGCAAGACTTGTGAAGCATATATATATTTTTTAATTTTTATGTGCTTAAGTATGAAAATAATCTCAAAATGTCAAAAGTAATTCTGGAAGTTCATCCTGAAAGAGTCCATGATAAAAGCATACTAATATAAAGGAACACAACTGAATCCATTGAATTCATAAAAAGGGGGATCTATGAGGCACTGGCTTTGGAAAGTCTTTTTCAGATTTTTACTGAATATTTGACACCTGTGGGAGGATGGGCCAATAAAACCACTGGGAACTTTCATCACATAAACTGCAGTACTCATCAATTTCTCACCATATCTTTTTTATAAATTTGTACTACACTTTTGTATTAAATTTGGTATTTCCCCTGGACTTTACTATCATTTGTATGTTTTGTACCTCTTTTTCTCCTCTTGAGTCATCATAAAATTCTGATATCTTGATCCTTCTGGGAATGTCAGAAGCCTTTTTTTTTTTTTTTTTGAATCATTTTCTATTCACAACAGACCATATTCCTGTTTTACCTGACATTCCTATCCATTTACCCTACTCTGTTTTGCCAAGTCCCATCACATTAGGCAGTAGAATCAGAAATTTCCAAGAACAAAAAAAAATTCAAATATATAACATTTTATAAGTGATCATTACATATGACTATAGTTGCTACCATCATTAATGATCAGGTGTTGATAACTAATAACACCAAAAGAATGAGTTATGTTTACTATGTTAAATGATGAGTTATGTCTGTTAAATAATGGGTTGTGTATTTGTAATCGTGTGATTTAATTATTTGCTAATTTGGAATTCTTCAGCCTCTCTACAATTTAAGATTCAATCCATAGTGTGATTGTGAATGAAAGAAAAACCTGGCTTCACTAAACACAAAAATAAGTATGCAAGCTTAAAGTATGATGCTGCCTAGTTAGAATAGGAAATGTAATTGATGATGGAATGGAAGGAAAGAGAATGGAAACAGGGAAATGCTTCTAGGAAGTTTTTGTTTTATTTTATTTTGTTTTATATTTCAGGATTGGTGTACATAGCATATATGCAGGGGTGAAGACTAAACTGTTGAGTAGTTGGAAAGACAAAAAATAGAATAATCAAAGATATATTTGAATAGAATAAATAAAATATTTTGGCAGAAGTAAAATTCCAGAAATTATTCTGTGGAAGTGAGAAAACAGAGTTTGCTTTTATGTGTCCCAGTCAGAAAGAGAAAGGATCATATAATGCCCATTCTTTTAAAAAATACAGCTGGATAAGCCTTAACCGTTTGTGCAAATATTAAATTAGTTTCCATGGTCTAGCCATATAGGAAATATAGATGACAAATCTTAAGATTTCCTTCAGACTCTGATTTCATGTCATTAAATATATCAGCTGCTATTCTGATGGAGTAGCAAGGATATCAGCTGGGGTCAGAGTTCTCACTTAGCAAATGGCAGTTGATATCCCGGGAAGTCTTTTATATATGTTAAATTAACATTGGGTAATTTTGTATTTGAGATCATTTTTGTCCCCAGTGCCTGGTGTCATTAATTGGCTCCATCAAAAATCTGAAGCTGTTTTGAGAAAGGACCTTGATATGGAACTCAAGAGAAGGGCAAATAATTTTCTTCATAACTCTTTTGGGGCAATGTCTTATAAACTCTCAGCCCAATAGTTGAGGACATAATTGCCTAAAATTACTTATTAGGATTTTATTAAAACATATAATAAATATGCATTGAAAGGTTTTATAATGAGCACTTTCAAAAACAGAATTCATGAGATCATAAACATCATGGTGAAAACATAATTTTAGTAGAAAGTAGTTATTGGAAAAAATGATATAATAAGCCAAATTTGATAAAAAACACTTATAAGTATAGGTAAAAACTATCAAAGTAAACAAATACTGAACATTCCAATAAAAGTAATAGTAACTGGAAAACATAGAGGAGTACAACTGACCATAATAAATAAAACAAAATGATTTATTAAGAATAAAAAATATAATAAGTCCACTTGCTTATAAAAGTAAACTATAAATTTTTGTGTATTTGAAATATAAACATTCTTTCCTTAGGTATTTTATGTAATCTCTGCCAATTTTATAATATTTAATATTTTATTTTCACTATTTTAAAAAATCACCAATTTTCGGCAAGATTGAATTGCTTACATTGTTATAGTATCCTGTTTGATATTATACATGTATTATAGATTACCACCACGTGAAAGTAAACGGTAATGCTCTCCTAAAATATTAGACTAGATATCATTACTGGGTATCTGGTTAGTTATCATATGATATATAAAATAGGACCATATACTTATAAAGTTTTATTTGTTAAGGTTCCGAAAGAAAACTTATAGTACTAAACAACACCTTTGTTTAAAATAATAAAGCTAAATTTTTACTGAAAAAGTTAAAATTTTACTGAAAAGTAAAGTTCCTTTATATATTTGCACACCAAAAATGTTATGGTCAATTAGCAAAAGATAAACGTATGAACAAAAACATTTTGCAAGAAGTCTAGCCTACATTTCTTTTTCTTTACTTAAACAGGTGAATTTAAAAATTCCTAATATAATCTACTGCATTTGTAATATTTTTAATTCTTATTATCAACGTTATAGGTATAAGAACTTAAGATACACAAACTTATAAAGCATACCTTATAAACTTCCAAGCTAAATCAACTAGTACTTAAAGCAGGCTTCAAAATATTTTAAATTAATTAAGGTTACCAACTGTCTATTGAGATTTAATGCTTGAAAATTAAGGTATAAATACAAATGTAAATTAGATAGCTAGTGAGAAGCTGCAGCATAGCACAGGGAGTTCACCTCTGTGCTGTGTGACCACCTAGAGGGGTGGGATAGGGAGGGTGGGAGGGAGGGTGACACAAGAGGGAAGAGTTATGGGAACATATGTATATGTATAACTGATTCACTTTGTTGTAAAGGAGAAACTAACACACTATTGTAAAACAGTTATACTCAAATAAAGATGTTAAAAAAAAAAAGAAAATTAAGGTATAAATAAAATCCATATATTTCCAATAAGACTTTATAAAGCACAGTCCTTTATATTCTATTCTACAACTTATAGCACTGCTATATAAAGGTATAAGGAAACACAATACAACTTTGCAGATACTTATCAGGAAATATAAATGTTGAGGCACAGTGATGCGGATTCAGAAATATACATTCAATGAGAAGCTATTTATTTCTTAATGCGGGAAGATGGAGATACACCAATATGCCTAAAAGAGCATTCCAAGTAACCTAGAGCATTACGATCTAGTTACTCTTTGCTAAACCTTTCCAAAAGCAGTAATAATCTCATTTCAGAATGAAATCAAAGATAGGAATTTGGAAGATTCCCTGAGATTATCCATAATTTTGAAGGTGATTATAACTGTATTTTAAAGAAGCTACAAATAATCTAATGACGCAAAAATATATTAACTGATAAAAGCCTTATTTGTATAATGTAAATAACATTGAGCAAGGACACAAAATAACCTGTACATCTTTCCTCTTAATCCAAAAAGTATAGGGATGCTTGATAACTCTAGTCTTCATTGTATCTTTACAGTCTTCAAACTACAGTTAATTTACCAGTGGAGATTTTTAAATCTTAATAAGCCAGCAAGAATAACTCAAACTGAAAATGAGAAAGAAAGAGAGAGAGAAGAAATTAGCAAAGATAATTATGCACGTTTTAAAACTCAAATCCTAGCAAAGGTAAACATGTACAAATAAAGTTAAAGTTTATAGGGTACAATTTACCAGTGTTAGCAACTCAGTTTGCCCCTTAGAGTATGGTACAGATTTATATAGAGAAGATCTAATTTACTGACTATTTTCCTAGTTGAAACCATCTAATGCCATTTATATTTCACCTCACTAAACACCCTCTCAGAAGAGACTCAAAAACTCTAAAAGAGTAAAGTAACAGAATTCTATTTTTCATAAAAAGAGAAGTGTAAAGCAACATATATATCAATGTACATAATCATATGTAGTAAATGATGAGATTCAAATGTAGAAATCTTATTGGTATACCCCTTTCAAAATTCACATAGAATCAGACAGCAGAACTTGGAAGCCTCTTTCAGATGGAAGAGCTCACTCTCAGTCTTTACATTTTAGTATGTATATTTCCAGTTTTCTGTACACATATATATTAATAAATTACTCCAATAGGCTCTGTATGTTATTATAGAATTTAACACATATAAAGTGTCATTTTTATAAGTATTTAATATTCCAGTGCTGACAGTATTTTAATTTAAACAAAACATGAATACTAGAAGTATAAAATTGGACCACTTAAGTCCAAGGGCTTAAATATTTTAGCTTTTTAAAACCTTTTCCCCCGAGTTAAATTTGTATTAAGTTATAGTTTACATACTATAAACTATAAATAGTTAAATTGTATAATTTGATACATTTTGACTCTATATGCCCATCAAATAACGACTAAAATCAGGATAATGAACATATTCAATATACATATATAACTTACAAAAATTGACTAATACTGATACTTTACTACTTCAAGTGAAATATATAAAACTCACCAACACTTAGATTCCTTTACTCTGCTTTTATACGATTGTCATAAATATTTTCTCTACATATACACATATGATGTAAATAATAAATTTTACTTCTAACCATCACATATAATATGAAAGAAGAGAAGACTAGTCTATTATTTTACCCACCTATTCACCCTGTTTGCTGCTCTTTCTCCATTCATATTCTAAGTATCATTATGCTTTCATTTCCTCTTTGTTTAAAGGACTTTTTTTTAGCAATTTTTCTGGTAACAAATTATCTTAGTTTTCATTAATCAAGTAATGTCTTATTTCACCTTTATTCGTTAAGAATATTTTCAATAGATATGCAATTTGGGGGTGGCAATTTTTTTTTTCTTTCAGCACTTTAAAAATATTGTGCCACTTCTAACTGGCCTGCATGGATTAGTAAGAAATTCACTGTTATTCAAATCATTGTTCCCCTAAATGTAATACACTGTTTCTGTCAACTTTCAGGACTTTCTTTTCTCCCTTTGTCTCTGGTTTCAGACATTTAATTACGATAACTTAAAATGGGTTTCTCTGGATTTTCCCTCTGTGGTTAGATTCACTTCCTGAATCCAGAGGTTTAAATCTTTCACTGAATTAGGAAAGATTCAACCATTCTTTTCTATTAAGTCTTCAATGCTGCACTCTTACTCCCTCCTTCTTTGAAGCCAATAATATGAATATTAGATCTTTATTTATTGAACCACATGTTCCACAGATTTTTTTAAATTAACTTAAAAATTTAATCAAAAAGAATTTTAAAACTTTATTTTTTAAAAGTTTCAGGGGAGGAGGGATAAATTGGGAGATAGTAATTGACATATACACACTACTATATATAAAACAGAAAACTTATAAGGACCTACTGTATAGCACAGTAAACTCGACTCAATACTCTGTAATGACCTATATGGGAAAAGGATCTAACAAGAGCAGATATATGTATATGTATAACTGATTCACTTTGCTGTACAGCTGAAACTAACACAACATTGTAAATCAACAATACTCCAATAATTTTTTTTTTTTTAAAAGCAGTTTCAAATTTACAGCAAAATTGAGAGGAAATTATAGTGATGTCCCATATACCTGCTGCCCTCACACATGATAGTCTCCCCCATTATTAACATCCCCTCCATACAGGTTTATTTTTTTTAAATCTATTTTCTCTCTGCCGTTCAATCTGGATAATTTCTACTGATCTATCTCCAATTTTACTGATTCTTTCCTCCATCATCTCCATTCTACTACTGAGCCCACACAATGAGTATTTTATTTCAGTTATTGTATTTTCAATTCTACATTGTTTATTCTTCTTTACATTTTCTATTTGTTGAGTTCCTATTTTTTCATTTGTCCCACAAGTAATCATAATTGCTTGTTGTAGAATTTTTATGATAGTTTCTTAAAAATCCTTGTCAGATAATTCCACCTTATGAATTACCTCAGCATTGGTGCTTTTTGGTTTTTTCTTTCATTTTAGTTGAGATTTAAATGATGGGTGGTGAGAGAGAGATGAAAAGATAATGATTTTCTGGAATATAAACAAAAGCTGAGGGTTGTGGAGAACCTGAAAAAATAATTATTTTATTCATAAGTTTTTGTACTTTTTGAATAAATTGGTTATTCAAAAAATAATTAAGATTTATTCTTTAAAAATAAAAAAAGTTTGTTTTTTTATAATTGTATAGTTTTTAATATGTTGATAGTTAATAAAACCTGTAATAAGACTTACAGGAGAGTGAAATATGCAATATTTCTCAAACTTAATTGACATGAAACAATTTATGTGCTATAATTTACCAAATTAGTGTTCATAAAAACATTTTTAATATGGTTAACATAAAGTTAGATCCAGTCTAAATTCTTTCTGAACATTTAACAAAAATTAATCTCTTCCTTGTAGTTTCTAATTATTGCCTAAGCTCTATAGTTTACCATTAAATTCTATCCTATGTCACATTATATGAACTTCATAGTTTAGTAATGTCAATATATAATGTCTTTCTATGCATAAAATTTGCTTACTTAATCTTTGGTGAGCCTACTCTTTTTTTCCCACAACTGTGGTTAGGGACTATTTATTGAAATTCATACTACCCAACAAAATTAGTTACAAAGTTGATAAATATTTATTGATTTTTAGTAATAATTTCTAACCACCATCATCCCTATTTTTATCATCATCAAAATTGAACATCTGCCTAAGCACTGGTAATTATTATTGTGACTAAGAAATTTAGCACAATAAACCATTAAAATAGATTCAATATAATTCTAAAAATCTACATACTTTTTAGCCTAAGGAAGACTGATTTTGAAATAATAAATGATTATTTAACCCAATAAGCAAAGCAAAAATGTTTCTGTCCTTGAACACCCTTTATTCTGCTCCACTTCTTTATTCAAAAATTTGTTTAATGATGTTTAGCATTTATTCTCTTTTTTATTGAAGGAAACTATTTTGTTATATGCTTGGGTTTTGACTCACTTCCTAGAGAAATGGAAATAAAAACAAAAATAAACAAATGGGACCTAATGAAACTTAAAAGCTTTTGCACAGCAAGGGAAACCATAAACAAGATGAAAAGACAATGCTCAGAATGGGAGAAAATATTTGCAAACAAAGCAACTGACACAGGATTAATCTCCAAAATTTACAAGCAGCTCATGCAGCTCATTATCAAAAAAACAAACAACCCAATCCAAAAATGGGCAGAAGACCTAAATAGTCATTTCTCCCAAGAAGATATACCGATTGCCAAGAAACACATGAAAGAATGTCAACATCACTAATCATTAGAGAAATGCAAATCAAAACTACAATGAGATATCACCTCACACCAGTCAGAATGACCATCATCAAAAATTCTACAAACAATAAATCCTGGAGAGGGTGTGGAGAAAAGGGAGCCCTCTTGCACTGCTGGTGGGAATGTAAATTGATACAGCCACTATGGAGAACAGTATGGAGGTTCCTTAAAAAACTAAAAGTAGAACTACCATACGACCCAGTAATCCCACTCCTGGGCATATACCCTGAGAAAACCATAATTCAAAATGAGTGTACCACAATGTTCATTGCAGCTCTATTTACAATAGCCAGGACAGGGAAGCAACCTAAGTGTCCACTGACAGATGAATTGATAAAGAAGATGTGTCACGTATATACAATGGAATATTACTCATCCATAAAAAGAAACAAAGTTGAGTAATTTGCATTGAGGTGGATGTACCTAGGGTCTGTCAAACAGAGTGAAGTAAATCAGAAAGAGAAAACCAAATACTGTATGCTAACACATATATATGAAATCTAAAAAAAAAAAAAAAAAAAAAAAAAAAAAGGTTATGAAAGACCTAGGGGTAGGACAGGAATAAAGACGCAGATGTAGAGAATGGACTTGGCAACACAGGGAGGGGCAAGGGTAAGCTGGGACAAAGTGAGAGAGTGGCATGGACTACCAAATGTAAAATAGCTAGCTAGTGGGAAGCAGCCGCATAGCACAGGGAGATCAGCTTGGTGCTTTCTGACCACCTAGAGGGGTGAGATAGGGAGAGTGTGAGGGAGACACATGAGATATGGGTATATATGTATATGAATAGCTGATTCAGTTTGTTATAAAGCAGAAACTAACACACAATTGTAAAGCAATTATCCTCCAATAAAGATGTTTTAAAAATATGCTTATATTTGATTTTAAAAATTGTCATAAATTTTTCTTCTTCCAATATTATCATACTTGCTTTCCTTTCAAACAGAATTCTTTTGACTGCAAAAAACAGAAATTCAGTGTTGGTCCAAGAGATCAACAGTGCTGTCAATAACCAAACTCTTTATTTGTCTCTATTCTGCCATCTTCTGTATTGACTCCATCCTATCACTGATTCCTCACGTGGTTATATCATGACAGCTGAAAGCAAGAGGGATGTCAATACTTTTTACTCATTTCAAGTAAAAGAGAGAAAAACAGTTAATTTTGCTTCCTGTTGCTTTCTTTTTAAATAGTAAATGTTTCCTTATCAAAGGAAACTAACTTTTCAGCTAGACTCTGAACCACTCAGTGTCAAAGAAAATGTAAATATGATTGGCTGAGACTATTTGTCCCTACTTGAGATCTCTGGATCTGTGGTCAATGTCCCAATTTGCAGGAAAAAAGGGGAATGCCTGGAATTCCCACTGAGGATCCAGTTTCAAATGTCCTTTTCACCTTCTTTCCTTTATTCAAAACACATTATTTTGATTGCCACTATGTTCTAATATTTTGAGGGGCACTGAAATTAGTGAAATTTGTTCTGTCATGTACTAGTATCTTGAATTGTGAATCAACTCCTTTTTATTGTTCTTTGTGTCATTTAACCATAGAAAATAATTTCAAAATAAAATATTAAAATCCAAAGAGAGAAAAAATTATATATGTATATAAGGGTATATATTTTATATTAATTATGCTTTTTATTTATTTTATGCTTAAAACATATCAATACATTCTGCTTTTCTTAAATGTTTACCTAAATCAGACTGGAAAATTATTTATTTTAATTATGCAAATTCATTAGTACTGCCTATTCCTAGTGTCTAGAAGGAAAACATTTATGATTATAAATTCTTGTTTTTGCAAGCAATACTGTATCACGATAGCTTTAATGGAAGGAAAAACATGCAGTTTTCAGATTAATACTAGAACGAAATTGTTGGCTGAGGAGAGGGAGTTAGCAGAATGGTCTCATTAGAGATGAAGTAAATTTAATTAGCTAGGTCGGTCTTGTAGTGGAAAAATTATGGGAGGAAACAAAGTTTCTCCCTAGTTGAACTCTTGTTCTGCCCAAACTCTCCAAGGTTACATTAACCTAGAGCTGTCAAAAAGTGCTGCATTATAGCTTAAACAGGCTTAAATAAATTATTTTTCAAGAACAGGCATTTCATAGAAAACCAGAGTATTCCATAGATAGCTCTTCCCCTTGTTCTCTGAGAGAAGATAAGAGAGAAGAAAATAAAATATCTTGAAATGATAAAAATAAAATCATGTGGATAAGCAAATTTAGTATTACTTCATCAATGAATTAATCAATCTGACTGTTTAATATGAAATATCAGTGACTAAAAACATTGCAATAAATATTTAGGAAGAATGCAATATAATGAAGAGAGCATTTAATAAGATATTAAGCATTTAATAAGATATTAAGAAAATGATAATAGAACTAACAAATATGCTGCATTTTAGATTTCACATAAGAAATCTGGCTATATTTTTTTCAAACTGAAATAAATACAATTTAATAGTATTAAAGATATACACACATTAACATAAATAATACTGGGCATTTTAAAATCAGTTAATTTTTAAATATAGCAAATTTAAATATAATCATTTGCTGTACATTTGTTATGACTCTAGGAAACATAAAAATGGACAAGAAATTAATTTTTATACTACATATGATTTTTTAGCTTATTACAGCTTTTTTGTAAAGTAGTTTATAAACATGTGAATATTATTTTATATAATTTCCTATAATTATGCTCTAAACATAACTTAAATGAGGTGAAGATTTTCATTGTTTACAAACATACATCAGACATAAGCTTGGCAACTTATATTTACAGTTTAATTATCTGGGTTATTTTTTCATATTGTTCACATTCTAAAATGTTTTTCTTGACTTTTTCTGGTTTTGATATTATTTAATTACCTTTTTAAATAAGGATTCATCATAACATAGTTCATTAAAATAAGATATCTTGGGAACCAAATATCAAGATAGAACCTACTTTCTTACTAATTGTCCCTTGATACTTGGGAGGAAAAAAAAATCAAATTATCTGCAGAAAATAGTATCTAGTAAAAAAAAAAAGCTACCATATCTTTTAGACTTTTTATATAACAATCAAAATTAGATAATCAAACAAGTTCTTTAAATTATTAAAATCCATAAGCTTCCCATCCTGGGGCTAGTTACAGGCTCCCTCACATAATATTCATACATTAATTGTTTGTGTTCTGTCTACTCAGAGAAACTGAAGGCAATTACTTTGTCCTAACCAGCATGTTACTTTGCCTCAGGTGACACAATAGGCCCAAGCAACACCTCAACTGGGATGCTGAGCAAAAGACCCAACTATCCTATATCTAGACTCTCATTCCATGGAAGCTATGAGATAATAAATTCATTACACAGCAACAGAAAACTAATACAGCTGACTGTAACATAAAGAATACCTGAGTTATAATCTTTTCTCTCTTTTCAGAAGTCATGTAGGAGAATCTGGTTCATTGACAAGTAGGGGGTACCTAGATTTAAAGAATTCTATACATGTTTTTGCCTTGTTCCCAAGAAGTATATTTTAAGTTAATTCCTTTCCAGTCTACTGATTTTGTGGGAAGTGATTCTGGATCCACTCTAATTCAAGAATTTTCTATAGTTGACATTCTGTAATTTATGTATATGCATAGCAGAAAGATGTCATAGATTGAAAGGTGAAAAAATATACGCACACATATATATACATATATACATATGCATGTACATTCATCCCTCAGTACCTCAGGGGATTGGTTCTAGGACCCCCCACTTCCCAAGTATACCAAAATCCACAGATACTCAAGTCCCTTATATAAAATGGTGTAGTACAGTCAACCCTGAGTATCCATGGGTTTCACATCCCTAGATATGAAGAACTTACTCTATACTTATTGAAAAAAATCCCCATATAAGTGGACCCACACAGTTCAAACCTACGTTGTTCAAGGATCAACTGTATTTATAAACCCATATAAACACATACACATTATACAATATATAAATTTATGCATATATATTTAGGCACATATATTTTATATCTGTATATGTGTGTGTGCTTGATCATTTAATTTGAGTGAACATTTAGTTTCCAGAGAACTATGTGGTTTAATTTTTCTTAAAGGTGGCATGAGTGGTAGCTTTTCAGTCTAGTCTGAAATTCTAAAAAATTATCTTAGTTATGAAAGTTTCTGCATAATTTGACCACATTTATTATTTTTCCTAGGCAAAAGAATAATAACAATTTAAAAAATTATTTAGAAAGGCTTACTCTGAGGAGGAAGTATTCTCCTTTCCATCTTCCAAATATGGAATGAAATGAGAGTTTAGCAAGCTAGCAATTTTAGAGTATGATTCAGTTGACACTTACTGAGTTCCAGTATGACATCTAATCACATCCAAGGTCTAATCATATAGCAGGTCCATCATCAACATAATAACATGCTTGCTGACAAAAATTTATTAAATTAAAATATAATTTATTTTCCTCATGGTGGTTATAGAAAAACTATGCAGAAAGGAAATGTCTTTTTTTTAAAATTAAAGATGTTAGGGCTTCCCTGGTGGCGCAGTGGTTGAGAATCTGCCTGCTAATGCAGGGGACATGGGTTCGAGCCCTGGTCTGGGAGGATCCCACATGCCGCGGAGCAATTAGGGTCGTGAGCCACAACTACTGAGCCTGCGCGTCCAGAGCCTGTGCTCCGCAACGGGAGAGGCCGCGACAGTGAGAGGCCCGCACACCGCGATGCAGAGTGGTCCCTGCTTGCCACAACTAGAGAAGGCCCTCGCACAGAAATGAAGACCCAACACAGCAAAAAGAAAAAAAAAATTAATTAATAAACTCCTACCCCCAACATCTTCTTTTAAAAAAGATGTTAAAGAGGAGCAATTTGTGATCATTTTTAATAAGAGAATATGATTACTCAATACCTGTAATAAAACATAACCGCGAAATTAGTGACTTTTCACAATCTGTACGATTAAAATATAATTAAGATAGATCATACAAACACAATATTTCATGGGTTAAAGTTGTGCTTTGTCAACCTAAAAAACAAACACTAAATGGTTGATACATTCCCTTCACTTCTGTGCTCTATGGATTAAATCCACATTTTTTATTTTACAATTTATAGGTATAAGTAGAGCGGACTTCTGAAAATCAACTGGAATAACCCGAGTGTTCACCACTCCAGCTCACGTCGATGTATTTTGCTGTCTAGTATTCTCTAGCTTACTCCTTTACACTCACACACTTAGAGATTTAGAGAAACATTTCCTGAACATTCTACGCAAAATAACAGCTCCCCATTATCACTTTATCACCTTACTCATCTTTTCTCTTTTTGTAAAACATGTATCGGGCTTCCCTGGTGGCGCAGTGGTTGAGAATCCGCCTGCCGATGCAGGAGACACGGGTTCGTGCCCTGGTCCGGGAAGATCCCACATGCCGCGGAGCAGCTAAGCCCGTGAGCCATGGCCGCTAGGCCTGCGCGTCCGGAGCCTGTGCTCCGCAACGGGAGAGGCCACAACAGTGAGAGGCCCGCATACCGCAAAAAAAAAAACAAAAAAAAAAAACAAAAAAAACATGTATCACTGCTTGTCCTTATAGCCTTTACTTTTTTGCTATTATGCTTATTGTCTCTGTTCCTCCACACAACACTGCAGGTGTTATAACACCAAGGGCAAAACACTCCAATTGAAAGTTTAGTTATTCCATAGTATAAACATACCACATGGTTTTATTAACTTAGTTATTCATTGAATAGGCACATATCTTTAAATACTATAGGAATAAAAAAAATTGTATTAATTCCCAGAAAACACCAGACAGTAAATCAGGATTCTATACCAAGAGAAAGTATCTTCTTTACAAAAAGCAAAAAAAAAAAAAAAGACTTTTTTCAACATAAAAATTGTAGAGAATCTATGGTTTGTAGACTACAAAAATGTTAAAGGAAGTCCTTCAAGGAGAAGGAAATAATACTCAAGAGAACTTTGGGTCTATAAAAATAAATGAAGAGTGCTGAAAATGGTAAATGAATGATTAAATACAAAGTACTTTTTCTTATTTTTTAACACTTCAAAAGTGAATTGAAAATAACAACAATGAAAAACAACAATAATTCATTTTAGGGTTTATAACCTATGTAGAAATGAAATGTATGGTAACAATGGCACAAAGACTGGGAAAGTGAAGATGGAAAGATATTGCAGTCAGCTTCTTCCACTAAATGAGGATGGGTATAAAATCATTTGAAGCTGTACTGTGACCACTTACAGGTTAATAATGTGAATCTCTGTACTTCTAAACTAAAGTTATTGTCTTCTAAACTCAAAGATTTGTCTTTGTCCTTTTACTTGAAGGAAAACTTGTCTAGTTGTAATACTCTTGGCTCCCATGACCTTTCCTTAAGTATCTTGCCAGTGTCGTTCAACTGCTTTCTGACAAGAAATACTGCTCTTGAGAAGTTTGAGGACAACTTGACTTGTAGTATTTTTAAAAAGATACCCAAACTATTGTTTATCTTTACTGAAGTTATTTAGACTTTAAAAATTGTTTTATAAATTTTACCAGTTCCTTTACAAATCATTCTTTTTTCTACCATCATATACTGCTGTCTGTTTTATGAGTCTTTTTGTGTATGTGTGTGTATGTGTGTGCATTCTTTCTGTTGCTGTTTCAAGGCTACACTAGCTTCATTAACTTTATTTTTCTCTAGAAATATTAGGCAATTAAAAAATCTATATAGGTCTTGCAAAAATTTCTTATTTTTTATTGTTGTTTTAACAAAGGACTTTAAAAACTATAAGGCTCTTTGCATTTTCTTGAGCTTTTCCTGGACCTAACTTCCACTCATTTTTATGAGTTGTATCTCATCAGTGATCTATGAGCTCTGCAGCCTTTGAAATCACAGATTACTTCAAAGCACTTTTCCCTGACTCTACCAGCAGTTCTGCTTTGGTCAGTCATTCTTGCTCACAGCAGTTGCTTCTCAAGAAATATGTTGAAGATTTATGAGATTTGCCTGCACTGATCACCTCAAAAGTTTCAAGTCTTCCCTGTAGCACTTTCATGGTTTCCTGTGTGACTTGTCTTGGCTCTCACACATATCAGCTTCATGGCACACTCATACTAGGAAATGTCATTGTGTATTCTTTACAGTGAGAATATTCACAAGGTATGAGGATGGTTCAGACTACGAGGAATGGTGCAGGAATGCACAGTAAGTTACAGCGGAAGAGCTTTAATTCACTCAATAGCAGAGGAATTCTAAATATCCCAGTCAAGAAAGGGCATAGGGAGGAAGTGGCTAGCATAATCTGGAAAGAGATGTGAATAGAGAAAGTTGTATTGAAAGAAGTAGTGGCATCCATGTGAGGGACCCACACAGATGAAATATCTCCCTGGGACAAAACCACAAATAAATAAAATAAATACATTTACATCAATATAATTCCTCCCCTTGATTTCCTGCCAGGACTGTGTATTACCTATATGAACCCCAAGCCAAGATGCTCAGCTTCCCAGGGCAGAAGTAGGATAAGAATGATGGAGAATGGACTCAGAGCCACAAATGGAAGATCAGGCAAAGTGCACCTCTTTGCCCTCTCAGCTTTTCATTTTTGTCCTTCCTTCAGGTAAAAGTTTGTGTCTGCATTTTAGAGTACAACCATCTGTTAGTAAAGGTATCATCATGGGCGCTATCAGTTTGTTGGGGAGAAACAGGGAGAAAAAATACGTAATATAAAATATATAGCTGCTGTAGTCCTGGGCTTCCTAGCCGGTCATAAAGTATAAGTTAGTAAAAATAGGCACCTTTATGTGTCTAAATAAAGACAGACACTAATCATACCATACATCACTTACCCTTTTATACATCACAGATAAATTGGGTTCTTGGCCAGGTGAAATAACTCTAAGTGTTATCCCTGCAGAACTTGAGTTATTGATGACCATTTTTTAGTAGAAACAACAGTTTCTCATTGACCACAATTATTAGGAAAGATAGATCTAGGAAGAATCCTTCTTATTTCCAAGTAGTCTTCTTGTCCCCTGCTAGGTATCAACAACAAAATTTTCCCTAGTTATCAGGATTAATTAACAATGTAGGTTCCCTGTTGATTTGTTATTTAACCTAAATGATGAATGTCAAATTATGAGGGCATCTTTCAGTTTCCAATTCACTGGAACCATTTTTGAGTTCCCTGATGGAAGCAGACTTCCCTTGGGCACAATGACCTACAAGCACAAGTTCAAGATCATAGAAACAAACATTCTTCAAATACATTATTAGGAATAATAATGAGAGAAGCCACTCCTATCTCTGCTGTTGGTTTCCGGATTTATATTTTGGATTATGAGGGAGACTGCATCATATATTGATTGCTGATTTTAGGCAAATGTCTCATTCGATAGGCTGAGATCCCAATGCAATTGGTTCATATAAATCACCTGTTACATAACTGAGCCTTCTGAAGGTCATTATGCTGTTCCTCCAAGCCAAGTGCTTCTGACTGATGGAACACACGATAAAACCAGTGAACTCCATGCAGGATGTATACTGCTACACTTCCTCTGCCATAACTCTTCTGGTAATCAGTTTTATGTGGCATACCATGGTGATGAATACAATATTCTATAATCTATGAGTAATAGTACTGGCAAAAGAGCTATATGCAAAGAAGGCAATTCTATACCCAAAACATAAGTCTGTCTCTATGAAAAAGATTGTTGCCATAATAGAAGTGTTCTAATGTAATTAGTCTGCCATGATGATATCAGTTTATATTCTATGGGGATGGTGACATGGTGAAGGTTTATTTGATATTTCTACAGAGATAACCTTATTCATTCAGACGTCAAGAAATCTATGATTAAATACATCTCAAACTTTTATCCATCTGTCAGATGGTCTTCCTTTTTCAGTCCATATCCTAATCAATGGCATTTCAATCTACTTAAATACTTGAGCTAGAAGTCTTAGAAAACCTCTTAGCTCATTCTTCTACTTTACCATCCATGTTCTCTCAGTAATCAGGTTTTAAACATTCTATTCAAAATGTCCCACAAATAATGTGTTTTCGTCTTCATTCTCTATATCACAGCCCATCCCAGAAACTTTCCTAATATTCTTTGCACCACAAGAATAGTCTTCTCTGTGTCTACCCTGTTTCCAGTCCCTTCCCTCTCCAAACTGCCCTCAAACATATTTCTAAAAAATACAAATATATCACTTTTCTTTTTAATTAATTCAGTCTTCCTTAGAGGTCATCACGGCATACAAAACCCATTAAAATCTGTCCTCACCCTACCTTTCCTTCACTCCTTGTCATCTATGTGTCCCCACCTCATAGGTTTTATGTTCTAACCTCAATGCACTAAAATATTTTGTGTTTAAGACTATAAAGATAATATATCATACACTTCTGGCATTCTGTTCTATGCATTATAATTTTTATTATTCTTCAGAACAAATGCAGTCAGGTGTATATAAATGCAATTTGAAAGTAAAGTAAAATAATAGATTCCAAAATAATAATTTATTTAATCTGCAAGGATTAAATGAGGATCAGCCATTTTCCATCAAACAAGGAGCCTCAAGAGCATTTCATGGTTTTCTTAAATTTGACAAAACAATGTTATAAAAGTTATCTTCCTACCTGAATACTTGTTTTCTCTCATTTAGTCAATTACTGTTTGCTCCTTGAATGTTTGAATATCTATATTCTCACAAATAAAAAGGCACAAAGATTATAAATTGAGGTATTAACTTTCACATAAAATGTATGGATGTTTACTTTTTTTTTTAACAAACCATTTAATGCAACAACAGTTTTTATAGTCTGTGTACCAGGTATAAATTGATCTTTTGGGAGGTACATAACAATGTCAGTTAACAAAGTATATATGTCTACTATTTATTTTCTCACATAACATATACAACATGACATTTAGTATCCAGTCACCTTGTATAAAGGGTTTTGTTTTGTCTGGTCTTGCTTTGCTTTCCATTGATTAGATGGGTATGGAAGCAGAACTTCTTTGTCACTTCAGAGGAAACTGTCTGGATAGCAATGGAGTGTATCATAAATCAATTCTACCAGGAGAACGGCTCACAACCAAAGTCAATATCATGGTATAAAATGCCTATAACAGGAATCAAAATGCACTTGCTTCCTCAAGGAACTTTAAAGTTTTTAAAATGTGTGCAATAAGTCCTTAAATTAATTATTATTATAAATCTATATTTAATAAGGTATATAAATGTTAAACGTATTTTATGAAAGTGGGAAATACTGAATAAAATAATTGATTGTAGCCTTAAAAGTTTTTTACAGTATAAGATGTATAAGCATGCCTAAACAGAAATTCTGTTAAGTCAAATCTGAATTATTCAGGATCCCATGCTCCATTAATAGGTCCTATGGATTTTTTAAATTCTATAAACTACTGTGAATTCTGTTCAGTAGATACTGAACAAATTTTGTGCATGATATATACATATATATAGCTTATATATATACATATATAACTTTTCACACAGATCCCTTATTTTCTTTGTATCCCTGAATTATTTGATTTCTCTACAAAATCTAAAATTAAAAAAAAAACACTGCCATTCTACTTTGTTGTGATTATTTACACTTTAAAAATATCTTACAAATATTGCAAGGAGAAACACTGGCTATGCAAGAGAAGTAAAATTGAACTAATCTTGTAATATATTCTTAAGCTGAAAAGAAGTTCCCATTTCTAAAGCATTTTTACTGTTCAGTGATTACAATTTAAAATTACAGCAATAGAATACATTTAGAGTTTGGTTTTGTCTTTAGTCAGGAATCACTGATTGGATTAGGAGGATATAGCCAAAGCTTCAATATTCACTTTTTTAGAATGCACCCTATTTGGAAGCAAATATTTAATAAGTAATGAAATTGAGATTCAATAAATCAATATCATAGCTGATCTTTAATATTGCCTATATTGTTAATTTTCTGGCATGTTTCAACAAAAACAAAGACCTGACTATTAGTGAATAGAATTAATCATGATGATGATCCTGGGAGAATTTTTGCTATAGCTTCTTGGATTTCTATAACCTTCAAATCATTTCCAATTATGTATTTGGTTTACCGGTATCTAGTCATGTCTGTTTTGAACATGATGACTCATCTCCTCTTTGAATCTTCTTTTTCATTTTATCTAAATTCAGACTGTTTGACTGCAACTCTAGTGATCCTGTTGAGAATAATACTGAAGCATTTTTTCATAACAATGTCACAAAAGGGGAAAATCATTTTATATTTAAAAAAACCCCAAAGCTGAAGACCCTTCTGAACCACTAAACTCATATAACAATGGAATAAACAGCTTAAGAGGAACAAAACTGAAACAAGAAAAAAAAATCCCATCCTCTCCTTTGTGTAGGAGATTGTTTCATAAAAAAAGATCTAAAGGAAAAACATTTTGAACAATTGCACTTTTATAATGATTCGAAGAGTACGGTTTAAGTTTGTTTCTTTTAAATGAATGCTTAACACTACAAATAATTCCTTCAAATATTTAAAGGAGATATAAGCATCTTTACATTTCCTAACTTGTGATGAACTTACTACTTCATTATCAAAGTCACTTGATACATGTCTTTAACTTTCTATAAACTCTAATGATAACACTTTCTGTAAGCAAATTGTGTTGGGTGATAGACTGGTCAGAAACTCTAGTCAGAGAAATTAAACACCCTTAGAATATGAAATGAAACACCCTATTGTAGGTAGGGGGGGCAGAATTTTAGTACCAACAGATAGGAACTTGAAGTAATTTATACATTTCTGTTATTTTGTTTTGTTTTACTTTATATTGGAATGAGCGAGAAGAGGGGTGGGATGTTGAGATTGGGGGGAAGGTAACCATGGGTACAACCCTGAGGTGTTAGAAATTATAGAGGCTGAGAAAGTGAAACAAGGGGCATATACCATTTGAAACAAGTTTGTAAAAGATTATTGTACAGGATTCAAAATGTTAAAGACTTGGAAGGAGGACTCTTGATTTTAGAGCAGCCTAGACAAAAAGTATCAGAGTGGTGAAGTTCCTTCATCATATATATAATCTCATTTAGTTCTGATAACAGTCTATTACATTTAAGAGCTCAGCTGCTGGAGGTGGACGGCCTCAGTTTAAATCCTGGTTCTGACATTTAAGAAGTGCATGCATGTCCAGAGTGTATGACTTATACAATTTAATTTTCTCTGTCTCAATATTTTCATCTTTAAAGTGGGGATGGTGATAATATCCATATCAAAAGGAGTCTTGAATATTAAACACTTTTAAACAGTGTCTGGCACATTGTATTATGTAACTGTTAGCTACTAATAGAACAACCTTATGAAATATGTAATAGCTTTATCCTCAATTTATAAATGAGGACAGTCTTCAGGGAATTAGCCTTTAAAATGAAACCCAAACTACTACTCCTAGTAGACTAGAACTTTCAAAACCCTGCGTATATTTTCAGCTGGTCTCTTTTTGTTGCCCTCTTAGTTGCTATTTTCTAGTCACTTTGGTTTTTATGTTCTTCACAGAGCCTAACCCTTCTCTTGCCCTGGTTCCTCAGACCAGAATGCTTTCTCCCCAATTCTTCTCATATTTGCCTTCTTCTCATCCACCAGATCTCATTTTATGTTGACCCTTCTATCCAAAGTAGTTTTCACATTTATCCCCATTGCAAAGCCCTCTCTCTTCAACACCACACAAAAATCCCTCCACAGCAGCATTGCTGGAGGCTTACCAGGAGAAGCAAGGCAGAAGAGTCACAGTTCGCAAGCCAATGCCCTGTCAAGAAAGAATATTATCAGGATCACACTCTGTGAAATGTCAGAGAAAAATTGATACCAGCATTTAAAATGTTTCAAAGTTCCCATGTGTCTCCCTACTACTCATCAATTTTTCTGTAGTCTTTAATTGAAACATGATGGAATTTCACATGTCTATCTGTTACATATGTCTTATTTTTCATGAAAGAAGATATAAAATATCCCAGGTTTGTAAAAGATGAATTTTTTTAATACTCATAAGTGAAAAGCAAATAGAAAATTCTATTGTAAATGACTCTAGTAGAAAACAGAAGGAATCATAACCAGTGATATAGTCTAGGAAATATTTCAAATAAATCCATACAAATCCATCTGACATCTTGAAAATAAACTGCGTTGTCCCAAACAAAAATAAAATTATTTTTACACATCCCTATTCACTTAACTAAAACTATAATTCCCTTGAAAAACTTCCTTATTTTTTCAACACCTTATTTATTATGTCATGATTAATTAGAATATAAGATACAGAAACAAGCAACTCTCTCTTGATCTCATTCAAAGTAGTCATTAGGGTCAATTTAGGGAAGAAATACACATCTATATTTTTGTAAGGGTGAAAACAGTAAAATAATTTTCGTAACCCTTTTCTTGAGAAATCAAGGAAACCTATGCAAGGACAAAATACTGCAAGAATTATGTTGTGAGAGCACATAATATGTACTTTCAATTAATGGCATGTAGTATTCTTGACTGTATATACAGGGACTTAGAAAAAAGACAGAGTGGAATAATTTGAAAGATAGAAAATAACCAATTAAATGGCCTGGAACAATTCTTATGCTCAATCCACTTACTGAGTTTATACCCAAAAGGGAGCTTGAAGTTTGATTTGCTTGCTCCCTTCAGCTCAGAACTCCTTGGCCCAGAACTGGATAGGTATGTCCTAATGCTGAATGTGATTCTAGTATTGAAGGAAAATTTGTATTCAATATAGAGCCCCCCAATGTAAGTCAACTACTTCATCTGTTGCAAAACAAAAGAGCTATTTCTTCCAATGCTAAAAGAAAACTTTGGTGAGTTACAGCCAAGTGTATGAGAAAAAGTATGTATATCTTCAACTGGCGACTTTCTAAGAAAGTTTGAGGGATAATTTGGCATTAGGTGATTTATACATTTGTTTTTAGACTAAAGATTTCCAAGGATAATTTTGCCTTAAATATTTGATTGTCTAGAGAAATTTTGCTTTTAAGTCCTGACTTTTCAAAAAAAGTCAAGTCCACAGTATTTAGAAAGAAGAGCAACTCTATAAAATTACGACAACTATAATCATTATATTTCATTTTAATGAATACTTGCTAAACAAGCTTGTAGAGTAAGTGTTATAAATCTGCTCAGAACTTCAAGTTATTGAAGGAAAACTAAAGCATATTTCATTTCACTTGATTACCTTTATTTATTTGTCTTGCTTGAGCCTATATTTCTGGTGACAATTTTTAGGCTTGTGTTATATTATTGTATTCAAGTGTCCTTAATATTTAACTTTGTTCATTGCCCAAACCTTTTCCCCTTATTTTTTCATGTGTTTATATTTCACATTTACATACGTTTGCATACTCTAAAGAAAAATTAAGCAACATATTTCAAACGTAATTACTTCAGTGTATCAACACATAGCTCTGCTAACATAGCTCTACAGATTTCTGTAGTATGTACATTTTTTCAAATAAAGTTCATCCTGGCTACTCACCATTATCCATATTCTTCTATGAAATTGACCCGTGATATATTTTGTAGCCCTTATGCTATTTTAGCAATACATAAATATATTCTATAGCTATTATAATGATTATTACAGGGTAGTCTGATATTCCATCAGACTACCCAAAGGATCAGGTTGACCTCTGGATCATACAGAATTGAACTGACTATAGATGTGACAGTAAAAATTAGTTCACTGGCCTACTTTATTGTTGATTACAGTAGTTTTCATTTTGGCATGTTCAAGAATATCAATAACATAAATAAATAAATAAATAAATCCTGTAGCAACTTAAAGCTTATTATACTGTATAATATCAGTAAAATAGCATTTCATATCATTCAAATATTTGATGACAAATAATTTAGTATATTCTTTGATTAAGTATATTTTCTAGCTTAGAAAGAATTCAGATAAGAAATACATTTTTGTGTAACAGATAAAAAATAAACAATCCTGTATTTTCAGCCAAATATTAAATTGTGCTATCATAATTTGAACACTTACTTTTATTTACTGTATTCATTAACTTAATGACTAAAAGGAGTTAATAAAATCAAACATGTATTTTTCCCCATCTGATATAATTCATCACTTATTACATATAAAATAAAATAGGTATTATGCTCATGTTATAAAATTAAACTATTAATTTTAATAATTTTAAATGGATGCTTCCAGCAGGATCTTAAAGTTACTTGTCTTAAAATATCAACATTGATACTTTTGATTGATTGCTTTTCAGTTGATCCCATTACTAGATAACAGCTAAGCAACTTTACAGGGGAACAAATAAAAACTACAGGAAACTGGAAGTGATTGAAGCCCAGCATTTTTCTAGTGTAGACTTCTGAAGTGTGGCCTCTAAATCCTGAGGCAGGCCTCACTGTGCTCCATCTGATAAGACTAGTCATTGCTTCAATTATTTTTATTACACGTCCTTAGATCTATTAAAATGCACTTCATCAAAACATAGTAGTCTTTTCTAGTTCTTTACAGCAGAAACATGTTTTAAAAATCTGCATAAGATAACACACTTTGGAATATCACCATTATATATAACTCCTAAAGGAATAAAGCAACAATCAATTTGCCAACAAAATGAATTCAGGAAAAATAAGTTGGGAGAAAATTTTATGTGTCATTATTTTAAGACTTTGATCAGTTATTCTTTCTTATTTTGACTCTTCAAAAGAAAATGCTAAGAATCAGTGCATTATTAATAAGATTTAAAAAAACCTTCCGGGCTTCCCTGGTGGCGCAGTGATTGAGAGCCCGCCTGCCGATGCAGGAGACACGGGTTCGTGCCCCGGTCTGGGAAGATCCTGGACCTAGCCGCAGAGCGGCTAGGCCCCTGAGCCATGGCCGCTGAGCCTGTGTGTCCGGAGCCTGTGCTCCGCAACGGGAGAGACCACAGCAGTGAGAGGCCTGCGTACCGCGAAAAAAAAAAAAACGAAAACAAAAACAAAAAACTTCCATGGGTTTATTTACTCTGAGTAGTCAATTATGTTACTTCTGAATATAATGCAGGGTTGGAAACTTCAATAATAATATGCTGTCTTCATGCCTCAGGCATAGAAGGATAGTAATGGTGTAACCTAGAGACATTTTAAGGCTATTTTTGTTGATTCTACTTGAAGATTGGCCCATTACTTTTGGCATGCATTTCAACATTCTACCTTTGTCTTACAATTTTCTGGTGTTCATTTGTCACACTGACAGAAACCAGTTTAAAATTTAAATCCATATCCCTCCTGAATCTCCTAAAAGAGTTTGCAGACCAAAGCCTGTGCAATGACTGATGATGCTCCTGTCATGTGCCAGAAGATCCAGCAGAACTGCTCAACAAGTTTCTTAACAAGGTAAACAATAAGGCAGATTACAGAAGAACAAATGACGTATCATAAGGTTGCTTCCATGGCATTTTTCATATTTGTCCCTTAAAGTCATTTCTACAAATAAAGCATTTCAAAAGTAGTAGGTATTCCTCCAAATATATTGGTATTTAATTCTCTCTGAGCTCATTCAATTTATTATTTGTAAAGAAAAGGGCACACAATTGAAACATAGGGTAAAAAATTCTTTAAAAATACTCTTTAACTTGATTAAACTACTTTTCTATCTCAAAGAAGATATAAATTGATAGGATTTGATTTTGCACTAATTCTACTATGAATTTATTCATCATTATGATCCAGTTTCTATTGTTTGCAAATATCCAACATCCAGACTACTGCTCATTAAAGTGCTTTTCCTTTAAATCAGTGTCTCTCTAAATCTGAGCCAGTGAGGATTATTGTTATATCTCAACACTAGCCCTGGTAAACTGTGTATTATTCTAAGAGCCCCTTTTTTTTTTCCTACTGCATATTTAAACCTACAATAAAAGTCACAAAAAGCATACCATTAAAAGAGATTTATTAATGATTTTATCCAGACACATGAAGTTCTTGTGTTCACTCCTTTCTTCTATGGCAGAATACGTGCATTCCCAGGCTAAATCATTTGTCGTGGGCATTTTACCTGGTCTGTGTGGTCTATAGCTTGAAAAATATGACAGCTTGTTGATCTTACCTGCTTAACCATTGTATTACCTTATATGAAAAATTAAACTTACTACTTACTAGTATGTGTTCATCTCTGTTACATTTATCTGTTCAACAAAGTATAGCCACTAGACAAGAAATTAAGGGCTTGGCTTCCTGAGCACTGCTATCAGCTTCTGATATGACATGCAGTATGTATCATATCCTAAGTTGTAATGTACCAAGAGAGTTCTAATGACAGGCTTATGCCATAACATGAGTATAATTGTTTTATTTTTTATAAAATAAATTATAAAATTAGATTAGTTCAAGGTTCTGGATATTTTTGCTTTTGAATTATAACAAAACATTAGCTGTATAATCTTAGATAACTTAAAAAATTTTTTAAAGTTTCAATGCCTATAATTCACATGAAATGGCACCAAAAGGAGGTAAATACTGTAGGAGTCTGTGTTTACATATTATGACCCACGTGTTACAGAAAAGAGGAACAGCAAATGATTCCTGAAAGCATTTTGGGAATAACACTTAAAAGGAACAATTGGCCATTAATTAATATTAGAAGCACATTTTCTATTCATCCATTAAATGCATTAAAATTGCACAGGAAAAGAGACATGATTAAAATTGCAATTATATTGATTCACTTAACTTGAATATACAACTAATTCCCAGATGTAGCAAGTGCCCATATATAATATTCCTAATGGAATGAGGTTGAGCTGTGTGGAATTTAGTTTTCAAGACAAAAAGAGATATACTCTGGAACACGCCCTCAAAACATATTGCAAAGATTTCAGAGGACAAGTGGCTGTGAAGTTTTGATGCCACCTATAACAGTTAACGTTCCTAAAAATAATGACACAGCTAGAAATGCATGGCTTCATAAGAAAAGCTTGTCATACTTGTCTATGAGACTAAGTTACCACCAGAAAAATAGCATCATCAAGTGAATAAGACCAGGGATAAACTAGTTGTTCTAATGGAAAGAATATAAACATAATTGCATTTGCCATACCCATGATCAACGCAGCCCACTGTTCTCGTAGTGACACTCTATAGTGTATTGTACCTTTCTCCTTGACTCTTCTATCAATTCAGACATAACATTTCCTAATGAGTTTTCTATTCCCACCTAATCTAACATTATCTTTGACCTTAATTATACTTAAAGGTTTAAAAAATTTTTTTCCCACCACTCAAGTATTGGTGATTTCAATTTTTAGTTATATCTACACTTCCAAACTCAGGCATCAACTCTTCCCTTCAACTGTCTCCTGCTTTAAATACCTCCTTTTTATTACCTTCATTGCTACTCTAGCTCATAAATGTATCATCTCATACCTGAATTGCTACTGAAATAATCAGCATAAATTATCACTGTGGACACACTCTTGCTCAAAAATTTTTGATGGTCTCCCTTAATGACAGAATATGGTTTAAACACTTAGACAGACACTTAAGTATCTCCATATAAGAACTTTTGTGTATTGTGTAATGCAAACATTATGTTCCTAAGTAATAAAAACCAGTGGGTAAAAACAGAAACTGAGATCAGGCAAGGTTAAACTAAGGGACCTATGGCACCACAAATTATTGAGCTGTTAATTTAGTTATTTCCCCATATTTGTAGTCTCCAATGTTGAATTATTGTGAAATGTTGACTGTTATCTTTTCTGAATCATTTAAGATTATTGAAAAAATTATGCTAGGTACCCAGGATAATAGGAGGGGAGAGAATGTTGTTAATTTAAGGGAAATAGTTTGGAATAAGGGAGTGGTGTCTTGAAGTTTAGATTCCATATTACTAAATATCAGTGGAAGCACCCCATGTTTATGCTGGGGAAAAAAATGCTCCATGAGTGTCTTTTTGTTTCTGCGAGGTCGGAGATTTCAGAGCAAAGAACACTGGTACGTGGGTTTAAAAGGAATGCAAAGTATCCTCTACTCTGATCCATTTGCTTACTTTTTAAGGATGATGAATACTGAGTCAATTGCTTACATTTCAGGCTAGTGAAAAAGAGCTAGAGAACTTCTTCCCACCTCTCAGCCCCTGGGGATTTATTTATATTCCAGAGCAAAGTCTCCCTCCCTCTGTTCCCAGAGGGAGAATTGTTAGATGTACCAACTGCCTATATAAGCTCCAGGTTTCATAAATCCAGGATCCCTCTCTTCTGGTGCAACCCTACATGCACAGGGGACATTCTGCTATCAGTGCATTGCCCTGTGGAGAATTTGGGCATGGGAAACCAATGCGGCGAAGACTGCTCTGTGAATATATATAAGGTCTGCTCTTTTTTTTTTTTTTTTTTTTTTTGCGGTACGCGGGCCTCTCACTCTTGTGGCCTCTCCCGTTGCGGAGCACAGGCTTCGGACACGCAGGCTCAGCGGCCGTGGCTCACGGGCCCAGCCGCTATGCGGCATGTGGGATCTTCCCGGACCGGGGCACGAACCCGTGTCCCCTGCGGCAGGTGGACTCCCAACCACTGCGCCACCAGGGAAGCCCAGATCTGCTCTTTGATCCAGAGTATGGTGTTCCTGTTAATATATATGGATATAGATAAATATATAGAGAAATACACTCACACACTCTGTGTGTATATATATATATATATACACACATATATATACACATATCTCATACATACGTATATATATATGTATCCATATATATGAATGTGTATATATTCATATATGAGTGCATCCATGTATATGTATATATGTGTGTATGTATATATGTGCACATAATACTGCAGCAGGCCATCATATTAACAGGGTAGCTCCTAAGATTCTGCATAGTTTCAGGCTTAACGGTTGGTATCAAGAACTGTTGGAGGAAAGAAAAAAATTGCAGGCCCTGAAATATAGAAAGAATACAACAGAGGCTACTGGAAGAATCAATTAAGAAAGTAAATGTGAATTCTTGACCCATAACGGTAGAAAATTCTCCAATATTTGGTTAACTAATTAATGTCCTGTGGCTACTAGAGTTGTTAGTTTTGAAAAAAGATGAAATTTTAAATTTCCTTTAGATGGATTAGGGTTAAGGTTGAAGGTACTTTGAATTGAATTGAATTTTTCACAGTGAAGTTTGTATACTCATACTTCCTATAGACGTTTCCTGGCCTTAGGGCCACTGCTGAAGGTGGTGGATTGTCAAAGTCCATCTGTGGTGGCTAAATGAGTTGCGTGAAATAAGTATAAGAGGTAGTGAAGGAGGAGGATAGGGAAGGAATACAAGCAAAACACTTTGGTGTTCATATTCAAAAGTAAGTGGGCAACCGTGGCTCATGTGAATCCTAAAATAATAGTGCTGTTATATTTTAAGCAAGTTCCAGGTTGAATCATGCATCCACACCTCCTATTGTGGTTCTGTCCTTGATGTGACTGAACACAAGCTCAGGAACATTACTGGAACCACAAAAAGAAAGCACTCTAGGAATAGATGTAACAAAGAGACTAATGAAAGAGATATGAGACAGATGTACATATGCTACGATATTTTAAACATTATGACTGCATAAGGTCTAGCCCCCATTATGTTCTCATTCAGAGCAGAATCTTGCTGGATCGCTTTGACTAACCTTGGAGAGGACAGAGGTGTGCCTGATAGAGAGAAAACTGACTAATGTCATTCACCGTTTACAGGTTGTCAGGGTAGCTTGAGCGACTGAGAGCCAGTGCTGGTTTGGAGAAAATTGTGTGACACCACATATGACTTTCATATAGCTAACAGGGGGACAAATGAAATAAATTACAATAAACGTGAAATGAATGACCTCTTAATGTCACTTCTAGCAATTATCTATTTCTTTTCTCACCTCATATACTATGGCTGCACATCCTGCTGTGTATGGTCTTGAAGCCATGCCGCCTGATGCATGTTTAACAGAACTGCATGTTCAGCAATTTCAAGATCCCTGATTGTGCATAATTAATATCAGTAGAGGTTAATTATAGCTACCATAAAGCTTCATTGCAATCTATCAGAGAATAAAACCAATCTGATCATTTTAATTATTGTATAAATTTTAATTATCTAGTCAGAGTAGTAGTCCTGTAAATAGGGTTGAAATAGTCTTCTGAAATAGTATTTTTGAAACAATGTCTTTCATAAATAAACCAGTGCAGCTTTAAGGAGCATACAGCTTCAATAGTAATGATTTTAGCTGAAACTCCAGCCACTGTTTTGAATATCATGTAAAATAGGTAAAAAAAAAAAAGTACATTTTGCTTTGTCTTATCGACCTTGGCAGACAAAATTAAATTGATCTTGATTCTTGTTACTTAACAGATTAACATCAGCAGTCTATACATGCCCTTTTATATATTTATTTCTTTTTAACACCAAGGGAACTTTCATAAACTTCCAATAATTAGACTATTATCTGCAAAATACATGTCTATGTGCTCCTCGAAGAAGAGAAATTTGTAAATATTCCAGATTTTTGATAAATGTTTAATTAAGTGTGTGAGCACTAAGATTTAATAGCTACTGATAAAAATAAAGATAAAATATTTTGATTAAGAAATGTCTCAGGGGCTTCCCTGGTGGCACAGTGGTTGAGAGTCCGCCTGCCGATGCAGGAGACACCGGGTCGTGCCCCGGTCCGGGAAGATCCCTCATGCCGCATAGCGGCTGGGCCCGTGAGCCACGGCCGCTGAGCCTGCGTGTCCGGAGCCTGTGCTCCGAAACGGGAGAGGCCGAAACAGTGAGAGGCCCGCGTACAGCAAAAAGAAAAAAAAAAAAAAAAAAAAAAGAAATGTCTCAGAAAGATTCCTTAGAGAAAGCAACTGATGTTGGTATAATAGGAAGAGGTGGACTCAAGGTAGCAGGAAAGAATTGACAATATTTTTAGAAGTTAGCATAGAAAATTTTCACATCCAACTATAGTGATTGTTTCCATGCCTCAGACTAAAATTTCTGAATAAGAGTTTCTAAATGATTTCTTGGGTCACATACCCCTTGCACGTTCAAGGAAGGATGAATAGAGTAGACACTTTTGCCAACTCAAATCTTTTGCTAGTTCCCAGTCTTTTTCCTTTGGTAAAATAATGCCAACTCTGTTCAAATATTAGAAAGATCCTTATATTTTTCTAAGCTAATAATGGTAATTTAATTACCTTTGACATAATTGGTTTAGGCATAGACTTGTTAAATATGGTAGATTATAAAAATGGCTACATCAAGTGTCGTGTCTATCTCTGAATATCTTGAATCTGGGCTTGGCTACGGAATTTGCTGAGGAAAATAGTGTATTAGTATTCATGATGCAAGCAGACACATGAACCTTACCTGTGTGTTGGGCCTTGCCATATTTTTCTTTTTTTGCTATTTTTGAAAAAACTCTGTGACTACCTTTATGTGAAATCCCATAATAACCTGCTGGAGATAAGTGGCCCAGTGACTTTCATCAACCCCTCTGAGAGCCAGGCAATCACCACATATATGCATATGACTATAAACTACCAGCTGACTAGAGATGCAAGCTCTGCTTACAACAAAGTGAGTTAGACACGAATCATGCAGGTTTAGTCCAGCCTGAGTTGCTATTCCACTTATTTGTGAGCAAATAAATTTTGGGAAATTTTTAAAAAATCACAGCAAAGGCTAACTGATACATTATACAATCTTCATACTAAGATGAAATAAGGGGAGGTCGGCTGGCAGGCTGAAAAATTTTTCTCACTCCTTTTTGCCTTTGGACACAACTATATAAGGAAATAATACTTGAAGTAAGTATAATGGTGTAAGAAAACAGTTGATATTTTGAGCATAGAAGAGTAGGATAATAAAGAAATGTGGGTCCTTGATGATGTTATATTATTGGATCAATAAATTAACTGATTCAGGAACCACTTTACCTCTAGACTTCATTTTTTGTGTTAAAATAAATATATATGCTTTATTGTTTAGTTTACTGTTTTTTGATCTTCTCCACTTGCAGAAAAGAAGTGTGGTAACTGATACAATGACTCTGAGGAAATATGTGACCTGGGGAGAGCTAGAGCCTGAACATCTATGCTTGGCCTCTATCAGAATACCTCTACTCGGGGAAAATAAATCATCAGAACTTTTCATGGATGCTTCAGCTTGAGTGAAAAAAAAAACTGGAGATATGAGGTTTTCAGACACATAGCTAAGTGTTCATTACAAAATGTTTGCCAAAATATGGAACTGTATGGAGCTGTGAGATAAAAAAACTATGCCAAAAACCTTCGAGAAACATAAAGAAAGAGTTCCGGATCAAGATTGTGGAGTAGGGAGATCCTGAGTTCACCCCCTCCCACAAACACATCAAATTATACAGCATGTAGAACAACTATCTCTGAGAATGACCTGAAGTCTGGCAGAACAGATTTTCTACAGCTAAGGACATAAAGAAAGGCCACATTGAGATGGGTAGAAGAAACAGATATGCAGCCTACTCAGAAGTCAAACCCCCAGAGCAGTGACCCACAAGCGGGAAGGATATCTCAACCACAGAAGTCTACCACCCTGAGGAGAAAGAGGTCTGAGCCTCATGCTGGGCACCCCAGCCCAGTGGACCTGAGTTGAGAAGACAAGTCCCCTTAATGTCTGGCTTTGAGAACCAATGGGGCATATGAGTGGGAAAGCCAGAGGACTGTGGGAAAACTAGATTTCTATCTTGAAGGGCTCGCCTACAAACTCACTTGCTCCGAGTCCCAGCCCCAAAGCAGCAGCTCGAAAAGCAGTTGAGTTGCACAAGAGGCAGATTCACTGACTAATTTAGGGCATGTGCTGGAGGAACAAGGATCTGGTAGAACTTTTGACAGAGACAGAAGTGCTGGTGGGTGCCATTTTTTTTTTTAACTCTCTCATCTAGCTGTCTCAACAGGGGTGGGCACCCATGAACCTAGCTAACACCATGTACCGAGTTCTGGTCCCTTGAAGACCCACCCCCCCATCCTGCCAGTCCAGGGATCAAAAGCAACTCCTGCACTGCCCCCCTTAGTGGGCAGTCCTCGTCAGCACTGGCACCCTTCAAAAGCAGTTCATATCCCTCCCCATCTGGCAGAGAGCCCAGCCCAGCACCATCACCCCTCCAAAGCGGCTCCCGCCCCAACCCAACCAGTGGACCACCCTGGCCAGCCCCAATATTCCTTCATACGACCTCCCTCTCTGGGAGGCCAGCACTGCACACCAGTGTGCCCACAGAGTCGTAGCTGGGCTTCACGGCCAGCTGCACTGAAACACAGCCCTGTATGTGAGCAAGCCCCCAGCAGTCAGGGCCAGCCCTCTCAGTCAAGCAGGCTGGGAGTCAGCCCCATCTCTCAGCACACTTGCAGAAGTCTCAAGCAGGTCTTAAAGACAGTCAGACTGGGGGCCAGCCCTGTCCACCAGCACACCCACAGCAGTTGCAACCAGGCCTCGAAGATGGATGGGCCACGTATCAGTCTTATGCACGAGTGTATCCATAGCAGTAGCAGCTGGGCTTCATAGGCAACTGGTCTGGGGGCCAGCTCTACCCACCAGCATGCCAGCAGCAATCATGGCCCAATGAAAACAGGGGGGCACCCTCAGCCCACACAAGGGATACCTCTGGTGCATCTGGCTCTAGTGCATAGGGGACATTGTGCCACTGGGCCCCACAATACACTTCCTACACAAGGCTAGTTTTTCAAGAGTGGGAGACATAGCTTATATACTAAATACATTAAAATGAACACAGACACAGAGAGTTAGGCAAAACTGTATACTGTATGTCAACTCTACTTCTATAATAATAATAATAATAATAAACAAGAAAGAAAAATGTGAAAATTCTCAGACTCTCTGGTCTGAGGAGAAGATCCACCAGACTGGCATCTGCCCTAGAAGTGGAAATGAACCAAAGATAGATTCAGTTTTAGTAAAACTGCAATGATTTTTGATAAAATTCAGTCCATGGTTCCGTTAAGATCATCGTTCCTTTACTCCATCAGCTTAGCAGAGGAATTAATTGGTTCTTTCTGATGGAACATAAAATTGTAAGTCCGTACACTTTTTTTTTCATATATAGGATCCAACGTTCAATCCATGAATATCAAGCTTCAAAGCAGACAGTGCTGTACGACTGGTCAACAAGAGAAACAATAAAATCAGCCTTCCAAACGTGTGGGATAAAGCAAATATTGCCTGTTTCAGAGGAGAGCAGTTCCCGTCATAAACCTAGATGACCAACCCACTAGCCTTTATCCCAAGTTGTCCCACCAGATGTAACTTAGAAGAGTTAACATTTACGGGCTTCTTTCCACATATTTTACTGTTTGAATGTTTAATAATAATTGACATATTATTTTTTTTCCATTTGCTGAATTTATTTAAACAAATCAATTTAGAAATATCATAGAATTAAATAAAACTTTTGACATGTAAACACTGCCATACTCCTGAAACATATGTTAACATCTGAGAGAAGTTAATAATTGCTTATTAGGAAAGCTGTCCATTAATAAGGTCAGTCTTCAGCAAAACTAAGCAACAAAACCAAGATTTAAATGCAATTCTTCTGTATCCAATATCAATGTTATTTATTACTTGTTGGTTTTATTTTTCCAAGGCTTACTGACATTTATCAATTTTTTTCTCAGATTTTCTCAAATATTAGTTTTTCTGATAACCAGGCTTTGATTGACTTCAAATGAAGGAATTACTAAATCACTTGTAACAGACTCTTCTAAATCTGGGGGCATGTTCACTTATATTTTATGCATTGTTTCATAACTGATGCATTTAGAATTTATATATTGATTTGTTTAGTTTAATGACAGTTAACATAGTTATTTGTTTCCTCTAATATCATGATTTCAGGTTGAGAAAGTAAATTTTGCTCTGTCATCTAAATATAAGTACTTAATGTCTTAAACACTTTTTTAAAATAAGGCTTGAATGTATACAATATAATGAAATACTAATATTATTCATAATAATTAATGGTATTATTAAAATAAACACCTAATAAGTAAAAGTCAAGATGAGTGAAATTCAAATATTATTGAGTAGAAAGAATTTCAATCAAAATGTTCCATTATACAATCCAAATAAGTATAATTTTACTGTGAGTATTAACATTTTAATCCCAATACTGAGACCTTATGGTAGGCTGAATAATGACCTTCACTTCACCCAAGATGTCTACGTCCTAATCCACACAAGCTATGCATGTTACCTTATATGGCAAAAAATAATTTGGGATGTTATTAAGGTTTTTGAGATGAGGACACTATCCTGAATTATATGTGTGGGTCTGAAACATAGGAATCTTTATAAGAGGGAAGCAATTGGCCACAGAGATAGAAGGAGGTGTGAAAACAGAAGCAGAGAGAGATTTGAATATGTGACTTTGAAGATTGAGGAAAAGGCACGCCAAAGAATGTAAGCAATGCAGCTCTACAAGCCAGAAAAGGCAAATAAAGGAATTCTCCCCTTAGAGCTTCCACAAGGAAAGAGCTTTGCCATTAGCCAGTGAAACTGCTTTAGGATTTCTGAACTCCAGAGTGTAAGAGAATGCATTTGTGTTGTTTAAGTCACCATGTTTATGGTAATTATAGCAGCAATAGGAAACAGATAAAGAACTTGAAACTGCTCAAATGTATGAGCTACAATGTTTCATTGTAGCTATATGTATTTTATTGCTGTGTTTGATTTTTAATTCTTCTGGAACTCAATTTTAATTCATAATATTGATTCTATGTGTAATTTTATCCAATACACTTAACATCTCAATATGCTTCAATTTTGGCATCTTTAAAATGAAAATTGTGTATCAAGGAAGTCCCATGGTGTATTTTCACTCTGAGTCTAGATGTCCTCAATGGGAGAACATTATGAAAGATTGTTAGTTACAGGTCAATAATATCTTCCCAGTGGCAGAAAAAGATCAGTACACAAATGTCTGTAACTTTCATATTCTTAGATGAGAGAAACTGCATTTAGAGACTTGCATGCCTGCAGGAAATACCATTGAAAGTCAATGTAAACCAGAGTGGTTGCTTCTGCTGCTGCAGTTACCTGCGGGGAACTCTTAGACAGAGGGAAATATGTTTCTATGCAATAGAGTTTCTGTTAGAGCATACACCTGATGCATAAACCTAGGGCCTAGGATTTTGCCACTACAGAAGATAATAAATAGATAAAATAATAAAATCTACTACTCAGATTGTAAGATCCTTAATGCAAGAAATATGTTACATATTCAAGTCATCAATGAAAAGTGCCCTTAAGCCAGAGGACAACGAAATAGTATATAAGGAGTCTCAAAATATTGTATTAAGTATTGGGAATTCACCTTTTTCTTAATTATTGGAAGTTTTATTTTCTATGAATTTTTTTTAAGTAATAGAGGAGGTCATACTCTTCTTGAGCAAACTTTCTCTTTTATTCTTAAAAATTATTAAATTCATACCATTTCATTTTGGTTTTTGTCCTGATATTTTCTCCAAAGTCATATTTTAACTTGGAATATTCAACTGTCTTGCAAATATAGAGAGTGAAAAACCATCTGTTACATGTGTCATTCAGATAAGGAAAAAGTCCCAGTAATCCCTTTGTGAGCCCTTTGTCCAAAGAGAAGGAGCTAGTCTTCTCTTTGCACTCTGTGTTTTACTCTACCCATCAGCACTGACATATTCAACAAACATTAATTGCCATATGTAAGGCACTAATAGGGGCTTAGAATAAAAATAACCATAAGAGGAGATAGAACAAATAATGAGGTGGACAGATAATTCAGAATATAATTTGTCATACATTTTAATAAAATTTTGAACCACATAATGTGTATCCCAGTGATTCTACATTCTATTTGAAAACTGCTTTTACTTATACATGTTCTTTAGTTCTGGAATAACCTAAAAATTAATGACTTTAGATATTGACTTACAAGAAATCAGTTAATAAATCAGTTCATATTTCAGCAAACATTCACTACTTTTTTCCTAAGTATCAAATAACTTCCTTGCACTGAGGAATATAAATATTAACAGTAAAATGTTCTGATAAACAGTATGTATCTTTCACATAGAATAGCCTATTTTGAATATAATTTAAACAAGTTTTTTAGACATAATCTTTTAGAAACTAACTTATTCTACAAATTTTTGTCAACTGGTCGATAAATTTTGATGCTGGTGTTATCAGGCTGGTAAAACCTGTGGTAAAACCCTTTCCAAAAAGGGAGTTAATATTCATTAATGGAGTACAGGGGATATAAATTAATAACTTTTGGTTTTTCAAGTATCATTATAAAATTTAATTAGTGTATGTTAATGCAGTGTAATGCTCAAAGAGGTGGTTTTATTTACTCCTACCTTAAAGTGCAAGGATTACTAGTTAGTTGAAGAAGTGAGTAATCCAACAGCTAACCACTATACGCTGTCATAATTCGCTATGTGGGATAATCCTGTAGCAGCAGTAAAACTGTACTGCTCAGATCGCCCTCATTTGACTTTCAGCTGTGAGAAGTACTGTTAGCTGAGAGCTTCCAACCACAGCTCCAACTTTAGGATATGCTGCAGCATTACCATCAATGCCATGCAATTCTCAGGCAAGTTACAGAATTTAATGAAGCAAGGAATTATAACAAAATATAAAAATATTTCTACTGCTTCCCAATGGAATTGTAGCAACCTACATTCTTGAATAGTATTATAAACACAAGCAAACAAAAAATTTCATTTAGTGGCAATAATTTCTGAGCCACTTTAACCAAAGCAATATAACAGTGCCCAGTGTTTAAGTCACTGGTTAGAATATTTCTGAATTCTTATTAAGTACAAAAGGCATTGCATTTAAGTATGTAGTTGGCCATTGAACTTGAAGGCATTCTCCAATTGTCTTTGGAAAGACATGAAATTAATGGACTATAAAGTTTGGCTTCAGAGAACTTTAATTTTACAAGTACAGCAATAAAGGTCATGTTATTTTTTTTCCTACATCCACCTTTTAGTTATGACTGTATGGCTAGAACTTAAAGGTTATCCGTAGACACAGTTTTTACATATTGAAGGAGAGTTCCCTTCTATAACAAAGTAATTATGCTAGTAATTTATATTTTAACTTTATTAAAATACAAATTATTAAGAACAATAATGATAGGGAGCACTTTCTATGGACCAACTCACCTATTTGAACATTACATTTTTAATCTCATTTAATTATTAGAACATATCTGAAGAATGTTTAGTATACACATTTAACATGTGAAGAGGAATAGCAGTTTATGTAAAGAGTTCAGGTAAATTCAATTACTACTTCCTAAGTGGCAAAATCAAGATTCAAATTCAAAATCAAGATTCAAATTCAGTTATATTAACATTTTAGTGTTTTTTCCTCTATCATGTCACACTAATTCTCAACAAATTTATTCAAATACAATAGCTATAGAGAAAGTTTTACACATGACACCTCAGTTTTATTCTAATATTAGCCTTATATTTTCATTAAAATGTTGCTTTCTACCTAACATTAAATTATGTTTCATGATTAAATTGCTTCCATGTTTTCTCAGATGTCTTTGTATCAAGGTCTTGCTTGGCCATTCTCTTCCCCATCTCATCACCCATCACCCATTTGACTACCCTTTGACATCTATGACTATATTAATCAGCTAAAAATAAAAGTTCACAATTAATACCCATCCCCCAGTCAGCAAAGATATTCCTCCACTTGAGTCGAAAAACATAACAAAACAAAAATAAAATTGAAAAACAACTGCTACCCACCTTGTGCTATTGGCTGTAAATAAAAATGATAATATATGCTTAGTGCTTGTACCTTCCACAGTATGCATTTTACTTAGCAATGTTTTGCTCCCCTTCCACAAACACAATGTTTTCTAACAGAGGTAAAAAGTAATTAATTACAGAGAATAGTCAATGGAAATGTAGATGTGAGAGAAGATATAAGAGAAGGGGCTCTCGAAGTAAAATCTTTGTGTCAGGAAGTATCTTGCTACAATTCTGAAGAAAAATTACAAAAAAAAAAAAACAGGTAAGAAAATAGAGGCAAAATGTTTTATTTATTTTTGATATTAATAGGTTATTATCTCAGCCACTGACTTTGCAAAAAGAATATGTATCTTTTATGCTTAACATTGGATATTAATCTTGTCACATTCCCAGTAGGTACATGGATCATATCACATCTAGAAATATATGATTTCTGTTTCCCCAAGTCTCTGTGTTATATATTTTCTTGCAGGCAAATGCATAGTGAAAAGACCCTTTAAAATTATTAATTATCTTGACAGAAAAATGTTTTCCGTAAAGGGTATTTAGTAATGAAATTAAAACAAATTTAAATTTTAAACTATTTTTCCTCATTACGCTTAGCAGAAATATTACAAAGAGTCAGAAAACAAACAGATTTTTTTTCTTTGCCAGGAAGTAAAAACATTGATCCAGAATGAAATCATCAAAATGAAAGTTTACAATTATAAGGACTTCACAGGGATATGTCATGAAATTTAGAAGCAAGCTAAAAATGTGTGGTTACAGCATAATTTAACATTTTCAGTTTTAAAAATATATTCACAATTTTGGAATTCTCCTACAATTTTGCCAGCAGGTAAAAAGGAAGTGCCATTTCTACTGATTAATTTATAAGCAACTTTAAATTTTAGAAGAAATGTCAGGTATTTTGAAGTAAATGATATCGTTTATCCAAATCATAAAATCATTGTTTATTTTCTGTTCCAAGTTAACAACAAACTAGACCATTTCTGAAGTATATATCAAATGTTCTCACTTAAGTATCTTTAAGTATATGTGGTTTATTTTGCTTGTAATATAAGAACAGCAACAACAATGACAACCTTTGTAATATACTTTAAAACAAGACTTTTTGATTGGAACAAAACCAAATTTATGTCAGATTCCAGAAAATAGCCAGCTCTGTTGTCTGCAAATATATACTGGTGAGAAACTTCAATGAAAAAGGTATACTACACCTATTACATCTTGTTATGATCCAGGATAATAAACAAATAAAAATGTTAATTAATAATCAGAGTTTCTTGTCTTCATTTTCTTTCATTTTACTATAGGCCAAAATGATAAAAAATTGTCTACAATTATGACAAAGTAAATTTCATTTAATTTATATTAATGAGGAATTATCCTAGAAAGCATAACTTAGAAACTATTATGATTCTTCATTTGCCATAATAAAAATGATGTATAGCCACAACATAATTCAAACACAGGAGAAAATAAAATTAAATCTCTTCTTTCCCATACCTACTTTACAGATCTTCATTGTAACATTTAATAGTCTCTTTGTATTAGGGCAAATTTTTTATGTGAGTATAAATATATACATATATAGTTTTCTGAACAAGGAATCTAGAGTACTTTTCTGTACTTTGCTTGCTTTACCTTCCCTTAATATGTCTAAAATATATTTTATATCCACCTATCTATCTACTATCTATCTATCTATCTATCTATTTTAATACAACAAAACTTAAACACTCTGAACTAAGCAAAATCTCCTCCTTATTTGGGTCCATTTGTCCAAGAAGTGCATCATCTTAGTGCATTTCTTGCCTATGTATACAAATATTCCATCTATACTTCTTTGGACTAAAACACTCTTTATTATCAAAATTTGAAAAAAAATATAGTTAATTGAAATATATTTTTTGAAAAGTAATATACATTTAATTTATATACTTAATAATATATAATAAATTTATTTCACATATACTTTGGAGCCTTTTTGGTACACTTTCTTGTATTCAAGGAACACTGGATAAGGTATTCTGAACTCACGTTCAGAGAATCACTTTCATTGTGCATAGGTTGATATTCCAATTGATAGGTATTATTTCTGGTTTTAGGAAAGTGGAATTATAATTGTTTTCATGTATACTATTGCTTGGGGACATATATAGAAAGTATAATTACTCCTTAACTCTTCTTTTTAGATTCCAGATCACTGTGATGTGTAAATATTTCAGAATTTTATCTTCCAGAAATTATGCTATTCCTCATATTCCTGCTAGAGGAATTCTACAATTCACTGGTCTGCTGTATGATGCAGGTGAATTATATCTGACTTGAAAGGAAACACCAATACTTAATTTTAACATATGTCTTCACTAAGTTCTTTATTAAATATATATATATATACATTTCATTTTGTATGGTAAGCAGTGAAATGACAGGTAATGCTTGTGAATGAGCAACACAGTTAGAACCTTCATTCCATCCTTTGTTTTAACCTCAAATTATATTATTTTACTAATTTATTGCTAAAGCTTTAACCTTATCCATTCTAAGTTACACAGATTTCAGATATAACAGATCATTAATATAAATGAAGATGGCTTCTGTAATAGGCATATAGTAACTTATTTACTATATTCTTACTGTAGTTATTACTATTTTCACATGATTTAAAAAACAGTGGTTATTACCTGTCACATTTTGCTGCTTAGAGTTGTGCTGGCAAAACCCACAGATAGACTGACTTTTTGGTTTGCTGGAGAGTGAAATACCTCACATATCAAATTAGAGAAAAATAATTAAAAATTTTTGTTTCTGTACAGCTGAAAAGAAAGACCACAGTTTATATCTTCAATGGCCACTCATTGAATTTGTTCATACTCTACAGAGGCAAAAATCTGTAGCGATAGCATATTGTTTCTAGGAATTTGTCTTCGGGGTGCTGGCAATGTTTAAGAAAACAAAATAAATCTTAAAATAAAAAAGTTCAAAGCAGCAGGGTTATGGAGCTCTTGATATATATGTTTACAAACCTGTCAGTAGGTCATTTAGAGTATACCCTACTGTTTGAGTCATCTTTCTTCATTTACATTTTATCTCATTTCTACCATTCTGTTTTAGTACTTAGCATCATAATTGCCTAGAAATGATTTTTGGCACCTACAGGAAGGAGAGGAAAGAAGGGTGTTGGAGTGCTGATAAAGACATAAATTCTACTAACAGTGCCATTTTAAGTTGACATGTCAATGGCAGTTTTAGATTTTTTAAATTATTTTTTTGTCAGAATCATCTAGGAATATACAGGAACTTCAGATGGAAATACAAAGAGTAGGTTGAAATTTCAACAAACGCTCAACTTTTAGAGCTCATTTAGTTTTTTCTGTATTAAATAGACAATATTAAGAAATCTTCAACACTGTTTCAAGTCATTGTATTCTTATGATAAGACTCAGAAAACAATGCCACCTTATCAGGAAAGATTTTTTGAGGCTTAATATTTTGGTGCCTCCAATATTAATGGGTCAGGTCGTTCCCTCTTTGTGAATCTCTAACTCTTAAAATAAAATGTTCATTCTTTTTTGAACCAAAGTCTATCTCTGTAACTTTTTACCCATCGTTTCAATATCTATGCCTTGGAAACATGCCAAATCATGGTTAAAGCTATTTTTATGAGATAGTCTCTTAAATATTTAGAGAAAACTATCAAACCCTCTGGTTTAATGTCTTCTCTAAATTCAGCATCTCCATGTCCACTTTGGTCTTCATCCTCTAAACAAGACTCCACATTATCTCCATGTCTCTCCAATTCCCAGACTGGAAAACACTGTGAAGTTGTACTATAACATTCTTTACCTAAATATTCTGCATGTAGTTGTCGAGTATAATATTGGCTTCTTGGTAAGTTTTTGGTCATGTTCAGTATAGCATTATATGATCTTTCACTTACAAAACATATACTCCCCAGAGGGACTTCTAGTATTCAAACTTTTTAGTTTTCCTTACAGCAGTTGTATTTATATAATGTCACCATTTCTGTCTGAATTTTAAATTGTGTATTTTGAAACACACCATAGGAAAATGGAGCCTGTCCCTTTAAAATAAAATATATAAGGGTCATGGAGAAAAATAGGAGTTACTTTTTCAGAGGCAGGTAGAGTGTTGTAAGAAGGGAAGTAAAATTGATCCAAAGAGGTAAAATTATATACCTTTTAAAGCCAATTGGGTTCCATAATCAAGGGCCATTTTCTTCATTATAGCACATCACTCTTTGAACTGTTTCTTGGAGTTTTAATTTAAAAAAAAAAAAAAAAGAATAACCAGAAACATTTGGAGCAGGGACACAGAACATTAGACTTATATAATGTGAAGTTCTAGATTCAAATCCTGATCTTGTAATTCATTTGCTCAGACAAAGCAAGCAAATAAATGAAATACCATGAGTTTCACTTTCCCCAAATGCAAAGTCTAAGAAATGTGTGTTGAGCTTCTTTCTTGACCTGGTCTTGCCCTGCACAGATGTCATGCCCCCAAAAGCCATGTTGTAAGTAACAGTAATGAAATAATGCAATGTTAGAGGAGGTCATCAAGAGACATGACTGCCACCTGACCCATGAACTGGACCCAGACATTAAGATGTTTCTTACCCCCTCCCCTGTCCTGGAATGTACCTTCTGCCCACCCTTCTCACAGTGGGAGCCATTTTTGAGGATGCGACTTTGAGAGAGCAAGGTGTTGCTAAGACCATCTGTATGGTATGTGACTGAACCCCCTTAAGGCCTTTATATAAACTTTTTAAGATTCTGACTGGTGGGTGCAGAGATCTACTCACCCTATGGCCACCCAAGACAAGCCTCCTATGTAAGTCCCTTTGCTTATAAACCTGCTACCTGCCAATATGAAGTAGTTTGCCTCTTTTTCAGTCTTTTCTTTCCCTCCATGTACAGGGTCCAGTTTGTGAACCAACAGTTAGCTAGCCAGCCAGAAGACTAAAGAAATGAGCCTTGAAAAAGAGGTATCCACAGGGGAAATTCCAAGTTAGCCAGCGACCTCTAGGTAGGGAGGGGTAATCTCTATGTTAAACGCTTGTGCACGGGGACACCCCCAGAATGCCAGATGGCCTAATGTGTTTGTTTGAGGAACTGTGCACAGTGCACTGGGACAAAGAAGCGAAATGAGTGGCTGCCGCAGTGGGCTGGCCTCTACTCTGGGCAGGTCAACTGGCCACTGATGCCCAACTAGAGGCTGAAACTCCAGTTAGAAGGTTGGAAGAAGAACTGAGGTTAGAGAAGGATGTGTGGGTGTCCACTGCTCTGCTAGATTTGGGGCTGGCAGACCAGGTAGGAGAGCTGAATGATAAACTGGAGGCCTCAGCGTGACGTTTTGCAAAGATAGCAGGACACAAGCTGCCCTGGATTAACATTTGAGTGCTTAGGACAAAGCCTGACTAGGATGGTAAAAGGTGAAATCGCTGGGAAAGTGAGAAGGAGGAAGAGGAGAATGTTGTGGTGATGGCCAGTGGCACAGATGAAACGCCCCTTTTGCCATCAGACACCTAACACACAGGAAAGCAAAAGTATAGTAACAGCAACCTCAGCCAGTGGGGCAGCCTCCGAGTCAGGAAACATTCCTGATGAGAGAATACACTCCCAATGAGCTCACTGATATAGCTGCCAAGTTCCAGCAAAGTCCAAGGAAAGTATCCAGGCATGGATAGTGTCAATATGGGATAGAGTGCGGAAGAGGGGAGTGATGGCATTTCTCTCACTGGACAGGAGGAAGGAAAAATGAGCAACGTCACCACATCGTGCCCCCCAGCACTGTCTGCCTGGTACTCAGAGGGTTCAAGGTATTCACTCCCCTATAGATTGGATTACTGTAGCCTTCAAGGAGCCTTGGACCAATAAGGGGGATCTCCCTGGGCATGTGGGACTGACCCTGGAAATCTATAGATGAGGTACAAGAAATCCTTAGGGAGTTGGGAATGAGACAGGCCATTTATACCCCTGTGTCTGAAGGCCCTCACTGAACCACATTCACTGCAGGAAAGAAAGCCTAGATACTCCAGTTCACCCCCAGCACCTGGTATGGGGCATTGATATCTGTGCTGTGCCCAGTCATGAGACAAGGCATTTATGATGTTGCGCAATCCATTGCTGACCTAGGAGAAACACTGACAAAGTCTGTGGGAAAAACCATAAACAGACAGGGAACTCCAGGAGACAAAATGCTGTCCCAATCAACTGTAAAGGGTCCAGTAAAAGTAAGCCAGAAGCTAATGTGGTTTGACCTCATTGCTGCCAGGATCCCACCGAAAAGGATAGACAGGCAACGTGATGCTCTGTTTGACAGCCTATAAAATCTTAAAATCTGGACAACAGTTCAGACTTAATTCACCTGCCTCTACTGTGCTTGATGCCCCACCTGCTCTAGCAGAGGACTCAGTGATAAAGTCCTATTCAGGGTGGGTGCCTCCCATGCCTAGGGTATAGGATGAAGGTCAAGATTTCCTCTAAGTGAGGGCTGTTAGAGGCATTCAGAGACTTCATATTAAGCTCACTATTCACTGTTCCTACAGAAATAAGCAACAGGTAACTGCTCAGGTTGATGCTGGAGCTGAAGCTACTCTTAATACATGGTCACCCTCAGGAGGTTTCTGCCCCTCTCAGGACCATTGATGGTTATGGAGGGCAACCTGTTACGGTCCCTTTGGCACTGCAGATTGGTGTTCTCTCCCATGAGAATATGAGGTTTTTATCTCTCCAATACTAGAGTACATATTAGACATTGAAATCCGACAAGGTCAAACTCTGCAAACCTCTTTTGGTGAACTTCGCCTCCAAGTTAGAGTAATCAGATCAGTGCTGAGGGGAAACACTAAAGAGTGGTTACTGCCAAATGATACAAATTACCTGGGGGTATAAAGAAATAAGAGAAACTATCCAAGAACTGCACCTGGTGGATATTGTACAGTCTGCCCATAATGCTTTCTACAGCCCAGTATGGCCAGTAAAAAAAGCCAAATGGGGCTTCCCTGGTGGCGCGGTGGTTGTGAGTCCGCCTGCCGATGCAGGGGACGCGGGTTCGTGCCCCGGTCCGGGAGGATCCCACATGCCGCGGAGCGGCTGGGCCCGTGAGCCGTGGCCGCTGCGCCTGCGCGTCCGGAGCCTGTGCTCCGCGGCGGGAGGGGCCACGGCAGTGAGAGGCCTGCGTACCACAAAAAAAAAAAAAAAAAAAAGGCAAATGGCTCATGGTGGAGGACTGAAAATTTAAAAATAGCAGTGTCCCAACCACACAGCTGTGACCAAGATTATCACCATCTTAGGTACCTTGGCCAGGGTCCTAGGAATGTACCATTCTGTACTGGACTTAGGAAATGCTTTTTTCAGTATACCTCTAGACTCTGTGAGTCACATGGTCAATTTGCTTTCATGTGGGAGGGGCATCAAAAGACCTTTTGACTGTTTCTCCAAGGCTACCTGTACAGCCCCACAATATGTTATGGGATGGTAGCCCGAGACCTGTCCTTGTTCTCCTTCCCCACATCAGTAAAACGGGTCCATTACACTGATGGTATAGTGTTAATATGGGAAGACTTGCCTCTGCTGCAGGACACTCTGTACCATCATAAAGTTTTGGAGTTGTTTGTTCGGGGAAGGCTTGCATTGGTCCAGAAGCTGTGATTGATAAGATGCAAGCCTATCTAACCCTTAAGAATGTGAAAGAGGTACAAGCCTTTGTAGGGATTTGGGGGTTTTGAAGGACTTCTATTCCCCACCTGGCACAGTGTCTCTTTCCATTATACCTCCTGGTAAATAAAGGGTATGTGTGAGACTGGGGCAGCAAGCCTCCTTTGTGAAGGCAAAAATACTAGTGAAGCAGATTAAAGCTCTGGGCAGCTCCCAGGAAAGGCCACCATTTAAGTTAAATGTAATTGTGACTTCGGAAGGAATGGATTGGGCATTGCAGCAGAGACAACAGAATAGACTTTAGAAGGGGGCAGAAACCTGATATATCCCCACAGAACAACAGCTCCTGGCAGTGTACACAATGCTCCTTCAGGTAGAGCATCTGATGAAGGAACTGCACACCACGGCAAATACTGCCCTTCCTATCTAGGGATAGGTTGAGAATATGTTCCACTGATACAGCCTTCCATGGCTCCAGCTCCCGTTATGACTAAGTGACTTGCTTATTTGCAGCAGAGGAACACCCTGTCCTCCAGAAGTGTCGGTTCAACTAGGCCTCGTAGATTATGTACATCCTCCAAATGTCCCAGGCCCTATTTCTGTAGTGGTCCCTGTGGCCCGTAGATAGGCAGTAAGGAAATTCTCGCTGATGCCTGGTGGGTCTAGTCAGAGCAACCTGCCCACATGGACTGAAATTGCCGTTCAGCCCGACACTGACACTATCTGGATGGACACAGGAATGAACCACAGCAGCAAGTGGGCTAAACTCAGGGTGGTTTGGCTGGTGGTCACTCATGAACCCTGGCCATTACCTCTTTGCAAGACAGTTGGGCTGCTCTAAAGGAATTAACCCTGTGTCTTAGACAATGAGAATCCTAGGGGTGGATGATCACCAATAAGCCCTCGTGGGATCAAGAAATGTGGAAAGATACTTGGGTTCACCTGTAAGAGCCTGATGCAGTCCTCACTACTTTCCATGCCCTGGCTCCTAAGGTGCTGACACCCACTGGCAATCAGAAAACTGATTGAGTACAAACCCTAACAAACAACGCTTTATTTTTTTTATTTTTTATTTTTTATTTTTTTGTGATATGCGGGCCTCTCACTGTTGTGGCCTCTCCCGTTGCAGAGCACAGGGTCCGGACGCGCAGGCTCAGCGGCCATGGCTCACGGGACCAGTCACTCCGCGGCGTGTGGGATCCTCCCTGACCGGGGCACGAACCTGTGTCCCCTGCATCGGCAGGCAGATTCTCAACCACTGCACCACCAGGGAAGCCCAAAACAACGCTTTAATAGGTACAGCAGATTGGGGGCACAGAAAGAGCAGCCACCAGAACATCCATGAAGGATGGTCTATAGCCAAGGATGCTGAATTGCCCTTGAAATACAGTGACTTGGTTAATGCAGTAAAAACATGTCCTGTGAGTTCTAAACCATACCCAAAACCAAAGGAGTCTGAGACTACCTATCAGACTTCCCAACTGGTGAGGGATTGACAAATTGATTAGACTGGTCCTCTCCCTCTGAATGAGGAGTTCCACATATGTATGCCTATGGACATTATGTCTGGCCTAACCCAAGCTTTTCCCTGTTACGTGCAAGCCAGGCTGCCACCATTAGAAGATTAGAGAAGCTGAGTATCATGTAGGGATACGCTCATTGAATAGACAGTGGTCAGGGTCATATATCAAAGGTCATGATATGTAAGCCTGGGCAAAAGAACATGACATTGGAAGTTCCAGCTCCCCTAGAACTGGCAAGCAACAGGGTTGATAGAAAGAAAAAATGGAATAGTAAAGCAGCAGATTAAACTGCTAACAAGTAAAACCACCTTAGCCAAGGGGAATAAAGTATATACTATCCCAGGCTTTAATACATTTGAATTGTAAGCCACACGCCAGACTGGGGACCCCTGGCAAGACATCCAATATTGTAAAAGTATGGAAGTTGTGGGAAAGCCATTGCCCCAACTCTACCTTCGATCAAAGTGCTATGCTGCTGAGAATACCAAGTCCCATCATGCTTGGGAAGGGCATTATCTACTGGAATTTGCAATGGGATGCCCCACTGGGAATGGTGAGTTATTTCACACCCCTGGGTGAGGGGGAACTACTCAATTTCCACTGGGATCCCTTTGTTCTGCTGCAAGCTGGACCTGCCGAAACACACTATACACATGCAATTGAAAAAGGGGAGAATATGGAGGTCTTAGTCTGGCCTATCTCACCCCTAGTCCATCTCCTCATGCCTGACAGTACTGCACCCCCCACCCCAACCAACAACAGGTATAATATCCACAACCAAGTTAAGTTACTAAGGCTGCCAACTTCCCTCTCCTCAAGGCCAGATTGGCACATTCTATTTTCCAGTGGTATGATCATTTGGCTGCCATCTTTTTTCCCTCCATTGGCCTGGAGGACATTTAACCCTTACTAAATTCACTCAACAAGACTTAAATGATAGCCAACAAAGCCTGTCTTTACTGAACACTAAAATATCTTTAATGAGAAAAACTGTCCTCCAAAATAGAATGGCCTTGGTCATTATTACTGCCCTGCAAGGAGGCACCTGTGCCATGATCCAAACAGGATGTATGTTCATAGCTGATGAGTCCGCTAATGTATCATCACATGAGGGCATAAGTGAACAACCCAAGTGATCTGATCCCCAGCTTAGGGGACTTACTAAAGAATAGTTTGGATCATGGGATTTTTGGTGAAAAAAGTTACTTATTTTGGGGATCATATTAATCTGTGTTTTTTCTTGCATATGCCTATATTGTTGCTGTGGTACCTGCCTCCAATGAAACCAGATTGCTGCCAAAGAGCCACTGCCATGCTAATGAAACCTCTTGCTGATGGCTAGGGGCACACTGCAGAAGACAGGAAGACAGGATGGGGGTGGGGGGAGGGGAAGGAAGATTGTAAGAGCCAGTAAGGACCAGTGGAGTGTTGGAGGAGGTCATGCAGAGAACGACTGCCGGTTTACCCTCGAGTTGGACCTGGGCAATCAGAGGCTTTTCACACTGTCCCCTGTCCTTGTCACATGTGCTGTGCTCACCATTTCCACAGTGAGAACCATTTTCAAGGATGAAGCTTTCAGAGAGCAATGTGTTGTTCAGACCACCTGGATGGTATATGTAATTGAAGCCAGTAAAGCCTCTATATAAAATTTTAAGATTCTGGTGGGCAGGAACAGAGATCTACTCAGCCTGGGGTCACCCGAGACAAGCTTAATATGTAAGTTCCCTTGCTTATTACACTTGCCACCTACCAATATGGAGTGGCCTGTTTCTTTCTTTGGTCTCTCACCGCCCTTTGTGCCAGTTTGCAAACCAACACATAGTTGTTGTAATATTTTAAAATACTTAATTCTTGTAACATTCTGATAATATATCAAAAAGCAAAATATTTATTAAAATTCAAATATCCCACACATGATTGATAATTTACAATAGTTTTTTCTGTATTGAAGGACATATTTCCAAAGACATTGAAAGGCAAGTTAGTGTGCCCAGGGGATGGGGGTTTTCTTTTGGATTTCATTAAATTGGAATATGATATTAATATTCTGTATGACTTCATTTATTCTTACCAATTTGAATTGTATGCTTGTATGTTAAATGGCCTGGAAAAATGAGAAAGGTGATTGCCAAATATACAATGTTTGTTTGTGGGCATAAAAGACCATTTGGTTTATGCTAATTTAATTAATCTTCACCTAAAACATACACAGTGTCCTGGTACTTAATGTACTGGAAAAATATACATAGCATTTTGACACCATCCTATACTACTGAGAGGTAACATTGTACTCTGACATTGTATTAATAAGTCAGTAAACAGCTTCCAACAGAGACACAAGATCATACTTTCCAGCTTTATTTTTTAACGGAATCAAATTCTCAGGGTAGAATAGTCTTTACAATTTTCATTTGCTATTGTTCTTTCTACTTTAGTAGTCTATAATACAACTTATGGTTGAATATGGACTTTAAAGAAATAATCATTTGAAAAATATTGAATTTATAGGCTGTAGCATTACTCACTTGTGGGATGCAATTATCTAATGTCTTCATTTGTATTTTTATGAACTTGACAGAATTCTGATACTCTCCCTTGGCCAAGAAGACAGAACAACTAATTGCTCTGCATTCACTATCTTGGCTGAAGGGTGAAAAGCTAAAACCCAATTTATCCAGTAATTGCTACATTTGTGAAAACAGCATCAAAGCCTTGATGTGTTTTACTGTAGTCTCTTGGGAAGGCTCATGTCTAATTTTTATGCTGATACAGCTCATAATATAGTCCTCTGACTCTTCTATTTGCTCTTGCATTTACAAAGTTTCTTATTCCATTGTGAATATTCCTCTGAACTAAGATTAGCTTAACTGAGCTTCCTTTGAAAACTTGCCTACCCATCAAATGTGTCAGGACTAATGCACTCAATAGCCAAAGAAAATCAATGAACAGCACACTTTTCTGCTTCCTGCAATGATCAATAGGATTCACATAATGGGTGGAAAATTTTTAATCATGACTACTCAGAATCTTCTTAGCATAAATCTCCCCTGCATTATAACCTCTCAATTTCCTACTTCCGGAATTGCAGGCATTGAGTAATATCTATGTGGAAGATACATTATTAAAAGTAATACAATTAGAAGTTCACACTTTGATGGTAATGAGTTTAGATCCCAAAGGCCTATTTTCTAGATGTGAAGTCTTCTATATTTTGCATTTGAAATCTACAAATGGAAGATATTCTGTTAGAATGTGAAAACTTATTTAGATGCAACTTAATTCAAATATGTAAAATGAGGAAAGCAGACACTGCTTTGATTTTTTTCTAAATTAAAATGATTGAGTCATATTTGTAGCTTTTAAAACTGAAATTAATTTTTAAGTTTAAAAAATTTTTAAGAATGTGTGTCTCAGAGATGAAGAATCAGAGTTCTAGGCCCTGTAATGCTCAACAGTGAGGTTTGAGGAAAAATTATAAGCAGAGTTAAAGCAGTTTAATCAAAGGCAGACAAAATTTATTTAGAATTTAGGTTTTCTGTCATTAATTTATTATTTATAAATATATTAATTAATAAATCAGTTAATCCCCAAAGTACAATTGATTTCCTTCTGTGTGACATGTGTGTGTTACTGTGTTTAGGTGATAGCATTCAGAGACAAAAGACAATCCCTGACTTTGAAAAGTTAACAGTACACTTATCGTGAGGTAATCTTAAGTGTGTGTTTATGTGTATGTGTATATATACACCAAACATATCAAATACGCAAACTAAAAACGTGGTTTTAAAACTATATTTGAAGCTATATTTCACGAATCATATTACAAAGCAGTACATTTACATTTAAAAGTTATTTGTCTCGTGAGTGAAAGGACAGGTCCATATTTTATGCATCTTTTTATCCAGCCCTTGTACTGTACATGATACATTATGTGTGTATGTGTGTGTGGGAGTGTGATTGCTCTGCTTTTTCTTCTCTTTTTTTCCTTAATCAATTTTCTTCTTGATTTTGCTGGATCATAACATAAGCATTAACTTGTAATGTATTCCATTTCTCATAGTTGTCCGTTTTACTTTCCTCATGATATAAATATGCATTCCCAAACAGCTAAGTTTTCTATTCATCTTGTAAAAGCAGAATTTATAAAAACATTCTATGCTGTTTTCTTATGTTTTAGAAATAACTTCAGATTACTTTTCTTGTTCATAATATATCTTAGATTATAACATTCCTTTCTGGGCCAGCTTATATTATAATTATGTCAATATTTAATGCAATCATACAATTAAGAACAAATATAGATGACATATATAATTCATTGTATAAGATCTATTAAATTTACTATTTAACCTAAATGTCTATAAGATGACAAGGCCAACATCCTTTAGCATATATTAGGTGTTATTGATTATCCTTAGTGAAATAAATGTACTATATCTGTTATTTCATAGATGTTTCTATATCTATGTATAGATATAGATATGGATATAGATATGGAATACATATACATTTACAGATTTATAAATTTTGTATTATATTTGTTAATATTTGTAATTTCTATTGCCTTACCATTGATGTTAAATGTCACTCCAATTTTTTAATTGCTGACACTCAAAAGTAGATTGTCAATATACGGATTTCATTGAATAACTGTTGCATAAATTCATGCTTCATAGTTTTCCATATTGGCAACTTATTGCGTTTCTTTAGAGAATATTTATAGATACATTTATACTTACATATCTAGTTGTATAATTAATGTGTAATAATTCTTTCCCCTGCCAGAATATCTGATCTAAGAGAGAAGGTCTGTTTTCAACTATTTGGTTAGTAGTTTCCTGTTGTTCTTGACATATAAAGGATGTACACATTTTCTTACACATAAAGCTTTATCAATTTTATCAGCTAAATATCATATTGATATTTCTTATATTTTGTTTTATACTGTTATGTAAACGTTTTTTTACAAATATGACTCAAATACCTTAGCCACGTGAATATGTTAAAGTCAAGTCACCTACTAAGAAGTTAGCAAAGTGCTTCCATATAAGCAAAAATTTTTAAGTACTTCATGCTGTCCTTTCACACTGATATAGAGTGAGCCAGGGATGTTGACGAGGGGGCAGATGATTAATATAGTAGGTTTTGTTTTTTGATTTTATATATGAGAAAGTAGGAACAAAAATTACTGCCTTTACTCAGAATAAATCAGAGTTAATATATGCCCCAATACAGTCCCTCCTGCTTTATGTCACCTAAAGTTAGTTCCTGTCACTGGTACTGAACAATCTTTACAGGGCAGCATTCATCAGAGCTGTCTACTCGGCATCCAAGGGGGTAGGAGCATTATCAGCAATCTCCTGAATAGCATTCATCTTTGTTTCTAATCCTAGATTATTGGAATGTAAAACACTATTTCAAGGTTGAATTCTAAGAGTTTAGCAAATCTACTGTTATTAGCAAGGATCAAAAACATCCCCTACCTTCCCACATAGTACATATCTTGCCACCCAGATGTTTTGATATCTTATACTTTCCATGAATTATGAAGCCATAGACTTCCTCTTTGGCCTTTTCATATAATGCATTTAATTTTCTAGTTATTCAATTTCCTTCTCTTTTTATAGCCTCAGTAACCTGTGGGGATAGAAAGAATTGCCAACCAATCCTAATGTGAAATAGTGAAAGGTCAAAGCTGTAAAAAACTCTACTAAATTTCTAAGAATACTTTAGGTACTTAACTCTGTTACTGCTGAATATCCAAATGTTAAAAATAATAAAAGTAGTTAATTCTTGTCCTAACAATTCAAATGACAAGTAATAAATGGGTATCTTATTCTTCTAAATCTGTAAATTTTCATTAACTATACAAATCCTTTAGGAACACTCTTTGTTACTCATATTTGTTCTCACTTCTATTATACTCTTATTATCTCAAAATCGAATGGTGAAAACTTTTTAAAATTTCTTTTTATCTACATTTTTCATTTAAGAAGACAATAGTAAAATTCCTTAAAATTGTTTAACCTTGGCAAAATCTCTCACTTTCTATAAGTCTCAGTAACTTTATCTGCAAAATTAGCAATTTTAAGTACGTTATCTCTACTATCCTTTACAACTCTGAAACTCTTAACATCTTTTATTTCTAAAGTAAGCCTGCAATACCCATGAAATCAGCTTGTGAGATAATAGATGGAGATTTGTGTGCCATCTTTTTGTGATGTCTGTCTCTTTGCCCAAGTTATGCATTCCCTTTGAAGAAATCACAAATCCTAGAGCCAACCCAGTAGTCTGGGTAGCGAGACTAGCCTCCACAAAGGCTTGGGGATACTTGTGTGCCCTGGAACCATCCTATATTTCACACTTCTCCTCAAGACAAGACTTCTTGTGCTTTCAAAAGTCCTTTCTCCAATTTGATACATTAATCTAAGAATATATATTAATGAATGTAGTCTAGACCACTCACACTCTAATGATGTTTATTCATCACAGTTTGACTTCCTAAATAAAATAATTCCACCTTTATTTTTCAGCCATTTGGAATGGCTATACTTATGTTTATTCAAAGTCTTTAAGGAAGTATGATGTAAGAAAAGATATTTGTTTATATGAGGGAATCTGGAAGAATTCTGTAAATCTTACTGCATAGTGTCCTATCACTATTCCTGATTCTTCCAAAGCCAAGTCTAAGTTTATGCCTTTTATAGATCAACTGACACCTGATAATTATTTTGTGTGCCCTTTTCATTACTGAAAGTGTCCCTGTTTAAAAGACAAATTATATGATTCTCTACCTATTACTCCATGTATACACAATCCTATTTAAAATTCTAGGGAGCCATCACACAGACTGAGATCTCAAAACTAATCTATCAGTAAAGTTCATGTTAAAAGAGATTTCTATTTTTTAAATTGTTCTCAAAATAGGCCTAGACTGTTTGTCATATTAATCAGCTTCCTTATATTTCATACCAATACATACGTGGTATTGAATTACCCTGATGAAAAATAACAAACTTCTAACTATAAATAGCTGAAATGTAAAAGGAAACAAAACCTTAACAAGGAAATGGATGAAACAATCAAAGAACAAGCAAACAAACAAAACCACTTTACTTGGTAGAAAAGAATGGTTGAAAGATTCTTATTTGTGTCTTGTATTCTGAAATGGAGGAAGATACATGTACTTATCAACCCTGGATATTCTGTCAAGCAATTTATCTATTTCTTTAGCCCCAATTCTAAAGAAGGTCACCTCTAATCATGCCCTATACATTGCTACCTTACCTTGGCTCCACAGGCCTAAAAGCCACTGATATTTTCTGTTGTCACAAAATATGCTAGAAAAAAATGTAAATACCAAATATGATATGCATATGCACATACATATATATCTATACTATATGCATATATTCTAAGGGATAAGTTTTGTGTAAGATAAATTCATTCAGAGTGAAAAAAAGTCATCATTCTTTCTATATGCAGCTTTTTTTTAAACAAAAATATTTTTCATGTCAGATGAGTTATTATGTGGGCTTACTGAAGCTTATCTTCCCACATGCATTTCAACACACATTAATAATTTCAATAGAGGATGTATATTTTTTCAGATTGATCAATTTACTGCCTGTTAATCCAATGATGAGCACTACTTCCTTCCTTGTAAAATTGTTTCCTGTGGACATCCATCTTTCACAACAGCTACATTTTTCCAATAAAGTAAACATCTCCATGCATATTCTAGCTTTATCACAGCACAATTTTAAAAAGAAAAATCTGGTGCTCTCATTATTTTAAATAATATTTAAATCTTCTTTGCCAAGCATATATAACATGAAGTTTTTTAAAGGAGATACCATATTCTTTTTCCCAGGAAATTTACAGTTAACATGAACTTGATCTGTAGGACTCTAGAAGACAAACATAAAACTTCTCTTTTACAAAGTGCCTCTCAAATACAACTCCTAGCTTAGAACTGAAATGTAATAAGAACTCAGAGCACAAATCGTATGCAAGTTATTCTCTAATAGAACTGCGTGTACTTAGTACCCCCAAATAGCTCAGGGCATGAGGTGCTATGAAAATTTTCATGCTGACACGTGTACCTCTTAACACTTCCTCTGTTGACGTTCAATTTAAGAATATGTGTCTCAGATTAAAAAGAGGTATTTGTATAAGTACTCGAAAGAGAAGGAAAGTAGAAATAACTAATGAGAGGAAAATTCCAATTATATCCAGTCTATGCTACTATTTCACTCATTATTAGACCTCTATCTACTTCATTTGCTGAAATCTTCCTGAATCTAAATGCCTTGATATTTTTCAGTCCCAATATTCTGCCCCACTTGTATCTCATTAGAATTTGCTTCTCCTTTCTCCTATTTTTCAAGATGAGACAGCTCAGTGTTCAACCTCTGGATACTGGAGTCTTCTCTGGCTCGGTGTAGTCCTCATGCAGAGGTAGAGTGACCCAACTGGCCCCAGGGGCTCAGTCCTATCCTTGCCATTCCATGCTTTTGAGTTCATCATACTCACTCCAGAAGTCCTTGATTAACTAGTAAATTATTCCTCCTAGGAACAACATTTTGTGTCATTATCAACCATTCATTTGGTGTGAATTAATTTTTTCAAAAATCCTAAGAGAATAAGCCTTATATCATAGATGATACAAAGAGGGAAATCAGAGATATTTTAGAGTTGGAGATAGCCCGATGAAGATAAAATCAGCCTTTAACCTAAGAAAGGAACTCTAGAGTAAATGAGAGTACCGAGTACTGACGAGGGAAAGACATATGAAAAGAGAAGTAGAAGGTAGCAGTGATAAAGAAATGCCCAAAGGAAATTATATACGTCATTGAATTAAATAAGTAAAAAATGTTTCTTAGAGCTCAAATATTCAGAACAATACTGAGCTATGTTACTGAATTAGATGTAAAAGTGTATTGAATAATTTTCTTTTAGTTCATAATCATTTAACAAAATTCTGTTTCTGCAACCAACATACAGAGTCATAAAAGGACCAAAGGGCCCCCCCCTCTAGTTCAATTTTTACCTATGAAGCCTCAAACCAATAGGGCCGTAGTGATCAGAATGCTATTAGGTTTTCCACGTAGATAATATCACTGAAAGTCACAATTTAGACCAATTGACAAATATTTGCATACAAGAACTTCTCTGTGAATTAAGAAAAAGTGTAACTTCAATGTTATTATTTTTAGAACAAACTCTTGACATATCCTTTACATTTTCCTCTCTTAATAGTACTCTAGAAAGGGTTAGCAAAAAGATTAGGATTCGAGTTAGGATCCATCACTACACACATTTATGAAGTGTTGCCATAAAGTTTATGTGTTTCCAAGGATTTATTTAGGTATTTGACTCATGCATCCTTCATAGCTTGTTTTGGCATTTCTTCACAGAATAAATTTTTTCTAAGCATCTTTCTTCAGATAATCTAACCTGTGCTCTTGACTGAGCACAGTCACCCATATCTACAGATTTATTACTCCATCATGAACATTTTGATTTAACAATCTTCTTCATTAGTGTTAATCTGTAATTGAATGTCTTCAATTATTATACCGGTAGTGTGGCTTAAAACCTTACCATTGTCCTCCTTTAATTCTTGGTCTTAAACCTAGTATTACCAATTTGTGAGGTATTTGTGTTTTGGCTATTGGTTGTATATCCTTTTAAAAAATGTACTGAGCTCATTTTAATACTATTGTAACATTGCATCTTTGGGGAAATGCTTATTTAGGTCTTCTGCCCATTTTTGGATTGGGTTGTTTGTTTTTTTGATATTGAGCTGTATGAGCTGTTTGTATATTTTTGAAATTAATCCTTTGTCAGTAGCATCATTTGCAAATGTTTTCTCCCAGTTTGTAGTTGTATTTTTGTTTTTGTTTATGGTTTCCTTTGCTGTGCAAAAGCTTTTAGGTTTAATTAGGTCCTTTTATTTTTTGCATTGCTCTAGGATACAGGTCCAAAAGATTACTGCTGCGATTTATGTCAAAGAGTATTCTGCCTATGTTTTCCTCTAGGAGTTTTATAGTACCAGGTCTTACATTTAGGTCTTTAATCCATTTTGAGTTTAATTTTGTATATGGTGTTAGAGAATGTTCTAATTTTTAAATAGATATTTCTCCAAAGAAGACATACAGATGGCAAACAGGCACATGAAAAGATGCTCAATATTGCTAATTAGTAGAGAAATTCAAATCAAAACTACAATGAGATATCACCTCACACCAGTCAGAATGGCCATCATTAAAGTCTATAAATAATAAATGCTGGAAAGGGCGTGGAGAAAACCGCCTACACTGTTGGTAGGTGCAACAGTGTAAATTGGTGTAGCCACTATGGAGAACAGTATGGAGGTTCCTTAAAAAGCTAAAAATAGAGTTACCATATGATCTTGCAATCCCACTCCTGGGCATATATCTGGGAAAAAAACTCTATTCAAAAATATACATGCATCCCAATGTTCATAGCAGCACTATTTTGTAAATAGCCAAGACATGGATATAACCTAAGTGTCCATTAACAGATGAGTGGATAAAGAAGACATGGCATATATACACAATGGACTATTACTCAACCATAAAAAAGAATAAAATAATGCTATTTGCAGCAATATGGGTGGACCTGGAGATTATCATATTATGTGAAGTAAGTCTGACAGAGAAAGACAAATATCATATATCACTTATATATGGAATCTAAAAATAATGATATAAATGAACTTATTTACAAAATAGAAGTAGATTCACAGACATAGAAAACAAACTTATGTTTACCAGAGGGTATAGTGAGGATGGGGGGGGGCAGTAAATTAGGCTTTGGGGATTAACATATACATACTACTATGTATAAAATAGATAAACAACAAGGACCTACTGTATAGCACAGGGAACTATATTCAATGTCTTGTAATAACCTATAACCTATAATGGAAAATATCTGAAAAAGAATATATACATATATATATATATATATATATATATATATATATATATCTGAGTCACTTTGCTGTACACCCAAAGCTAACACAACATTGTGAATTAACTATACTTCAATTAAAAAATACTATTGTAACATTTCATAAAAGAACTTTGGTTCTCATTTGGGCTTATGTACATTTAATGCAATTTCAAGTCTTTTTGTTTTAATATGTGTGAATATTTTGTAGTAAATTGCTGAGCAGTTTGATCAACATCATTACATCATTAGGATATTTGTCATGCCTTTAAGATATTTAGACTGAGAAATACAAATGAACTTCTGGATGATTCTTATGATACTGACTAATTAGTGACTTAAATTGTACGTTTGACTACTGTAATTGTTTTCTGAATCTAATGACATTGCAGATATAATGCAATTGTTTCATAATGATAGGAAATATATATATTAATAAAATGAAATCTATTAAAATATATAATATTTAATGGTCAGTGATAGTGATAGTCTTACATGTCAGCTTGGCTAAGCTATAGTCCCAATTCTTTAATCAAACACTAACGTAGTTGTTGCTGTGATGTGTTTTGTAGATGTGATTAACATCAGTAATCACTTGACTTTAAGTAAATGATGTTATCCTAGATGATCTGTGTGGGCTCGATTCAATCAGTTGAAAGACCTGATTCCTAAAAAAGAAATTCTGCCTATAGCCTGCATCAGTTCCTACCAGAGAGTTTTCAACCTATCCTTGATAGCTTACCCCATGAATTTCAAACTTGCTTAGCCAGCTCCAAATCATGTAAGCCAATTCCTCACAATGAGTCCCTCTCTGTCTCTCTGTCTCTGGCTCTCTCTCTCCGTATAGAAATCTTGTGTCATATATATGTCATCATTGATGCATATTATTGTTGGGCTGCACCACGCAGGCCTACAAGGCCTGTACTTGCCCAGCTTCAAGATTGAAGAAAGAGCCTGGAGTCAGCAACAGAGACATCAGTGGTTTAAAGGATGAGGGATCTTACATGTCTGAAGCCAGGTCCTAGAGCAGACCCCCCACCATGTTTGGGCAGAACGTGGCAGCAGTCTTTGCTTGGGGGAGAGGGGATAGGGGTGGACAGGGAGAATGCTCTTATAGGGGGGATTAACCTCAGATTGGCTCATTACCAGGGAAACTAGCAGATGGGCATACCCCTCACTGGCCCTTTGATGAGAAAAATCGCTAGCTGGGGCCTGGGGCAAGTCCGTAGGAAGGTCAGTCATGTGAGTAAGGGTGTAGGTGAAGTAGGCACAGGTCGAGCAGGGGATGTACAGAGAGCAAGAGAACAGCCACCTGGAGTGGCCTGACCATACAATTATGTGTGATTATCATATATATACATATACATATATGATATGCATATATGATTATATATGGCACATTACCTATATAGAGAGAGAGTGAGAGAGAGAGACAGGGAAAGAGAGGGAGAGAGGGAGATTCTGTTTCTGCCGGTTATGTTTCTCTAGTGGAACATTAACTACTGGTACAGGTCTAGCGGCTTTTACATCTCTATGATATATGATATGATTTGATATATATTTCATATACCATATATGTGTGTGTATATATATGTCTATATTTCCTTTTTGCATCTTTTAGAATATTTGAAAATAAATTATATCGATAATTTGAAAATGAGAAAGTATTGAAATATTTGTGTTCATTTAACATCTATATTTTCCATTGAAATATTTTGCTAACTACAGTGTTCATTGTTAAAACTGAAAAGTCTACCATTCTCATATTAAAGTGTGTTATGTTAAATTATTATTTAAATTTAGACACAGCATGGTTTTTGGTTAAGAAACAAAATAGTAATACTTTATGAAATTCCACCAGGAACTTTATTCAAACTTAATAATCTATTAATAAATTTAAAATTTATCAAATTGTATTTTATTTAGAAATAGATTTTGTTGATAATAATTAATTACATAACAATTTATGTTTAAAAAATAGAAACAATTAATCAAATGAAAAGGAAGTAATTTCTATGCATAAAAGATACAGAGAATTTTCTGAAATAACTTAATTGCAACAAGTAATAATTAAACTATGTGGGAGGAGTTGAGTAAAGTGTGTGGGTATTACAACCTGGCTTTGCCAGTACAGAGCGCTCTCTGGTGGCAAGGGTCACACTTACAGCCTTCTGAAACCAAAATAACCATAAGAGACATAAAACTTTCCATGATGCTGAAATTGAGCAAGCTTACAGAGAGGGCCCCCCAAAAAATGTATTTCCAGTGTAATTTCAAATTTATGAATGTCTGTCTAAATATTACATTTTAAAAATATTTTCTTAATATTTTACTATAAAATTTCATAGCCATCAATATTATTTAGATGAAGTACAGAAGCAAAAAGGGTAGAAGCAGGAAAAGTGTGACACATTTTGATTGAATAAGAATGCCATCTTCTCTCTTTCATGCTAGCAGGATGATTTCTTCATCTTAGCATATCTCAATCTGAACAGGAAAGTTAGATAATGCTTAGATGAGTACATACCACCTCTGTGGGTTTATGAAACAAAAAAGAATATCTTCCAACAGAGTTGAGGTTAGTCTGAACTAGCAATCAAGCATGAGACAAAATCTGGTAGTTATGCAGTAAAAGGCTTCTATTCCAAAATGCAAAATTCTACTGGAAAATTTATTATTTTATTTATTCATAATAGTCTCTCAAGAATTTAAGTATTTCAAGGACAGTTAACATTGATTTACTAGTGAACAAAAGTGAAATTATTGGAGTTAGAAAGTTTAAAAGCATTCAAGATGTGATAAAATGAAGCAAGAAAGGAGAAATTAGAAGAAACATTTGCCTCCATGTTGCTAAACAATTAGATGAAAGCTTAAACAATTAGATGAAAATATAAATTAGAAGAAAATATAAATAAAAGCAAGGCGAAAGGTGACAGTTTCTCCCTCTGTATCTCTGTCTCCATCTCTCTCTGTTTCTCTATCTCTGTCTCTCTCCTTCTCTCCCTCCTTCTCTTCCTCCCTCCCTTTCATAAATTCTAAATATGGCTTATTTCTTCAACCTTTTTCTCAGCTAACTGACGCTGAACCATAACAATGAACTTGATGATCCATTAAAAAAGACTTTGGGGAGGTAACTCAGAGGAAAATGACAGGGATAACCATTCCCCTGATGCCTCTATTTTTGGATGCTGTGTGTAAGTTTTACTCCTTTCCCCCATGCTATGATTCACAGGTACTACTCCTTCTTTCTTTCTAGATTTTGAAAGTGGATTGGATTTTCATTATGTGCTCAGAGTGATCACTGAAAAAAGTGGGTATTTGGGAGGAGGGCACAGTTAAAAGGTAGCCTTCAAGTTCCATATAATAATTGCTGCCACTTATATTGCACTTAATATTTGCACAACTCTTTTAAAAATATTCCATGCTTTAACTCATTTATTTCTTCTCATCAGAATTCTATACATAGGTAATAATTTTATACATCTAAGGAAAAAAGTCTTACAGCAACATGCCCATGGTCATACAGACAGAAACTGAAAGTGCTGTTTGAACCAAAATCTATACAATTGAGAAAAACAAAGAAATCAGATACAGTCACCAGTGAGTGAGACTGTTGATGCATATTCTATCACATCAACAGAAAAGCAGCCTCTGATTTTCTCTCTTTGCTGCACTGTTGAGGCACAAAACTGGTTCTATGAAGACTACTGAGTTAACAAATCAACAAGAAAAGAAACAGAAAGTCCTGGAGGATATTGATAGTGCGCTGAGCTTGCAGCTGGAGCTTTTCTTTACTCACAAGCAGGAAGTTATACATCTTACTTTTGTGTTTGCTATACACATAAAATAAAGAAATCAACAGTGGTCTGAATGGGAAGGAATAGGTCAAATATTATGATCAGAATGATCAGGTAAGAATGATCAGAATTAGCAGGTAAGAAGGAGTAGGGACAGGAGACTCTTTCAGAAAACAAATATGCCACAATGGGTCACAAATAGTATCTGTGAACTACCTCAGTCAAAATTGACAAGGTTTATGTAAAAGACTGTGCATCTTGCAGTGTGAATACATTGCTGAGTTTTTAGCTCGATCAGGATCTGCAAGGAAGAGAGAAGCAGAGCTTGCTAAGTAAATACTGAGTAGTCAGAAGAAGGAAAAATTTTAGGCTTTGATACCTGAAGAAACACTAAGCGAGAAGTAACCAAAAACTGCAGTACAGGTTGCAAACTGGGAAACTGAGGAATGTCTCAGTCTAAGAGACTGTATTTTATTTTGTCATTCTCTGTTGGAAGGATATGACACCAAAGAAACTCTGGCACATTTAGAATTTTAGCTACATGGATTCTATGTCATGAAAACTGTAAATAGGTCTAAATCCATTCTACCCATAAAGAGATAAACATGAATGACAGTTGATGAAAAAAGAGATTCTCATAATATTTGCAGACACACAATTCAGCACTATCTTCCCATTCTTGTATCTAAAGAAAACCTCAAATTTCCACTGGCTGATACATCTGGTAAAAATAAAATCAATCAACAAACAAAAACAGAGCACGTCTAGTGAACTTTTGAAACTCAAATGAAAGAGTAGAATTCAATTCATATATTTTTTGTGCATATACTCATGCAGAAATAAAACTTTCAAAAGAATTAATCAGATTTATCACATTATTTGTGAACTTTGGTCAGATTTATCACATTATATGTAAACTTTGGTCATTTTCTTTAAACTGTGGGGAGAAGGAAAAAAGATTATTGTATCCTAAAAGAAAATTTACATTCTGTAGTGGACATATCTAGTCTTTTGTCACACATGCTCTTTGCCTCAACTTAACTTCAATTTCTACTGGTCGCTATGGTGAACAGCTACCTTAGGTGTAAGCTGTAAGCACTTAACCTGGGCTGAACTATGTTTCTCTTGCTTTCTCCCCCAGGGTATCTCTGGGAACATGGGACTCCTAAAGGAATCAGCTCAGTCATTTTGATTAAGGCACAAACCTGAAACTGCAAAGTTTAACAAAACCTAAAACAGCCCTCCATCAGTGAGAAGAAAGAGCATGTGTAGATATTTCCACCGTTTGTTGTTTCAAGGGCACAAGTCTGCAGTGCATTGTGCAAGTTTGCCCAAGGGTAGCCATCAGGATTTAGGTACAGTTGCCCACATAAGTAAGCAGTCCAACAGCATACATTTACATTGCCTTTTCAACCTCTCTTGTTTCATGTTTCCAAGTTTCTCACTATTGTCCCTTAGGATCACTTCCTAAAATGAAATACTGCATGCAACCCTTTGTCTCAGGTGCTGCTTCTGATGAAAATTAAGACTAAGGAATATTTTCTTATCCAGAATATTCCCCTCTAAATTTTGCAGGGATTATGGTATTTTTAAATGAGAGAACAATAGAGTTTCATTATGCATTTCAAATCACAAATTTTGTAGGATAATATTAGATTTCTTTTAGTAGTAGAAGCTCAATGACTATAATGGTAATGATTTGTTATCTAACTGTCTTTTATAAGAACACGGCAAACTTTAGCATCTCTTGTGGACACTGAATATAAAATGGCAGAGGCAGCAAAAGGGAGTTAATACAGGGCTTCCCTGGTGGCGCAGTGGTTGAGAGTCCGCCTGCCGATGCAGGGGACGCGGGTTCGTGCCCCGGTACGGGAGGATCCCACGTGCCGCGGAGCGGCTGGGCCCGTGAGCCATGGCCGCTGAGCCTGCGCGTCCGGAACCTGCGCGTCTGGAGCCTGTGCTCCGCAACGGGAGAGGCCACGGCAGTGAGAGGCCCGCGTACCACACACACACACACACACACAAAAAAAAAAAAAAAAAAAAAAAAAAAAAAACGAAAGAAAAAAAGTGTACGTATCTCCCAAATCCCAAGCAGACCTCAGAGAAACTGGAGATGGTAAAATCCAATGCAACTCCAAATATCACTTTCTATCAGTACTTATACTTCTCTTGCTGCAACCAGACAATCCCAATTCTCTATTCCAGGTGTTTTCAGCCTTGCCTAGGCATTAGAATTACTTTAGGAGATTGTTAAGACCATGATGACCAAGTCACAATTCATGTCAATGAACCCACAAAATTCTGAAGGTGTGAATTAGACACCATTTTTTAAAAAGCTTTACAAAGTGATTATAATAAAAACAACTGTTCTGTTCAGTAGATGTGTTCCTGCCCCCAGGTTTCTGGTGATTTATAGTTCTTAGTCATTTGTAGGTTTAGGTATCTTATGAACTATGGTAATACATGGCCAATTTCTGTAAATTATTTCAGCTCTTTTTACTACTATTAACAAAATGACATGGTTTTCTGCAAATATCTTCTAAGTCCTAACAATGTATGATTGACTGAAAGACTCTAAGTCACTAATTGAAAATGTCCTTCTGCACTAAGCATCACCATTAACCATTACAGAGAATGGCTTGGTTACCCAAAGGTAAGCTATGTAACCTTGATTTAATCACTTGTAGCAAAGGGCAAGGACATATTTCTTAGAGATACTTTCTCAGGCGGGGGCTGTAGACTAAGAGCAGATTTCTGTGGAAAGGTACAGTGAGGGTGGCAGTAGGCATGGTGACAGACATCTCCATGCCACGTAAAGGTGAGTCTCCATCCCCTTAAGGAGCATCAAAAAACACCTTTGCCTTCTCTTTGAAATATTATAAAATGTTGATTTTGATATTATGAGTTTTAAAAAATATTTTGTGTTCAACACTTTGATAATAGGAAGTTTGCACAAGGGCCTTTGAAGAGACTTTGCTGAAAAACTGCCACACTCAGAATGTGTTACCTATCATTAGACATTTTCCTCCATCCCCCATGACATATGTGTGCTAACACATCTCTCTCCATACATATAGAAATGACTGAGAAATTCTCTCTCTTTGCATAGATCTAGATCTCAATTGATATATCTATGTCTATATCTAGGTCTAGATATTTAGCAAAAGTCTCTTAATCATTTCCTTCAGTTGTTCGTTCAACCCATGAACACAAGCATATTTTTCATATTCTGTCATAGACATCAAACTTTATTATTAATATTAAACTCACTTTTTTCTTTTACTGTCACTGAAATCCCTCATTGAAGTAAGCCAGTTCTGACCACTGAGTGCCCTTTGCTACAGTAGTTACAACTAAAAGTTTTGTGATGATATCTGTCAGTTGTTCAGTAGTTAGATAAAAGAGCTGCTGAAGATTTTTCATAAAGGACCGATTGGTTTAGTTGACTGTCTGTTCTAAGTTGTGCTAATTCTCCTTCTACAATTTTTTCAAAACTTACCATTTTGTCTATTACTGAACATTGCTGGAGAAAAATCTGATGATGCGTATTGTAGGAAAGGAGGGGTTTTTCATTCCCTACTAAAGCTTTTTATTTCTTTGATTTTCCTGAAGATTTGCCAACTTAGAACTGTATTATTTAATCCTTCACAGCCCTATTAACAGTCTTTCACTCACTGGTCCAGAGTATTGGTTTCAGACATTTGCCATGAGAGATGACATTGTTATTATCTTTTCATTTTTGTCACCTTAAAATGTAAGTTGAGAAAAAAAGAATGTGTGTAGGAGGGAGAGAAAAATATATGAAAAATAAGAAGTAGGGATTTGTGAATTAGTGAGCATATCTGACTTATCCTGCTGGTACTATATTAACCATATTTACAGTTATGAGTTTACATGAAATTTAAAATTGAATTTTGTACAAATTTGTTGAAGCAAACATTTGCTTATATTTATATAATATATATTATATTATATATAATTATATATAATATAATATATATTATATTTCCTTATAGAAATTTAAACAGTTTGCGACTATCTTAATTCCTTTTAATTATCTGAAACAAGAAATTGTCCTGTGTAAGTTCTATCTCCCTGCAGCTCTTTTGTAAATTAGACAAAAGAAGGAAAACCAACATGAATGAGGAGAGGAGAATTAGCTATGATTGAACATCAAAGGAAAATAAATAGGCCTGGGTTAAATATAGAATGATCAGGGATATTGTTCCTATTCTGCATTTGAGCTTGCTTTGTTAGTCACTTTCTCCTAACCCTAATGTTTCTTTTTTTTCTCCACATGTTAAAAGATTTTCCCCCAGATTTCTTTATCTGGCTGACATTTTCAAAAGTGAGAACATGGGGAGGGGGAAGGGTAAGCTGTGACGAAGTGAGAGAGTGGCATGGACATATATACACTACCAAACATAGGGTGGATAGCTAGTGGGAAGCGGCTGCATGGCACAGGGAGATCAGCTAGGTGGTATGTGATCACCTAGAGGGGTGGGATGGGGAGGGTGGGAGGGAGGGAGATGCAAGAGGGAGGAAAATGAGGATATATACTTATGCATATAGCTAATTCACTTTGTTATACAGCAGAAACTAACACAACACTGTAAAGCAATTATACTCCAATAAAGATGTTAAAAAAAAAAAGTGTATCAACGCTAAGGACTGTTGTAACCATGTTCTCAAAGGGTCAATCTCTGCTCTCCCGACCCCCATTATGTCATCATCTTAACATATATACTGAAACATTGCTTCTATTTCTTCTGAGACAATGACAATTTTATTTGATTAATTAATCAACACTCTTTTTTTTTTTTTTGGGTGGTACACGGGCCTCTCACTGTTGTGGCCTCTCCTGTTGCGGAGGCTCAGCAGTCATGGCTCCCGGGCCCAGCAGCTCCGCGGCATGTGGGATCTTCCCAGACCGGGGCACGAACCCGAGTCCCCTGCATCAGCAGGTGGACTCCCAACCACTGCGCCACCAGGGAAGCCCAATCAACATTCTTAAAAGAGACTGTTATTTGTGTTCCAACCAAGCAACAAATGTGATTTTGACACTACTGTTTACTAAATAATGACTTTCATATGTCTCCTAACTTGGAGCTTTTTTCTAGTGATGAGTATATGAGTCAGAATATACAGTGGAGAAAAGACAGCCTCTTCAATAAGTGGTTCTGGGAAAACTGGACAGCTTCATGTAAAAGAATGAAATTAGAACACTCCCTAACACCATACACAAAAATAAACTCAAAATGGGTTAAAGACCTACATGTAAGGACAGACACTATCAAACTCTCAGAGGAAAACATAGGCAGAACACTCTATGACATAAATCACAGCAAGATCCTTTTTGACCCACTTCCTAGAGAAATGGATATAAAAACAAAAATAAACAAATGAGACCTAATGAAACTCAAACACATTTGCACAGCAAAGGAAACCATAAACAAGACAAAAAGACAACCCTCAGAAAGGGAAAAATATTTGCAAACGAAGCAACTGACAAAGGATTAATCTCCAAAATTTGCAAGCAGCTCATGCAGCTCAATATCAAAAAACCAAACAACCCAATCCAAAAATGGGCAGAAGACCTAAATAGACATTTCTTCAAAGAAGATACACAGATTGCCAACAAACACATGAAAGAATGCTCAACATCATTAATCATTAGAGAAATGCAAATCAAAACTACAATGAGGTATCACCTCTCACCAGTCAGAATGGCCATCATCAAAAAATCTACAAACAATAAATGCTGGAGAGGGTGTGGTGAAAACGGAACCCTCTTGCACTGTTGGTGGGAATATAAATTGATACAGCTACTATGGAGAACAGTATGGAGGTTCCTTATAAACTAAAAATAAAACTACCATATGACGCAGCAATCCCACTACTGGGCATATACCCTGAGCAAACCATAATTCATAAAGAGTCATGTACCAATATGTTCATTGCAGCACTATTTACAATAGCCAGGACATGGAAGTAACCTAAGTGTCCATCCACAGATGAATGGATAAAGAAGAGGTGGCACATATATACAATGGAATATTACTCAGCCATAAATGAAATGAAACTGAGTTATTTGTAGTGAGGTGGATGGACCTGGAGTTTGTCATACAGAGTGAAGTAAGTCAGAAAGAGAAAAACAAATACTGTATGCTAACACATATATGTTGAATCTAAAAAAAAAAAGGTTCTGAAGAACTTAGGGGCAGGACAGGAATAAAGACGCAGATGTAGAGAATCGACCTGAGGACACACGGAGGGAAAAGGGTAAGCTGGGACAAAGTGAGATAGTGCCATGGACATATATACACTACCAAACGTAAAATAGATAGCTAGTGGGAAGCAGCTGCATGGCACAGGGAGATCAGCTCGGTGCTTTGTGACCACCTAGAGGGGTGGGATAGGGAGGGTGGGAGGGAGGGAGATGCAAGAGGGAAGAGATATGGGGATATATGTATATGTATAGCTGATTCACTTTGTTAAAATCAGAAACTAACACACCATTGTAAAGCAATTATATTCCAATAAAAATGTTAAAAAAAAGAAAAAGAAAAAGAAATGGGCGAGAACAGCAAGCCAGTAGTCTTGTGGGGGAAGCTGTATTTGGTCCCTGAGGGTTTGTGGAGCCCATAAATTATGATGAGTGCCTGCTTTACTCAACTGTTAAAAGTAATTGATGATATTATTCCATCTCACTAATGCTTATCAAAGCTTAATTTCCCATTAGTTTTCTTAATTTAATGTCTATCTATGAGACTAACAGGGAGACAATTGTTCTTTTATATACAGGCAACAGTATCTATGAAAGCTATATGAGAGATTATGCTAAATAGGGCATAAATCTAGAGTGGAACAAGTCAATATAAGGGACCTAAGATGAATATGTTGCCTTTCTTGCCCCAGATTGTTGTGTAAACTTCTCCAGGCTGTTTTGGCTACTCTCTGCTACTGGTTCTATTCATGCAAATCAAACTGTCCTTTCCCTCTTGCAATTATTTGACATAATTAGCAATATTTAGAAATTTAGCCAAGTGTTTCCTATTTCCTGTTTAGGTGTCGGCTTTTCACAAAGTAAAAATTTCAAGGTATTGTGCTCCTTAACTCTTCAGAAAAGATGCCTTTCAAAGACAATGAGGTGTCAATTATCCCTAATTGCTCTTTAGTTTTCCATCTCTCTCAAGCATCTATCATTTTTGACTGAATTTCTGAATGGACTCTCACTAAAATAAAACTGCATGCATGTTTTCTCCCCTGTCTAATAATAGGTAACACATAAGAAGTCAATTTAGGACAATGAAATAAGTGTGGAATTCTACTTTTTTGTGTGTGCATGTGGTCTCTTTACTCTTATAATAATAAAACAAATATTCTTACTTGAAAATTATAGAAAGTTGTTGGAAGTCTAACTAGTATGGGACATGTAGTCATCAAACTTTAGAGCTTTTCCAACTAGGGCTACTTTCCAAATAAGCATTAAATTATTCTGTATAAGATTGTTTGAAGATGTGTTACAAAGCACACAATTTTTCATTTGAATCATTAAAGAAATTTTGTGCAAAGAGAATATTGTAAGCTGTGTCCCTTTTATGAATCTGACCTGGGTAGTATCTTTTATCATTTTTACCAATGAAAAAACATGCACCAAAAATTCGGTGAAACAAATGAAGATACATCCTTTCAGTTCATTAATTTGAGATATGACTCCTCATATATGAATGAAATGTTACTTTAAACAAATATCCAAATAAACAATCAAAGAGAAATTGTGCCAGACAAACAGACAAGGAAGACTGTATTGGACACTAGTGCCAAAGGGGAAAGAGAATAAACTACTAAAACAAAAAGAAAAAGAGTTTTTACATGTTGGGGTGACCTGGTAGAAAATTATTGGAGGACATTAGGGAGGAGTCAATATAATCAGGCCACCTGTGTTTTCTAATGGTTGCTACCTCCTAGCCTCCAACAGAGACTGGGAGGTAAGACACTTTCTTTCTTTCTTTTTAACATTTTATTGGAGTATAATTGCTTCACAATGTTGTGTTAGCAAAGTGAATCAACTTTATAACAAAGTGAATCAGCTATACATATACATATATCCCCATTTCCCCTCCCTCTTGTGTCTCCCTCCCACCCTCCCTATCCCACCCCTCTAGGTGGTCACAAAGCACCGAGCTGATCTCCCTGTGCTATGCAGCTGCTTCCCACTAGCTATCTATTTTACGTTTGGTAGTGTACATATGTCCATGCCACTCTCTCACTTCATCCCAGCTTACCCTTTCGCCTCCCTGTGTCCTCAAGTCCATTCTCTATGTCTGCGTCTTTATTCCTGTCCTGCCCCTAGGTTCGTCAGAACATTTTTTTGTTTGTTTTAGATTCCATATGTATGTGTTAGCATACAGTATTTGTTTTTATCTTTCTGAATTACTTCACTCTGTATGACAGACTCTGGAATATTACTCAGCCATAAAAAGAAACAAAATTGAGTTATTTGTAGTGAGGTGGATGGACACTGTCTTTCTTGATGTTTACATTTCAAAGAGATGGCTCCCAGGTCCTTGACAAAAACATACCTGGGTTGAAAAGTGGGAAAGAACCTGAGAGAAGATTTACATCTCAAAGGGGGCAGATAAAGAATTTACAATTGAACTTTTTCTAAAGTAAATGCTCTAAGAAAAGGGAGGTCAGGGACCTAGAGTTTGGAAGAAACCTGTCTAAAATTTAATCAAGGTGAAGGGTATGTTAAGGTCATCTTGGTTAAAAAAAAAAAAAATATATATATATATATATATTTTTTTTTTTTTCTGGAGCCTCTCTGTAAAGTGTGGCTCCTCTATACAATAATTGCTATTTCTAAGCAATTTTCTTAGCAATTGCTAAGAATTAGAGAGTTGCAACTTTCAAAATATTTTCTAGAGTATACTCATGTAAGACAGGATTTTTATCTTTTTATTGCATAAATGTCAGAACCTATTGGTAGTAGTTATTATGCTAAGAATTCAAACATTTAAAAAAATAGTCAGAGGTATTTCATTCAATGTTTAATGCAATGCATCTCTCCAGGTAAATATTTTTCACCCTATGCTGAGTAATCCCTTTGTAATATAAGATAAACTGAAACTGATCATGGATATTAGGAACATTATCACCTTTCTATTTCACAACTGTTAGAAGAATGAAAATAACAACACTCAAACAATCTAATATTAGTTTTTGAGGCATTTACAATTTCAGAGATTTTTGGCAGATGTGTTGGTTTACTAAGCTTCAATGAAATGTTTAGTAGGGATATGAAAGTAACTCAGTTTGAAAGCTCTTAAGCAAAATATGTTCTTTTAGTTCACTGAGATAATTATCTATATGCATGTGGAGATTGGGACATCCTTCCAAACAAAAGGCAATTTTAAATCACTTAAACTTAAGGTCTTTAAGTAGCAAAAGAACAATACTGAGTCTCTGTGAGTATGAATGCCATTGTCTCTAAATGCATTCACTTAAATTCATTATTTCTACATTCTCATATTAATATTCCCTTGGAAATCCATATTTCTGCAGAAATGGTATACTTTTTAATATTATATTATGTCACTGAAGTAATAAAAAACAAAGTAATTGGCTAATACCTCTCTCACTCTTTATGCTCAAGATACTAAATGCTTTACATGTACTAACTCGTTTATTCTCCTAACAAGACTATGAGGTAGGTTCCATTAACAGACTCACTTTTCATATAAATTAATCAACTTGCCCAGGATCATGCAGTAAGTGGTAGCCAGGATTTAACCACAGAAGTCTGGATCTAGAATTCCCATGTTTGTCATTAAGCTATATAGTCTGCATTTATAAAGTTCTGAATCATTCAAGATAAAAGTCTCTTTAATAATAGAGAGGATAGAGTGTAATAGTGGTTAATAAACTCATATCTAACTTGTGCTGGTCTCTCTGTTTTAAACAAATACTTAAAATATTTCTTGAAAGTTAGAAAGGGAAAATAATATACAGAGTTTGACATTTGATTGACAAGCTTTTTTCTGTCTTTTCTTTCTAAATTGTATTTATTTAACCATAGTAATGGAGACATAAAGGCAATTAAAAATGTTTTCTAATAACATTATTTCACATAGATTCTCTCAAAAATCAGTAAAACACAAAAGTTTTATATGAACATTAAACATAAAATTTTGAATTCTCTTTCTTTCTGCTTAACGTTTAACAAGTATTTTACAATTTAATTTTCTTCAGCTACTTTTTTCACCCCGTATAAATATTTATGGAATCAATTTATCATGTTATTTTAAACCATCATTCATTTAGCCTATTTAGGTTATTCCATATTTCTCTCCCCATTTGAAATCATTTAAGGCTTTAGTAACTATTAGATACTACCAAAAACTTGCCTGGTATTTTGATTTAGTAAATAGCACTCTTTTTGATGATTAGCAATAAGATAGTATCTTTGCATTTTGTAGTTTATTAATTTTACACAATAAAACTTGCTTTCTTGTTGCTACTCCCTCATGCTTAATCTTCACACTGCTTTTCCATCCACCTTTGCCATTAGCATCTTACTTTCTTCACAATTGTATTATGGCTGTCTAAATTAGGTATCCATAGTAGGAAGGAAAGTGCAAATAAGGTGATATATTTTGTTACAGATACCTGTTTCTGTGTTTTTATGTTATTTCTTATTCTAATTTATGTGTTCATGTGTATTTCTTTCAGAGGGAATAACCTGGGATAAATGAATCTTTCAAATCTTTAAAAGGTTGAACAATTTACAACCTTTTCAAGACTTAGAAAACTGTCCCACTGATAAAACCACAGTTTTGCCACACATCCTTTGTTCTGTGGGACATAATATATCTAACTTAGGAAGATTCACTACATGGCACGATGATATTGATTTATTCACAACAATGCAATATCTAGCATTTACTGAGAGTTTAGAATATATTTCACTAAATATATGAGTCAGTTTACATGGATTTGCTTCATTAATCTCTCAAACCATCCAGTAAGGTAGATCTGTTTTCTTTGTTTTTCAGACGACCGAACCAAAGCTTAGAGATGATACATGCTTTTCCTAAGGTCATACGTCAAACATAAGGCACAAACCAGGATTCCAAACCCCACCTACCTGACTCCAAAGTCCATTTGTCTAAATAGAATTCTACTCCCTCTTCTAGTTTTGCTTGATCTGCAGAGGAATTATGAATTGTCATATTAAATCCAATTTCTTTAACTCAAATGCCAACACAAATATGCAAAACCGATTTTTTAAATCCTTTTTTTTATATAACTAAATAGACTGATCTAGTTGTGTCTTTTCTCCACCCACCCTGTGTTGATATTTATATTAACTACGTCAATGTCAAAAACATGGCTTCTCACCTATGGCTGTTAGTCTTTTTTTTTTATATCAAACCTATTCAATAAAGTTTAATTATATTCAATTACTGTATTGACAGCTAATAATAACCAAAATAATAATTAAAATATGTTCATATGCATAATATATATTTCAAACAGAAAATAATATATCTTATCCAGGACAAATTCTAGATAATCTTTTAGTACGTATGTTATTTATAAGGAGTTAAACAATTTAGAAAGCATGTAAATCCAATAACTTACTGCATTTGGACAATGTTTGTCAGTACTATTATTAAGGTAAATATACTTTTTTTTAAAAGAAGAATATTTCTTTTCATGAATAGTTTAAAAAAGAGTACCCTTAAACAAATATATTTTGTTATAATTAAACCAACCCCAGAAGTTTGCCCATAAGTGTTTACAATCTCTGCAGAAAATTTAAAACTATTCTAGAAAATATATGTTATGAATAAAGATAGAAAAAGACAATTTATTATGTTCTATGAACTTTGGCTAGTATTGAAAATGTTTATATTTTGTTCAAACTCAGAACTGAAATTTATAGCAGAATAAATTAGACAAATTCATTTCATTGACAGACAAAAATATCATTGAGTGGCTGATAGTATAAAATAAATTGGTTTTTTTCAAGATTTACCTCTTTAAAAATTCTTTGGATAAATTCTTTAATAATTCCTTGGATTATTCTTTAATAATAATGCACCTTGGGAAATGGTTTAAAGTAAAATAAGATATGTTTTATTATTGTTTTATTGTGAAAGATTGCTGAACTTTATTGTGTGGGATATATCATTGAGATAAAGAATGCTATGTGTACTATGAGACACAGGTTTTTACTTTGGGTTTTGTTTATCTGAACAGGATACATTTGCATTGAGAGCCTTTTTAAAAAATATACTTCTTGGCAAAGCTGAGAAAAAAATTGACATGTTCAAGAAACGATCAGAAGCAGTGAAGCTTGAGTGTGAATAGTAGTGATGGGTGTGGGGCCTATAGATACTCACAGTAGGTCATTGAAGGGAATCAATATTTTATTCCATTTAATCAGGACTCTGTAATGTTTTTAATCAAGGGACTAATTTGACAATTTATATTTTTAACAGGACACTGATCGCTGCTGTAAGATTCAAATTAGAAAGGAGTCACAAGCAAGGTTGAAAGAGAGGGGGTTATTCCACTAGTCCATGTGAGGAAGAGTAATGGTTTGGACTGGGGGTAGGTAGCAGTGCCAATAAAGATAGGAGAACAGAAGTGAGATATATAGAGTTTCTACTAGCTGAAGTTGAAGATTTAATGTATGTCGGTAGATGAATAACAGAGGGGAAGAGAGGAATCAAGAATGACCACTATATTACTAGTTTGAGCAACTGGGCAATTGATGATGTAATTTACTGTTGTGAGCAAGAGTTGGGGGAAAAATGGTTTTAGACAGAAGATAAAGCATTTCTCAACACTGTTAAATTAATATAAAAACTTCTTATCCTTATTAAATATTACTTGAAAACTTTAAAATCAGATGAATGTGATTACTGTCTTTAATGAGTTTGAGGTATTCATATAAATCTCTTTTTTTCAAACAACATGTCTTCGTCTTGAACTGTTTTGATGGGCTCTCCTAGGATGGTGGATGCAGTTGTGAAAATGTCACCCTTCTTATCACCACTCTAATGAAAATCACATCTACAAAGGATGAGCACTTCTTTGGTTTTCAATGTTTTTGAAATTTTCAAAAAAAATTTTTTTCACATAGTTAAAGAAAACAAAGTGGACAAAATGTTGGTGCTCAGTATTTGTTAACAGTTGCTTTAAAAATATATGTATATAAATGCACACCTACTTCTTAAGGTTTCTGTACTCTATCAAACAAAATTTGCTCCCAGTAAACTCAGGCCCTGTCCTAACTCACCCATTCTGATAAAATATTTTGAGTTCACAATTTCCAAGGCTTCTTGACAATTTGGTTTGCTTACTTCGTAGCTCCTCTTTCCATAGGGATAGTGACAATTAACTTTTTTGCTGTCATTAGATGCTAACCCAAACACTTCTGTGTTTAAGGTAAATAGAATCCAAGCCCCTTCTTCTATCTGACAGAGGCCCCTATCATAGCTCAAGTTGTTAGAACACCTAGTACTTAAATGGGAGAAAACTGGAGAATAAAATCAGAGCCAATCAAAACAAAAGCTTAAACTTGTCTGTTTAATTAGAAAACAATGAGAATTTCACTGTAGTGGGAGTAAATTGTGTTGATGAAAATGAAAAGAAGGGTAAGATCAGAACAGCAGTGGCAAATTCCCAAAAGACCTAATTCAAATTTTTAAAATGTGGACTTAATTTTTTTCAGAAACTTTAAGTTACCTGAAGAAAAGGATTGCAATTATCAACTACTAGTAGTCTAAGATTAGAGTCAAATAAGCCCAAAACAGTAAAAAAAAAAAAAAAAAAAAAAAAAAATCAGTATATATATTCTTTGTAACTCAGTTACCAAAAGTTTGGGTGCATTTTCTGTAGAATAAGATGGATTAATGTTTTTCTTACTACTACAGCAAAATTCTCTAGCTCTCTTTCTTGATTGAACCCCATGTTGTATGCCAGATCCAAGAGGATTATTTATCTGAACCAAGAAGGGACGTTAATGGGAAAACTGATGAAATTGGAATCAAATGTGTAATTCAAAAAATAGTATCATACCCCTGATAATTTTGTAGTTTTGATAATTGTACTCTGGTTAGAATTAACATTGGGGAGGCTCAGTGAAGAGTATATGAGAACTTCCTATAGTACTTTTACATCTTCAACTATTTCAAAACATAATTAATAAAAATTCTGATAGACTTCCAAAAACAAATGTAAAAAATTAAGTAAAATATTTTAAAGATGAGCTATGCAGCCACATAAACTCATGGAAGAACTTAAATAAATATTGCTGAGTGAAAGAAGCCAGGCTGAAAGGTTACATACTGTGTAATGCTGACTATTTAACAGTCTGGAAAAGGAAAAACTATAGAGAGAGTAAAAAATATCAGTGGTTGCCGAGGGAATAGGGGGAAAGATGGAGGGATGAGTAGGTAGAGCACAGGGGATTTTTAGGTCAGTAAAAATATTCTGTGTAATACTGTAATGGTTGATACATGTCATTCCACATTCTGTCAAAACCCATAGAATGCACAGCATGAAGGGAGCCTTAATGTATACTGTTGACTTCAGCAAGTAATAATGTATCAATATTGGCTTATCAATCATAACATATGTACCACATTAATGCAAGATGTAAATAATAATGAAAACTGGTGTGGAAGAGTGAAGGAGATATGGGAACACACTTTGCTTTCTGTTCAGCTTTTCTGTAAATCTAAAACTGCTCAATAAATAAACTATCAATTTAAAAATCAGATAGATAACAAAAAATAAATTTATACTACTTTATAATAACACTCATTAATAAAATATTCTAAATGTTTTCTGTAACTAAACCTAATGTACAATTATTAGAGCCCTAGAAAGAAATAATAACAGTTCTGGTTTGATATATCATTTTACTTTTTATGTGTCAGTTAAAAAATGAAAAGAAACAGCATTGCAGAGCATTTCTTTTTAGCAATGCTTCTTCCTGATTATCCTAAGTATCCATTCTCATTTACTTTGAACTAGATGAGATATTTCTCTAATATCATTGTAATCCTGTAGGCTTCAGAATGTAATAAAAACTGATATCCATGGATAGCCATTTTAATAGGATAAATTAATTTGAATGGTCTTTCAACTATTCATTTTCTTCTTCTTCTTCTTCTTTGATATCCAATGATGGGAAACACATTATTTTAAAATACTGAGTGCCAGAGGGAGTTTTAATAAACATCATTTAATTATCTACTTCCATGATTATCAAAAAGGAAATGAAGCCAAGTTTACTGACATATCTTCAACTTTATTATAAAAAAAAGAAAACTTTACTTTGTAATACTTATTTATACAGAGAACTGTGTATATTTCATATTCTCATAATTAAGCATGGATATAATTTTATGAATACTTTAAACTTTTTATGGGAAATAAATGCCAGTAATAAGGCATTTTTAAACTCTGGTTTCTCGTATTAAATTATTTGAACTTTCTTTTATACATTCATTGTAGCTGTTAATGAATAGCAGCAGGAGCTAATAAAACTTTCTGAGATAATGAAAATATTCCATATCTGCACTGATCAATACAATAGCTACTAACCACATGTGACAATTGAGCACACTAATGATCGCTAGTTTGACTGAGGAAAATTAAATTTTTAATTTAATATAGTTAGTTTAAATTTAAATAGTATAGAACAGGTATAAAATGAAAGGATTAATGGTTTTGCACTTCTGTGAGTCATATCAATCCTGAGAAATAAATGATATATATATGTAGGTTATCTGTCGGTATAATTGATATTATTCACTTACTGCGGCTGTAGTATTTTGAGGTTTGGGGGTTTTAATTAATGTTGTTAATAAAGGGCACAGGGCTTTTAAATAGATAACCTTGAATAAATTATAGCTATTCAAGATTACCAAGAGATAATAAAACAAACAAGAGTCAGTCTCTTAAAAACAACTTAAATAAGTAAATATTTTAGCTGAGGAGAATGGAAGTTTTCCCAAAGTAAGCAAACTCTTTCCCATGTTAAAAATGGTCAGTGTTTTCCATTCACCATTGCAACAAAAAGAATAAAATATCTAGGAATAAACCTACCTAAGGAGACAAAAGACCTGTATGCAGAAAATTATAAGACACTGATGAAAGAAATTAAAGATGATACAAATAGATGGAGAGATATACCATGTTCTTGGATTGGAAGAATCAACATTGTGAAAATGACTACACTACCCAAAGCAATCTACAGATTCAATGCAATCCCCACCAAACTACCACTGGCATTTTTTACAGAACTAGAACAAAAAAATTCACAATTTGTATGGATACACAAAAGACCCCAAATAGCCAAAGCAATCTTGAGAACAAAAAATGGAACTGGAGGCATCAGGCTCCCTGACTGCAGACTATACTACAAAGCTACAGTAATCAAGACAGTATGGTACTGGTGCAAAAACAGAAATATAGATCAATGGAACAGGATAGAAAGCCCAGAGATAAACCCACACACATATGGTCACCTTATCTCTTATAAAGGAGGCAAGAATATACAGTGGAGAAAAGACAGCCTCTTCAATAAGTGATGCTGGGAAAACTGGACAGGATCATGTAAAAGTATGAAATTAGAACACTCCCTAACACCATACACAAAAATAAACTCAAAATGGGTTAAAGACCTACATGTAAGGCCAGACACTATCAAACTCTTAGAGGAAAACATAGGCAGAACACTCTATCACATAAATCACAACGAGATCCTTTTTGACCCACCTCCTAGAGAAAGGGAAATAAAAACAAAAATTAAAAAATGGGACCTAATGAAACTTAAAATCTTTTGCACAGCAAAGGAAACCATAAACAAGATGAGAAGACAAACCTCAGAATGGGAGAAAATATTTGCAAATGAAGCAATTGACAATGGATTAATCTCCAAAATATACAAGGAGGTTATGCAGCTCAATATCAAAAAAACAACCCAATCAAAAAGTGGGCAGAAGACCTAAATAAATATTTCTCCAAAGAAGATATACAGATTGCCAACAAACACATGAAAGAATGCTCAACATCATCAATCATTAGAGAAATGCAAATCAAAACTACAATGAGAAAAAAAAAAAAAAAAAAAAAACTACAATGAGATATCATCTCACACTGGTCAGAATGGTTATCATCAAAAAATCTAGAAACAATAAGTGTTAGAGAGGGTGTGGAGAAAAGGGAACACTCTTGCACTGCTGGTGGGAATGTAAATTGATACAGCCACTATGGAGAACAGTATGGAGGTTCCTTAAAAAACTACAAATAGAACTACCATACGACCCAGCAATCCCACTACTGGGCATATACCCTGAGAAAACCATAATTCAAAAAGAGTCATGTACCAAAATGTTTATTGCAGCTCTATTTACGATAGCCAGGACATGGAAGCAACCTAAGTGTCCATCAACACATGAATGGATAAAGAAGAGGTGGCACATATATACAATGGAATATTACTCAGCCATAAAAAAAATGAAACTGAGTTATTTGTAATGAGGTGGATAGACCTGGAGTCTGTCATACAGAGTGAAGTAAGTCAGAAGGAGAAAAACAAATGCCGTATGCTAACACATATATATGGAATTTAAGAAAAAAAAATGTCATGAAGAGACTAGGGGTAGGATGGGAATAAAACACAGACCTACTAGAGTATGGACTTGAGGATATGGGGAGGGGAAGGGTAAGCTGTGATGAAGTGAGATAGTGCCATGGACATATATACACTACCAAATGTAAAATAGATAGCTAGTGGGAAACAGCCGCATAGCACAGGGAGATCAGCTCAGTGCTTTGTGACCACCTAGAGGGGTGGGAGGGAGACGCAAGAGGGAAGAGATATGGGAACATATGTATATGTATAACTGATTCACTTTGTTGTAAAGCAGAAACTAACACACCATTGTAAAACAGTTATACTCCAATGAAGATGTTAAGAAAAAATTGTCAGTGATATTTTTAAGGAGCCTCCATACTGTTCTCCATAGCAGCTGCATCAATTTACATTCCCACCAACAGTGCAAGAATGTTCCCTTTTCTCCACACCCTCTCCAGCATGTAGTTTTGATTTGCATTTCTCTAATGATTGATGATGTTGAGCATTCTTTCATGTTTTTGTTGGCAATCTGTATATGTTCTTTGGAGAAATGTCTATTTAGGTCTGCCCATTTTTGGATTGGGTTGTTTGGTTTTTTTTGTTATTGAGCTGCATGAGTTGCTTATAAATTTTGGAGATTAATCCATGTCAGTTGCTTCATTTGCAACTATTTTCTCCCATTCTGAGGGTTGTCTTTTGGTCTCATTTATGGTTTCCTTTGCTGTGTAAAAGCTTTTAAGTTTCATTAGGTCCCATTTGTTTATTTTTGTTTTTATTTCCATTTCTCTAGGAGGTGGGTCAAAAAGGATCTTGCTGTGATGTTTGTCATAGAGTGTTCTGCCTATGTTTTCCTCTAAGAGTCTGATAGTGTCTGGCCTTACATGTAGGTCTTTAATCCATTTTGAGCTTATTTTTGTGTATGGTGTTAGGGAGTGTTCTATTCTCATACTTTTACATGATCCTGTCCAGTTTTCCCAGCATCACTTATTGAAGAGGCTGTCTTTTCTCCACTGTATATTCTTGCCTCCTTTATAAGAGATAAGGTGACCATATGTGTGTGGGTTTATCTCTGGGCTTTCTATCCTGTTTCATTGATCTATATTTCTGTTTTTGTACCAGTACCATACTGTCTCGATTACTGTATTCCTTCAAAAACTACAAATAGAACTACCATATGACCCAGCAATCCCACTACTGGGTATATACCCTGAGCAAACCATAATTCAAAAAGAGTCATGTACCAATATGTTCATTGCAGCACTATTTACAATAGCCAGGACATGGAAGCAACCTAAGTGTCCATCAACAGATGAATGGATAAAGATGTGGCACATATATACAATGGAATATTACTCAGCCATAAAAAGAAACGAAATTGAGTTATTTGTAGTGAGGTGGATGGACCTAGAGTCTGTCATACAGACTGAAGTAAGTCAGAAAGAAAAACAAATACCGTATGCTAACACGTATATATGGAATCTAAGAAAAAAAAAGGTCATGAAGAACATAGAGGTAAGATGGGAATAAAGACACAGACCTACTAGAGAATGGACTTGAGGATACGGGGAGTGGGAAGGGTAAGCTGTGACAAAGTGAGAGAGTGGCATGGACTACATATACTACCAAACGTAAAATAGATAGCTAGTGGGAAGCAGCCACATATCACAGGGAGATCAGCTAGGTGGTTTGTGACCACCTAGAGGGGTGGGATAGGGAGGGTGGGAGGGAGGGAGATGCAAGAGCTAAGAGTTATGGGAACATATGTATATGTATAACTGATTCACTTTGTTATAAAGCAGGAAATAACACAACACTATAAAGCAAATATACTCCGATAAAGATGTTAAAAAAAAAAAAAGGTCAGTGAAATTAATGATTTCAGTTAGTTTGTTATCTGTAAACTCATTTAATTGCAGTTATTCCCATTTATACATTGGCTTATTGAAGTTCAATGAGTTTTAGTAAATCAGGCATTTTTAATTGCAGTTATTCCCATTTATACATTGGCTTATTGAAGTTCAATGAGTTTTAGTAAATCAGGCATTTTTAAGAGTTTTGTTGGGATTTTTACCTACATTAGTTTGGATATAAAGCCCATGCTCTCCTATGCTCTCTCCAATGAAAACAAATTCTCTGAGTAAAAATAATAATACACATAACTCAAGAAAACCTATAGCATTAGTTTGCTAGGGCTGTCATACAAAATACTACAGACTAGATGACTTAAACAACAGAAACATTTTCTCATAGTTCTGGAGGCTGAAAGTCCAAGATCAAGGTGTTAGGAAGTCTGGTTTCTCCGAAGGCCTCTCTCCTTGGCTTGCAGATGACCACCTGTTTCTGCCTCTTCATATGGTCATCCCTAGTGTCTCTCTGTGACCTAATCTCCTCCTCTTATAAGCACACCAATCATGTCAGATTAAGGCATACCCTAATAGCCTCTCTTTAACTTATTCACCTCTTAAAGGCCCTGTCTCCAAATACAGTCACATAATAAGGTATGGGGTATTAGGGCTTCAATGCAAGAATTTTGGGAGGATACAATTAGCCCATAACACCTATGTAAAACTAAACTGTATTATTATTGCTTTAAATATATTAGGAAACACCACTATAATTTTTATTTTATTTATTTTATTTTTTATTTTATTTTATTTTTTTCACCATTTAAACTTTTTATTTTAGTATAGCTGATTAACAATGTTGAGATAGTTTTAGGTGCACAGCAAAGCGACACATCCATACATAAACATGTATCCATTCTTCCCCAAACTCCCCAAAATGAAAAGACAACTTATGGACTGGGAGAAAATATTTGTGAATGATATGACCAATAAAGGGTTAATATCTAACATATATAAACAGGTCACACAACTCAACATCAAAAAAACAAACAACCCAATTAAGAAATGGGCAGAAGAACAGAATAGACATTTTTCCAAAGAGGAACTGAATAAACATTTTTCCAAAGAGGCCCATGAAAAGATGTGCAACATTGCCAATAAGCAGAGAAATGCAAATCAACACCACAATGAGATATAAACTCATACTGCTCAGAATGGCCAGTATGTTCTTTTTTATCAACAAAAAGAACACAAATAACAACTGTTGATGAGGATGTGGAGAAAAGGGAACATTTGTATACTCTTGGTGGGAATGTAAATTGGTGCAGCCATTAGGGAAAAGAGTATGGAGGTTCCTCAATAACTAAAAATCAAACTATCATATGACTCATTCATTCCACTCCTGGGTATATATTCTAAAAAAAACAAAACCACTAATTCAAAAAGATACATGCACCCCAATGTTCATAGCAGCATTATTTACAATTGCCAAGATATGGAAGCAACCTAAGTGTCCATCAACAGATGAGTGGATAAAGAATAAGCGGCATATATATAAATATATATATATGTAATGCAATACTACTCAGCCATAAAAATGAATAAAATTTTGTCATTTGCAGCAGCAACATGGATGAACTTGGAGAGCATTATGCTAAGTGAAATAGACAGACAAAGACAAATACTGTATATCACTTATATTTGGAATCTAAAAAATACAACACACTAGCTAATATAGCAAAAGAGAAGCAGACACACACATATAGAGAACAAACTAGTAGTTACCCATTAAGAGAGGGAAGGGGGGAAGGGTAATATAGAGGTAGGGGATTAAGAGGTATAAACTATCAGGTATAAAATAAGTTACGTGAGGATATATTGTACAACTTGGGGAATATAGCCAATATTCTGCAATAACTATAAATGGAGTATAACCTTTAAAAATTGTGAATCTCTATATTGTACACCTGAAACATATAATATTACTGTATATAAACTATACTTCAATAATAAATAAAGATAAATGTTTTTGTGGATTAATAAAAGTAAGTTATAAATTTGTCTAAATTGATAAAATAAATCACCATCTTAGAATAACTGGATGTTGTTAGTCTAATGATTTATAGGATGTTTAAAAAAGTAAAATATACTTTAAAAGCATAAAAAACTAAATTTCCCATTGTAAAGATGCTTAGGTGACGTATTTAATGAAAAATAAAATGAAGAAGAAAACCTATTTGAATGAAGTTTTCCAGGGTCTGAGAATCCTTGAAGGCAATTTAATCTCTTAATTATTTGAAATATTTTCTGTGGTATTGTTTTTATATTGCTTAATTGCTAAGTAAGAAGAGTGATTTTGCTAGAAGACTAACTCAGTTATTTTCTGAATTACTCTAGATTTTGAAGTGATTCCTGTTGAATTAACATAAATTCACCTAGACCAAGAACAGGAGAATGAGTAAGGATGCAAGAAACTGCAGGTGAATGAGGATCAATGTGACACAAATAAACAGGAGAAAGTGATTGTAAACTAATACCATGAACAACTGGAAAGAGTTGTAGTAACCCTCTGATGGGACAGTCAGTAGGTGGCATGAGGCTTAGGGTGCACCTTAAAGAAAATTTACGTTTCTGAACAGACAAATACAAAATAGGAAACAATTTTGATTTATTTGGTTAAAACATATCCTTACTGATAAGAGAGCACTAAGGAAAAATCAAGCAAGTAGAGACTTTATTTATAATTAAGTGCTTCAATGATTTAAAAATTATTGCAATAATATAAAGCTTTCTGAACAGTGTGTGTATCTTAGGGGCTCCTCAATTTATGTGGGATCCATTGTCTTTTAAATACTTCAAAAATAAACTTTTATAATATTAACTCCTTAAAATTATTGATTTATAAATAAGTACATCAAATCAATCTTATCTAATAGTAAAATAAAAAGAATGAAAAAGCTTAATGTTAGATAAAATAGTCCATTCATTCTTTTGGATAAAAGAAGTCTTTCTATCCTGCTGAAAGTAAATCTTCAGCAAAAAATAGACAGGACTAGCTTGTGCTACTGTTATTTATACCAATATATCACTGATATATACATTTTATATCAATAAGAGAATCTAAGAAATTCCAATAAACTATTAAAAATAAACAATAACTATTTAAAAATAAACTATTTTTAGTTCCCATTTATGTTTCAAATAAACACTTTTAATTAGAGTTCTTGCTAATTGAAATAATACGTTTTCTTAAATCAAAACTACAATGAGGTACCACCTCACACCAGTCAGAATGGCCATCATTAAAAAGTCTACAAATAAAAAATGCTGGAGAGGGTGTGGAGAAAAGGGAACCCTCCTACACTGTTGCTGGGAATGTAAATTGGTGCAGCCACTATGGAAAACAGTATGGAGGATCCTCAAAAAACTAAAAATAGAGTTGGCATATGATCCAGCAATCCTACTCCAGGGCATATATCTGGACAAAACTATAATTTGAAAAGACACACGCACCCCAATGTTCATAGCAGAACTATTTACAATAGCTTGATGTGGAAACAACATAAATATCCTTCAACAGATGAATGGATAAAGAAGATGTAGTATATATATATATACACAATGGAATACTACTCAGACATAAAGAAGAATGAAATAATGCCATTTTCAGCAACATGAATGGACCTAGAGATTATCATAGTAAGTGAAGGAAGTCAGAAAGAGAAAGACAAATACCATATGATATCCCTTATATGTGGAATCTAAAATATGACACAAATGAATATTTATGAAACAGAAACAGATTTACAGACATAGAGATTGGACTTGTGGTTGCAAAGGGGGAAGAGGGAGTGACGGAGGGATGGATTGGTAGTTTGGGATTAGCAGATGCAAACCATTATATGGATAAGCAACGAAGTCCTACTGAATAGCACAGGGAACTATAGTCAATATCCTATAATAAACCATAATGGAAAAGAACACAAAAAAGAATATATAACTGTATATATATATATATATATATATATATATATATATATACACACACACACACACACACACACACACACATATACATATAACTGGATTACTTTGCTGTACATCAAAAACTAACACAACATTGTAAATCGACTATACTTCAATAAAAATAAATTAAAAAAGAATACATTTCCTAAAATATTATAGGAAAATGTTTGCCAAAAATATGATTTCTTAATCATTATTTTAATGCTGTTCTTGCCATTTCTTTCATTTATTCTTCTGGAGACAAATGTTTTAAAAATGCATAATTCCACATTTTGTTCATTTTGTTCCCCAATTTGAACAAATCCTTCATTCTTCCAAGAAATCTACCTAGTATCTGCTAACTCCAGAATCTTTGCTAAACACTGCCAACAAAAAACATTGGAATTTTTTCTAAACATTGATCTCATAGTAATCTAGTGTAAGTAGCAGCTCTAAATTAATGTTACAATAAAATGCAGCACGTAAAATAATAATGAGAAGGAAATGTGGCAGGGAATGGTGCATAGGGAGAATAATCATTTCTCCATCTCTTCTCTTGAGAAATGGAGAAAGTTTTGTATTAAATTTGAGACTTAAAGAATGAGCAGAAAGTTCATTTCAAGTAATGAGAACATTACTTGAAAGGTTCGAAGGTAGAACATCGAAAAATTGTATGTCCTAAAAGGGAAATGTTGGGTGAATTAGTAATGGAGATTGAAGAGGTGATTGAAGTTGAGACTAAACAGTAATTTGGAGGCTGATTTGTCAGTTTCTTTGTCAGTGTGCCAGTTTGGATTTCACCTTGTAGCCATTCAGATAGAGGTTTTAAACAATAAAGTAAAATAATACCAGTGAGGAAAGTTAAAACATTAGAATATATTGGAGTGGGAAGAACCTAGTAGCACAGACCAGTGAAGAGGTATTGTAATAGCCGAGGTGAGAGATAAAGGAGAGAGATTTCATTAACTCAAGAGAAGGAAAGCTGGATTCAAGAAATACCTTTGAGTTAAAAATCAATATGGTATGAACAACAACTGAATGGTAGGAGTGTAACAGAATGAGAAAAAGACAAATATAATTTTTTCAGTTTTGAAAACTGGGTGAATGGAGATGCCATTAACAAAAATAAGAAATAAGGTAATGTGGGTGAGAAACAAGGTGATACAGTAAAAAGTGGCTGGATTTTTAATGTTATAATTTTGAGTTACCAAAAATAAATAGAATATATATATATATATATATATATATATATATATATATATATATACACACACACACATACATACAGATATAGTTGGAGCTTTGGGTATCATTTTAATCGAAGTATAAATTATACAATAAAATTTTATGAATGCTTGAAAAAATATTTGATAAAATGTCTATTCCTAAAGTGGATAATCATGCCTCATAATTTTTTATATATTGAAGAATTTTTTTAATAAGCCCTTTTTATTAGACTTATGCAAGAATAAAACCCATTTTGATACATGTTTAGATTTTCATAAATTCACAAATTCTGAATTTCTGAACTTTAACTTTTAAATCAAATTTGTCTTTCATTAAAATTTAATGTTTTATTAAAATACTTCTTTAATTTTTGTATAATGGAAAAGCTAATAATTTTTCACCATGAAGCCAAAAATTTGACATCTGTGATCTTGAAATGACTAAAATATTTTTTTCTACAAGACTTGTCTTTGCTCTACTACCAGTTTTAACTACATATAATGTTTAGTGAGCTAACTGACCATTCATAGAGTGGATCCTATAATTCATGCTTTGCATAATTAAATAATGAGATTTACTTTTTATAAACATGAGTTTCAAATGTGAAACAATGTTCTTTTACATTTTAGCAGGCAATTTTAAAATTCTTTTTATAGATATATGATGTTCAAAGTAGTAATTTTTTTTTGGTCAAATTCATAATAAATTATGCTAGCCAAAGTGCAGGTTAAATTACTGTCCTTAAACTTTTTCACTACCTATCACCCTTTAAATTCTCTAGAAATAGAAATATGAGGAAGAATGACTACACATCTATGTCATTCAATCATTTATACAGACAACATCTTTATTGGGCTCACCTTGTCTGAAATCATGGCTGCTTTGGGCACATAGTCAGTCATTCATTTCCTTAAATGTTGAAACCGTGAGATTCAGCTCTCCCCTTCTTTTAGTTCCCTGTTGGTAACAAATAATGTCTTTTAAAATTTTTCTCTAATCTCTAAGTGGAGGATCAAGATTTCATATTACAGAACCTGACAAGCCTGCCCACCACCACTGGACACATCCCCCAAATTGAGGCCATATAATATCTGGAAAAATCTGCCCTGCCATGTGTGTGCTGTAGTAATGGCAGGAAGTAATCTTCACACAAAGAGGGATCATACTGCCACTTGAACTATTCTTCTGAGCCTAGTGGCATGGATAGCATTTGCTAATTGCTTACACTAAAACTAGAGTTGGGAAGCAGAATTCCTATCATTCATATTCACCAGTATCCACAAACTTCATAGGGAAAACTATTTTTCTTTCTTTGCACTCTTCTGCATTCTGAAACATTCTGAAAATGTTCTGCTTATCTTCAACCCTGATTCACTTCCCATCTCTCTGTATCTTGTTATATGAAGAGAAGGCACAAATTTATCTTTCTCACTCTTTCCTTTGTCTTCCATGCAAATCACTTCTGATATTAGTGATTTAGGTAGATTCTTCACTTCTTAGCAGTGACTGGCTCCAAAGGAAGGAATGCCCCACCAATTATTGGTCAGATAGGGGTAATTCAGAAAAGAGCTCCAGTAAAGCAGACAATGCAACATTCCTGAAATCATTGAAATGATATTGTCCCAGACTGGAAAGACCACTAGGTCAATAATTCAGGAGGCCTGTGCACAACAGTGGAGAAAAGGATAGCATCAATAATAATTGGAATCATTCATATTGAAAGGAGACTCAATTTAAAGGTAGTACTTATATAAGCCAAGGAGAAGCGAGAGGTTTTTAGTTTAATTCTAAAAATGTTAAATTAAAGATCTTTTAAAAAGTTAGCAGATAAGTTTCATCTCTGATAACAAATTTAAATCATTGTCAGAGGCTGTCTATTATGTATGGAGTAGGATCCCAAGGTCACATTCATCCTCAGAACTAGGTAATGTGACACTTACTTAATCCCTAGTTTTTTCAGGTATATTTATCCTTTTTTTTTATAAAGCAAAGAATACATTTCCTCCCCTCTCCAGGGCATTTGAAAACTTGCTTCTTGGTTATCCCATGCCCAGAATGATGGTAGACACAATTTAGACAATTATTATCTTTTGATTTATGTATGTAAATATTGCACAAACTTTTAATGCCTTTAAAGAAAATCATACAGAAGATAATTACACATTTTATGAAATAAAAGATATATATGAGATGAATTCAAAAAATGAAGTAAAAGAGAGCATCTAAAGTTATTATCCTAAGGCAGCAAGAAAATAAAACCAAATGTTTGTTAACCAATTATATATTTAAATCATCAATTTCAAACCAACTATTCTTTTTGAATACTGATAATCTCCTATTAAAAGTGCAACTAATTTGTATATTAACAGTTATGCCTTTCTCTTGAGAGAGAAGTTAGTTGGCAACATACAGTTAAATGTTGCTCTGATGCAAAAAGACAATAAAAATGGTTTGTTGGGAAGACTGGAAGTTAGAGCTCACTTTGGTTTTGGCCTCAAGTATGTTTTGTAAGTTCTAAATGGAAATCCAATTTTCAGATTCCTGACTTGGAGTTTTTTCAAATATAAGAATAGCATTCAGTAGATAATATTTACTAAGTCCTACACTTATCAATGTATCCCTACAAGCTCCTTCCTCTTATAGTTGCAGTATCTACTAAACTGCTCTTTCAACTTTTTATACCATGCTGCTTTTCAGATTAAAGACTCCATACTGCCAAGGACTAAAGCTCAGGATGCCTTGCATTCTGTGCAAGGGCCCTTTATGTTCTGGCTCACTTTAGATTCATCTCCTAAACTCTTATTCCTTTACACATTGTGTTGCAGCAAAGGTGTAATAAGTTGCACCTCTCTTCCTCTGGACAGGCTTTCTGGTCTAGATGACCTTGTCAGATTCTCTGTCAAATATTTATAGTCTTCTTTAAAATCCCAAATCACCCGTTACCTCCACGATAGACCAATACTGAATGAGTACTCCTCCCTTCCTCCATGTTGTAAGGGAATAATGAATCTCCCTCCATTTTCCAGTTGTTAATCCATATGCACTTTTATATTCTGATTGTAACTTATTTTAATACATTTACCTGGCTGCAAGTCTATCTTTCTTATTAGACAATTAACATTTTTAAAAATAAATTTATTTACTTATTTATTTTATTTATCTTTGGCTTTGTTGGGTCTTCGTTGCTGCACGAGGGTTTTCTCTAGTTGTGGCGAGCAGGGGCTACTCTTCACTGCAGTGCGTGGGTTTCTCATTGTGGCGGCTTCTTGTTGCAAAGCATGGGCTCTAGGGGCACGGGTTTCAGTAGTTGTGGCACAGGGGCTCAGTAGTTGTGGCTCGTGGGCTCTAGACACAGGTTCAGTAGTTGTGGTGCCCGGGCTTAGTTGCTCCGTGGCATGTGGGATCTTCCCGGACCAGGGCTTGAACCCATGTCCCCTGCATTGGCAGGCGGAGTTTTAACCACTGTGCCACCAGGGAAGCCCAACCATTAACATTTGACATCAAGAACTATGATTTACTCATTTAAGTTGTCAGGGACAAAGACAAGGTCTATATGTAATGGATGCTCAATGAATGTTTCTGTAATTAATGTATGTATGTGACCAGTAAAATGTATGTCTATTATCAAGGTTTTGGCTAGCACTTGTGGACTCTGAGTTTGATTTTTTCTCTTGTTAGTGGATGCATTCTGAGTAATTAAAGCAAAAATCTATAATATCTTTTCCCATTATTTTTTTCTTCCTTTCCCTTTCAATTCCCTTTCACCATTCAATTCCCTCAACCACAAAGAATGAGATATATATGAAAATAAAGGTATGTGTGTACATGAATATGGGAACTACAGTGATTTTATAGAAAAGTTATTATTCTTGCTTTTTATATGCAGAGATATATTTCTGTTATATGGACAAATCTTCCTAAAATGAATGATTATTATTTATTTGATATCAAATTAATTTTATAAAAGAATTATATTTTCATGCTCAATCACTGGCATAGCGTCTTCTATTTTTCACTTATCATTCTTCCTTATGTTGTATTTGTGTTTCTTTTGTTTGGCCTAAACTGATGATTTTTTATCTTTATTAAATAATAACCTTCTTTCAAAATATGCCTGCACATCATTATGAAAATATCTCCAATGTCCCTTTAGGGAAGGGAAACTAATGATGTGTTCAGCAACTGTTTGGGATGGTTTGAGCTCCAGTGATACAAGGTTTGCAATCTGAAGCATGACAATGAAGTATTATTCCATTTATTGGACATGTAAGGTGCTTAGTGGTTTTGATCATAAAACAGAAAAAAGAATTGAATCTCTGGCATGAGAAGTATTTCACTTCCGTTTTCTATATGTACAATGGCAGGTGCTTATTATTTGGTAAGAGTCATTTTCTAATGTTATTTTTAGCAGCAGAAGTACTATTCTGACCTCAAAATGCCATGCTTTAAAGGTAGAATGCCATCCACAATATGTTTTAATAAGAGCGATTCACCTTGGAAAAGGCAAGCATCTGTCAAATACCTGGTCATGCACACACTGATCAGAGCTTTCAGCAATGTTTAAAAGTACAGTTGAAGAGGTGGAAAAGGAACTAGATGAGAATGATAATTTCCCTGATAGTGTCCTTACCTTAAATAAAACAAGTAGAAACAAAGTAAGCTTTGCATCGATTCTTTGGTTGCATGTGTTGTAACTACTTAACACTTTCCAATTTTATAGTAAACTGTCCTACCATCGCTTAATTTCTCTGTGACATGTAAACAGCTAGAGATGTTCAGTAATTTTTATTAAACATAAAGAAAGCATACTTTTCACCTCCACAAAAAGCTTAAAATAATTTTAATCACTATTTTTTTCAGTACTTAAGTTTACGGCAGAAAATATGCTAAGCACTTAATGAAGAATAGAAAATTTAAAGAACACCCCACACAAGTTCAATCCTCCCTCATCTTTTGGTGCTAGGAACTGATGAGGAATCCCAGCTTCACAGGATTGGTGGGAGGATACAAAGAGAGACCTAAAAACATGAAAATCATTTTCTCTGACTATAAATTTTTATGTTTAAAGTTCTTGATTAAGAAAATTTATGTGAGTATCCACATTCATGGAATTAGGTTTTCTCCAAGTACTTTTCCCTAGATTTTTATTTCAGATTGGTGGAAAACTTACAATCCTATCACATTTCATTTATTCATTCCAGCAGATGTGCTTAATTTATGGCAAAGCAGGAAGAAGGTACGAGAGCTAAAGGTACAACCTGGGGGTGAGAGGAACACATGGGCCAGGACACTAAGCTAAATTTTAGCCACTGGACTTGTGTGTGGAAATTTTTACTTGTATCTTGAAGTTAAAAAGACAGGAGGTTTCCAAAGATGTATTCAGAATGAAACAAAAATGTCAACAGACATTATACATTTTCGGGCCAAGGTCAGGTCTCCTGAGTTTAGTTAGTAAGGCTAAGGATGAACTTGTGAACTATTGAGGAACTCTGTTCACCTTATTTGCTAAACTGTTTGGTAGAGGTTTACTTTTATTAATTTATTTTTAACTAACTTGAAACTTCATTGAGCAAAACATAAAATTGCTGTCTATAGTAAAGAAAGTATTAAAGACAGCTTTATTAATTTTTATTAATTTGGGGATGTAAAATTGGTTGATAAGCACAATGGGATGCTAAATAATTATTTAAACATAGAATGTTAAAGATGAAAGAATTTAGATAGTCAACACAGGCAAGATTAATCATTAACTTATAAAGAGAGTCTTTGACAGATAAAGTCAAAGAAAAATCATATGATATTAATAAATTTTAAGAGTAGACTCTTTAAAGCAATCTTTCATAATTTCTTCTGGCATAATAAAGGTAAAAAACAGTACCTTAAAAGTGAAATGTAGCATAAAGTTAAGTGCTAATTTTCATGTTCCTCTTTTCCCCAAAAGAGAAGTATAACTGAATTTCAGCATTTAGGCAGAATATTAATTTTTAGTAGCAAAGCTTACCAGCTGTGAGGAGAAGGACATTTTAAATTTTAAATCTTTAATTATGTTGCCTAAAACGTCTATCAGAACATATTAATAATTACAATAGTGACTTATTAAATATAAACAGTGTTATATCTTTTTATATCATACAAAATCTTGTGCCCTAATAATGAGAGCTTGTCTACAGGATAAGCAACCACCTAGAAGATAATTTATGTACAGAAGATATTACATTTTTCTGTCTACAAATTACATTTTCAAAGGTTGTTCTTTGAAGCATTTCAGAATGTGTTTGCAAGTGGCTTGAAAGGACTTAGTCTCAATTTAGGATATCCTTGTTTGAGCCAAGGGAATTCACATATATTTGACAGAACTTCCTGAATAGTAATTGTACCACTTGCTAACACTTTTAAAGTCTCTTAAGTCCTCAAGTACCACAAATGTGTATAGTGTGAAACACTTCCCATCATTCTTATAACATTTCTGACCTTCAGTTTGCTTCCTTCCTGCCTCAGCCCAGATGATTTTCCAAACTCTTCAGAAAAAACCTGAATCGACCTGAATGTTAGATATAGAAGAACTTGTCCACTCTCACCTACAGGAAGACAGAGATATCAGAATCATTCTGCATTTCTAGCAAAATGACCTTGCTTTCTGTTCCTTTTAGATTGTTATCCTATTTTTCCTCAACTTCTTTATTTGCATTTCCTCCTCTGAAATGGGAAAATTCCTCACTGTATTTAATGTTATGGAAGTCCTAAGTGTTACTCCATGTAAGAAAAAGTTTAACCTTGTCCAAAGTGAAAGTGTGAAACAGGTTATGAAAACAAAATGATTGAGATGTGGTTCTGAATTAGGTAGGGATTGCTAACAAATCTGAATTCTGAAAACATGTTTAGGAATATAATTTGAGTCAGTTATCTCATTATATATTTTCCCCAAATGATCTACAAAATTATTTATTAATACAGTTAGGACACCTATACATTTTGAAGTTTAACCCATTCCTCACATCAGTGTAGCTGAAGCCTTGTAAATTAACAGTTTTAAATAATCTGGAGTTCTTTTCACTAACAGCCTAGGTTTTAAATATATCTTATTATTATACCAATGTTGGTTATGAAATTATTTTTTAAATATTACATGGCATATTTTGTCACATGATTTTTCTTAAAATAAAAAATACTTTTCAACTGAGGTATCTTCATTCTGCTTGGCAGTCATTTCTTAACTTATTGATTGAACAAATAATTACTAAATAAATACCATGCTTGATGTGGGTGAGCTACAGATATACACATGAATCTTGTAAAGCTGAAAGGTTTAGGGCAGTTCATATAAAAATGAAAAAGGATATTTGTAGAGATACAGTTTTAATATAATGAGAGATGTACCATGTACTAGTTATATATGAAGGTTCTAACAACATGAAGGAAGGAACAGATACATTAATGAGGAGTAGGAAAATCAGGACGTGAGAAGTGATGATGAAACTGAGCCTAGGAGAATAAGCTTCTCAGTCAGTGAAAGTGGGTGAAGATGTCCCAAAGAGAGCAATTAGCAAGTGCAGAGACTTGCCTTGGTAAAAAGCAACAGTGATTCAGTTAATGGAGAACAGGTGAGACTACAGTGCAGGAGCCACAGGGAGCAGGGAAGAGATTGGAAGGTCATTCACTTCTGTTCAGATATAGAAATGTGTGTGAGATTGACTTCTGGTGATGTCTTTAAATATATTTTGCCTGTTTAGCTTCCTGAGTTGAAACAGCTAGCCCTGAACTTTGGCAAAGCGTGTACTGCCTGTACTATAAATCTGATGACATTGATCATGTCCATAAATCTCAGTCTGTAGAACCTGGTGAAGATGCATAACACAAGGCACCTTCCAAAACCTTCCAAGTAAGAACATATTATAAGAATAAATCCTACAATGGATTTTTAAAATTCATCAAGCTATATAACTTAGTAGATACAATCCTACCTCAAGAAACAAAAAACATCTCAAATAAGCAACCTAACCTTACACCTAAGGCAATTAGAGAAAGAAGAACAAAAAACCCCCAAAGTTAGCAGAAGGAAAGAAATCATAAAGATCAGATCAAAAATAAATGAAAAAGAAATGAAGGAAACAATAGCAAAGATCAGTAAAACTAAAAGGTGGTTCTTTGAGAAGATAAACAAAATTGATAAACCACTAGCCAGACTCATCAAGACAAAAAGGGAGAAGACTCAAATCAATAGAATTAGAAATGAAAACGGGGAAGTAACAACTGACATTGCAGAAATACAAAGGATCATGAGAGAATACTACAAGCAACTATATGTTAATAAAATGGACAACCTGGAAGAAATGGACTAATTCTTAGAAAAGCACAACCTCCTGAGACTGAACCAGGAAGAAACAGAAAATATAAACCAATCAATCACAAGCACTGAAATTGAAACTGTGATTAAAACTCTTCCAAAAAACAAAAGCCCAGGACCAGATGGTTTCACAGGCGAATTCTATCAAACGTGTAGAGAAGAGCTAACACCTATCCTTCTCAAACTCTTCCAAAATATAGCAGAGGAAGGAACACTACCAAACTCATTCCACCAGGCCACCATTATCCTGATACCAAAATCAGACAAAGATGTCACACAAAAAAAGTACAGACCAATATCACTGATGAACATAGATGCAAAAATCCTCAACAAAATACTAGCAAACAGAATCCAAGAGCACATTAAAAGGATCATAAACCATGATCAAGTGGGGTTTATCCCAGGAATGCAAGGATTCTTCAAGATATGCAAATAAATCATGTGATACACCATATTAACAAGTTGAAGGAGAAAAACCATATGATCATCTCAATAGATGCAGAAAAAGCTTTTGACAAAATTCAACACCCATTTATGATTAAAAACTCTCCAGAAAGTAGGCATAGAGGGAACTTACCTCAACATAACAAAGGCCATATATGACAAACCCACAGCTAACATCATTCTCAATGGTGAAAAACTGAAACCACTTTCACTAAGATCACGAATGAGACAAGGTTGTCCACTCTCACCACTATTATTCAACATAGTTTTGGAAGTTTTAGCCACAGCAATCAGAGAAGAAAAAGAAATAAAAGGAATCCAAATCAGAAAAGAAGTAAAACTGTCACTGTTTGCAGATGACATGATACTATACATAGAGAATCCCAAAGATGCTACCATAAAACTACTAAAGCTAATCAACGAATTTGGTAAAGTAGCATGGTATAAAATGAATGCACAGAAATCTCTTGCATTCCTATACACTAATGATGAAAACTCTGAAACAGGAATTATGGAAGCACTCCCATTTACCATTGCAAGAAAAAGAATAAAATATCTAGGAGTAAACCTACCTAAGGAGACAAAAGACCTGTAAGCAGAAAAGTATAAGACACTGATGAAAGAAATTAAAAATGATACAAACTGATGGGGAGATATACCATGTTCTTGGACTGGAAGAATCAGCATTGTGAAAACGGCTATACTATCCAAAGCAATCTACAGATTCAATGCAATCTCTATCAAACTACCAATGGCATTTTTCACAGAATTAGAACAAAAAATTTCACAATTTGTATGGATACACAAAAGACTCTGAACAGCCAAAGCAAACTTGAGAAAGAAAACTGGAGCTGGAGGAATCAGGCTCACTGACTTTAGACTATACTACAAAGCTACAGTAATGAAGACAGTACGGTACTGGCACAAAAACAGAAATATAGATCAATGGAACAGGATAGAAAGCCCAGAGATAAACCCACACACATATGGTCACCTTATTTTTGATAAAGGAGGCAAGAATATACAATGGAGAAAAGGCAGCCTCTTCAATAAGTGGTACTGGGAAAACTGGACAGCTTCATGTAAAAGAATGAAATTAGAAGACTCCCTAATACCATACACAAAAATAAACTCAAAATGGATTAAAGACCTAAATGTAAGGCCAGACACTACAAAACTCTTAGAGGAAAACATAGGCAGAACACTCTATGACAAACATCACAGCAAGGTCCTTTTTGACCCACCTCCTAGAAAAATGGAAATAAAAACAAAAATAAACAAATGGGACCTAATGAAACTTAAAAACTTTTGCACAGCAAAGAAAACTATAAATAAGACAAAAAGACAACCCTCAGAATGGGAGAAAATATTTGCAAATGAAGCAATTGACAAAGGATTAAATCTCCAAAATTTACAAGTGGTTCATGCAGCTCAATAACAAAAAAAGCAAACAATCCAATCCAAAAATGGGCAGAGGACCTAAATAGACATTTCTCCAAAGAAGATATACAGATTGCCAATAAACACATGAAAGGATGCTCAACATCACTAATCACTACAGAAATACAAATCAAAACTACAGTGAGGTATCACTTCATACCAGTCAGAATGACCATCATCAAAAAACCTACAAACAATAAATGCTGGAGAGGATGTGGAGAAAAGGAAACCCTCCTGCACTGTTGGTGGGAATGTAAATTGATAGAGCTACTATGGAGAACAGTATGGAGGTTCCTTAAAAAACTAAACATAGAACCACCATACGACCCAGCGATCCCACTACTGGCATATACCCTGAGAAAACCATAATTCAAAAAGAGTCATGTACCACAATGTTCATTGCAGCTCTATTTACAATAGCCAGGACATAGAAGCAACCTAAGTGTGTATTGACAGATGAATGGATAAAGAAGATGTGGCACATATGTACAATGGGATATTACTCAGCCCTAAAAAGAAACGAAACTGAGTTACTTGTAATGAGGTGGATGGACTTATAGTCTGTTATCCAGAGTGAAGTAAGACAGAACGAGAAAAACAAATACTGTATGCTAACACATATATACGGAATCTGAAAAAAAAAAAAAAAAGTTCTGAAGATACTAGGGGCAGGACAGGAATAAAGATGCCAACGTAGAGAATGGAGTTAAGGACATGGGGTGGGGGAAGGGTAAGCTGGGACAAAGTGAGAGAGTGGCATGGACATATATAAACTACCAAATGTAAAATAGATAGCTAGTGGGAAGCAGTCACATAGCACAGGGAAATCAGCTTGTTGCTTTCTGTCCACCTAGAGGAGTCGGATAGTGAGGGTGGGAGTGAGATGCAAGAGGGAGGAGATATGCGGATATATGTATACATATAGCTGATTCACTTTGTTATACAGCAGACACTAACACACCATTGTAAAGCAATTATACTCCAATACAGATGTTAAAAAAAATCATTTGTATTCAGAACAAAAGATTGTATGCAAAGAAAAATCAAAAATGCAAATTAAGGATAAAAAATAAATAAACGCCCAGTTTGACTTGTTGAGCAATGTGTTTACTGTTCAGCAAGTATTTTTCCATTCCAGCCACATGGAGGAATGACATAGCTCCCTGGTGGTTTGATGTGTCCACATGACAACTCTGGCCAATGAGTTGAGAGCAAAAGTGAGGTATGTTACTTCTATGCCAATGCCTTTATTTACTAGAGTTAGATAATCCAGAAGGTAACCTGTACCCAAGTGAGGCAAACATGGGCAGATGTATGTTCAAAATATGTTGCCCATTTTTTTACTGAGTTATGGGAGTTCTTTATATATTTTATTAACATATTCCTTTAGCCTATAGCTTGCCTTTTCAAAATCCCAATAGTGTCTTTAGAAGAGCAACAATTTTTTTACTTAGAGTCATTTATCAATTTTTAAAAATGTTTTATGAGTTCTGTTTTCTACCTAAGAAAGCTTTATGTATGATAAGATGAAGATTTTCTTCCATCTTTTCTTACTTTTTTCATAGTTTTATTTTAATGCTTATTATCTATGTTGTTATTTTTTGTGTCTAAAGCAAAGTTTAAGGTTCATTTTGATTTTCCACATAAATAAGGAAATATTTATAAAATTCTGAGGAGACTACCTTTTCTCCACTGAATTATATTGGCAGTTTAGTAAAGAATTCAATTGACCATATATGTATGGGTCTATTTCTGGATTGGAATCTTTTTTATTGTTCTATATTTCTAGTCTCACAAATTTCAACTTGTGTACACATCCTTTAATTTATTCCTGAGTATTTGAGAATTTGGATTCTATTATAATGGTTTTATTTTTTCTCCAGTACTATTGAGATATAATTGATGTACAGTACTGTATAATTTTAAGGTGCATAGCATAATGATTTGATTGACATTCATCATAAAATGATTACCGCAATAAATTTAGTGAACATCCATCATCTCATACAGATACAAAATAAAAGAAAAAGAAAAAAATATTCTTTCCTTGTGATGAGAAATCTTAGGATTTATTCTCTTAACAACTTTCCTATATAACATACAGTGTTGTTAATTACGTTAATCATGTACATTAATTACATCTGTATCTTATAACTGGTCTGATTATTTTAATTTAATTTACAAATATTTTAAGTATATAGAACTATGATTGGGTTTTGTGTATTGACCTTAACCCCACAATATTTTGAAATGCATGTATTATTTCTAGTAGTTTTCTTGTAGCTTCTTTAGGATTTTCTAAATAATGGCTCATATCCTCTGAAAATACAGATAATTTTCTTTCTTTCTTTCTTTCCCAAAGTAATGGCTTTCTTTTTTTTTTTTTTTTCTCTTACACTACGATAAAATGTTGAAATGAAGTAGGGAAAGTGGGCATTCTTATTTCTTTCTGATATGTTTTTTCAGCATGGGGAAGTTTTTAATCTTGCTCCTTTAAGCATGGTATTTTAAATGAGTTTTTTTAAAAAACTTTGTTTCTTTGCTTGTAAGTGTCATTAATCAGATTAAGGAAGTTGTCTTCTATTACTACTTTGCTGAGATTATTTATCTTGAATAGTTGCTGAGTTTTTCTGCATTTATAAAAAAGATTATTTTTCCATCTCTTTAAAAAATGGTTAATTACACTGACTAATTTTCAATGTTGAACCAATTTTGCACTCCCTAGATAAAGCATTCTTCACCATAGTAGTATACCTCTTGTCTTGTCAAGGCAGAAACCAATGAAGAGACATCTTTAAATTAAAGAAAGAAACTCAACATACAATTCCATGCCAACTGAAATATTCTTTAATATATGTTTAACTTTTCTAACATTCTTCATTTTCTGTGTTAATACAAGTTGGCAACCGCTATCATTTTATTTTAATCCACAGAAATTTGTCAACATTTTTTATAGTTCAGAACTGCTGGTGAAGATTTTTCTTTTTTTTCTTTAACTGAGAATGTGTTCATTTCGCTTGGCTAGAATTCTATGTTGAAAGTTTCTTTCTTTAATTTACAGTTGTATCGTCACTGTCGTTAGCCTTGACAGTACAAGAAACACTATTAATATTAATAAACCTCAATAAAGCTGTTTAAAAGGTTACCCATAAAATAATGGATAATGTTTATTTAGAGAACAGTGGACAGACATACATATGAGATATATCTTTAGGTGCATATGGAGTCTTGGAGGGGACGTTTGCTCCAAACTTTTGAAAATGTTTTTTGTTTGTTAGTACTTTTTCTCCATCACATGCATGAAGAAAAATCAGGCTCATAATGTTGCTTTTTTCTTAATTAGATTTTGGTGCTTGTGAAGCTAGTGGAGTTCTATGTATTGAGTATTGGAATGACTGCCAAGGAGGATAAGTTACCCCAAAGTATTCTAACTACAGCAATAATAAACAAAGGATAATTGCTTTAATATTTTAATAGTCTATTTTTATATTGTCTTTATCAGCATGTGTAAGAAAAACAGCTATTAAAAAAACTGTAAGAACCAAAAATGACTAATAGATCTAATTATAACTCAAGGAGTCAAATGAACTGCTTCAAAGGGGCAAATAGAACAACAAAGTGGCAATTATAAGCATAAGCTTACTATGCTACTTCTAGGATTACTCTTACAAAAGAATTCCATTTGGTGAAGTATATCTAGATTCCTTTGAGCATATACTTAGAATAGAAGCAAACAATTCAAATCACTATAAGCTTTTTATATAAATATTTATATTAGAATAGTTCTAGATTTACAGAAAAGTTGCAGAGATAGTACAGAGAGTTCCCATCTACCCACTATGTGCAGTTTTCCCTATTACTAATATTTTAAATTCATTTGATGCATATGTACCAACTAATAAGGCAATACTGATGTTATTATTAACTAAAGTACATACTTTATTTGGATATGTTTTTAGTTTTCTGTCGCAGGATCTCACCTACTATTTCACATTTTATTTAGTCTGAAGTTGTTGTCATGATTAGACAGTGGTTATGGGTTTTGAGAGGAGGACAAAAGAGGTAAAGTGTTATTCTCATCACATCATATGTAGGGTACATACTATCAACACAGAAAAATTAAAAAATGCTATTTATGTTATTAAATTCCATTCACTTCCAAATCAGTTAACACTTGGGTTTTCTTGCACATAATACTTATTTAGTCTCTATCTACAGAAGGTGGAGGCAGGGTGGATAAATATTTTCCAAGACAAGTAGCACAGCTTTATTTTGAAAATTGTAATAAAACTACTTGAATTACCTCTATAACATGTGTTATTTTAAAACTAGTAAACAGGGCTTCCCTGGTGGCACAGTGGTTGAGAGTCTGCCTGCTGATTCAGGGGACACAGGTTCGTGCCCTGGTCCGGGAATATCCCACATGCCGCGGAGTGGCTACGCCCGTGAGCCATGGCCGCTGAGCCTGCGCATCCAGAGCCTGTGCTCCACAATGGGAGAGGCCACAACACTGAGAGGAGCACATACCGCAAAAAAACAAAAATTCTAGTAAACAATTCTTTAGCAAGCATAAATTAACCTCTTATTTTCATTGCTATTATTGTTTCATAATTTGTTTAATTTAATTTTATTTGTATATTCTATGGAAATTCTCTAGGACAATGCTTAAAAAAGCAATGTCTTAGTGCATGGCAGAAATATTGATCTCCAATAAGTTCTTAGTCTTAAGGCTTAGAAACATCAACAGAAGCATCTGGACAGAGGTTGGTTATCTGGTATTGTGGTGAGACTGGTAGATTGGCATTGTCTAACCTTCATTATTCAGGTACCACTGGACATTTGGTATGGTGTTTGACAATGTTAAATACCGTTTTGGAAAAATAAATTTGCCTGGAGTTAAGTGGATTGTAAGCTGAAGAATAACACATAGAAAATAAAATTAGTTGCTGAGGGGACTTATCTTCTAAAAATTATATGTGTTCTTTTAACTCTTTGAGATTTTTAAAAGTGGGGATCATAAAAGTTTGTTTTAATCTGCATTTCTATGATGACTACTTGTTTATTTATCTACATCTCATTGATCATTCATAAAATTTTTAACCCTCTGTTGTGTCATTTCAAGCATTCTTCTCATTTATTGTGTTTTTGTTTATCATTGATCCTAGGTCATATTAGTTAAAGCATACCCAATTCCATCCAGATATTATTCTTGACAAAACTTAATGAGAAATTAAAAACTGTTTCATTTATTTGGATTTTATATTTATTTGCATTTCTATACACTAACAATGAAAGATCAGAAAGAAAAATTAAGGAAATAATTCCATTTACTATCATTTCAAAAAAAAACAAAATGCCTAGGAATAAATTTACCCAAGGAGGCAAAAGACCTGTACCCCGAAAAGCATAAGATGCTGATGAAAGAAATTTAAGATGACACAAACAGATGGAAAGATATACCACATTCTTGAATGGAAAGAATCAATATTGTCAAAATGATATACTACACAAGGCAATCTACAGATTCAGTGCAATCCCTATCAATGGCATTTTTCACAGAACTAGAACAAAAAATTTAAAATTTGTATGGAAATACAAAAGACCTCAAAGAACCAAAGCAATCTTGAGAAAGAAAAATGGAGCTGGAGGAATTGGGCTCCCTGACTTCAGATTATACTACGAAGCTACAGTCATCAAAACAATATGGTATTGTCACAAAAACAGACATATAGACCAATGGAACACGAAAGAAAGCCCAGAAATAAACTCACACAACTATGGTCAATTAATCTATGACAAAGGAGCCAAGAATATACAATGCAGAAAAGACACTCTTCAATAAGTGGTGCTGGAAAAACTGGACAACTACATGTAGAAAAATGAAATTAGAATATTCTCTAACACCATACACAAAAATAAACTCAAAATGGATTAAAGATCTAAATGTAAAACCAGATACTATAAAACTCCTAGAGGAAAACATAGGCAGAACACTCTTTGACATAAATTGCAGCAATATCTTTTTAGATGTCTCTTAGAGAAATGGAAATAAGAACAAAAATAAACAAATGGGACCTAATTAAACTTAAAAGTTTTTGCATAACAAAGGAAACCATAAATAAAACAAATAAGAAAATAATTTTGTTTTCAGCATAATTTCTTTCATCTTTGGACTTGAAAGGGATTTGATCGTTTCAGTTTTAATTTTCCCCAGAAAATTTTATAAAGAAATAGTCAGATTTTGTTTATATTCACATCACTGGCACTTTTTATTGGAAATTTTACATTGCCTTTCAGTGTCATTCTAGAATTTTTGATGAGCTATACTAGACAATTGGATTGGGTATGATTTGGGCAAAAATAGAATGTGAATAATATTTCATATTTATATCGAAAGCTCTTTGAAGTTTATTGAATTATTCTTTAGAACCACTTCTTAGCTTCTGAGTGCAAAAATTATACTGCTCATGCCTACTGCCGTACCCAAAGGAGGGTTTATTGTTATTAGGAACTGACCTTAGGAAAGTGGGCAAAGACTTCCTTAAGAAACTACTGAGCTCCTTTACAGAGAGAAAGAGCCAGACCCCAGTTAATAGTTAAGAGTAATGGGTCAAAAAAAAGACACAAAGTATTAAAGAGAACCTTAAATTTCTATTTATGTTTTTAAATGTTGAGAATGCTCCATTAGAGTAGCAATCCTCTCTCCACCAATTCACTCCAAGGAAAGAGGTATATCTCATCTTATGGGTGAGTCTGAAAGAGAAACACTAAGCAAACATGGTTAAACCCCTTCCTATTCCTTCTTCTGTTTTAGTATGTGACTGTCTGCAGAGAGCGTATGTTGTTGCTACTTCACTAGTTTAACTTTTACAAGTCCAACACACCTCCTATCTCCCTTGGTGATATCCAGCTTTGCCTTTAGTACAGTAATTATGGTTATTCACTTTTGAGTGCAGTTTTCCAAAGCCATTTGGCCAAAGCTAAGCCATTACCATCCCTATGGCTTTACCATTAACAAAGGTGATATCTTGATCACCTTCTGCCAGTCTCTTTTGCTAATCTCTCTTTTAGTTATGAACCCAGTCAAGGAACACAGCTGTCAATTACCAACACCTCTAATACTCTAAACGGTATAGTATGTTGTAAATGTTCTCTGATAATTTTAATTCTTGTTCACTCATACAGTGCCATTTTCCAATGGGTCTTTGTTGTTTCTTTTTAAAGAAGGGTTACATGAATGTACCTTAAAAATAGTCTGAAAACTACAGGAAGGATGAATTCGGATTTAATTCATTTATTTGAAGTTTGTAGCAGAATGAGATCTTCTTTGACCTAGTTCTATGACTGTATGTATTTATTACACACTGCTTTCCCTTTTCTACTTCCATTCTCTATACAGCAACCATAGACTTTTTAAGACAAATTCCTTGCTTAAAAACACATGCTGTTTTTCCCCCTGAACCTAGGATAAAGACCGAAAAACAACATTGGCTACAAGGTGCTAAATAAGCTGGTCCCTGTGAAACTCTGCAGACTGAGCCATTGCAATCTTCCCCCTTGGTTCTGTATTCCAGCCATATCAGCATTCTTTCAAAGTTCCAAGTGTTTCCCATGCAATCCCTACCACAGAATTTGTGCAACTGTGGATGGTTCTTTTCCCCAGAATAATCTAATATTTCCTCCCTCTTCCACATACCCTTCTCCAATATCACCTACTTAACACTAGCTTTTTTTGTGTGTGTGTGTGGTACGCGGGCCTCACTGTTGTGGCCTCTCCCGCTGCGGAGCACAGGTTCCGGGCGCGCAGGCTCAGCGGCCACGGCCCACAGGCCCAGCCGCTCCGCGGCATGCGGGATCTTCCCAGACCGGGGCACGAACCCGTGTCCCCTGCATCGGCAGGCGGACTCCCAACCACTGCGCCACCAGGGAAGCCCAACACTAGCTTTTGATGAAAATATTAATCCTGAGGGTTATGGTAAGCCACAGCAAACTGTGATCCTCTTGTTTGTCGGTGTGTGTGTGTGTGTGTACACGCATGAGTATTTCTACTTCACAGATAATGTATATACATAATAAAAGATATATACACATACATATATGTGTGTATAGCATTGCTGCTTTTGTTTATTTGTTGTTGTTCTGGTACATTTGATTAAAGTCTGCCTTCCCCAGGCAACTGTAAGCTCCATGAGAGCAAGGACCAAGTTAGGTAAGTTAGATTTTCTCACTGTTTTAATTGCCAGTTCCTAGCAGAATGCCCAAAGCTTCTGGACTCCTATTGAATCTTGAATAAGTGAATAAATTGCCTCATCTGTTTTATATTCTTTATTACTGTAAAGGTAATTTCCTATGTATGTGCCTGCATACACAGGAGGGTTTTGATGATTTAGACAATCTGTAAATGCTTAAAAACTTAATGAGAGAATAAAATATATGCCAGATGTTTCTTCCATTTGGCAACCGTCTGGACTCTGAAAAAAATCTTTTAATAAAGGGCTTTGTGTTTCCTCACTCTATAGTTTTACTCTTAACTTTTCTTCAAAAATTGTTACAAAAAGATCATGATGAATCTAGAGCTATCTAGTCCCAAAGGGGAAAAAAAAAATCTTAAATTGGATTAAAAGTTAATGAAATATTTTACTACTGCATTTTACCATAGCATTTGCAAGTTTTATCTGAGCATCCTAATAATTTAAAAATCACTCTCCTCATCTCAATCAGTGAAAGGCTATGAAAAAGTTCTCATTTTATGATCCAGAGAGTCTCATGCAAAAGAAAATAAATTAGGTTATAAAAGGAAGGTAATGTATAACTTGCCTAATGGTCTGTAATCTGTTAAAAGTACAGCTGCCGTTGGGCTGTTTAACAGGTGCTATGATAATGGAGCATAACAAACACGTTAGGCTTTGTAGTGCATTTACTACCTTTTAAACAACTGGGCTAATTTGGACAGGGTTAATGGATGAGTTCAAATGACACTTTTGTAGAAGTTCTGTGATTATATTGTGCAAATTTGATTAAAAGTCTAATCTTAGGAACCAATTCAGCTTTAAAATGAGTAGAATACAATTTTTAATATTCTGGTACTGCAGTCTAATGATATTTTCTCCATATATAGCATTGTACTTTGGAATGAGGATTATCCCTCTCATAGTATTCTGGAAGTCTCCACCAACAGAAAACTGTGACTGAACATTCCAGTAGTTCTACCATAGTAGCCCATGTACTCTCTGAAAATGGGCATAAATCCCTGCCCTGAAACTATCAGAGCAAAGAATTTGGGTTTTTCCTATCAAGCAATTAACCACACATGTTACTTAAGCAACTTTGAGTAAAGTTACAGAAATTTACATGCAGCTTTAAAGCCAATTGCTTAATAAATGAAGGAATTTTTTCTGAGATGACTGACTCAATACCAGAATATGTGGACCAGAGGCAGGGATTTTGAGGGAAAAAAAAAAAAAAGAAACATAAGTAACAAAACCATATATACTTTGGCAAATTTGCTAAACTTCAAGAATAAAGAATGGATACAAGGGTTATTAAGGGAAAATAAGAAAAATATTAAGTCACCTGGAATAGGCAGTGATACTGTAGGCATCCAAAGGATAATGTCAAGGGAGGCTTCAGCTTGAAGAGTCTGCAATTCAGAAGATAAGAACTGTCAAAAGGAACAAATTTAGGAATCATTAACAGATATATTTTGAGCCATTTGAATAGGTAACCTAAATTTAAAATATGCACAGCAAGAGGTGGACAAAGGCCTCAAATCAACTACTGAAGAGCAGTTACACATAAATATAGACAGAAGAGGCAGCAGGGAGGCTGAAAAAGGAGAGGATAGTTCCATACAACAAAAACAAAAATTGTGGTGTCATGGAAACCAGTGGAGTAAATGTTCTAAGACATGAAAACAGAGTGTTTTAAGGTTCTATTAAGGAAATAACATGCCCATTACACATGAGAGTGTTGGCTGAGTTGTAATGGTAGAAGCATAATTGAAAAGGGTTAAATTATAAATTGAGACTGACTTCCCTGGCAATATGTAAGCTGGATTGACTAAAAAATCAATTGCATTCACGACTCATGACCTAAAATTCTATATCTAGTAAATCAGACATCAATTAAATCCATGGCTGAAATTTGAAGAATGTAAGGGAAAAACTTATGAGAACAGAGATTAAAAGAAAACTGAAATTAACTTAGCAAAATAGCACTCACACTCAAATTAAACTTTATCTCATTAAAACACCTAGAGTGATGGTCTGAGGATACAACTTAAAAAGTTGGAAAAATAACTACAGGTCAAACTGAAAGAAAGGAAATTAAAGAAATAATAAAGACAAGTACAAAAATTCTAAAAAGAAACACAAAACAAAGGTATCGTAAAGAGAATCCACAATAATAAACTTCTATTAAGATTGACGGAGAAAAAGTATAAAGAATTATGAGAATGCAAAATATAAAAAATTGGTAATGACTACAGATATATAAAACATTTACATTTTAAAATAAAAAACATGGCAATAAAATAGAAAACTTGAATAATTTTCTAGAAAAATACAGCCTATCAAACTGATCTGAAAAGAAATAGAATACATAACTAGAACTAAAATAACTTGTAAAAATTTGCAAAAGTAGAAAATAATACACACACACAAGGCCCTTTAGCTTTAGTGTTCAGCTATTCTCAACTTTCCAGAACAGTTTTTATCTCTATATATCTATAGTGCTATCTATATCTATATCTATACCTATATCTATATCTATCTTATATAAACTATCCTTAAGAAAAAATATATTTAAGAAGGAATTCTAGCCATTTTTTTTCTTTTTTCTTTTTTTTTTTTGTGGTACGCGGGCCTCTCGCTGCTGTGGCCTCTCCCATTGCGGAGCACAGGCTCAGCGGTCATGGCTCACGGGCCCAGCCGCTCCGCGGCACGTGGGATCTTCCCAGACCGGGGCACGAACCCGTGTTCCCTGCATCGGCAGGCGGATTCTCAACCACTGCGCCACCAGGGAAGCCCTCTTCTAGCCGTTTAAAATGTTGGTGTAATCTTGAAATCAAACCTAACCAATGACAACCAACATGTAATTTTAGGCTGATCTAATGAATATGACGCACTCATAAATTTTAAAATCCACCAACATCTGTAAATTGCATTGTAATCAACTGAGGTATACTTTAAGAATGGAAGGGTTAACATTAGGAAATAAAAAAGGTAATCATATTAACAGATTAAATGATGAAAGCTTATGATCATCTCGGTGAATGCAGCAATTAATTTTAAACATTTTATAGCCATCAGAGGAAAAATATAAAAGTAAATAATTCCATAGCATAAGTGCCATCTACAAGAAACCTCAAGCAGCATCAGTGGCAACAGCTAATTTAACGGGAAACAGAAAAACAGAGAACAGTTAAATGGATCTGATAGTAATCCTAGAATCATAGTAATCCTAGTAATCCTAGTAATCATATTTTTGACAAAATTTTGAGCCTTGTTCTGAGTGCCTTCATGGGCTCCATTTCATCACACAGAGACTTCTTGTACAATATGACATGATGCTGGTGGAGTCGTGCTTATTGTATAAGATTCAAATATTAGAATTTGGTGAGGGACCAAGACTCTCATTGAAGCTCACACAAGGCCTTCATTCACCAGATCTACAGTTTTCTTTTCTGTTATATAGATTAAAACAGGAGTAATTGGTCTAACCAACATTTTGGATTGTTAAAAGTTATAATTTCATTTAGTCCCTGCAAAAACATCCCTGATGGTCACACCACTCTTAGGCCTAACCTGACTTTAAAGACAACTGTTCTTTGTAGTTGACACTTTGTTACCTGGCTTTGGCACTGCAGGATGCCAACAGCACCAATGAAATAAAAAATCCCATCTCAACGGCAGCATATTCTACCTTTATTCCCAAACTACAGAGGAAAACACCATAGCACTTTTCAAATATGCTGAATCTGTCTTCAAAAGTGTTTTCCAAATGCCTTGGATTAAGCATCTATGTTCTGTGTCTTCTTTTATGCATTTGAATAGTAGGTAAGCAGGTTATGAGGAATCTCCTTTATATTATTTATACTATTTCCATAGTTACTTTGATAATTTATTATCAAGCCAAGGAATTTCTGGCATCTCAACTTCATTTAAATACACATCACTGAATCCAGGTTATAGGCCACTAATCAAAAGCAAACTACAGTTATAGCCATTTATGGCTGTTTGAGTTAGTATATTGATTGAAACAAATCTCTATTCAGTTCACCGGAATCAATATGTTTAGCCAGTATAAAAGCATCTCCCCTTACGTATCTAACACAATATGTATACGTCCTCATACACATTCTTAAGTTCTTACTGTTATAAGTTGACAAAATATTTGAACACTTCTACTGTATAATCTTTTCCTTCCAGTTTTTTTGAGACATAATTGACATACAGCACTATATGTGTTGAAGATGTATGTCATAATGATTCTACTTACATACACCATCAAATAATTATCACAATACGTTTAGTGAACATCCATCATCTCATATAAACATTAAAGAAATAGAGAAAAAACAGTTTTCCTTGTGATGAGAACTCAAGATTTCCTCTCTTAGCAACTTGCATGTATAACATGTAGCAGTGTTGATTATAATTATCATGTTGTGCATTACATCCCTAGTACTTATTTATCTTATTGTATAATCTTTATCGTTCAAGTTTCTGATACCCTAAAGCATAAAGGAAACTGATTCTAGGTATTGATCTGGAGCCTATGAAGAGTGAAAGGGGAGAGGTATCAGGAGAAAGTACATTACTTTGCATGGAAACATTTCTGGTGTAATTTTATAAAAGGTAAACACAGCCTCCATATTTCAAGAAGTGGAAAAATTTACTGCTTTTGCTGGCAGGGAGTCTCAGTGAGATTTGAGAGTTTTTATTACCTGGAGTTACTCCAACTCTCCCAAGTTTCCCACATATTTAGACCTAAGTTTTACCTTTGCTTGGCTAGGATGAGAATTTTAAACCTAAATTTTTATTAAATCAGATCTGCAACTACGAGATATAAGGTACATTTAAAGGAGTCATAGGAGCGTTTTGATTCTCTGACAAAGATTTGAACTTATAATTTAAAATCTTTAGACTCTCATTTCATTATCTTTCCCAGTTAGAAGGAATCGGCCACTCCATTGTCTTGAATTTCTTATGACCTCTAAACTGTCCTATGATAGTATCTACTTTCTCTTCAGAAGATTTGCCTTCTCTCCACCCATCTTTCCAGGTGACTTCAAAAACAATTTTAAACAAGAACTGTGACACAATGTTTCCTCTTCTAATTCTAATCAGAACTTCACTGCCTTTCAGGTTAGAAAACCAATTCCTCATTCACATTGCCTATGGACTCTAATGTCTTAATTGTTGCATGAGTTCTTAGCTGCAGAAAGGAAAATCCATCCTAGCTAGTTTAAGATGACAAGTATTTATTTAAAGATATAGACCAGAGAACAAGACTTAGATTATACACTGCAAGAAATAGCCAGAAGAAACACTAGTGGCATTGTTATAACTCCTGTGTTGCAGCACCAGACAGTAGTCGCCTATGATAATAAAGATCCAAGTTCCAGGATATCCATCATGGCTCTTTCAGAAGACGAAGAACCAAAGGACACAAACTCCCCACACTGGTTGATTTGATCATATTTCTCTCTTCTGCCTGTAAGTCTCATGTAAGTGCATCTACATGTAGAACCTTAGCTTCAGAGGAGTTTGGGAAAGTCATTTTGTTTGTTTTTTCTAACTTTCTAGCCTCTAGAGTACATGAAGTCAAGGTAGAAGGAGGATAGAATGAAGACTGAGAGAATTTAAACAAATATTAAATATGTCCAGCTTTCTCACTTTAAATATGGCTATGATGTATAAGCCTTCTGGTATGACTTGAATGCAAACCATCTGTCTTTAAAAAGAAAATGATGAGGAAGAATATGATTAATGACTTAACATTTCAGTTTACCAGATAAAGCACTTTTCCCTCAGTTTGCCTCCAGAGAGTATTTGGTATTCATTTTATAACACAGTTGGAACTAAATTATACCAAATGCAAAAGTGTACAAATCAAAATAGTATGAAATATGTATGACCAATTACAGCCCAAGAAAACTTTTGAAAGTATAAACTACTTCTGCAATGAATGATGTGTTGCATATGCAATTAATTATACAGTACATTTTATTTCAAAATAAATGCTAACATAATTCTCTATGCCCTGAAATGAGAAAAAAAAATCTTCCATTCATTCAGCTGTCAGTATAAAACACTCGATAATGACTTATTTCAAAATTATATACATTGTTTAGGGCAATGGTTTTCTGGCAGGAAATTAATAATGAGCTAATTTAAGAAAGTGCTCTAAATGATTTAAAGAACTTTGTCTGCATTATCCGTGGTATTTTGCCACTTTGCTTATAATCCTTTATATGTTGTACTAGGACACCAAATGGGATTATTACTGACTTAATTCTGGATGTCCCAAGAGAACAGGACCTTGAGGTTATGACCCCCCATGTTTGTGTGTTTCCAGACCACTTGCAAAAGGATGAGCAAAAGGGTGTTCAAATATTAGTTCTGCAACCTTTAGGCTCTCATCTTCGAATGTGTAAAAGTGGAAAAGTGGAATAGGCAAATAGGCAGAGAAGTTATTTGGAGGGAATTGTTAGTACAGTGTGTGACCCCTTTCACAGCAGATGTAATGATGCTCCCACCTCTTCTGCAGCCCAATAAAAGGAGTTTCAGGTGACCATTCAGAGAGTTTGACCTATTTCCCTTAATAGCTGGAGAGAAGAAGAATACAATGGCTGATTCTGTAGACAGACCTAGAAACACCTGAAAGCCTAAGAAGATGCTGAATGACCATCTAATTGACTGAGATGGCTGTGTAGGAGACAAAGGATATCAGGGTATATTCCCTTTAGAAATAGGCAACAAAGAGAAATGTCTTAAAGGGATTTTTCCAAGACAGTTACCTGGTGAAACTCCAAAAAAGAACATCTGTGTGAGGTCTACTAGCATAAACCAGATATTGAGAACAGAGTGCTAAGCAGTCAGGAGAGGGAGAGACATGTTAAGGAATCTACAGAGCAATGATCTATAGTGATAGTCTCTGAAAAGTCCACAAATTCAACCAAAGGAAATTTAGCTGTAAATATCTCCCTTGACTGTAAGAAAACAACACAGGTTCATATCACTGTCAATTAAAATAAATCATTTCCTGACTCTTACTTTTTCTCCCAGTTACTCCTCACTCCGGCCCTGGAGAAATAAGAAAATGAGGCTGAAATACTAAGAATGAAGTTGGATGTAGAAGAAAAGCAAGATTTATTGACCAGAACGAAAGTGATTACACTTTCTCTTCCTGTTTTAGGCTTCTTTATAAGAAGCAGCCTAAGCTGAGAGAGAAGAGATGCTTTAATTTTAATAAAGCTCAGACACGTGACTGTATATTGGACTCACCATATAAGTCTCCACAGCTATCCATTTAATTATAGACTGAATGTTTGTGTCCCCCCAAAATTCATTGAAATCCTAACTTCCAGTGTGGCTGTATTTGGCGAAGGGACCTCTAAGGAGGTAACTGATGTTAAATGAGGTTATAAAGGTGGGTCTCTGATCCAATGGGATTACTGTCCTTATAAGAACAGACATCAGAGTGCTCACTTTCTCACTCTCCCTACACGCACACAAAGAGGTCATATGAGCACACAGGGAAGGTGGACATTTGCAACCCAAGGGAGAGCCCTGTTAAAGAAAAAACTATTCATGACACTTGTTCAAATTGGCAAGGCAGACTTTATTCAAGGAGGCACTAATGCCATACATGTAGGGACAGCTGCAATGGAATTTTGAAGTCAACTCCATATATAGCATGCACAAAGTGATGGGGGTCAGAGATGAAAAATTACTAAGAGAAACATCAAGAATAAAGGAGATTTTGGGTTGAGTGACCTAACAGGGTTCTTGTTGAAGGCAGGCCAGGGTAATCAGACATCTCCTGGGGTATAATCAAGGATAAGGAACCCGATTGGATATTGAGGATGATCAGATATTGAGGGTAGGGCTAGGCATCTGGTTAAACTGACTTAGTAGGATTCTTGATAAAACTGAACACAGAGATAAACATGGAAGTCCAAAGATCGGGCTTAGTTGAAAGAGTTCAGAGGAACCTGAGTAGGATTTGGTCAATGAAAGAATCTTTGTCAGCTCTCACCAGACACCAACCCACCTGGCACCTTGATCTTAAACTTCCAGTCTCCAGAATTGTGAGAAAATAAATCTCTGTTTCTTAAGCCACTCAGTCTGTGGTATTTTGTTATGGCAGCCTAGAAGACTAGTACATGTCTATTGACTTTTTTTTTTTTTTTTTTTTTTTTTTTTTCCTTTTGCAGGCCTCTCACTGTTGTGGCCTCTCCTGTTGCGGAGCACAGGCTCCGGACGCACAGGCTCAGCAGCCATGGCTCACAGGCCCAGCCACTCCACGGTATGTGGGATCTTCCCGGACCGGGACACGAACCCGTGTCCCCTGCATCGGCAGGCGGACTCTCAACCACTGCACCACCAGTGAAGCCCCTCTATTGCCTTCTTTGTGTTAGATTTTCCAGGGAAGCCCCTCTATTGACTTTTTGTGTTAGATTCTCCAAACACTGTAACTTTCATATTTTAACTCATTAACATTATGTCTGTTTTTGCTCATCTACCAAGAAATTTACCTTACTACAATGTGTATAATATTCATATTGTGTAAAAATTTACAAAGGATAATCAGTTCAGTTCAGAGGTCACTGTACATAGTAGGACTGAAGCAAATTATCAAATGCAAAGCAAACCTTTATTCTTACAGAACCACTCATGGAGAAGTAGGTCTCTACTTCAGACAAGAGGAGTTAGAAGCGAACATAATATGATTGAGTTCTGGTCACGATCTTGTCCTTAAAATTCCTACATTCTGCTAATTGAGATAGTGCTCTAAGATTCAGCTTGACTTTTTGATTTTCCCTGGAAGTATGGATGCAGTAGTCAAATAATAATCCAAGAATATTTATTATGTTTTTATCCCTTCGATACCCTATCCATCCAGTGAAATATAGAGAACAAGACCATGAATCTATGTTAATTCATGACAGGGGCTGGGTGGAGAGAAATTAGTGGTTGGTTCTATTAATTTATATTTCTACACTACACCTCTAAAAGTAAAACCCTGGGTTAAGGTAATGATCAATGCTTAATTGGATTGACCTGCTTGAATGACTTGGGGGAGAAGAAAATGGATATTATTTCTTTCTCCCACGGGGGCAGTTAGCATTGACTTAAGTTCGTTACCATTCTAACATTGCACCTGTGCAAAGAGGCTATATGAAAACAATAGATTCTTACTCTGAATAGAAGAAAGAGACCACAGAGAATCTGAGTAACCTATAAGGTGCCAATATTTGTATATGAGAATAAACCCATGGCCTGGAATGAAAGCAGAGAGCAAGTAAAGCATAGATAGATTCAGGTGTTTTTGAGTGTTTTCTTTAGGAGTGCTTTATTGTGCCTCTCTGTCTTGAAAGTTACATCATCTAAATCAAAAACAAATCTCTTGTCAGACATTTCAGAGCTATCTAGTACACCACCTTGGCTAATAAGCAGTAGTCTTTCAGCGCCATATAGTCAAAGCTCCAAGCATTACGAAGCTGGGGCTAGGGCTCTGCAAACCACCATAGGGAGGAATAGAGGGCTACTGAGGCAGAAGGAAGGGAGTAAGACCTACCACTCCTAATTGCATACGATCCCTCTCAGTGCTGCCCCTTCAGCCTGGCAGACACAGTTGTTTCTAGTCTTCGACTTCTTTTGGCATTCTCAGAACCAGCCTGAAGGCAAAATCCTCAGAGATTTTAGCAGAGGTATGAGAGACCCAGCTCCTTGGACTTTATCACAAGACCTCTTCCCTTTGTTCCTCTAGTTCAGGGGTCAACAAACCTTTTATATATTTTGAGTTTTGAAGGCTAAGAGGTAACATTGGTGATAGTATGTAGGTACTTACAGAAAAATTTAAAATATAAGAACCATTCTTAGTTTGCCTTAAAAATTAGGTGGCACACTGGATTTGGCCCGTAGGCCATAGTTTGACACCTGTCCTAGTCCTAGGGATTTAGCTGCTTCCTACACTGACTGTAGGCTGCCATAGTTTTCCTTTTCTTTCTTTTCTTCTCCTTTCCTTTGCTTTTCTTTCTTTTCTTTCTAAATTTGCTCATGCCTACCAAGTCAATTCTTTATATTAAATCATCTTTGTTAAACTACCTTGTACGTATATGTTTTCCTGACCAAACTCTGAAACACGATATTGATAAACATGCCTGTAATTTTACCACTCATCTGCTCAAAAACACCCAGAAGCCTGAGGAAAGGAAGGCAAAAGAGCAAGGAAATATAAAATTCCACTGTCAGGAAACAAAGTAAATAGAAAAATTACTTATTTTGATTTTAATGAATAGAAATATTACATAGCACTTATAAATAGAAATCTGTCATCTTTCCTGATAGAAAAAAAAAAGGAAAGCTTATAAATCATTAAAGTGGACAAAAATTTAGGAAGATCGTTTCTTTATACCAATTATTTTCTATATGCTGAGAAAGGAGGAGGCCTGAGGTGACATTTTGATGCTTGTGTCTTGGATTACTGAGAACAATCTTCTGAGAGAAAATTAGAGAGCAAAAAGGTTTTAATAATTGAAAGAGACATTGTATAATTTTGAAACTGGATTAACAGAAGGCTACAAATAATTTTTGTTTCAAATAAGAATTAGCAAACACATGTATAATTTATATGTTTTAAAATAATTAGAGTCTAAAGGTTTGTAAATGTAACAGTTTTAACTTATGTATATTCCATTGGTAGAAATATAAAAATTCATAACTTTAAATATCTGTTTTGAATTTGAGTAGTAATGTTATATTATCTATAAATTTGTTTTAAAATGTGAAACTGGCATACTTCCAACATCTTTTGTCAGTGTACTAATAAAGTGAAGTTTAAATAATTGGGGTATAAATCTGCATTCTAGAATTCAAGTAAAAGAAAATCCCCAAAACTGGTTTCATAAAACTAAGTTTTTTTGTCAGCTTAAGAATCAAGTGAAGTGTAATATTGATTTAACATTCTACCTAATACAATGGAACTGTCATTACTTCCATTTAATTACATTGGCCGATCATGTAAAGAAGATAAATATCCACTATCTTCCAAGCTGTTTGGACAGCCATGGGAACAGTGAAAAGAAAGCTTTTCTGAGATGATCCATCGAGTTGGCAGTTCTACCTTTTATCTGCAGATAATGCTTCTGAGTACCATAGAGAGAGTTTCCTGAACACAATATACACACTTTCTCTAGCCCCGGGAAAATGTCATCAAGTCTGCTTCAGACACTTCAAAGTACAATTAGACTCAATGATGTGAAGACATCTATAGCTATAGTCTATAATAAAATAAAAATAGATATGTCATACTAGCAAGTGTCAATCTAAATTGGAGTGACCATGTTGCAAACAAGTGTATTATGTTCTCCACTAGGCTGAAAGAAGATAACATATTCTTTATTTGTATACTTCTATAGCATATTGACTTATCACTTCAGCCACACTTGTAAAAATGCAGTAATTACATGTGCTAGTTTTCTAGGTCTGCCATAAAAAAGTACCACAAACTAGGTGGCTTAAACGACTGAAACCTCTTGCCTCACAGTTCTGGAGGTTAAAAGTCCAAACTCAAGGTGTGGGAATATTTGGCTCCTGAGTTCTATGAGGGAAAGATCTATTGCAGGTCTTGGCTTGCAGATGGCATTCTCCCTGTATATACGGCTGTCTCCAAAGTTCCCCCTTTTACAAAGACACCAGTCATATGGGAGTGGGGCCTATCCTACTCCAGAATGACCTCATCTTAACTAATTACATCAGCGTCAACCCTGTTTCCAAATAAGCTCACATTCTGAGGTACTGGGAGTTAAAACTTCAACATATAATTTTTTTGTGTGGTGTGAAAGGAATCAGTTCAACCCATAACATACTATCTGGTACAGAATCTTAAATACGATGAATCATAAGATAGACAATCATTAACCAGGTCCACACTACCAGTGTAGTGTGTATATACTTTCCTATACTTATAATTATTCACATTTTCCCTATGATGATTGTAATGTTCTTCATAATATTATAGTTGATGAAGTGGAGGTAGGAAAGAGAGAGTGAAAATAAGGATCAATGGTGAATGAGAAAATAAAATGATAACCTTACACTACTATGGGGTATAACGCAACATCAGCAGGGAAGTATGCTTTGCTAAATTCTCTCTACCTGAAGCTACAAAAAATGTTTTATGGTATCATTAATAAGGCCACATTATTTTTAGTGTCCTGAGAGATGAAGCTTTGCCAACCATCATCAACATACAAGAATCAATTTAATAAAGGCTGGCTAAATAAAAGGCACATTTTCAATTACATTGCAAATGGTCTGAGATTGTAAACAGATGCACTAAAAGAGAAGTTCAAAGCTAACTTTCAAAAATAGATTCTCTTAGCTGAACCACTATTTTAAAAACCTTTAGCTACTTAGTGTTTCATAATGAGAAAAATTATGGACCCAAGATACCTTTCTCTTTAACAAATCAATAATGTTTTAAAAAAATAAACACCCAAGACTTATGGAGGTGACTGATTCAATACAAGTCAGTGCCTTAAAAACCACATTAAGTAGTTATATTTTACAATTGCATATAAATCCTTGTGATTTGGCAGTGTATTCTTATTACAAGTTCATTTGTGAAAATTGTATGCTGCCATCTTTTCTGCTTCTACAGCCCTCGAGGGAAAACCCTTTCTGTTTCCTGGAAGAGATCATATGTATATAAATTACTCTAAAAAAAATAAATCATTTAGAGAGCACACCTTAGATACTGAAGTGTATGTTACATACTCCAAATGCAAAGTTATAAAATACAAAATTAATGCTGACTTAGTACATAAAATTAAGAATTGTTCTTAGGGTTCCAAATGACTAGGATAAAAAGAAACTTGCAGAATGAATCTTTGAGGCAAAAAAAGGAATTTACACTCAGGGTATGGGTCTTTAAAATCAGTACATTTTAATCATTCCTTCTAGCTTTAAAAAAATGATGTCATCACTTTTAAGGATACCAAAGAAAATGTATCCTTTAAAAAAGCTTATTGTGGGGAAATGCATTTGGAAGTCACAAAGATATAAAATGAAGATTTTTGCAAATATCACCAATACATTAAAGACATATATTTACAAATAAATTCTTAACATTGCATAATTTACTATGATCCAAACAAAAGGTATTATTCTTCCTCAAGGCATTACAACCCTCAAAGAAGGGTAAATTTCCCAATGAAACTTGGGACAATATCATAATATGTGCACTAAGTATAACACTGATTATAAGTGAATGTAAAATACTAAGTAAATAAAAATCTACGATTTTTTTTGTGAGAGAAAAAGTAATTTGCCACCCCTGGAGATCACTATTACAACAAATTCTTCCAGTAAAATTTGGTAATTAAAAAGAAAAATATGCTTGCAAGTATTTAGCCTGCTTTGTTAGAAGAAGCTATAACTTATTCCCACTTGATGAGAAAGAGCCCTTTTTTTCCCTTTGCCTTTTCCTACTTTTCACCTTCCTCATCCTGCACTACCTCCTTCTCCTCCTTTTTCCTCCTCTTTTTAACAGGAAATTTTCAGGTAATAATCATAAAAGAAACAATAGTTTAAAATCACCCTTGTCATTCCTCCCTGATTCAGGGCTTCCCTGTTGGCGCAGTGGTTGAGAATCTGCCTGCTAATGCAGGGGACATGGGTTTGAGCCCTGGTCTGGGAGGATCCCACATGCCACGGAGCAACTAGGCCCGTCAGCCACAACTACTGAGCCTGCGCGTCTGGAGCCTGTGCTCCGCAACGAGAGGCTGCGATAGTAAGAGGCCCGTGCACCGCGATGAAGACTGGCCCCCGCTTGCCACAAGTAGAGAAAGCCCTCATACAGAAATGAAGACCCAACACAGCAAAAATAAATAAATTAATTAATAAACTCCTAACCCCGACATCTAAAAAAAAAAAGAAAAAAATTAATTGATTCAGTATAGAATCATCCTTGGACTCTAAAACTAGAATTTGAAAAGGTGATGAAGACTGGCTAATTGAAGGGTATCAGAATATCATCATTAGTTTACTTGCTGATTGTGAAGGGGACAAAATTGAACTTTACAATGGTAACATCTAGTGGTTACAACTATAACTGGGTGATTAAAGATCACATCATAAAAAGTGAACATTTGGGCTTCCCTGGTGGCGCAGTGGTTGAGAGTCCGCCTGCCGATGCAGGGGACGCGGGTTCGTGCCCCGGTCTGGGAGGATCCCGCGTGCCGCGGGGCGGCTGGGCCCGTGAGCCGTGGCCGCTGGGCCTGAGCGTCCGGAGCCTGTGCTCCGCAACGGGAGAGGCCACAACGGTGAGGCCCGCGTACCACAAAAAAAAAAAAAAAAAAAAAAAAAAAAGTGAACATTTGACGTTCTGTTTAACATGCTATAATGCAGTATGAAGAACTACATCAGCCTCTATAGAACATCCTTGTGAAAATTTCAATTTGAACATGTTGCAAGCCTTTATAACTAATTTTTAATTTATAGGAAATATTAGAATGTGGAAAAACAAGTTAGATGAGGCAATAATTAGACAAATTCATACTGTGGCATATTTTATTTTAATAAAACTAGCCTATTCCCTTCAAAACGCCAAGAGCACTAGAAAAAAAAAAAAAAAAGGTCAGGAACTATAATATAACAGTGGTCAGTGCATAACCCTACCCTCTTGCCTTTACTACTTTCTTATGTGTCAGTGTGACTGGCATGTGTGAACACCTTATTAGAGTCCTAAGAGTTTTTCTTGCCACCAGGACATACTTTGCTGCCTTTCATGTGAGTAAGGCATGAGCATCAGGGAATTAATGATTTGAGAAATCCTCAAACAATAATTGATTAGGGTTTGACATAAATACTCTCTCACCCTTTTGGATGATTTGTAGGCGAGGTGTGTGTCGTACTATGAATCAGGAGTTTCCCTGGAGGGATCAGGTGTCAGCGAGTCAAGGAGTAGCTGGCTTGGTAATGCACTCTTTATTGGCTGCCTTCCCTATCTCACTTATTTTCTCTCTTTCTGTGTTTCTTTCACCTTCCTAACAAATTGTTTGAGCTTGAGTCATCTTCTGGTCTATTTCTGGGAAAATCCAATCTAAGAAAGGGACTTTTTCTTGATTAAAATTGATCCAGAAAGATAACTAACAACCTAAGTAAATAAATTAATTATAGAAACACACACATACAGAGATAAGCAAACATGGCAAAATTCTAAAAGTATTTGATTTATACATCAACAAATTATATAACAAAGCTTTCATTAAAAAGAGAGCCTGCAGTAATAATGTTAATGCAGATATAACTTTACTCACCTTTAGAAAAGTTGTTATGCATTGTGTATTGCATACTACTTTTTCACAGCTCTGTGTATTGTACAGCACTGTATATTGTACCAGGACAAAAGAGAATGAGACATTTAGCCCCTGATGTCACACAGTATATAATATACTGGAGGAGCCATCCCTTAAACTAATAATTACACATCGCATTATTTAACTAGAGTTATAGTAAGTTCAATGAAAGATAAGTTCAGGGTGCTAACATACACAAATGTGGGGGAAGTGGCTTTATCAGTGGGTTTGGGGAGATTTCTTTGCAGAATCAACATTTCAGCTGGTAGTTGAGGGAGTGTAGATCTTAGCTTGTTGTTTATGCAAGCATGCACGTGTGTGTGTGTATGTGTGTGTGGAGAGTGAGAGAGAGAACATGTGCACAGAAGCAGAAATCATTTTGTTTACAAAGACATCAAGTGAGGAAGAAGACAAGTATTTTCATGAGGGTAAAAAATGGCCAGTGTAACTGAAGTGCAGGAAACAAAAGGAGGAAAAATGTAGGAAAGAGTGCAAGATAAGTCTCATGAAGAAGGCAGAGCACAGATTATAAGTCAGAGTGCCTTTTAGACTGTGTTGCATATCACTCTAACTGCAATGTGCAAAACAGCCAGAGAGCTGTGACTATACTACCCAAGGCAATCTACAGATTCAATGAAATCGCTATCAAATTACCAATCACGTATGTCACGGAACTAGAAAAAAATGTTTTAAAATTTGTGCGGAAATAAAAAGACCCTGAATAGCCAAAGCAATCTTGAGAAAGAACAGAGCTAGAGGAATCACGCTCCCTGACTTCAGACTCTAATACAAAGCTATGGTAATAAAAACAGAATGATACTGGCACAGAAACAGACATATAGACCAATGGAACAGGACAGAAAGCCCAGAAATAAACCCACTCATGCACTTATGGTCAATCTACAACAAAGGAAGCAAAAATATACAATGGAGAAAAGACAGTCTCTTCAATAAGTGGTGCTGAGAAAAGTGGACATCTACACGTAAAAGAATGACATTATAACATTCTCTGACATCATATACAAAAATAAACTCAAAATGGATTAAAGACCTAAATTAAGACCAGTTACTTATAAAACTCCTAGAGGAAAACATAGGCAGAATACTCTTTGACATAAATCACAGCAATATCTTTTTGGATCTGTCTCCTAAAGTAATGGAAATAAAATCAAAAATAAGCAAATGGGACCTAATTAAACTTAAAAGCTTTTGCACAGCAAAGAAGACTGTAAACAAAATGAAAAGACCACCTATGGACTGGGAGAAAATATTTTCAAATGATGTGACCAACAAGGTATTAATTTCCAAAACATACAAACAGCTCATACAAGTCACTATCAAAAACAAACAAACAACCCAGTCAAAAACTGGGCAGATCTAAATAGATATTTTGCCAAAGAAGGCTTACAGTAGGCCAAGAGGAACATGAAAAAATGCTCAACATCACTATTAGAGAGATGCAAGTCAAAACTACAATGAGGTATCACCTCACTCCAGTCAGAACGGTCATCATCAAAAAGTCTACAAATAATATGGAGAAAAAGGAACTTTTCTCCACTGTTGGTGGGACTGTAAATTGGTACTGCCTCTATGGAGAATAGTTTGGAGGTTCTTTAAAAAACTAAAAATAGAGCTACCATATGATCTTGTGGTGCTACTCCTGGGCATATATCTGGAGAAAACTATAATTCAAAAAGATACATTCACCCCAAAGTTCATTGCAGCACAATTAACAATAGCCAAGATGGAGAAGCAACCTAAACATCCATCGACAGATAAATGGATAAAGAAGATGTGGTACATATATACAATGGAATATTACTCAGCCATAAGAAAGAATGAAATAATGCCATTTACAGCAACATGGATGGACATAGAGATTATCATACTAAATGAAGTAAGCCAGACAGAGAAATACAAATATCATATAATATCACTTATATATGGAATCTGAAAAAAAAGATACAAATGAACTTATTTACAAAACAGAGATAGAGCCACAGTCTTAGAAAACAAACTTATGGTTACCAAAGGGGAAGGGGGCAGGGGGAAGGGATAAATTAGGAGGAAGGGATTAACAAATATGTACTACTATATATAAAATAGATAACCAACAAGGACCTACTGCATAGCACAGGGAACTATACTCAATATTTTGTAATAACCTACCTATAACGGAAAAGAATCTGAAAAAGAAAAACGGTTTTTTATATATAAAAAACTGAATTGCTGTGCTGTACACCTGAAACAACTAACATGACATTGTAAGTCAACTAAATTTCAATTAAAAAGAGACGTTAGGGGAATTCCCTGGTGGTCCAGTGGTTAGGACTCTGCGCTTTCACTGCCGAGGGTGCGGGTTCGATCCCTGGTAGGGGAACTAAGATCCCACAAGCTGCACAGCATGGCCAAAAAAAAAAAAAAAAAAAAAAAAATAGACATGTTATACAAAAAATAAATAAATAAATAAACACAATATCGCAAAGCAAAACCAAAAATAACCAAAAGGGCTAAATGAAATTAAGTATCTATGTGCATATAAGCATATCTTTTTATTCTGATATTTTGACACCTTGGGGCCTCACTTACACTAGAGTGACTCAGTGTTGGCTAATTCCTAGAGGTCACAAACAACTCACCCCGGAGCATGCCTTTCCAATCAATGGGAAGCACATACCCCAACTACCAACTTTGTCAAGCTCTCACAGGCTATCACACTCAGTCTGCTCTTCTTTGCCCTACTCACCCCAGCGCCAAAAACCAGACAACCTGACATCCCCTACACCCCAGAGCCCACTGAAATTATTCAGACTATCTAATCTTAAACTTACTTAGCTTGTTTACACTACCTCTTCCATTCCTTCCTGTAAAAACCCAAATAAGGCCATTTGTCCAAATTTTCCCCTGGTTCCATCTGCTTCCTGACCAATCCTGATGTTCTCCACATAGTCCTAGATGGGGTGGCATGCCCCCTCCTCTTGGGAACTGTGAGTGAAACTATCTTTTCAATGGCAATTATCTATTGATATGTTGGTCTCACTACATCCAAATAATACACAAGTCTACATTTTAAAACAGTATTAGATCCTAGAACAACAACAACAACAAGGATATTAATGAAAAACAGTGAAAGGTGCATAAAGTCCTTGTTTAGTTAATAGAATGGTTTAATGTTAATTTGTTAGTTTTGACAAAGTGCCATTCTGAGGGCAATTAAATTAGAAAAATCTGGCTGCTGGATATTCAGGAACTCATCTCAACTCTTCTGTAAATCCAAAATTACCCACAAATAAAATGTTTATTAAAAAAACAACTTTACACATAAGAAAAGGCCAGAGTGCATATGGAAGTAACAGTTCCGAACTGTAACAAAAGGAGACAAGTGTGGATCGGGTAGATTTCCTTGAGGATGGATTTAACCTAAGTATTCCTTGCCAATTCCTTGCTAAGTATTCTTACTCCTCTCCATATAAGAGGTTTACTGAATTACTCAGTTGGTGGAGGACAAGAAGTGATTTGTATTTATAGCTTGATGGCATCTAATTAGGCATAGAGATTTCCTTTCTTTCTGTTTTCTTCCCTTGGGCAATTTTGTGGCAAGTCTCATGCTATATTTACCCTGGAATTTCAAATTATTTTTGTGGCAGCCTGTCCCAAGTCTACTTGGCTAACACTCCAGAATGGAGTGTAACAGTACAAAAGGTGACACGTTTCCATCTGCCTGATTCCTGTATCTATCTCATACTAGATTCTACACTCAGATGTAGACTAGAGGCATCATGTACCAGCTCCTTCAAATCCAAAGCAAAGCAGAAAAAAATTGGGAACACATATTCTCTTTAAAATTCAATTTTGATTTCTCATACCATTTATGCTTAAAATTCCAGAATTAGAGTTCATTATTTTAATGAAGTTTGAGGAGCTTCCAGATGTATAAGTCCTGCTGGGGTAATAATCCTTGTGCTTTCAGTTTACTAAGAAAGCATTTTATCCTTTATCTTCACCAACACTCCACAAGATGTTTTCATAAAGGGAAAAAAAAGGAGATCATTTTTCCATTTAGCTCATTTTTTGTGTGTGCTTTCACCAGCTACTTACTGACTGAGGTACAGTAGAGATGCTGCCACAGAGTTGCTGGTAAGACTTGGGCAAGAGGGAAAGGACTGTTTGCAGTCACACTTCACTTCCATCATTTTGACCAAAGATTTTTAATTTCAAGTGACAAAATACAGCACATCTGTCAGCCTGTATACAAGTGAATCACATAAAACACTTATTTTAGGTAGCCTGGACTTTGAGGAACTAGAAGAATTATACCTATATTCTTATCCCACCTTTACAAGTATCTTTTAATATATTTTTGTTGCATATATTCATGAGGAATGAAAGCATTTATCGGGGCCAGTTTCCTGATATAAATGCAGTAATGTTATTCAAAAAGTTAAGAAGCATTATCAGTTTTTAAATTCTCCATACGAAGGAAACTTAGAAAGTAGATAATGCATCATATTCCTTTAGGCCTTAAATTCAAAATCCAAGCCCTCTCTCTGTAGAGAAGGAGAATAGTTGGCCTTCAGAGATAGAAAAAGTGCTTGCTTATCTTCACTGGACAGAAATACTTAACATGGTACATCCCTGCTTACCAATACAATGTAGCAACTCAGCATGCTATATGATTTTATGATTTATCTCATTTTAGTCAAGTATAGTGCTACAAATTTATGTATTGGGAAGGCAAATAATTACACAGGTACATTTTTCACATAAGTTAGTTTTATAATTACCTCACTTCCCTTAAATGAAATTACATTCTAAAGTGTTCTTTTCAAAAAATCTGGGTAAGACATAATCATTCAAGTTTATTTCTCAGAGCACCCAAGCAATACTTCAATTTGAAAATAATTATGTTGTTATGAAAGTGAACATGTTAAAAGTTCTTCACAGGAAAACCTGTTAGAAAGAGAAAGAAAATTGAATTAAACTTTTGTCCTCTAAAAGCCTTATGTAGGTGTTATTTCCTACAACATTGTTTGCATGTATTAATATATAGCTAAAATTATAGTTTGATTTATTTTGCTTTCCAAATTAAACCAAAATGTCTTCAGATGTTATTAGGAAAAATTGTTTTTGCCATATGCCTTATTTTACTGCTTTGCCATATGTTGAGCATTAATTATTTTAATCATAACTATCTAAAATAATATTTTAACTATAATATTCCCAGAAAACTTCCTGACCTCCCTGATATAGTATCATGTACTTTTCTGTACATTTATTATACCAGAAAATTTACATCATTTTTATAATTATCTGATTAATATCTCTCTGCTATCCAAGATTATAAACTCTATTAAGGTAAGGACTATATTTTATGACTATTTTATCTTCAGTACCTCACACTATGCCTAGTATATGAGAGATGTTCAAAAAATTATTGGTGAATAAAATGAATATATGACTTTCACTTTTGAAATGTGTCCTTTAAATGTGCTTTACTAGCTTAATAAAATTCTAAAACATTCAATATATGCCTAACACAGTACAAAATTTTGACCCAAGTAAGCATATAGTCTATCACTATATGCTTGCTGGATTTGACCATAGTTAGAGAACAAAGCAAAATAAAACTCTATAATAATGGCAATAAACGTTTATGCAGTGCTTAGTATTTATTAGGTGCCTTGAGTTTTGGTATGGATTGACAAAGTATATTGTCTGTTCCTCACAATAACTTTATGACATTAGAATTCTAATATTCATTTAGTTGATGAATAAATTGAAACTCAGGTTAATTTTCCCATTGTTATATAGCATATGGGGAAAGAATTCAAACTCAGGAAGGTTTCACTCCCAAACTAAACTCTCTTTAATCCACTGTGACTTACTGGCCCTTGAGACTAAACTAAAACAGCATGTTTTAATGGTTTTCATTCAAAGCTATTTAGGTCTCTACACTCAATTCTATCTTTCATATTGAGATTCAATTTGGTCTTCAACATTTCTTTCTTTACTTTTCTATTTGGAACCTTGGAAAAATAAAAATAGCATTTATATATATTTAGTTTTGAAGTTTCATTATGCCTAAATATAATTTTATATATATATATGTAATTTTTAATTTATTGTATAGAGATCAAACGCTTATTATATATACTTAATACATATTTTGGCATATGTAGATAAAAACTTGGCTTTTGCCATGAGCATATAAGTTATAAAAAGTATTTTTAAAAGAAATGAACACTGCCAAACATGATAATTTGATTGGAGTCAAATTACCATCGATGGTCAAATAACTGAATGCCGGGCTTCCCTGGTGGCGCAGTGGTTGAGAGTCCGCCTGCTGATGCAGGAGACATGGGTTCGTGTCCCGGTCCGGGAAGATCCCACATGCCGCAGAGCGGCTGGGCCCATGAGCCATGGCCGCTGAGCCTGCCTGTCCGGAGCCTGCACTCCACAACGGGAGAAGCCGCAACAGTGAGAGGCCCACGTACCACAAAAAAAATAATAATAACTGAATGCCAACATTTTCTAAAATGATATATTTCACTTAAATATTTGCATTGGCCTTCCTGTATGTAACTAAAGGAAACTTTTTTTTTTTCCTGTATGAATCATCTCCTTGGCACAGTGAGCTAAAAGCTAATTGGCTCCTAACTCCTTCATACTGTCAGTTTTCCAACTTGTTAGGTTCTACTTAAAATTTCTTCCTGCATAATCAGAATTAAACAAAGCTAATGCATTGTGAATCATTCTAGAATTGTGTATTGCTTATATCCTAATTACAGGCATTGTAATAATTGTACTTTCTCTAATAACCTCTTCTGCTTGGAGGAAAAACAAAACAATGACTTTAACTTCGCACAGCCACAAATTAGAGACCAAGAATAACCTTTCACATATTCCAGGCACTGTCTTCTAATTTGTAAATGGGGGTCATGAATCATCTAATCAGACAGGCTTCATTTAAAATGACACATACTACACAGCATTCATAATGCAGATCCTGGGTGTACAGGTTCACAGGCCAATTGATTTTCCTCTATTGCTATTGTTCATGTCAGGCAATGGATTTTCAGATTTAAAAAAGAAAACAGGGATTATTCTAGCCTTATGATGTTGTTGCTAGTCACATATATTTATTGATATATTCCAAATTAAAGCCTAGAAAAAAACTGCTATTTTTATGTTAGTTGAAGGGCAAAGAAAGAGGAAGAAGGATATAGTAAAGAGAATGAATGTCTACACTCTTAAATAATCCTGAAGTTTTACCACCCTGCCTGTTTGGGGTTTTTATTTAATTAAGCATTTTTATTGACTGCAATGCCATTCTTTTCTCTCTGGTAGCTTTACTTTATTAATGGGTAGTTACTTCATCTGGTTCCAACATCATATTAATACAACCATTGCTGAGTCCTCATGTGGTCTTTGCCTCATGGAATAGTCAATACCATCCTAAATAAATCAATATTGATTCTACATTTGTGGGTTTTTTTTTTTTTATTCCCCAGAATCTTAGGCCATTTTTTAAACTGGTGGTGACCATGCTGATAGATCTACCTTGTCATGGTGAATTATAGAGAGAGTTGTAAATCTGTGTTTAGAGATGTGTGTGTGTGTGTATCTCTTTTGTTGTAGAAAATTTTTATTCAGGATGTTAAAGCTGCACTATTTCCATTTTAACTTTATCAGTCTCAAAAATGGAAAATAAAGTATAATAAAGACAAAATCATAAAGCTATATTCTACTATGCAGAAAATTCCAAAGATTAGAAAGACAGACAGAGAGAGAGAGAGAAAGATGGAAGAAAGAGTAGTTTCTTTTTTCCATTTTCCTCTTGCCCATTTCTATAAGGAGATCGGGGAGTGAGAAGATGTTGAAAGGACAAGTATGATTTAAAGAGAATGAAAATGTTGCCATATCATTCTGCATTATACCTCTCCTACCTTTCTCACTCATCCTGGACGACCCCAGTTTGACACACATCAAGCAGATAGACAAAGGAAGCATATAGCAGACCATGGTCATTTCCTGCCACCTCACCATCCCATACTTTGTGAACTTTTAAGCCTAAGAGGGAAATAAGCTTTGCTATATTGTTGGTATGGTATAATAATTAGAATGTCTGCAATATATTTTAATATGAAAGGGACTTTAAAAGTTACATAGTACATACGAAATTTCATGTGGAAAGAAAGTAGGATCTTGGGAAGAACAAGTCAAGAAAAAGGGTTTAAAGGGAAAAATGGTAGAAAAAATAAAGCTGCTTTCTTCTATTGCCTACTGTATACAGCTTGTTCAAAAATATTGTTTTTTGTGAGGAATGCTTTTCTGTTGTTTCTACATTGTTTAACATAAGTTTAACTCAGGATTAACCTTGACAGACGATGGCAAGTATTCCATGTATTGATACACAACATTTTTGTTTATCCATTTATCAGCTAATGTTAATCCATTTATCAGCTGTTTCCACTTTTTGGCTACTATGAGTAATGTTATCAGGAACATTTCTGTATAAGTTTATCTTGGGTACATACCTAGATGTGGGATTGTTGGTCATAAGGTAACTCTGTGTTTAACATGTTGAGGAATTTCCAGTTTTCCAAAGAGGTTGCACCATTACATACTGACAATGAGTGAAGATTCCTATTCCTCTATATCCTGGACAACACTTGTTACCGTCTTTTAAACACTTTAGTCATACTAGTGGGAGCCAAGTAATAGTACACAGTGGTGTTGATTTCTCATTCCCTAATGACTAATAATGTTGAACATATTTACATGTGATTATTGGCCATTTGTATATCTTCTTCAGTGAAATGTCTATTCAATTCATTTGCTCATTTTTAAATTGGTTTTTTGTCTTATTTTATTATTGCTTTAAGAGTTCTTTATACATTGTAGATACAAGTTCCGTATCAGATATATGAATTGTAAATATTTTCTCCCACTTTGTAGATTGTCTTTTTTCTTTTATTTATTTATTTGTTTGTTTATCTTTTATGCAGAAGGTTCTTATTAGTTACCTATTTATACATGTTAGTGTATATATATCAATCCCAATCTCCCAATTCATCCCATCACCACACTCCCTGCTCTGCTTTCCCCCATTGGTGTCCATACGTTTATTCTCTACATCTGTGTCTCTATTTCTGCCTTGCAAACTGGTTCATCTTTACCATTTTTCTAGATTCTACATACATGCATTAATATACAATATTTGTTTTTCTCTTTCTGACTTACTTCACTCTGTATGACAGTCTCTAGGTCCATCCACGTCTCTACAAATGACCCAATTTCATTCCTTTTTACGGCTGAGTAATATTCCATTGTGTATATGTATCACATCTTCTTTATCCATTTGTCTGTCAGCAGGCATTCAGGCTGCTTCCATGTCCTGCCTATTGTAAATAGTACTGCAATGAACATTGCGGTACATTTCTCTTTTTGAATTATGGTTTTCTCTGGGTACATGCCCAGTAGTAGGATTACTGTCATATGGTAATTCTATTTTTATTTTTTTTAAGGAACCTCCGTACTGTCCTCCATAGTGCCTGTATCAATTTACATTCCCACCAACAGTGCAAGAGGTTCCTCTTTTCTCCACACCTTCTCTAACATTTGTTGTTTGTAGATTTTCTGATGATGCCCCTTCTAACTGGTGTGAGGTCTTTTTTCTTTCTTGATGATACCATTTGTAGCAAAATCTCTAATTTAATGTAGTCTGATTTATCTCTTCTCTCTTTTGTCAGCTATGCTTTTAATATATCTAATAAATTATTCCTTACTTCAAAGTCACTAAGATTTATCTCTAAGTTTTCTCTAAGAGTTTTATATATTATCTCTTAAATTAGATCTATGATTAATTTACACTTCATTTTTGTATACGTTGTGAGGTAGAGGTCCAAATTCATTTTTTTTTGCATGTGGATAATGCAGTTGTGCCCATCCCATTTGTGGAAAATACTACTCTTTCACCCATTTTTTCCCAGTATTACCGAGAAATAACTGATATACTTCAGCATATAAGCTTAAGGTACACAGCATGATGGTTTGATTTACATATATTGTGAAAAGATTGCCACAATATGCTTAGTTAATATGCATATAGATATGATAAAAGAAAGTTGAAAAATCTTCTTGTGATGAGAATTCTTAGGATCTACCCTCTTAACTTTCCTATATATCATATAGCAATATTACCTATAGCCATCATGTTGTACATTACATCCTTAGTACTTATTTATCTTTTAACTGGAAGTTTATAGCTTTGACCACTTCCTCCATTTCCTCCTCCCCCTCACTCCAGCCTCACCCCCAGTAATCACAAACCTGATCTCTTTTTCTATGAGTTGGGTGTTGTTTTCATTGTTTTGGAGTCCACATACTAGTGAGATCATATAGTTTTTGTCTTTCTCTGTTTCATTGATTTTACTTAGCATAATGCCTTCAAGATTCATCTATGTTGTCATAAATGGGAGGATTTCTTATGGTTGAATTTAATATTCCATTGTATGTATGTATGTATACCACAACTGCTTTATCTGTTCATCCATCTGTGGACACTTATTTCTTGGCTATTGTAAATAATGCTGCAAAACTGGGGGTGCAGAAATATTTTCTAATTAGTGATTTCATTTTCTTTGGATATATTTCCAGGAGTTTTCACTCGTATAATTATCTTGGCACCCTTGTCAAAAATCAACTCACCATAAATTTAAAATTTTATTTCAGGACTCTCAATTCCATTCTTTTAAACTATGTGTGTATCTTTATTTTTTCTTCTTCTTCTTCTTCTTCTTCTTTTTTTTTTTTTGCGGTATGCGGGCCTCTCACTGTTGTGGCCTCTCCCGTTGCGGAGCACAGGCTCCGGACGCACAGGCTCAGCGGCCCTGGCTCACGGGCTTAGTTGCTCCGCGGCATGTGGGATCTTCCCGGACCAGGGCACGAACCCGTGTCTCCTGCATCGGCAGGCGGATTCTCAACCACTGCACCACCAGGGAAGCCCTCTTATTATTTTTTTAAAGATTTTTTTTGATGTGGACCATTCTTTCAAAGCCTTTATTGAATTTGTCACAATATTGTTTCTGTTTTATGTTTTTTTTTTTTTTTTTCTTTTGGCCACTAGGCATGTGGGACCTTAGCTCCCCAACCAGGGAACGAACATGCACCCTCTGCATTAGAAAGGTGAAGTCTTAGCCACTGGACTGCCAGGGAAGTCCCTGTATATATCTTTATATCAGTATCTCTCTGTCATGATTATTGAAGATTTGTAAAACTTTGTTCTAAAGTTTCAATATTGTTTTGACTCTTCTGGGTCTCTTGTATTTCAATATGACTTTTGGGATCTGCTTGCCAGTTTCTACAAAGAAACTGGCTGGAATTTTATTTGTGTTGAATCTATAGATCAATTTGGTGAGTGTTGCCATCTGAACAATAGTAAGTCTTCCAATCCATGAACATGAGATGTATTTCCATTTATTTGGATCTTCATTAATTTATTCAATATTTTTTGTAGTTTTAAGTGTAGAATTCTTGAACTTCATTTGTTAAATATTTTATTCTTTTTGATGCTATTATAAATGAAATTGTTTTCTAATTTCATTTTCAAATTGTTCATTGCTATGAATTTGAGTACAATTAATTTTTGTATGTCAATCATGTATCCTGCAAAATTGCTGAACTTGTTTGGCTTATAGTATTCTTCAAGTCCTCTATATTTTTGGTTATCTTTTGCATAGTTGTTCTATCTGATACTGAAAGTGGGACATTTAATTCACTTTCATTTAATAAAATTACTGATTTGGTAGGATTTTATATCTACCTTGTTACTGTTTGTTTTCATAATAACATGTCTTTGTTTCTCGATTTCTTCATTACTGCTTCATTGTGTTAAACATATTTTTTCTAACGTACCCTTTTCATTCTCTTATTATTTTCCTAGTTATTTTCTTAGTTGTTATCTGGAAATTACAACCGGCATCTTCTTTTAAAACGATCTAGTTAATATTAATATTAACCTAATTTTAATAATATACAGAAATTGTATTCTAATATTGTTTTGTTGCTCCACCATTCCTTTGTACTGTTATTTTCATACAAATTACATACTTGTGAATTATAAGTGCATCAACACAGTTTTATAGTCACTTCTTTCTGCAATTATCCTTTAAATCAGATTAGAAGAGTTACTTACAATTATAAAATACACTTTTTATATTTTATTTAACCTATGGACTTATTTTGTCAATCACTTAATTTCTTCATATGGATTCAAGTTGCCACTTGTAATCTTTTCATTTCAGCCTTGATAATTCCTTATAATATTTCCTGTAGACTAAGTTACTACGTTGGCTAGAGACATATACTTTTTCATTTGTTGTTTTGTTTTTTAATCCGGGAATGTCTTAAAGTCTCCATTTTGAAGGACATTTTTTCTGGATATAGAATATTTGGTTGATATTCTATTTCTTTAAACTCTTTGTATATGTCATCCTGTTGCCTTCTGTCTTCTATGATCTCTGCTGCAAATTCAGCTATTGATCTTACTGAAGAAACTGTACATGATGACTAAATTTTTTCTTACCGCTTTGAAAATTCACTCTTTGCAAATGGCCTGAGGAGAGTGAGCTCGGAGTGAGGTTAAATAATAGCAACACTCTGCACATGAAACTCTTCATGAAAGCTACAACACATGCCAAAGAGTCAGAATGATCTGTAGATGGGACACTTTGAGGAACTCCCAATCCTATCTGCTCCATCTAGAAGGTGAAAGGCTGCTATTTCGTTACATGCACCGTGGTTGCAAGTCTATTGGTTTTTACAAGAGTACCATGGAGCTGAGGAGAGAGGAATGGGAGTACAGTACATCAAGTTACAATGTGACAAATCCTATTGTTCTTTTGGAGGTTCCACAGTTTTTACTGAATAAACAATGCCTCAATTTTTGCAAGTCAGGTTAATTTACAGAGTCTACAAGAGCTGAATTTGAAAAAAATTGCCAGTGTTTTGTTTCTTCTATGGAGAAATAAATTTATAGAGCTCTTCACTCTACCATTCCTGAAGTCCTATCTCATGATGTACTTTTAAAATAATGAGTCCCATATTTTCGTTCAAATATATCTTTTCTATTACTTTTGTGTAGATGGTGAAATCCTTAAATAAGAAGGAAAACATCTTATATAGAATCAATGTAGAACATCAATATTCCAAAACACTTTTATTTTAGATTATTAGTTTCCTTCCTTAAAAAGAGAAGCTGAGATGAGAGTCAACATTATCTTCCATGCCTGTAAATATGCACAGCTGAGTAATGTAGTTATAGATTTCTCATCTTATGATTATTTTCTTAGTTTTATCTGCCCAAGGCTGACAGAACTATAATTACAATTTATGTCTTATATTTTTCTTCTCCTTCTTCGTTGACATGTTACCTAAGATGTTAGAACATGTGGCACTCCTTAGTTACAAACTGAGACTCCATTATTGAAGATAGAATAAAATAGAATTTATAGAATTATACATGAAAAAAGAAGTATTAATTTCTTCTGAGGGAGGGAAGAGAAACTCTTATAAAAACAACAGCTTACTGAATTTTAAAGAATGAGAAAGTTCAGTAAGAAGGAGGTGGAGGGGAAAAGTATAGTCATAATTATACTGTAGGAAGTGAAGATCAGGAGACAGTTGTTAAATATTCTATAGGCAAGGTGCTTGTAGCTTAATTTTCAAAATGTGATTTAAAGCTAAATAGAAACTTGATGAATTAAACTAATTGAATTTTGCTCAGTATTCAATGTACTAAAACTCTAAACTGGCCAAACTGGTTTCAGGGAAGAGTCATGCATTTACAACTTATCAATAACTGAGAGTCACCTGTAAAAAAGGATAAACACCACCTCTTTTTCTTTTAATATCCTAACAGGCAATGCAATAGAAGTAAATTACTCATTTAAAAATAAGGATATAAAACTTTGCACCAATCATGGAAGATGTACATTTTACATGATTTTGAAGCAGCACAAACCAAGCTAATGACTGGAAAATATTTTGCAATGACCTGTTAGATTAGCAGTTCCTAAAAGTATTCTGAAGTCAAGAATGCAGCACAGGGCTTCCCTGGTGGCGCAGTGGTTGAGAATCCGCCTGCCGATGCAGGGGATACGGGTTCGTGCCCCGGTACGGGAAGATCCCACATGCCGCGGAGCGGCTGGGCCCGTGAGCCATGGCCGCTGAGCCTGCGCGTCCGGAGCCTGTGCCCCGCAACGGGAGAGGCCACAACAGTGAGAGGCCCGCGTACCACAAAAAAAACAAAAAAACAAAAGAATGCAGCACAATTGCTAAAGTCCCTTTAGAACCATTTGAATATACTTCTTACTTTGTGAAAGAAAAAAATTCCTAAAGAAAAGATACTAATTACAGTTAATATTTTTGCTCCTTTTTCCCATGTTAAATACTCTTGACTGAGATGACAGAAATTAGCAGAAAAATTAAAATGTTCATTATGGTCACATAGGTCTCAAATAATATTTGTGTATTTTAAACATAACTGCTGGCTACACATTGACTTGGGAAAATAGTTCTCCATTTAAGTTCTATTGAAATTTTGACAGATAATTTCATGCTACTTTAATATGTACGGATTTATTTCATTTTTTCATGCTAAATATCTATTTTAAAACTTTGCTATGTGTTATATATTTCAGTTTATTATATAAAATGCATTTTAAATGAATGCTACAGACATATCATTGCTTATTAAATTATTTTCCCTTAGGAAAATTTGGTGATAACATATAATTTACACACATTAAAAAAAAGTAAAGGTTTAAGCTAAGCACCTTCAAGCAATTAATAGAAAATAAATTTAATTTATAAACACATGGTAGGTAGATGCTTCTCAAAGAGCTGAAGAATAGATTTCTTCATTGGAAAAGTGGACTTGAAGTAGATTAACAGACAATCATATAATACATTTCTACTTAGGAAATAGTATTTAGCTCATTAAACATAAAATATTTTATTGTTCATTGTCAATCATTTTAGATTAGGTAATACATCTTTGATGTGTGCAGAACATCATTTGAGATTATCAGCTTTTTGTACTTACAGATACTAAATGTGAATTCATATGACCTTAAAAGCATCAAATTATTAAGAACAGAAACTAGAATAAATAATGCTACTTTAATAGGAAAGTGCCTTTTCTTAGCAACTTTATATATAGAAACTAGATGAACTAAACTAATTCTGAAATCTGCTTAATATATATTATACATAATATAATATAAATATATAGCATATATTTATATGTAGAGAGAAACAGAGTGAGAACACTCTATGGTCTTTCCTATACAGCTGATTAAATTAATTTAAAAGTATTAGTCAGTAGTAAATATGAATAGATGGAAAAAAAGTTTTTTATCTGTAAGTGGTGTTACATTCATTGAATGAGAGCTTAGGCAAAACTGTGAATTATTAAAATCAATAGACTAGAAAGTATTTGATGTATTCTCCTATATCATCAATCCTTTAACATCTATTTCATTTTCCTTTTGAGTTCTTCTAAATTGAAATAGGAAATGTAATATTTGCCTTTTCTGTGAAAGAGATATATTCTTAGTATATTTTATTGGCACTGAAATTTATATCTGAAGTGAAATCTAATATATTGAGGTTTTAAATGAATCATGCTGGAGATGAAGATGTTCTTGATGACACTATCTAAAAGGAAATTGAAGAAGATGCCATTGTCAATCATTTATTGAAAACTAGAATTATTGAAGTTTCAGTTTAGAGAGTGAGAATACCAGGGTTTTGTTTTTGTTATTTTTCCTGTTAGTGATTTTTATAGTTGCTATAAATAATATATGAGGAACTGAAAATGGCTAAATTATATAATATTACTGAAAAATATAATAGTTTTGAAAGTATTTATCTGAAGGAAGGAATATAACAGAACTTTCAAACAATAACTATTTGGATTAACTTTTTTTTGATGGTCATCAAAGTAAACTACTTACCCCCCAAAGCTGAAAATAATAAAAATATGAAAGTTTGTTTTTGTAATCAATAGGCAGTGGATTAAAGGAGAAAAAATTAAGATGTAGAATAGCTATCAGGCCAGCCAGATGTCTTTGCTACGTGACTGAGTGTCCAAATATATTAAGGGAAAGAACCTATCCCTCAAAAGTGATCTTCATCAGTCACTGAAGTCCTTGTCCAAGAACATAAATATTTAGGCATTAGAGGCAGTTTTACCTCTACTGTGAGAGAAGGTCATCAGGATTTACCAGGCCAAAATAACATGGTCTCATTATCCATTCAAATTGTGATTATGGGGACACTTTATCTGGTACATGTGGCAAGATATTTTCAGTGCCAACTAATTAGAATTCTACTTTATATGTCTCTCATGAGTTTGGATGTCATGAGTCAGCCCCTGAGAATTAGACCTGTAATAGAGATTGTACTGTTCACAAATATTCTCCAATTCATGCAAAACATGCTAATATATTAACATATCTCAGTCCTTCAATTAGCATTTAGGGAGGCCATAAAATTAATGTTTTCCAATTGAATGTGAATGGTAGTGAGAGGTGGCTTTCTTAGGCCAAGGCAGCTAAAAGCAGGTGTGCCATTTTTATACTCTCTCTCTCTAGGAATACACACACACAACACAAATAATATATATAGCAAACACTCCTTTATAAATATACATGGTGAATTCCCTAAGTGTTTTTAATCTGGTGGCAATCCAAAGGTGATCTATCATGGTTCATCATTTTTCTTCAATGCTTACTAAATAAATTGGTTTATTTCCTATATCCCTCATGTATTTTTTATAACGATTTCTGCAATCCTTTATGAATGTTTCTATCCATATAAAAACACACTTTAAACTATGTAATAATACAAGTACAATTACAAGTTAGTTAAAAATTAAATTTTTATTGCTTATTTAAATAATGCTTACAGCTTTTTAAATATTACAGTCCTTTTTAAGTTTATTCTGATTTTGTTGCTTCATGTATAGCTATATATGCTTTCTGTATGGTTAATCACATCATCTTTATAAGCTTTGTTTTATTTTAACCTTAACTCTAGGTTGCAATTTTGTGAATTCAAATGTACTTTTGATCTTTATTCTCTTTCCCACTGCATATATCCACTTGTTCCAGAAATACATTCCCTAAATTAAAGTTTATCTGTTGATCTTATTCTTAATTTCAAACTTTCTTTGAGATAGAAGCATCTTTATATTTTTCAGGCACTATTACATAATAGAAATAATATAATGTATTTTGCATGATCTAAGTGCTAAATTTTTACCACAGTTGTCCATTAGGATCTTCTCACTTAGATCATATTCTTTAATAATGTCTAAATAATAAAAGTATATAGTCCTTTGAAAATGTCCCCAAAATGAATGGAGAATTAGAAAATTAGTTTTATATGTTGAATTAAAAAAATATATAAAATGATTAAATATTCACATAATTATACACATATACTCATACATAAGTATATATATATATATATGAATATCTACATTTATCTATCTATGGAGAGATAGAAGATGTTGAAATAGAAACATAACGTCAAGTTGGTTCTTAGGTTAACTTTCAATCTCTCTTTCATAAAAAACTATCTCTTTCTGACCCTGCCTAGAGTCTCTTCCTTGCTTCTTTGTTACTTATGGTCATCTTCTTTGCCCCATTGTCTTTCACATCAATTTATCCTCGAGTGATACTCTCTGATAATGGAGCTGCTGTATAACAACAGATATGTTCATGAACCTGCTCTCCTCTTTACCTATTTGGTGTATATTTAAATTTTATGTGTAGGAGAGATCCTCTATATTTGAACTGCAACTCTCAAAGGATTAAGCTGTAATACAGCAATCTTAGGAAATATGCCCTTTTCCTCCTTGATGAATTATTTATTTTCTAGATACTATGTCACTACATGAAACTGTCAAGTTGTAAACATATTAATGACTTTAACTGCTGTGTTTCTATTATTTCAATTTTTACCTGTTTTCTACTATCAATGCAAGATGGAATAAAGGGATCTATGATCAGGGTAATTACTACTTCATTATGAAATTTTAGGTGTTGTTAATAATGACTTTCAGCATATCCTGTAGTATTTTCTCACCTTTAAAAATTTTCTTCTCCATAGACCAAAAGAAGAAAATTCTTTCCAGCTGTCCTAAAAATACAGAACCAAGTGTTGAATTAAATAAGCTAAATGTCTTCTGATAATTGAATGCTCACTCACATAGAAATTATAAATGTAACTTAATCACTTAAAATAGAAATAAAAATCTCTTTCTGGTATCTGATAACTTACTTTAGGCTAGCATGTTAATCTTGACTACAGTTCCGCCATTTGTCATCCACAATCTCTTAAAAATAGAAAGCTTGAAAATTTAACTATTTATAAACCAAACTATTTAATATATTCATACTTAGAATTGTGCTTTATAGTGCTAAAATTTTAAACTGCATTATAAGACCTCATTTTTGAAAAAAAACTAAATGCATTTCTTCTTATTATTTAAGACAAAGTAATATTCAAAGTTAGAGTTGTGGCTCTGTTTGACATCTAAGTTATGCAAGATAGAAAGGACTCTCCCTCAGTATCCCTAATCAGGACTTCTTAGAACCAAACAGAGAGAGGTGTGTGTGTGTGTGTGTGTGTGTGTGTGTGTGTGAGTGTGTGTGTGTGTGTGTGTGTATGTGTTTTCATTGTCCAATGAGGATAGGAACACATAGTGTATAAATGTTGCCTAAAAACAACAAATAATTGTTACTTGCAATCTCAATCTTCTAAGGTGGGAATTGGTATACCCTTTCTGTAAAGGGCAAGATAGAAAATATTTTCATCTTTGTGATCCATAAGATCTCTGTTGCAACTATTGAACTCTGTCATTGTAGCATTAAAGCACCCATAAACAAGCTTTAAATGAATAACTCTGACTGCATTCCAATAAAACTTTACTTACAAAAACAAGTGGAGGGCCAGATTTGGCCCTCAGGGCCATAGTTTACTGACCCTTGTTCTAAGGGAATTCAATAATATGGGTTTTAATAACCAAGAGATCCGTTGTTTATCTGACCATCCTGATAAACCAAAATATGATAATGAAGTTTGGACATGTAGAAGAGCCAAAAATTAAATTATATGTGAACGTTGTGAGAATTTTTTTTTTCTTTTTTAGGTCTAGATTGATTGGGAAGAATCTAGGTGGAATGGCAAAAGGAATGGGCTGTGAGTTCTGTGAGCAAAATGTCAGAAAGAAAACCCACCAGCATGGTGTGAGCTAAAAAGGAAATTTAGAGGCCAAAACATGTAAGGTGCATTTTTAAAATCACTTTGCTACAATAGGCTTGATGCAAACTTTCCCTTCTTCCTCCCAGAACAATCTGTAGTAAAGTCTGCACTGCTCAATCAAGTTGTTCTGTGAATGGATTCATTCTGAGGGCTCTAAAGGTGTTGAATTCTAGATATACAGGTAGATGTAGAGTAGAACACAGGAAAAGAGCTGACAAATAAAATTGTTTTTATTTGAATTTTTATTATCCTTTGCTATGAAAGGTCTGGGCAGGAGGTTTCTATCAGTGGGCAAACTCTAATGCTCCTCAGTGAGACCTAATCTACTTTTAAAGACACACACAAAACATCACACATGGTTTTTCTTGTTACCACTACTCCTCCTAAGAATGGTCAGTAAAAGGCAGCCAATTTTCTTGAATTTCGATAAGGACTCTCTGGGGTTCCATAATATTTTATTTTTCCATTTTATCCTTTCTTGCTGGTCTCCCCAACAATTTGAAATGTAGGTTAGTAAAGTCCAGGCACACTTTACTCTCCCTTGTTTTCCTCCAAAATCATGCTACCAAAATATTTGCCATGCAATCCAGATTGGGTATTAGCAAGGGAGACTATAGGAAGTTACATTCTCTGAAGTCAATATTTAATGGATAAGGATATATGTATTTAAATTAAAATATACATAAATTTTCTTTATACTGTAAACAGAAATGCTGAAGGAGGAGGAGAAGGAGAAGAAGGAGGAGAAGAAGAAGAAAGAAGAAGAAGAAGAAGAAGAAGAAGAAGAAGAAGAAGAAGAAGAAGAAGAAGAAGAAGGAAAGTAGTTTCAATGTTTGACATTCTGTTTTTTATAAATCATTCACATGGATAGAAAAATGATTCATTTCAACTGTTTTTCTGGCTCTAATCTAACATGAGAAAAAAATGCAAGTGCAAATTCTGAAACTTGTAAAACAGGAGACCAAACACTGAACTATGGAAAGTTAAGGTACAGCCATCATAGGGGACATCTTAAGGTTGGTTGTCTTTCCTGTACCTCAGTGCTCATCTCTTAAAAATACTAAGTTAGATAATATTTTTAACATAACTTCCAACTGATCATTCTTACATGAAACATTGTCATCAGAGTGAAAACATCAAGATCTTTTTTCCTCCTGTCTTTGGTCACATAATTTAACTTCAAGAATCTTCTAAAATTCGAATCTACCAAGACTATAACCTTCAGAGTCTGTTAATCTGCTCTCTCTTTCAACCTGTTGGAAATTGGCATTCTTCTCCTCTCCTATGCATCACTGGAGCTGCTTCTATAACATTTACCTGAGACTCCATAGATTTTCAATAGCTAACTATAGAAGTTTATAACATTTATTTGGTCCATCAAAAAATAACATGGGCCACAATTCTTAACCCCTCATCTGTCAAAGACTTTTGTAATGTGACTTATCAAAAGGGGAGAATAGGCTTCTCTATCCTTTGATTTTAGTGAAGTTTTGTGTTTTGTCTTAGACAATGGAAAAGGAGTAAACCTGATGGCACTAGAGACTTTAAAAAGTGTCCCTGTATTTCTGTTTCTTCTCCTGGAGAACCTAACATCATCATGAGAACATGCCTAGCAACCCTGATGTAAAGATGTGAGAGGCACGTGGAGGAAACAAAGTTGTCTGAGGTAACACTTTCCTTAGACCAGACAGCCCTAGTCAAACCACTAGCATGAGCAGATAAGATCAAGTAAGATAAGATCAGTGATGTCTTTCCCTGATCAGCAGAATTATACATATAACCTGGAAACAGAGAAAAATAATAAATTTTTGGTCATATATTACATGGAAATAACTGAATAAAATATTTTAATCCAATGGTTACAGGCTATGCCTTACATTTTGTAAAGACTGATTCTTTTGAGCTAAAAAGGAAGGGGGCAAACTTCTTTATAATCTATTTTTCTGTCTTTGTCATGTGCCAAATTTAATTCATGATATCTACCCTTTTCATCTAAATTGGATGATTTGGGGGTGTGGATAGCGATAAACACAGAGCACTTATTAAATTTGCTTTATTTTGCTTTAATGATTTAATTTTCATATACGACAAACTATGGTTTATTCTACTGTCATCAGTGTAAGAATTAATACTTGATTTAAGAAAATATAGTAATAAAAATTATTTTAAATGAGTGCAGAAGTAGCTCCCCTTTGAAGCCTTCCAACTTTCTCTTTTCTTTGCCAAGTAATAATCATCAGCAGCCTCCTGACTTCTACTTTTCAACTTTCATACTTCATAGACCAGCACTATCTAATAGTTCTTATAAAACCAGCTCCCAATCAAACAACGTCTGGCCCTTTGGTTTGTGTGTATATGTGATGATAAAAAGAGTGAGTATTTACAGTACTCCATGCTCTAATATGTGCTAAACATACTTTAAAAAACACCTTAGATTCATTGTGCTTCCCTGATAAACAAGAGACTACATATTTTATCTCTTGAGAAACATAATTAAATCACCCCTCCAATTCTTGATTTTCTGTATCTGTCTACAGGCATATCTTATTGATACCAGTCATGTTACTCTACTAAGTTGAAATAAGACAAAATGAAAAATACTTTCAAAAGTACTTTTAAATTCTAAAAAGTTATACAGATTTTGAAACAACCACTATAATAACAACAAAATCTACCTAAAAATCTCTGCTATACAATAAATTCTAAGTTAATTAATGATTGTGGTTGTAATAGTTTGAAATAGGTTAAGTTAAGCCAGAAAACTAGGGAGTTTTTACTGATATTGTGAATAAATTTATGAAAATTAATGATTACAGATTCAGTCTGGTCAATTCAATTAATTAGACTTAACTTGAATTTCAATTTCCTTACTTATGAAAAGAATGAAAAGACTAAAAGACTCGACTAGAAAGTACTTGACAAATGTCAAGTAAATACAATGAAATAACCAAGACAGTCATAGAAAATATTAGTTTTCAGTCTACAAGTGAACACTAGTTTTCAGTTTTGTTTTGTTTTGTTTTTCTCTTTTGGGCCATATAAGAAAAAGGGTGTTGAGGAGGTGGAGACAAGTTTTCCCTCCAGAGAGTTTGATGGAAAGCAAAGACATACAAAGTTTAGTCTGAGGAGGCAGCACCATCAAAGAAAGGTGCTTTTAGCAATGGAATAGGTGACCTGCATATGTTTGAAGGCAGAGGGAAGAATTCCCTAGAAAGGGAGAGAATGATGTAAAAGACTGAGAGAAAGAAAGATGAAGAACACAGAAATGAGGGAGGACTAGGAAGAGGGGACAGCACGGGTAAGAGAAAGTAGTTATTGCTCAGGGATGTGAAGAAGAGAGCATGGGCAAAAATGTAGGGACATGTTGAGGTGTGGGAGTTTGTATCAGCAGGCCCTGATCTTTTCCAGGGAGCAGGTCATCTCCTGGGAGTGGGATCAGGGCAGTGGAAACCATGGGAACAGCTTCCTGTGGCGGAATTCAGTCTAGTATAGAATCAAGAGTCAGAATTTTGAGAATCTATATTGAGTTCTGTCCTTGAGTTACCCTACAATGTAAAGAAAAATTATTTTCCACCTTCTTCATGCTTCATTATATCACTTTGTGAAGGGAATGCATCACCACCATACAGAAACCTTAATGTCACTGAAATTCCTTAAAAGAATGACAGTGTGTAGCACAGTATAATATGATAAACTAAAATAGTATCATTTAAAAACTTTAGTAAAAGAAAGGTAGTAAAAATAAACCAAAACCAAAACTTTTGAATTCTTGGCAAGTTCTAAAATATATTTCCAAAATGTACCAGGATGCATTTAATGAACGGGGTTTCTCCTGTCCTTACTCAGTACTTATTGATTACCCATACCGTGTAAAGAAATGTACGTGAGATATTTATTATGTAGAATAAATGTTCATTTCTATATTCAAGAAAAAATAAAAATATTTCAATAATGGGTGGTGGAAGGGAGAATTATGGAAAAGCGGTGAAAGGGTACACACTTCCAGTTATAAGATAAAGAGGTACTAGGGATGTAATATGTAATACACAACATGATGACTATAGGTAACACTGCTGTATGATATATACATATGGTTAAAAGAGTGGATCCTAAGAATTCTCATCACCAGGAGAAGTCTTCTTTTTACTGTATCTGTATGAGATGATGGATGTTAACTAAAACTATTGTTGTAATCATTTCACAGTATATGTAAATAAAACCATCATGCTCTATACCTTAAACTTATGTACTGATATATGTCAGTTATTCCTTAATAAAACTGGAAAAAAGTTTTTCAGTGAAATATTACATATGTTTAAACATGGACATTTGTTTATTGTGTTCAGATATTTAAAAAGAAATAGTGATCTTTCTCTTTCTTGATAATTCAAAAATATCTCTAAAAGAAATACAGAATAAAAGAAAAGGAAAACAAATTGCACAGGCCTAAAACAGGAATCGTTTGAGGTAGGCCAATGAGGGCAAAACTCATTTGTTTTTTCCAAAACTTTCTTCTTTTTTTAATTTCCAGACTATATATATAGCTCAGGAATTGTTTTAAGCCCTTCATATAACATGAAAATGTATATCTAGCTGAATGAAATAGTAACAAAGTACCTGTTCCAATTGAACCCATGTTATTCCTTTTCTTTTCCATGCCCTTCAATATTGAATCTTAAATACCCATATGTGAATTCTGTAGGTCAGCTTTTTAATGTTTTCAGAGTACTCATTAGTCTCTAAGATATTAAAGAGCACTGTGTATTTTTCAGCTTATTCTTTTACATTTTTCAGTTTCAAATGGAAAGGCGACATGCCCATTGGTGTCAATTAACTCTTGCAAGTAGTTTCACATAAGTTTTCAGTGATTCTGACTTTAAAAAAAAATACAAAAAGGGTCAACTGGCATGTTTAATTCTATTACTTTTTACAATTAATTCAGTTTAAGTAGCTTCCTTAGATTGTCATATTTTATTTCTAGTCACTACCAGCTGTAAAAACACTTGCTTCTTTTGATAATCATAAAATGAACTGCTATAGAAACGTGAAATGATATTGTTTCCTTCTCATTCTGATCTCCCACCAACAATTTACCATTTTGAAGCAGCATTAGCACAATACAGTAAGAAACAACTGTTTAATCTACCTTAATTGTTAGGCAATATCTCATTTTATCTAGATAGCAAATTCAGCAGATTCTTGAAAGCGTATGTTCATTGTGCTTCTAGTGCTCTCAGAAACCCACACTCTATGCTTTACTCTCTTACAACAAAGGTTCCAAAGAAACATGCTTTGCAAGTAAAAAACACAACCATAGACTTTCCCCAAATAGGCTTTAGTCAATCCTTAGATCACACCTCACACTGTGACAGATGCCTCAAATACAAGCAACTGGAAACAAAAAACAATTCAGTTGACCCTGCAACATTATTGCTTCCAATGTATGATCAAGATTTAAACAGCAATAGAGAGAGCTAACCTGATCACATTTGTTTCTCTGAATGTGTGTCTCTGGCTCTGAGACTCTGTCCTTAGTGAAATGGTTATTTTATTGAGCTTTAAAATCCTCTGAAATGATGAGCAGACGCTATATTCAAAAATGTAACAATGACAACAAAAAAGCCCTCTACATTTCAAAAGCATTTTTTTTCTTCCCACCAGGTAACATATTTTGTGTTGTGAGAAGTGGAGAAGACTGTTATGGTGGGAATTGCCATGATGTATAATTATTTTACTGTTACTATTTTACATAGGGTTAAATTTGCTTTACTGTTTTGTTTTGGACATTTTTACCTGTGTTCATAAGCAACATTGTTACATAATTTTCTTTTTTCTTATTGTCCTTGTCAGGTTTGGAACCAGCATTACAAAATGAGTTGCATAATAATGGTCCCTCTTTCTTTTCTTGGGAAGAATTGTAGAGATTGGATTTGTCTGTTCCAGGAATTATCTGTCCTATGAATTTTCATTGTCATTTAGTTCTAGGCTGTTTTTTTGACATATAAGTTATTAAAAGTTTATTTTCCAAAATTATGGAGCTTTAAGTTATCTGTTTGTTAATTGCATTGTGATTGGTACACATAGTTTGTATAATATGTATTACTTGATATTTGTTGTGAATATTTTACAGTCTGATATGTGAGAAGTTTTAAAATGTTTATATGTGCTTAAAAGAATGTGTTATCTAGGGACTTTCCTGGTGGCACAGTGGTGAGGAGTCTGCCTGCTAATGCAGGGAACAGGGCTTTGATCCCTGGTGTGGGAGGGGCAACTGAGCCTGCGTGCCGCAACTACTGAGCCCACGTGCCGCAGCTGCTGAACCTGTGTGTTACAGCTGCTGAAGCCCGCGCCTAGAGCCTGTGCTCTGCAGCAAGAGAGGCCACCCAATGAGGGGCCCGTGCACCGCAATGAGGAGTGACCCCTGCTCACTGAAACTAGAGAAAGCCCACAGGCAGCGATGAAGACCAAACACAGCCAAAAAAAAAAAAAAGAATGTGTCATCTAGAGTTGAAAGACCTATTGAAAAAACAAGGTCAAAATAAGGCTAGTGGTAGAATAAATGTATGCTGATGTAAAGATCTGTTTTAGGTAGGAGAAAGATATGAGGTTCTTACTGAACATTTTTGTTTGTTTATTAGCAGGTGATTTTTCAAAGATTTTTTAGCTCTGAAAGCTAAACTTTAGTAAAAATTGGTTTCACTTTTCAAAATATTATAAATGAATACCTGGTGTTACTTGTTAATTTGTCACTACAAATAGCTGGATCAACATCAATTCTGTCAAAGCAGTGTTATCCTGTAAATTATAAAAATGATAGTGAATAACCATTGGATTTAAATACTAAAAAGTGATACAGCTGATTGATAAGCACAGTAAGATTCCTTTCAGAAAAAAAGAATAAAAGTGAAATGAAACATTGACCAAAGTAAACTGGTAAAAATTAACACCAGTTTTTAAAAATATACTAAAGTATTAACCTAGGTTGGGCAGTTTTCCTAAGAAATTCCAAATAAGGTGATATTTCAGCAAATTCAGGCATCCAAAGAGACATTTTTCCAAGTAAATGGATCACCTGTAAAGTACTTGAACATATTTTGAAACACCAGTTACTTAGTTTTAAAATAAATTGTCAAAGTATAAAAAGGAAAACTACTTTTAGCTTTTAAAACTTTTCTAAAGACACTAAATTTCAAAATAGATGACCAAATCCTAGCAACGTTTTTCATTACCTATATTTCATATGCTGAAAATGTAATAGTGGAAGGCAATTTAGTAGATAATGATCATGAATTGGAAGGCAATGAAAGAACCAAGAAAAGAGACTTTAAAAATGTATGCATCAGCAAGCTCAGACAACTGGTTGGGAAGAACACATTGACAGAAAGTCTATAGCAAAATTGGAGGCTGGAAGTTTCTAAGATGCAATAATAAGGGCAAAGAAATAAACTATACCATGAAAATAAAATATAAAAAGTAACCTGGTAGTTGATTCGAATAAGGTGTGAATTTTTTCTAAGAGGATTAGATATGGGGAAATCACAAAGATAAGTATGTCAGTGTAGTACAAGAATTTGTGGCCTGCACTGGGAGAATCAATGTCAAAGTAAATTGCTGCTAGCACAAAATCTTAAAAGAAAAAGTAATGAAAAGACATTAAATTCGACATGGAGAAATAGGTAATTATCTATGGTGTTAGAAAAAAAAGAATCGCAGTTAGTAAATAAACAGCTAAGCTAAAAGTTTCATTTAATTAATAGTTTTACCCTTCCTCCCTATTAAAATCTCATGATATGTAGGATCAGACACATGAAAATTACCTCCTACAAAGGAAGTATTTAATAATTTATTTATCACATTTAAGCTTTACCAAAAAAAAAGTGTTCACATCATGTGTTGTGGTACATTTAAGTGCTAATTTTAAGAATGGTAAATGCTTGATAAAGAACTAAGTGGAAGCTGGGGTAGACAGAGAATAAAATTAAAACCTAATTAAAGATTACTTCTTAGAATGAATTGTATGTGACAATAAAACAGTTTGATTCTAATTAAAACAAAAATTAATAAATATAATTTAGTATTATATCTCTATACAGTGTAAGTAAAGTTATAGGGAGAGCAAATCAAGCTTTGTTAATGTGCAGTTCATATTACGTTCCTTAGCTGTCTAGCCAATTGCAGAAATTCTAAGGACTACTAATATACAAGCAGCATAGGGCCAAGTAATCAATTGACAAGGCAATTATTCCCTGGAAAATTAAGAGTTGATCTTAAAGGAAAACTAAAGGACTTACTATCTCCTTTGCAATAAAGAAAAAAAAAAAAAGTAATAAATGACACCAAAGAAATTTTTTTAGTACTTAAATTGCTTTGATTAAAGAAAAAAAAAGAAAGGACAAAATAGGTCAACTCTCATTAGAATCAAAATAGAGACTTTTAAAAAATGTAATAACTAAAAGTGAAATATGACCTGTCTCCATTGCCACCAGTCATATCCAAGTTTCAGTCACCTCTTGCCTTCTCTCTTGCAACAAGCTCTAGGGACACATTGGTGTCCCAGAGTCTAGTGCTGAGTTTCTCAAACCCCTTCTTTTCTCATAAGGATCTTTCTAAACAGCAAATCTGAATTATGTCCTTCTCCTTCTTTCTGGAAATTTGTTACTATACTACATAAATCAAACTAATTTATGAATATTTATTTAAAAACAATACACCTGGTTCCCATTCCAGACCTAAAGAATCACTCTGTGGGGATGGCAATCCAGGGGTATGAATTTTTACAAAACTTCTCAAGTGATTCTTAAGCACACAAACATTTAAGAACCTCCATCTTTGGGACAAATTTAAACACTTAAATGAATTTTACTAGATCCTGTATCTTCTTTTACCTACACTAAACAACAGATTCATCTCTGTTGTATTCAACTTTACTGATATCTTTAAATCCATAAGCCATGCAAAATTTTTCCTCCCTCTTGAAAACATCCTGATCCACTCCATCACCCATCTTCATTTTTTCCCTTTCTTTGGCTAACTACTACTCATCCATAAATAAATCAGACAAAATATGCTGTCTTCCAGAATGCCATCCTTATGCAGTAGATTTCATATTTTGCTGAACATTGGAATAACCTGGAATTTTAAAAAATACTGATGTCTGGATCTTAAAAGAAGAGATTCTGATTTAATTGGTTTGGGATGCTACCTGGACACTGAAGTTACTGAAAATTCCCTGAGTTATTTAATGTGATGCCAGGATTTAGGACCTCAGGTCTCTTCTAAGTTTGATTTCCTTGCCCTTTATTTTCACTTATAATGGTACTTTATGCTTACCTCATGGCATTGAAATTACCACGTTGCTGCAGTCTGCTAGGGATAGGAGCCTTGCTACTGTCTCAGAATCTGCTATCTGCACCTGTTGCTGAGTAGAGAGACAACTTAGAAGAAACTCAAGAACTAACTGTTGAATAATATTGAATTAATGATTTCACTCATCACAAATAATTTTTAATAGTATTTTGATTCTTTGCCTTTTACACACTTCCTCTAAAATATGAAATTCCAGAGACAATTGTGTTTCATTTTTGTGTATTAAGAACCTTGAATTCTAAATGTTCAATGGAAATTTAAAGAATTAAAAAAGAAAGGGAAATATGTAGCAAATTGGAACAATGTTTAGAAAAATTAAGATAATGAAATCTCTTGAGTAATCCAAATTGTATTGAAGCACTTTTTGGAAATTCATTTATAGGCTGATTACCTATTAATGAACATATGTGTTCATTATTTGTTCATTAAAAAGTGTCTGGAGAAACTTGTTTCTAAATATGACAGGATTAGAATCATTGGAGTAATTTCAAGTGAAGATTCTGTGACCACTGAGTTCAAATTTCAAGATGTTGGGCCAAGAAACTAAATATTGGAAAAACAAAGAAAAAATAAAAACGTTGGGCTTCCCTGGTGGCGCAGTGGTTAAGAATCCGCCTGCCAATGCAGGGGACACGGGTTCAAGCCCTGGGCCGGGAAGATCCCACATGCCATGGAGCAACTAAGCTTGTGTGCCATAACTACTGAGACTGCGCTCTAGAACCTGCGCTCTAGAGCCCACAAGCCACAACTACTGAAGCCCACGTGCCACAACTACTGAAGCCCGCACACCTAGAGCCCATACTCCTCTACAAGAGAAGCCACTACAATGAGACGCCTGCACACACAACGAAGAGTAGCTCCCACCTGTCCCAACTAGAGAAAGCCTGTGCACAGCAACGAAGACCCAACACAGCCAAAAATAAAAAAAAGAAATAAATTTATTTATTTAAAAAAATACATTAACCATTTTTCTCAATATTTCTATTTATTCTAAACAATGGACCTGCTTTTTGGAAAAAATGTATTTTTTTAGGAAAATTTTATCACCAGAGTTGGAGTGGTTATTTGAAAAGAATGCTACTTTATTTTATTTAAACTGTTCTATATATTTGCTTTTTAAACTAACTTGAGTTTTATTTATTCTATCTATATTTCAAGCCTTACAAATGAATTTTAGAATCTTAAGAGATTTATGGTACCAAATCTCTAATGTAACAGTTTTATTTTGATATCAATATTTCACATCTAAAGAATATTAGAATTGGGTTTTGAGGAGTTGTTAAGAGTTTTCTAAAGAAAGAAATAAAAAGAAATAATTTCCCACTGGAGAGCAAAGTCTCAAAGGTATGAAAAAGCATTATATTTTTTCAGGGAATTTTAGGACTAATGAGAAATAATAAATGAGTTTCCAATGAATTTTATGTAACATTCTAAATAGTCACTGTTAGACAATATAACTGAGATTTTTTAAAAGGAATATTGTTTATCTCTCTATCTACCTATTTAACATATATTGGTCTATATCTCCAATTTACCACTAGATTGGTCAAAATAAAAGTTGCATAATGTTTTGTTTAAAGGACTAATTAATTTTATTAGAACATAAGTAAGTTCAGCAGTGTATGTTTGAGAATCTAATGACTTCCTGATTCAGAATGAATTCAGCAGTAAAAGCTAATTAGAAGGGAAATGAATGACTAAAATATTCCGTGTGCATAAAAGTGTAAAGATTATTCATTGAAATTAAAATTTAACAGTATACTAATGTAACACGACATAAAATTCCATCTGTTATACAGCATCACAAAAACAAAAATATATAAATAGTTCATCTTTCTTAGGTTTTGACTTGTTAATTGTTGGTAAATAAGAATGTATTTGTATAAAAAATGGTGTTGATAGTAAGAATTCCAATATACACTTTAGTAGATTTTTTTTTTTCTTTATCCTCTCCAAGCCTATTCTCTTTTGGGAGGAGAAATCCAGTTGTGGTGTGACAAAAAGTTGGATAAAAAGGAATTTTAATATCAGAAATTGCATGCTCCCAACATAACATAATGTATATTAATACATATAAATGATAGAATGTATGTATAAGTATATGCACATATATGAATTTTCTATAAATTATAGATATTAGTATTGAAGATAAAAATGAAATTAAGGGCTTCCCTGGTGGCGCAGTGGTTGAGAGTCCGCCTGCCGATGCAGGAGACACGGGTTCGTGCCCTGGTCCGGGAAGATCCCACATGCCGCGGAGCGGCTGGGCCCGTGAGCCATGGCCGCTGGGCCTGCGCGTCCGGAGCCTGTGCTCCGCAAAGGGAGAGACCACAACAGTGAGAGGCCCACATACAGCAAAAAAAAAAAAAAAAAAAAAAAAAAAAAAAAAAAAAAAAAAAAAAGAAATTAAAATGGGGTCAAAAGGAAAGTATGATACAATTTCTTCTGTTTATGCAACATACATAGATTATTTGAATTAATAATCTTTCTACATTTTTTCAAGTCAACATGGCATTATCTGAAATGTTAGCTTAAAACATAGATTGCCAGATAGTTCTCCAACAAAGAAGGGTTATTTGGTATCAGCAGAGAATTGCAGTTTGGGTTCTGCAACCATGGTGAACCACATGCAAGTGCCCCCATAACAGGGGAAGAAGAACACTTTTACAGAGGAAAAAAAAAAAGTTGGGAGCGTTATAGTAAACTGAGTCTATGGTTTGGTGTGTCTGGCTACATGTCATACCAAACAGTAGAGCAACGATTTTGTCTTTACATAAACCATTAATGGAAAAATAATCATAGTTAGATTCAATAAGAAGTTGCTAAGAAATCTAGTGCTACGATGAAGCATTCACATTACATTTATTTAAGGAGTAAAGATAATCTTTGCAACCCCATACTTATTGTACATAAGCAAAGTACATGTTTTAAAATATTAGGTCATATAAACTGGCACTTATTAAAAAAACATGGCATGAAGTTTGGGAACGAACTAGTCAAAGGAAGGGAATATGAACAAACATGTTAGTTTCAGGATTATAGATATAGTTGCCAAAAACACCTAATAAATAAAAAGAACCAGAACCAAAACCAAAATAATAGAAGCCAACCTATATTTCCAGACACAGGAAAGCAATCACTTGTATTATTATGCAGCCATTTGAAATACTAAACATAAAAATCTGGCAGTAGAAAAACAATTAGCTATATCATGTTGACTTTTTAAAAAGCAAGAAACAAAGGAAACCATACTATGATTGGAATTGGCATAAATAATTTAACTAGTATGTCGGAAAACATGATATATGGAATGTAACAAAATAAAACATATTTTGGACTCTACCTGACCCACAGTATTAGACTCTTACTTTCCTTCCAGTCTGTATTATAGAACAGTTTTTAAAATGACTCCCAACTTTCACTGGCACAAAAACCACATTCCTTGCCTTCTAGGATGGTATAAGTCTAGATAACTTTTAAAATATAGAGTCCTACTCTTTCTCTTTTTGACCGACCATTGGCTGCTTTAACATTCTCAGATCTTGATGGTTCTCCAAATGCAAATAACACACATCAGGCTCTTCAGGTGGTCCAGTTGCAGGCTGTCTTACCTCCAATGGCAAGTGGCAGACGCCTCTATACTCTCTGCCTTGGTTGGACATGGGAAGCACAGCTTCCTTCAAAGAAGCTTTCCTTCTGGGGTCTTCCGACCTCTACACAGTGATCCATCTTTTATATTTTTATTTCATTGACCTAGCTGAAGGGTGCCAGAGTCAGATAATTGTTTCCTTCATGAATTCTGCATCTGCACTACAGTCTAGGACCTCACTTTAGTATTCAACAAGAATGGTTTTTAGAGGTGCTTCACAGTACACATGGGGACCTAGTAATGAGAGATGGATATCTCAAAGAGCTGTATGATTTTCAGAAGTAATAAATATTTGAACTACCTCTTGCAAATCACTGGGCATTTCCTAAATTCAATACAGTTTTGAGGAAAATTAGGTCACTTTTGATATTTCAGCTGGGACTTGAGCCATAAATATACCCTTCTAATTCAAATGTATGTCAGATAAAACATAGGTTACCTGTTATTAATGAAAAGAATTTTCACAGTGGCATGGTAGTGGGCAATCATATATAAATAGGAATCCCATTTTTTAGAAGATAACTTAAGCCAGACTTTATAAAGACAGAACATTAGACTAGCTATCAGGTGCAATGGATTTAATGTCCTAATTCCAACATGCACCAGTTGAGGAACAAGAACAGATTAGATAACTGCTCTAAATTAACTTTATCTACAAAATATGTCAAATAATTACTGTTTTGCCTTTCTAAAGATTTGTTTTACAAATAATAAAAGAAACGTGTGAAAGTGATTTATAAATTGTAACTTACTCTATAATGGATTCTTCACGATATAAATTGATATAGGTTGACAAGTAGTGTGGGGGAATATTATATAATTTAACAGATTTTCAAGTTTAACTAAGTTGTCAGCAAATTACGCTGGATATTCATATTAAGGAATCATATCTTTTACATATACAAATTTTAAATATTCTTTGTGACATTTATCTGCTGATCTTTTCCCCAATGGTATGATCAACTTGAGTACCCTGCTTTCCCATTCTAAATGTATTCCTAATTCTAACAGTGGATTAATGGTCACTGTAATCTACTAGCTTTTTATTTTTAATTTTGTAAAAATCATAACCCATGTTTTGAGGATTTTGAATGACGCTATTGGATTCACTATATTGCAAAACCTATGAGGGTAGTGTAAAAAGTAACCATCACAGGTAGGAACTACTCTGACTGTTTGGTCATCATTTTTCTCCCAACACATAGCACAATGTGCACATGATAAGTTTTTAATAAATGTCCATTAAATAACCTTAAAATGAATAATAACAATTTTAATTTAAAAAGGTTTCCTTTCATCTATAATTCTAAGAAGATTCACATACAGTGGAACAATTTTAATCTAAATTAAAGTGTCTTAACTCATGAAAGTATTAAATGTCATAAAATATTTCACTAATAAAATTGATTTTACTGCAATATTTTCATAGAATATATTATGTGTATATCTAATGGATTGCAGTAAATCTCCACCCTTTGCCATAAGACTTGCACCATATCTCACTAAAGATATGGAGTTTGTTTCTCCTTCCCCTGGATCTGTGTTGGCCTTGTAAGTTTCATTGGTTACTAGAATGTATCAGAAGTGGCTAGTGTCTGGTTCTGAGACTGGATCTCATAGGCTTTGTGTTTTCACTTATTTGCACATGCTCCTGTGCTTCAACATGAGAACATGGTCAGGCTGGCCTGTTGGAGGATGCCTAGTCACCCTGGACTATCCAGCCTACAACCAGACAACAGGCAGCCAACACACACCCAAATATTAGGGTGTGTTAGAAAGCCCATTTGAGATTAAAACAAATGCACCCCTGAGTCTAGTTTAAATGATTGACCTACTATCCTGTGTGCTACATAAATACTTATTGCTTCAAGCCATTGATTTTAGAGTAATTCATTATATAGTATTATTATGGTAATAGATAATTGATACACAAACACTACTGCTTCCTTTTATTTCTCTTTAATAGTCTCTTGATATTGATTGAAATTTAGGCAATCAAAATATGCATATGTATAAAATTTATTAAAATGAATGTTAAAAAAGTATCCAATATCTCAGCATTCCAGGGGAATTAGGAACATACCCTGCAATAAAAATCATCTGTTCTAAAAGTGAGATAATGAGATACAGGGTAGCAGACAGTGTGAAATGAATATTCACAAGAAAAAAGAAATACATGCTGCTGAGTTACTGCTCATTTTCTTGTTCAAGTTGCAGACATTAATTCAACCTTTACTTTTCACTGCTGTGCTTGGTTTCACTGGGCACAGTTAAGTTCAAATAAATATTCTTTGTGTAAATGACTTTCAAGCATTCAACTAATATGCTTTTCAAATTTAGACTTGCAAGGCTTGCAACTCTGATCTTTGTAAACATTTTTCAAAACATTTTGCAATTTAGTAGGTTACATTAACATCTTCATTTCTATAGAGTAATAATTTTTATTGTATTACACTAATTGGGAAAATCATCTAGGACACCTTTGATGGGAGAAAAAAGACTAGTACTCTTTACCCATTTAAAGTGATTTCAATTATTCCTATGCTTGGCTGATAGAATCATCTACCTAAAGATTAAATCTGATTGCATTACTAACCAAATTCAAAAACCACTTCCTCTGTGCTTTTTTTAGCCTTTCTGGACTCTTTTTTTTTTTTTTTAAATGTTTTCCTGTTTTTTACTCTCTGGATTTTCTGGCATGCAGACATTTCCAGAGACATTATGCTAAGAGAGTTTACTATCCACCATAAAGGAAGATATCGAAGTTATATGAAAGATGAGACAAACTGAGAAACACTAGTGTGAGGAAGAAAACAATTAGCTATATTTTCATCATACTAATTCATTTTTATTTTCAGATCAAATGAGAAAGGAAAATGCTGGGACATAGCAACCAAAGCTGCAAGTTCAGCAATTATTACAATTAATGGCTTAGAGGCAACTAGTTGATGTTCAATCTGTATGCCTCAAGCCTCCTGGTGACCAGCCACTTGACCTCTGTGAACCTCAGTTTCTTCATCATTATAGTAAGATGTTTGGACTTAATGATCACTAAAGTCCTTTCAATTATTATGCAGAGAAAATGAGCAGAGGATGTACATTTCGAAAAGGGAAATTTGAATCTTGGCTACTTCATTTAACCACCTATGTGATCTTGTATATGTTCCTTTTCACCCTGAACCTCAGTTTTGTCATCAGCCTAATAGATAAGAAAGTTGTTGAAACAATTAGATAAAGAAAAAAGTGTTTATTGAAACAATGTAACCAGTAAAGGCTCTAAATAAATATTAATTATTGTTGTTTTTGTGTTTGAAATGAGCCAAAAATTAGCAAAAATAAATGACAGCAATTTAATGATTGCTATGGATATGTTTCAGACTCCATGAGGAAAAAAGCAAGATAAGAGAACTAAACAGTAAATTGAATAAAATGAAAAAATTTTACCATGGAAATAATGTAAGTAGTCATCCTATTTAGTACTTTTAAAAGTGACTTTATTTTGAAATTATTCTAGTTAAATTAGTACTTTCAATATTGTCTTTAAGATTATTTATTTCATCTCTTTCTATAAATCATAGTTTTGCTAACATTTAATGGGATTTTGCTTTCATTTTTTAGTTCCTACAATGCTGGTAACTGTTACTCTGACCCAATCATCTAGTCTGTGTATTCTAGTAAGAAAGTCTTGCCTTTTATAACAGACCCCCTAAATCTCAGGCACAAGGCATTGGAGAAAAAGGCTGGTTTTAAGAGATTCTTCTGTAGCAACAGAAGTCTAATTTGGTCTAATTAAGTCTTCTCTTGGAAATTGACTTGTCAAATAAGCAAATTGGAAAAAAAGAAACACACACAAGTTACATAGAGGAACTGTTAAACCTATATATTTCACTAAGCACTTCAAGTGTCTGAACCTCTTTTGGTGGAGAGTGAGAAGGTCAACTGCAAGGTTATTTATGAGTGAGCAAGGTCCCTTACAGTAATTTGTTTTGCTCTTTAGTAGGCTCCCTTGGGGAAAGCTGACATCAAGTAAAACCAAAAATATCTTGAGACTGACATCTCTGCTTTATATTTATGTTACCCCTAGATGACAGGAAGCCATGCCAACAGGGCAAAGTCACTTATAGTTAGTTACTTTAAAGCCTTCATAATACTGTATTTGAGAGATTTTCTGTTTTAGCTGTATGAGTAAAGAAAAGATGCTCATCATCACTAATTATTAGGGAAATGCAGACCAAAACTACAATGAGGTATCACCTCACACCAATAAGAATGGCCATCATCAAAAAGCCTACAAACAATAAATGCTGGAGAGGGTTTGGAGAAAAGGGAACCCTCTTGCACTGTTGGTGGGAATGTAAATTGATACAGCCACTATGGAGAACAGTACAGAGGTTCCTTAAAAACTAAAAATAGAACTACCATATAACCCAGCAATCCCACTCCTGGGCATATACTCTGAGAAAACCATAATTCAAAAAGACACATGCACCTCAATGCTCATTGCAGCACTATTTACAATAGCCAGGAAATGGAAGCAACCTAAATGTCCATTGACAGATGAATGGATAAAGAAGATGTGGTACATATACACAATGGAATATTACTCAGCTATAAAAAGGAATGAAATTGGGTCATTTGTAGAGACGTGGATGGACCTAGAGTCTGTCATACAGAGTGAAGTCAGAAAGAAAAACTAGTATTGTATATTAATGCATATATGTGGAATCTAGAAAAATGGAACAGATGAACCTATTTGAAGGGCAGGAATAGATACACAGATGTAGACAATGGACATGTGGACATGGGGGGAGGGGCCAGGATGAATTGGGAGATTGGGATTGACTATGTGCATGGTCATATGTAAGACAGATAGCTAGTGGGAACTTGCTGTACAGAGCAGGGAGCTCAGCTCGGGGCTCTTTGGTGACCTATATGGGTGGGATGGGGGGGTGAGAGGGAGGTCCAAGAGGGAGGGGATATATGTACACATATAGCTGATTCACTTCATTGTACAGTAGAAACTAACACCACATTGTACAGCAAATATACCCCAATTAAAAAAAAAAAAAGAACATACAGGAATCCAAACATGCATAAACACACACACACACACACACACACACACTCACAGAGTCCTTCTAGCTGAAATGAAAGCTAAGCTTTTAATGAACTTCATTGCTTTGGGGTAGTCACTGAGACAATGTTTTTTAGAATGAAATGGTTGTGGTGATTGTGGGTGCTGGGGATTCCATGGTATTATCAAAAGTGTTACAAAAAAGACTTTGATGGTAAAGTCACTTAATGAAGAAATGTGGAATGATAGAGACTTAGTCCAAAGAGACCTTGTTGTTTTGGGGTACAAAATTTAGAATGGGACTTATAATGATAATTACTCCTCTGTGAGTAAATCCTTTCTGCAGAGAGAAAGGATTTTTCTTGAAGCCTGAGACAAAAGTGTATGCTTACAGTTTGAGGATAAGAGGCTGCAGACATATTTTTAGGTGTTTCACATGCTTTTCCCCATTTAACTAACATGACAGACTACTGAGGAGTTAACATTCACTGAAAAGACTTGAAGAGTTGATATGCCCAGCCCTTTCTAATACACTGCAATTTGTCTCAGCCACATACAGTTTCAGTGCAAATGAAAAAAAACCTGTTTCCCTTTTCTTTAAATTTCTTTATCTTTATAAGACTTATTAAGAATTTTATTAGGTGGTAGACACCTTCTCTCATACAGCAATCTAAATACACTGCTACTCTGAAACTTTTTGCTGATATAATTTAGTTCTGTATTCAGAAACTCAATATAAACACCAGAATGAGTTTTCTTCTACAATGGAGCTTTGCTCTCACACTGATGTAGGCTATGATTTATTTCTTATCAGTCATGGCAGGGTTGCCAGATACTAACAAAACTTATCAGCATGTTTGTACTCATTAGGTCATTCAAAAGATAATATTAGTCACTTTCTAACCAACAAGTATAAGAATCAAGGATAAACAGGTTGGAGATTTTAAATGGAAAGCCATAGTGAGAATCTATAAGCTTTGCAAACCTAATCTTATTCAAGAAGTAATATGAAAAAGTACAAAAGAATAGGTAAGCATATATACAAAACTAGAAGGAATTTAAAATCCATAAACTGAAATATGTGTATATATATATATATATATAATCATAATATGTAAGCTTAAGTTATGAGTAGTGAAACTCAAATTAACATGTTGGATACTTTGGAAAAACATTTAGTCTTTCAGGGTATTTTTCACATTGATGAATTATAGTATTAACTGGTTATGAATCCTTGGAGCAACAGCAACATAGGCTGAACAAGTGTATTTTAAATTTACCAGTGGAGAAGATCAGGCACAGAAAACTTCATTGACTTGCAGTCTTACTCTCTTGAATGACAATGAGCCACCTAAGGTTAGCTGATCAGATTCCTCTGATGAGGAATGGCAAAAATAAAAACATGAGTAGAAACTGTTACGTTAGGCCAAAAATTTAAAGCAATATCTGTAAGGATGATTCTTCAGAAAATAAATGAATGATAAATAGGGAGGAAAGACTTTGAAAAAGAAAGGAAAATGTGGTACAAGATAGCACTTTAAAATCAATGGTTTGGGGAAGAAATGGACAGGGTTCCCATAGCACCTCCTTTCTATGCTACCTGGAAGAACTTAAAATTCCATAATCATTCCTAACTTTGTTTCCTTATTTGAGAGATCCTTGTATCATAGAATCACATGAGAATTAATACAATAATTAAGTGGCTTTTATTCAACACACATTCTTACAGATTGTAAACATATAGTAGAAAATAACTTTTATTATTGAGAAATCAGTTAATTGATTTATGTAGTCATTTATTCATTCATTTTTCCAAAAGAATTTGTTGAGTACTGTCTATGATGTGCTATTAGTGTTCCAGGTGCTGAAGATATAAGCCACGTGTCTTACGGCTATGAATTTCAGTTGAGAACCAGGAGACCCCAACGTTAATACATACTTCCTTAGGAATAAGTGTAATGCTTAAATATTTTTCCATATGGACACATGCATTACAATGAAAGTTACTAATTATTCCAGATGCATTTCTATATTTCTAACTAGTTGCTTCTATATTATTGAATCTGGTTGACTTAAAGGAATGATGGATTTTCCTAGTCTTTGGATTATTCCATATGGTAAGTTCCTATAAGCAGAATCCAATGGTCAAAGACAAGGATCAAAAATTTAGCTCAACTAACTTTGTAAATATTCCAATGTTGTTTATTTATTTTATTTTTTAACAACTCTGAACCTATAATATAGTCTATTTGTTAATTATTTCAAGTAACACAATTATTTGCATCTTTCTAAACCATAATGATCTATTATCTTTAGTAAAAGCAAAGGAGTTTTAATATATTCTTTCTATTTTAAGACATAATACATGGATGTTTTACTTCCACCAAAAGAAAAGGATTGGATATGACATAAGATATGCTCCAAAATTTTAGTTATCTACTTAATGGGGCTTTGGGGGGGACTAAAATAGTTTATTATAGTTTTACAATAAAGCAAAACAGGGAGAAAATCCCCAAAGAAGTAATTTTATGTATTTAAGTGATTTTCAAATTTATCCTTATGGATGAAATAATTTAAATTTATCTGAATTATGAAACTAGAATGTATAGTATTTGAAGATTAAAAAGAGAAAATTTTTTGTGATAAATTTTAAAATATCCACTAATAAGAATATCAATGTAACAATCCAACTTCATGATAGACAAAAAACCAAACCAAAAAAAAAAAAGGGGATATTTTACTTGTCAAGTCTTCTCTGGCATATTTATTTGATTTGATCAATTAAAGATATTTTACCATGAGAAAGTAAGTAATGCTTTCTTGGTTCTTATGGGTTTCACACATAGGAGCCAAAAAGCTTAACATTCAATCTATCACTATGAAATTGAGGAAACATATTTTTGTTCACAGTGCTTACCCAAGTTCTTCCTTACAGCTATAGATCATTTTAAATCTTCCCTGCATCATTGAGCAAGAAGCAGGAGAAATCAACAGAAAATTATTGTTGTTCAACATCCTCTCCAAAGAAACATTTTTATTATTATTTCTCTACCTCAAGGAAACAGTAAATTTATATTTAAAGGAATGTATAGATAAAGAAAGAAAAATTTAGTGAAATTAAATAAATTTGGCCTAGGTCAAAAAGCATACTATTAACAGAGCAAAAAATAGTAAGTTACTAGCTTTTATGGCTTTATTCATTTGACAAATATATCATTATTAACGATGTCTTACTAAATTGAAATTTTACTCACTAAAGAGTTTTAGTGAAGTTAAACTTTACAGGTATCTGTAAATTCCATTTTAATTTTTAAGAAAAACTTAAATCTTATGTGAAATTAGTAAGAAACAACAGTAGAAACAACCAAATATTTTCATAATTCTGACTTTCAAATCTATCAGCAAAATATTCTATATCAAATTGCTTATAACCTCTTTGACATGGAGTAAGACTGCTTTCCTATATCTCATGCTTTTCTATATCTTTAGAAAAATAGATAACTTAATTCTCAAGATCTATAAGAAGGAGGAAAGCCATTAAAGTAAGGGTAATTAGATGTTTCAAATCTGGAGAATAGCCTTCATAAATGTTCTTGTTTGGTACAAAGAACAATTGACCCCATCCCAGCTTCTGTCATGTCTCCCTTTGTATAAGGAAATATGTTTCATAAATCATTTCTGAATTGTAAAAATAAAATAGTAAATCTATCATTGAAATATGCTGAGAAAAATTTCTTGTCTGGAACCATGATGAGTAGAAAAAGAATGAATATTGGACTCAGAAGTCTACTACTTACTATATTATATTGATAAGTGAATTAATCCAGTGCCTCTCAAAATATGGGCCAAGATCACCTATGTTAGTATAATCTGTGATATGTGTTAAAATTCAGTTTCTTATCTGTGTCCCACAACAGGCCTACAGGATCAGAATTCCTTGGGATGAGTTCTCTGATATAATGTGCATGTCTGCAAGCATTCAGGTGATCCTTATGAAGTGTCCTTATTTTAGACTCAGAAATGAAGACTACTTACAGATTTGTTAGGAGAAAAAAAGTGTCGGTAAAGTGATTAGTAGTGAACAAGTCCACAATAATTTAAATATTATTTCCTTACTTTTTTCTCCTTGATGGAGATTTTGTTATATATATGTTTCCCTTGTTCCTTTTCAGTCATGCAGTAACTTTGGAGCATTTCTCTGCTCAATTATCTGGGTTCACGTACAATGTTTTCCACATGTATCCATGCCAGTGTACGTCTAGAGGGCAGAATTGACTCTAAGATAATTGCACTCATTCTTCCTAATTCACAAGAGAATGGTTCAATCACTTTATTAGACAAACATTTGATGGACACATGGTAAAATTACACCAATGTAGAACAACAGTACAGTAGTTTAAACTCTACTGTTACTGGTTGGCCCAAACAAGCAATTCTCCACTGGATCAGATTATAATTTGGAAAAATAAACAGTCAAGTTGGATTGGAAAGAGAGATTGTAGAGTTAGAAGGAAGAAGTATGATGTGTATTTCTTCCTACTTGTTTTTCTGAGGATACAAGTTCTACTTTGGAAGGAGACTGTAAGATCATGTTCAACCGTGTCCATTAATTCCTCTCTGGTCACAAATTCTCTAACCACACCTCATTACTTCAAGGGTCTCCAGTATGACCCCAAACAAACTGTTTTGCTTTTGCCTGATTGATCTCTTTGCATCAGACAAAATCTGCCATCTGTGAGCCTGGGAAAATCCTATTTATTCCTCAATATATTTTAGGAATCATCTACAAAAAAATGCCTTTCCCATCATTCCCAAATTTAGAACTAACCATGTCTTCCTCTCTGACAACATCTTATATGCTGCTGTTCTTGTAGAAGCCACAATAAAGGTTTTGTCCACAGTTCTCCCCTTTCCTCTGCCTCCTGACTCAGCTTAGAGCTTCCCTGTGTGGCCCCTCTTTCTGGAAACTGTGAATAATAAACTTTCAATGGCAATAGTCTTCTGATCTGTGGGCCTTACTGTACCTCAAATTTCTATTAATACATTATATTTAAAACAGAAAATTCACAGAGTTGGTACTTATCTTGCTGAATGAATCCAAAGCCTCTGCTTCAGGGTTTACCTAAAGTTTAATACATCCTCACTTGGATAGTCATTCTTAAAACCAAATTTCTCCCTTTTGACATCTAGATACCTTGAGTAATATTTGTTTACATTCTATTCTTTATTTTCCTGTATACCTTCTGGTGTTTTGCTACTAAGAGGGTTATCTGGGAACCAGCAGCACCCCATCTTCTGAGAGCTTATTGAAAATATAGAATATCAGGCTCTGAATCAAAATTAACATTTTAACAAGATACCAGGTAATTCAAATGCACACTAAATTTTGATCAGTGCTGATCTGGGATTGCAATACCTTTACCCTAGTCTTTTCAACTAGGATTACCTGAGGTGTTGAAACTACATTGTACTTAAAAAGTTGAAGACTTTCCTTCTCTAGCTCTTCATAAACAATTGCTGTTGGCTGAATCTGGGTATCTTTATCCTTTTTCATGTTTCTTTTTTCCCACAGTTTTTGTTTGATTTCAAGATCAGTCAGTCTTTTGATTAATCCTACATTTCTATGAGTTTCAGAGATTTCCTTCAGAAAACCCAAGACATATTTTTTTTTCCTCACACATAAAATTATAAAGCCTTTTACCTTTTTATTGTGCTTTTATTCTGCTTCTGGATAAATTGGATTACTACAGTCAGAATATTCTAAGTGTATACTCTGTCAATTTTATTATTTATCCTTGGAACTGTGAAGATCTAGAAAACTTATTTTATCTCGCCACAAGGTAATAAACCATTGCAAATGCAGACCATTATTTTGTTTGTTTGTTCAGCGATGAATTGTGTTACTTCTCTGCAGAATAATCCATGATCTTGCTCTGATCATTCACAATTGTGATTCAAATTCAAATAGACATAATATCTCCAGTTCAACCTAAGAACACAGGCAGGTACTATTCCTGAGATATTGTGGCAAAATCACAGAAGTCCTCAAAGGTTAGCTGCTCCATATATCAACAATTCCAAACTTTCTAGGTACAATGTATTTAGAGGTAACTGGCTTGTTAAAAGTAGAGATTAGAGAATCTGCTTTAAAGATGGGTGTGCATGAGAAATGTACTTTTTATTCCCTAGGATTTTACAGTTATTTGGGGTTATTTTGAGTGATTGATGATAGTGATTAATAAAAAAGCTGAATTGCAGAGCAAGTTGTTTGTTATTGCTTGAAATTTGTGTGCATATAAAAGTGGAAACGGCTTCAGGGACATTCATAAACATTATTATGGAAACAGATTAAGAGATTGTTGAAGTTAAGAGGTCAAGAGAATGACAAGAGGAACAGGTATGGAGATCAATTACCTGCTGCCTGGTAGTACGTATCCAAAAGCCCAAATAGCACATAATCTTTTTCTTTCTATTTTGTAGTGAATTTAGAATGATTTATTTAGGACATTGTGATTTGTAAATTCAAATTCCAAACAGGCTTGTCCTGGTCTTCATAACAAATTCAGTGCTACATTTTCACTAGCTGTAGTCATTCTGTTAAAGGTTTAAACTCTCCAGAAGTCTTACAGAGAAGAAAACTTATTTTTTTTCTTGGGGGGTTTCCCACCAAAGTCTATTTGCAAACTCCTTTAGTTATTCAAACTTCCTGAAATTGGGAATGAGACTAGAATAATTATTAGTATTATGAATCCAGGAATATTAGAGTACCCATTCATTACTAGAACCTATAAAGCAAATAACTACACAAGAGAAAGCAATTAGTTATTAATGAGGAGAATTTGTTTCTAGTCCCCAGTGTAGAAGCCAAGTGTATACAGCTAACAACATGGAAGAATTTTTGCCTAGTTTGTCTAGGCCGAAATGACATAGAATAAAAGCAAATGGAGGTCCATTTTTAACAACTTCAAACTGATCTGTTCATTAACTCATATTTAGCATTCTCACTCGAAGAAAGCCTTTCCAGGAACACCTGTCATTAAGAGTCAGAGTCTCACCAGCTACTTGCCAGCACTATCAGAAGGCATGGAAGGAAAGAGAACAGTCCAGCACACTTACCATTCCTATCTCCTTAGTTAGAGAAAAAAGTGTCTACCTCACCATTGAACTCCTTTGTAGGTTTCACCCACTAAAATAACATCTAAGTTTCTCAATTTGGGGAAACACAGGAAAAGGGAGAGAAAAGAATATCTTCAGCCGTTGCTGAAAAGTTCTAATGTTTATGTCATATTTAAAGTAATCTATAGAAAGTTTCAGTATATTTTTGCAGATATGGAGTAATTAGTATTCTCCATTACACTTATGGGAAAAAACATATAATAAAACATTGGCAGTTCTGCTTGCTCATGTATTTAGTTAATAAACTTAATATCATTGTGAAATGCATCTCACTGGTTTCCCATCCAATTTGTTTATTTTTCTGACAGAGAAAACTGAAGAAGTTTCTACATGTTTTAATTAGGTAAGTATGCCAGTTAGTGCAAAAATATTGGTTATCACAAATAAATGTATTTTGAATAAACATGTTAGATTATGTAAATAGGATTTTAAAAATAAAACAACGGCAAAATACTTCAGCTAAATCTTACCGTTAATTTTTCTCCAGCTAGGGTTCAAGTGTTTTGTAAAAGATGAAATTTATTTTAAGTAATAAACACTGGATACTAGGAATCTATAGAGGAAAAAAAAAACCCTCAGATGATGGGATTGTGTATTCCATTTGCTAACCATTATCATCATCATTTGTAAACTTACGTGAAAGACTCCCTAATTATATTAAAGAACAAATGCAACTTTTTTCCTCTGGAGCATGTAGACAAACAGAATAATAGCAGTATTTAATAAAATTCCAGGTGTTTATATTTGTTTGCAATTTAAGCACTTACACTCTGCAAATGTAAATAAATTGATTCACAGAAATGTGTTCCAAAACAAAAGTTGTAAAACGGGTCAAAATGATCTCTATGCATTCTCTGTTTCTTCAAAAATTTCCATGAATTGGACTGTAAAGTTTCTGTGCTGTTGTTGCTTTCTGCATGTGTTTTAACCCCTCAATTCGTTGTAATTAATTTTGCTTTGTCAATTACATTTTCAAGATTTTATTTTCACAAAATGAGAAAAATAACTTTTGCAATTACCTATAATTTACTATTTCCAGTGTTTGGCTTTCCTTGTGAAGATCCAAGTTTAACGTGGTATCATTTTGTTGTATCTGAAAATTTTCTTTTACAATTTCTTGTAGTGCAAGCTTTCTGGGGACATATCTCTAGGCTTAAGTTTTTCTAAAATTGGCTTTATCTTACCCGCACTTTTGAAGGAATTTTTGGCTGGTTATAGGTTGACTATTTTTTTCTTTTGGCAATTTAACCAATCGTCTTGATTTTTATCATATTAGATGAAAAGCCTGTAGTCACTCTTCTTATTGTTCCCTCAAGTATAATATTTTTCCCATCTGCCTGCTTTTAAAATTTATTCTTTACCACTTTTCAGGAATTTCATGAGGTTCATAGGTATTACTTTATTTTTATTTTATCTGCTTTCTGTTCGTTGAACTATCTGGATCTCTGGATTCACGATATTTATCAAATTTGTAAAACTTTTGTTTCTTCAAATATCATCTGTCCTTACTTTCTGAGACTCCAATCATATGTATGTTGTACTTCTAGATGTTGTCTCACAGGTCCCTGGATGTGTTCATTTTTTTCAGATTTTGTTTTCCTCCTGGTGTTTTAGATGGAATTGTTTCTATTTCTATGTTTTCAAGTTTACAAATGTTAAATTCTATTCCGTCCAATAATTTTTAATCTCTTCTAGTAAAATTTTTATTTCATATACTTTATTTTTCATCTCCAGAAGTTGCATGCATTGGTTTACTGTGGGTGCTATAACAAATTATCACAAATTGTGTGGATTAAAATCACAGAAATTTATTCTTTCATATTTTTGAAGGCCAGAAGTCTAAAATCATTGTGTCAGCAGAACTGCACTTCCTCCAGAGGTTCTGTGTTCTGTTCCTTACCTCTTTCAGCTTCTAATAACCGCCTAGAATTTCTTGGCTTATAGATGCTTCATTCCCATCTTTGCCTTTGTCCTCATGTGTGTGAAACAAACTTCTTATAAGGATGCATTCACGTGACTGAATTAAGGGTCTACCCAGATACTCCTGGATAAATTCCTCCTTGAACTTAATTGCATATTTTCCCATATGAGGCAAATATCACTGTTTGGCCATATTAAATGAAACTCACAAATTCTGGAAAAAGGAAGTGAATATATCTTTGCAGGAGAGGGCATTTCTTAGTCTACTGCAGTCTGATTTCTGGCCTCCAAAAATTCATGTGTGGTCTACTTCAAAATATATTCACTTTACACCAACATACCTCAAAGTCTCTATCCATTGCAACATCTGCTCAAGTCTAAAACTTCATCTAAATATCATTGGCTCAAAAATCTCAAATCCCATCATTTACATTAGGTGTGTGTGAAAGTCTTAGAATGATCCTCATTCAAAATTTTTCTATACCTGTGCACCTGTGAAACTAGAAAACAAGTTAACTGCTTCCCTAGTACTATGGTTTGATAGGGATGAGATAATATAATATAATATAATATAATATAATATAATATAATATAATATAACATATATAATATAATATAATGAGATAATTTTCATTCCAAAAGGGAGAAAAATTAAAAAAATAAAGGAGTTTCTGTTCCCAAGCAAGTTCAAAATCCAGCAAGGCAAATTCTAATAGATTTCAAGACCTGATAATAATTCTTTGAGGCTCACAGCTCTGCCTCTGTGCCTGTAATGTCATACATAGGTCTTGGTCTCCACAGCTTTGCCTTCTCAGCCCAAGCCTCTGTTCTCAGAACAATTTTTTTCCTTTTTTTTTTTTAAAGGGTAGCACCTATTTGCATCTGAGTAGTTTTATCAGCCTACTTCCTGTCTGAAGAATTTAAGGAGTCTGACAACCTTATTTAATGTCCCTCTGCCTCTGTTGCTTTCAGTCCAGTGTTTTTGTTAGTATACAACTCTCAGAAACCTTGTAGGTGGCCTGTATGTTACTGTGATTCAAACCATTACACAAGAGGTTCCTCCACATATCTTTCCTGGATAATTGCATCTCTATTGCTACTTTCTGCCGAGATGGGTGGATTGATCCATGAGTCACATGCCTAACGTTATTAGCAAAAGTTTTTCAGTTACACGCTTGAGCTTCTCCCCAGTGCATACTTTCCTAATATTGAATGTCCTAATTTTAGCATCTTTTGCAATCTGGATAGGCTGAGAATTGCCCAAATCATCAAGTTCTGACTCCTTTTTTGCTTAACAGTTTATTTCTCAATTTATCTTGTTCTCTCACACTTCACATGAGCATGAAAAGTAAAAAAAAAACAAAACAAACATACTGAAACCTTCAACACTTTTTTTGGACCTCAATCTCCTCGGTTAAATATCCAAATTCATTACTTAAAGTTCTGCTTTCCAGCTAGTAGAACATAATTCAGCCATGTTCTCTGCCACTATAAAACAAGGATCACCTTTCCTCTGGTTTCCAATGTGTTTTGCGTTTCCTTTTGAGCTATCTTTAGAATCACTTTCAATGTCCATGTTTCTACAGTCACTTTAAGGCAATCTAGGCTTTTTCTACCATGCTTTTAAAAATTCTTCTCAGTACCATAAACGGTATTAGGGTTGCTATAACAAATTGCCACAAATTGTGTGGCTTAAAACCATAGAAATTTGTTATCTCGTAGTTTTGTGAGCCAAAAATCTGAAACCAAGATTTAGGCAGGGCTATGTTCCACAATGAGGGCTTTAGGGGAGAGTTCATTCTTTGCCTCTTCCAGCTTCTTATGGCCATTTTTTGGCTCGTGGCTGAATCTCTCTCTGCTCCATCTTTTTCACATTTCCTTCTCCTCTGTGTGTTGGAACTCACTCTGTCTCTCTCTTAAAGGATATGTGTGATTTTATTTATAATCATCATGATCATCATCCAGGGTAAGCATCTCCTCTCAAGATTCTTAAATTAATCATGTTTTCTTGGCAGATAAGGTAATATTCGCAGGTTCAGGACATTAGGATATGGACATATTTTGGGGTCCCCACTCAGCATACTGCATTCCCTTTAGATTATTTATATATTTTATTTTGTTCTGGGCCCAAGTCTTAATTTATAAATGTGACTTAGAGAGGTCAGTGTCATTGAAAGACAAGTTTAATGTTACTCACAGTTCTACAAACAAGAGGCATGTGTCCCCACACAGGGCCATAGGAAGAACACCAGGTTTTGGTCAGGAAGCAGAAGCAGGAGCAAGTTATAGTTTTAGGCTAGAGTCTTTATTGGGCTTTCTGAGGGAAAGGTAAAAGAGGCAGGATGAACAGTTTAGGATTTGCTAGTTTGAATAATTTCAGTGGGCTTTGGGCTATAAGGGGAGAAGCTCTGTGATTATCCTCCCATTTGCAGATCACTTACCTGGGGGTATGAGTCTTGACTATACTGTGTCTCTGCCCCTCCACCCCTTCTAATTGTGGTTCCTTCTTTATATATTTAGTTGAAGATCTCTTCTGCTAGTTTTCAGGTTATTCTCATCAGTAGTTACTCTGTAAATAGTTATAATTTTGATGTGCCTGTGGGAGATGGTGAGCTCTTTCTACTCTGCAATGTTGGCCACTTATTGCACGCTGGATGTTATATATCTTAGCGTTGTGTGATGGATTCCACTGTTGTCCTTTAAAGAATAGTGGGCTTTGTTCTGGCAGGCAGTATATATTATGCACGTATGGATTAGCTTGATCCTTTTAAGACTTGTTTTTTAAGCTTCTATAGGGTAGATTTAATGATGGTTTCATTCAAAGACTGATTTGTCCCTTCTATTAACGTATACGATTTTTGCGTTCTTACTAAATGTCCTAGATTCTCCTCTCTGATTGGTCAGAGTTCGAACATTTTCTAGTGAACGCTTCTTACTGGGATCTCTAGAACTTGTTCCACTTATAGGTATTCGGTTATTCTTTTCCAAAATATAGAATTCTGCCTTACGACTGGTTTAGTAGTCAGCCAAATACTCAAGTGAAACCCGGGAATAATCTTTGAGGTCTTTTCTAGAATCCATTGTCTCCAGTGCTCTCATCCCTTCAATTCTAGGTGTATCAAGGTCCTTTAGCTCCAATCTCTGTTCCCTCAACTGAATGAGACCATCTGTGTTTTCTATGTATTCAACTTAGTTAATGAAATTGCCTCTAGACAGAAAGTTGGGGTCACCTCAGGGGTCTTCTTTCCCTTCTCTCATTTACCATGTATATGTACTACCTATTATAAAATGCCTAAAAACACTTATTTCTTCTAGTTGCTTGCTGAAGAAAAAAGTGTAGGTAGATTCTAGTTATTCCACTATGGACAGAAGCAGAAGCTTAGATTTCAAACTAAATAATATATTTTTTCATATATGACTAACAAAGAAGTCATTTGTCAATAGAACCTATTTATTGGGTCCCAGCAAAGTAGAAACAAAGTATAACAATTATTTACATCATTTAATTATAATCAAAATTGAAAATTTTAAATAAATAATAATTATAAATGGAAAATGAGGCACTTCATGACTCCAGGAAAAAGCTGTTGAATGCAGAGTGGAAATAGGATTCATTGGTTTCCTTTTCAAGATCATTGCACCAACCATGAAAGAAGGTAATACTACCAGTAACAAGCAAACATCTCAAAAGAGACCGAGGTTATTCCATTTTTGTTGTTTTGTTTTTTGCCATATGCGGGCCTCTCACTTCTGTGGCCTCTCCCGTTGCGGAGCACAGGCTCCGGACACGCAGGCTCAGCGGCCATGGATCACGGTCCCAGCCACTCTGCGGCATGTGGGATCTTCCCGGACCGGGGCACGAACCCGTGTCCCCTGCATTGGCAGGCGGACTCTCAACCACTGCGCTACCAGGGAAGCCCGGTTATTCCATTTTTAATCACTGAGTGAGTGAAATGGTATTTTTCACAGCCTTCTAATGTTGCCATAATACCGTATTACAATTTTAAATAAATATACAAACAGCTAAATTTTTATTTAAAAATTTTACACTCATAGTCCTTCTATAACTATAAACAAAACATATAAATTAAAGGCAAAGAAATCTTCAAATAAAATAGAATTTAGCTACATAGATTTATTATAACAGTTGATGTTGATTTATGGAAACTAAATTATAGATGTTGAATTTAAAGTAGAAATGTATGTATTTATTTATTACTATCAATTTAGTTTCTTATTAGTCATGTTATAGTTATCACTGACAAAACTGCTGTTATCAACTAAGCTGTTGTTTTAATGGGCAATCCCTAAGGGGTATACTAAAAAAGGCATTTTTAGAAAATTTTTCATTGAGACTTTTCTACTTGAACTAATGAACTCTTACAAAATTACAAAAACTGTGTGTATGACATATGTTTGCAAAATATGAATATCCAACAGAATATGCAAGTATTTCGCTTTTGGAATGCCTACATTTTTGCATTCTTTTATTATGCCTCAATTGTACTATCATTTTTCCTTATTCATATGTTATTCAAACCAATTTTTATTGTCTAAATGTAATAACATTATATATATATGGCATTCATATATTTAAATTCATATATGTTCATTTTTTAACATCCTTGCCAGTTACAAAAATGCTACTTGATGCCAATATGATTTTAAACATGCATGTGAATTTAGGCAAATGAATCATATGACAGTACTTAATTATAAAGTATGTCTGTGTGGAAGTATGTGTAATATTTCTTCAAATGCAAAGGCAAAACAGAAATAATTTTGATAATTCTTGCAACTCTGAGAATAGTTTCATGAACCAACAGAAGTCTCTGAACCACAGTTGAAAAATAAATCTACGGATGATGAGGAGTCACCGAACTGTTTAATAAAGGGTTGGAACAAAACAGATAGGCACTAAATGAAGACTGAAAACTGCAGATGAAACATGACCAGCATTAGCATGCCTTGTTTTGCAGCACAACACACCCAATTTGCAAATTTAAGTACTGATGAACCTGAAATCATTCATCACATTGACTTGGAAATGACCTCAGATCCTTTTGGATTAATGCTTTAAGTTGGCGTTTTTGCCATTTTTTAAAAAATCCATTAATGTAACCATAAGAACTGTGGTTAGAATATTTGACTCATTTTAAATTATTCAATTGATTTTTGCTTATTCTGTCTGGTGCATTTGTGGCTTATTAGAAAGGCAGAAGATTATAATAGTAAAGTCTTCCATATCTGTGCACTTTGAAGACTTCAGTAATCATTTTGCACTCAATATCAATTAATCTCACTTTGCTGTTGATGTCAACTTTACTGTTACTTTACTCATATTTTAAATTGTAGGGGAATCATTATTACATAGAGAAATAATAGGACTTTCCAGTAAATGTTACACCACATAAGATGTTTTGAATTGATTTGTTCATTCATCTTTATCTAAAAATGCCCCTACAACACAAGAGACAGGCACAAGACGCTAAGGCTGCTGCTGCCGCCACCAAGAACCCTGTGTGCGAACACAGGTCACTCTCCACACCTCCCCTCCCGGGAGCCTGTGCAGCCCACCACTGCCGGGGTCCCGGGATCCAGGGACAACTTCCCCGGGAGAACACACGGAGCGCCTCAGGCTGGTGCAAGGTCAAGTCGGCCTCTGCCGACTCAGGCTCTCCCCGCATCCGTGCCCCTCCCTCCCACCGGCCTGAGTGAGCCAGAGCCCCCCAATCAGCTGCTCCTTTAACCCTGTCCTGTCTGAGCGAAGGGCAGACGCCCTCAGGCGACCTACACGCAGAGGCGGGTCCAAATGCAAAGCCAAACCCCCATAGCTGTGCAAACAAAGAAGAGAAAGGAAAATCTCTCCCAGCAGCCCCAGGAACAGCGGATTAAAGCTTCACAATCAACTTGAAGTGCCCTGCATCTGTGGAATACCTGAATAGACAACGAATCATCCCAAATTGAGGAGGTGGACTTTGGGAGCAAACATATATTATTTTTTCCCCTTTTTCTCTTTTTGTGAGTGTGTGTGTGTGCTTCTGTGTGAGATTTTGTCTGTATAGCTTTGCTTTAACCATTTGTCCCAGGGTTTGGACTGACCTTTTTTTTTTTTACTTTTTAAAATTTTACTTCTTAATAATTATTTTTTATTTTAAAAACTTTATTTTATCCTACATTATTTTATCTTCTTTCATTCTTTCTTCCTCCCTTCCTTCCTCCCTCCCTTCTTTCCTTCCTTTCTTTCTTTCCTTTCTATTTTTTCTCCCTTTTATTCTAAGCTCTTTGGATTAAAGGCTCTTGGTGCTCCAGCCAGGAGTCAGGGCTGTGTCTCTGAGGTGGGAGAACCAACTTCAGGACAGTGGTCCACAAGAGACCTCCCAGCTCCATGTAATATCAAACAGCGAAAATCTCCCAGAGATATCCATCTGAACACCAAGACCCAGCTTCACTCAATAACCAGCAAGCTACAGTGCTGGACACACTATGCCCAACAACTAGCAAGACAGGACTACAACCCCATCCATTAGCAGAGAGGCTGCCTAAAATCATAATAAGGCTACAGACACCCCCAAAACACACCACCAGATGTGGACCTGACCACCAGAAATACAAGATCCAGCCTCATCCACCAGAACACAGGCACTAGTCCTCTCAACCAGGAAAACTACTCAACCCACGGAACCAACCTTAGCCACTGGGGACAGACACCAAAAACAATGGGAACTATGAACCTGCAGCCTGCGAAAAGGAGACCCCCAATACAGTAATATAAGCAAAATGAAAAGACAGAAAAACACATAGCAGATGAAGGAGCAAGGTAAAAACCCACCACCTAACAAATGAAGAGGAAATAGGCAATCTACCTGAAAAAGAATTCAGAATAATGATAGTAAAGATGATCCAAAATCTTAGAAATAGAATAGAGAAAATGCAAGAAACATTTAACAAGGACCTAAAAGAACTAAAGAGGAAAGAAGCAATGATGAACAACACAAAAAATGAAATTAAATATACTCTACAAGTATGGATCAATAGCAGGATCAATAGCAGAATATCTGAGGCAGAAGAATGGATAAGTGACCTGGAAGATAAAATAGTGGAAATAACTACCACAGAGCAGAATAAAGAAAAAATAATGAAAAGAACTGAAGACACTCTCAAGATCTCTGGGACAACATTAAATGCACCAACATTCGAACTATAGGAGTCGCAGAAGAAGAAGAGAAAAAGAAAGGGACTGAGAAAATATTTGAAGAGATTATAGGTGAAAACTTCCCTAATATAGGAAAGGAAATAGTTAATCAAGTCCAGGAAGCACAGAGAGTCCCACAGAGGATAAATCCAAGGAGAAACATGCCAAGACACATAATAATCAAACAATCAAAAATTAAATACAAAGAAAACATATTAAAAGCAGCAAGGAAAAAAAACAAATAGCACACAAGGGAATCCCCATATGGTTAACAGCTGATCTTTCAGCAGAAACTCTGCAAGCCAGAAGGGAGTGGCAGGACATATTTAAAGTGATGAAGGAGAAAAACCTACAACCAAGATTACTCTACCCAACAAGGATCTCATTCAGATTTGATGGAGAAATTAAAACCTTTACCAACAAGCAAAAGCTGAGAGAATTCAGCACCACCAAACCAGCTTTACAACAAATGCTGAAGGAACTTCTCTAGACAAGAAACACAAGAGAAGGAAAAGACCTACAAGAACAAACTCGAAACAATTAAGTAAATGGTAATAGGAACATACATATTGATAACTACCTTAAATGTAAATGGATTAAATACTCCCACCAAAAGACACAGACTGGTTGAATGGATATAAATACAAGACCCATATATATGCTGTCTGAAAGAGACCCACTTCAGACCTAGGGATGCATACAGACTGAAAGTGAGGGGATGGAAAAAGATATTCCATGCAAATGGAAATCAGAAGAAAGCTGGAGTAGCAATTCTCATATCACACAAAATAGACTTTAAAATAAAGACTATTACAAGAGACAAAGAAGAACACTACATCATGATCAAGGGATCAATCCATGAAGAAGATATAACAATTGTAAATATTTATGCATCCAACATAGGAGCACCTCAATACATAAGGCAAATACTAACAGCCATAAAAGGGGAAATTAACAGTAACACAATCATAGTAGGGTACTTTAACACCCCACTTTCACCAATGGACAGATCATCCAAAATGAAAATAAATAAGGAAACACAAGTTTTAAATGATACATTAAACAAGATGGACTTAATTGATATTTATAGGACATTCTATCCAGAAACAACAGAATACATATTTTTCTCAAGTGCTCATAGAACGTTCTCCAGGATAGATCATATCTTGCGTCACAAATCTAGCCTTGGTAAATTTAATATGATTGAAATCGTATCAAGTATCTTTTCTGACCACAATGCTATGAGACTAGATACCAATTACAGGAAAAGATCTCTAAAAAAATACAAACACATGGAGCCTAAACAATACACTACTTAATAACAAAGTGATCACTGAAGAAATCAAAGAGGAAATCAAAAAATACTTAGAAACAAATGACAATGGAGACACGACGACCCAAAACCTATGGGATGCAGCAAAAGCAGTTCTAAGATGGAAGTTTATAGCAATACAATCCTACCTTAAGACACAGGAAACATCTTGAATAAACAACCTAACTTTGCACCTAAAGCAATTAGAGAAAGAAGAACAAAAAAAACCCCCAAATTTAGCAGAAGGAAAGAAATCATAAAGATCACATCAGAAATAAATGAAAAAGAAATGAAGGAAATGATAGCAAAGATCAATAAAACTAAAAGCTGGTCCTTTGAGAAGACAAACAAAATTGATAAACCATTAGGCAGACTCATCAAGAAAAAAAGGAGAAGACTCAAATCAATAGAATTAGAAATGAAAAAGGAGAAGTAACAATGGACACTGCAGAAATACAGAAGATAATTAAAGATTACTACAAGCAACTGTATGCCAATAAAACGGACAACCTGGAAGAAATGGACAAATTCTTAGAAAAGGACAACCTCTTGAGACAAAACCAGGAAGAAATAGAAAATATGAACAGACCCATCACAAGCACTGAAATTGAAACTGTGATTCAAAATCTTCCAACAAGCAAAAGCCTAGGACCAGATGGCTTCACAGGCGAATTCTATCAAACATTTAGAGAAAGCTAACACCTGTCCTTGTCAAACTCTTCCAAAAGATAGTAGAGGGAGGAACACTCCCAAACTCATTCTATGAGACCACCATCACCCTGATACCAAAACCAGACAAAGACGTCACAAAAAAAGAAAACTACAGGCCAATATCACTGATGAACATAGATGCAAAAATCCTCAACAAAATACTAGCAAACAGAATCCAACAGCACATTAAAAGGATCATGCACCATGATCAAGTGGGGTTTATTCCAGAAATGCAAGGATTCTTCAATATATGCAAATCAATCAACGTGATACACCATATCAACAAACTGAAGGAGAAAAACCATATGATCATCTCAATAGATGTAGAGAAAGCTTTTGACAAAATTCAACACCCATTCATGATAAAAACCCTGCAGAAAGTAGGCATAGAGGGAACTTTCCTCAACATAATAAAGGGCATATATGACAAACCCACAGCCAACATCGTCCTCAATGGTGAAAAACTGAAACCATTTCCACTAAGATCAGGAACAAGATAAGGTTGCCCACTCTCACCACTCTTATTCAACATAATTTTGGAAGTTCTAGCCACAGCAATCAGAGAAGAATTAGAAATAAAAGAAATCCAAATTGGAAAAGAAGAAGTAAAGCTGTCACTGTTTGCAGATGACATGATATTATACATAGAGAATCCTAAGGATGCTACCAGAAAACTACTAGAGCTAAACAATGAATCTGGTAAAGTAGCAGGATACAAAATTAATGCACAGAAATCTCTGGCATTCTTATACACTAATGATGAAAAATCTGAGAGTGAAATTAAGAAAACACTCCCATTTACCATGGCAACAAAAGAATAAAATATCTAGGAATAAACCTACCTAAGGAGACAAAAGACCTGTATGCAGAAAATTATGACACAGATGAAAGAAATTAAAAATGATACAAATAGATGGAGAGATATACCATATTCTTGGATTGGAAGAATCAACATTGTGAAAATGACTCTACTACCCAAAGCAATCTACAGATTCAGTGCAATCCCTATCAAACTACCAATGGCATTTTTTACAGAACTAGAACAAAAAATTTCACAATTTGTATGGAAACACAAAAAACCTTGAATAGCCAAAGCAATCTTGAGAACAAAAAATGGAGCTGAAGGAATCAGGCTCCCTGACTTCAGACTCTACTACAAGCTGACAGTAATCAAGACAGTATGGTACTGGCACAAAAACAGAAATATAGATCAATGGAACAGGATAGAAAGCCCAGAGATAAACCCATACACATATGGTTACCTTATTTTTGATAAAGGAGGCAATAATACGCAGTGAAGAAAAGACAGCCTCTTCAATAAGTGGTGCTGGGAAAACTGGACAGGTACATGTAAAAGTATGAAATTAGAACACTCCCTCACACCATACAGAAAAATAAACTCAAAATGGGTTTAAGACCTACAAGTAAGGCCAGATGCTATCAAACTCTTAGAGGAAAACATAGGCAGAACACTCTATGACATAAATCACAGCAACATCCTTTTTGACCCACCTCCTAGAAAAGTGGAAATAAAAATAAAAATAAACAAATGGCACCTAGTGAAAATTAAAAGCTTTTGCACAGCAAAGCATACCATAAACAAGACCAAAACACAACCCTCAGAATGGGAGAAAATAGTTGCAAATGAAGCAACTGACAAAGGATTAATCTCCAAAATTTATAAGCAGCTCATGCAGCTCAATAACAAAAAAAACCAAACAACCCAATCCAAAAATGGGCAGACCTAAATAGACATTTCTCCAAAGAATATATACAGATTGCCAACAAACACATGAAAGAATGCTCAAAATCATCAATCATTAGAGAAATGCAAATCAAAACTACAATGAGATATCATCTCACACCAGTCAGAATGGCCATCATCAAAAAGTCTAGAAACAATAAATGCTGGAGAGGGTGTGGAGAAAAGGGAACACTCTTGCACTGCTGGTGGGAATGTAAATTGATGCAGCCACTATGGAGAACAGTATGGAGGTTCCTTAAAAAACTACAAATAGAACTACATATGATGCAGCAATCCCACTACTGGGCATATACCCTGAGAAAACCATAATTCAAAAAAGAGTCATGTACCAAAATGTTCATTGCAACTCTATTTACAATAGTCAGGAAATGGAAGCAACCTAAGTGTCCATCCACAGATGAATGGATAAAGAAGAGGTGGCACATATATACAATGGAATATTACTCAGCCATAAAAAGAAATGAAACTGAGTTATTTGTAGTGAGGTGGATGGACCTGGAGTCTGTCATACAGAGTGAAGTAAGTCAGAAGGAGAAAAACAAATACCGTATGCTAACACATATATATGGAATCTAAGAAAAAATGAAAAATGTCATGAAGAGATTAGGGGTAGGATGGGAATAAAACACAGACCTACTAGAGCATGGCCTTGAGGATATGGGGAGGGGGAAGGGTAAGCTGTGACAAAGTGAGAATGGTATAGACATATATATACTACCAAACATAGGGTGGATAGCTAGTGGGAAGCAGCGGCATGGCACAGGGAGATCAGCTAGGTGGTGTGTGACCACCTAGAGGGGTGGGATAGGGAGGGTGGGAGGGAGGGAGATGCAAGAGGGAAGAGATATGGGAACATATGTATATGTATAACTGATTCACTTTGTTGTAAAGCAGAAGCTGACACACCATTATAAAGCAATTTTACTCCAATAAAGATGTTAAAAAAAATGCCCCTACAGTAGACAGAAGACACCTTATAACAGATTTTTTTAAGATTTTTAAGGATATTTTAGGATTTTTAAGATTATTAAGTTCTCTCTGAGATTTTTTCAGTAATAGATATATTTATTGCTTAAACTAAACTGGTACTTTAATGTTTCTTTATATCTTACCTAAAACAAAAATAATTTTCCAAACTATAGAGGTTAGTGAAACTTAAAACTATATACTTTAGAAACAATTTTTAATATTCAATTTAAAAAAATCTGCTTCAGTCAGTTATCACAAGTGAATTAGTTGTAGACTGGGGTTTGAGCATATTTAGTAACATATTTATTTTATGGTCCATGGTTGCTAATTATAAAACTTAGTTATGTTGAAATACTACAATTTAACCTGCCCCAATATTCTATTTTAATTTCTTTTTTCTCTCTGTTGATTTGGTATTCACAAACTGACCCAAAATTCCCAGTAAAGATTAATCTTTATTTATACTTTGAGATATTATATTTACTTTACTGCCAATTTCTTTCTCATTGAATATTCCATTTTCCCTCAATTGAAAAACAGGAATACATTTGCTTTCCTTCATCTAGTGTTTAATTTGACAGGCCTTTCTTTACAATGATTTCACATTTCTAGCTGTGTTTGATAAATAAAATTAATTATACTTTGGTGCAATATAAGAAAATAATTCATGTTCATAGCCATTTAACTCTTCTTTTGTACACAGATTTTTTTAAAATAAACTTTATTTTAGAATAGTTTTAGAGTTTCAGAAAAGCTGCAAAGGCAGTGCATCTTTGGGTATTTTGGGTACATACCACATTCAGTTTCCCCTATTATTAACATTTTACATTAGTATGGTATGTTTGTCAGAACTAAGAAACTGATATTAGCTTGTTATTATTAAGTAAAGTCACTAGTTTTTACCTAATATCTTTTTTCTGTACCAGTATCCCATCCAGGATACTACATTACTTTTAGTTGTCACGTCTACTTAGGCTCCACTATACCAGTCTCTCAGACTTTCCTTGTTTCTGAAGACCATGATAGTTTTGAGAAGTAATAGTCTGTTACTTTGTAGATTAACATTTAATTTGGATAGTGTGATATTTTTCTCATGATTAGACTGGAGTTATGGGCTTGAGGATAAAGTTCCATTCTCATCACATCTTACCAAGGATACATACTATCAGCATGGCTTATCAGTGTTGGTATTATCCTTGATCACCTGGCTAAGATTGTGTTTGCCAGGTAAAATTACTCTTTTCCTTCTTTTTCATATTTAAATATCTGGTAGGAAGTCACTATGCGCAGCCTATATATATACACAAAATTGTGTTCCACTCCTTGAGATAGGAGTATTTACATAAATTATTTGGAATCTTGTGGGTTTTTTTTGTGGTACGCGGGCCTCTCACTGTTGTGGCCTCTCCTGCTGCAGAGCACAGGCCCTGGATGCGCAGGCCCAGTGGTCATGGTTCACGGGCCCAGCCGCTCCACAGCACGCGGGATCTTCCCGGACCAGGGCAGGAACCCGTGCCCCCTGCATCGGCAGGCGGACTCTCAACCACTGCGCCAAAAGGGAAGCCCCTATTTGGAATCTTTCTGCACAAGATATTTGTCTATTCTCTTCCCACCTCATTAGTTCATTCAATCATTTATTTATGTAAGTATGGACTCAGAGAACATTTATGCACTGGTTATAATTCAATATTACATTATTATTATTATAATAAGTATAGATTTGTAGATTTGTTTATTTAGTGAAACTTATCTTTTTATTTCTTACTCTACCAGAACACATATACACCATGAAAATGAATTTTATTTAGCTGCATTCATTTTTAACTGGTAACAAAAAAGAGTACTTATTAAATATCACCATTTTCAATTTAAATTCATGCCCCCCAAATGGTTGGCTAATGTGTACTATTCAAACTCATATATATTTCAAAATTAACCAGTGGAGATCCTTTTCCTGACAATTCTAAGTAATTGTTTTTGTAATTACTAGAACATATTTATTTCATAAGGTATGCTAGACCCTGTAAAGTACTTTACATTCATTTCTTATTTAATCTTTTTAACCATCCTATAAGGCAAATATTACTCTATTTAATAGGAGAGGAAATTGAGGCGTATAGATACATTGCTCATTTTGCACAGTTAGAAAATGGTAGAGACAGGTCAGTTTGTTTCCTAAGCAAATCGAATTCTTATATCTATCTTATAACTATACTAAGTATACTAAGTGTGCTCCAGAGTACATAATATTTTAACTTTATTACTTAGGGGATAAAATACACCCTTGTTATTTTTCTTAGCTTTTGATTTTTTTTTTTCTTTGTGGTACAAGGGCCTCTCACTGTTGTGGCCTCTCCTGTTGAGGAGCACAGGCTCCGGACACGCAGGCTCAGCGGCCATGGCTCACGGGCCCAGCCGCTCCGTGGCATGTGGGATCTACCCAGACCGGGGCACGAACCCATGTCCCCTGCATCGGCAGGCAGACTCTCAACCACTGTGCCATCAGGGAAGCCCTTGGCTTTTGATTTTTTTTGTGATTCTCTGTGATTTTTACAATCAATTTTCTGGAAACATACCTACTTATTTAGAAAAATATTGAAACAAGAAAAAACCAAAATACTCTCCATTCCTTACTATTTCCCTCCCTCCCTTTTTTCTTTTCTCTACTTCTCTTTCTTTCTTTTTCTTTCTTCCCTCGTTTCTCCCTCCTATCATCTTTCCATTCTTTAACATTCTCTCATTTTGTTAATTACAAATATTTTAAAATAGTGATACAGTGTTTGCTTTCCTTGAGCTAATAACATATTTGGAGAGAAAAAGTGTACAAATGTTTTCTAATTCAGAATCAACAAAAATATAATAAAGTATAATTAGGATAGCTTAGTATTGGCTCATGGATAGGTTAGTAGAGATATGGGACAGGAAAGAGACAGCATACATGCACAAATATTAAAAAATTACTTCTGAGAGAGAGATAAATTATTGGGGGAAGAGACTATTAAATTAATCTAGCTAGAACATTTTTCCCCTCTGAAGAAAAATTAAAACTATATTCGATTCAAACTAGATTACAAAATAAAACTTTTTATGTATTAGATATATCATAAAAGGCAATCTTTGAAAATTTTCAGAAGAAAATATAAAGCCTATGTTTACAACTTCAGAGTATGAAAGGAATTTAAAGCAAAAGCAGAAAGATGAAATCATTAAGAACATTACTGAAAAATGTGATTATGATGAAACTAAAAATATCTGTAGAGTGAATAAAATCAAAACACCAGTCACAGATTTTGAGAAAATAATTATAGCACAAAACCCTAGGTAAATTGCTATCAATAATGAAATAAAACTCTGAAAAAAAATAAGAAATTAAGGTATGGGGATACATGTATATGTATAGCTGATTAACTTTGTTATAAAGCAGAAATTAACACACCATTGTAAAGCAATTATACTCCAATAAAGATGTTAAAAAAATAAGAAATTAAACAAAGTGCCTAATAGAATGTGTTAAACCTATGAACAAGCAAATCATAGAAAATAAACTTGAATAACCAATAAATATATTTAAATATTCTCAGTTTTATTAGTAATTAGAGTTGAAAAACTAGAAAAAACAACCATGAGATATCATATTCCACCCATAAACTGGAAAAATATATACTCTGACAATTATATAAAGGCTGGAAGATATATAGAGAAAGATGAACAATTATATTCTGCTAATGAGAAATAAATTGAATCAATTAATCTGGATGATAATATAGAATTATCCAGTAAAACTGAAGATGCACATACTCAATTTTCTGTAATTCTGCTCCTATATATAACCTGTAGAAAAAGTACTGCATATGTACACAAGAAGATGCTCCTGGAACATAAGACAGAAGGTCATATCAAGAGTTAGGATAGTTTAAAAAGACACAGGTCTTTTTGTCTAGACACACTCTGCTTCACTATAGATGTTAGCTGTTTGTGGTTCCCTAGGAGCCATTTCTTAAGCCTCTTCATACTAGCTCCCTTCTTTTGCTTATGTTACCTAGTAATATCTACAACATTCAGTGGAATATCAGAGTTTTTTCTTTGGCAAAGACTTTGTTTCTTAGCTTTCTATTGCCACTGCAAGTAATGGTCTGTTTGTTAATCAGAAGTCAGGGAGAGGATTAGTATCTGTCTGCTTCAGAATGACAGATAATTGTGAAAGGAAGATAATCATTAAAAACATAATATTGGAACTTCAAATTAACTTTGTGATTATCTAGTCAAAATGACTTTCAATCTGATTATTAGAATCTAAGGATTCTTGTGGCATATGTTAGGGAATGACTGCTAGGCTTGTATCTTATTCAAAGTATCACTGCTTTCAAATGTCTGATATATTTGAATTCCGTATTTTGAGAAAGGTTGTTGAACAAAGTTTTAAAACCACTGATGCACTTAACTTGCTCTTTATGTTAGTGAGGAAATTAATAGAAGCAAAGAGACAAAAATAGATAAAATCCTTGCCCTACCAGTGGGTTTCAAGTATTGGCTATACATCCACTTGGTAGCTATATGATGTGGTAAAGATTCTGTGGTAGTGCAACTTTGTTAAAATTTATATTTACATTTTCCACAAGTAAAATGCATTTTTCTTATAGCAGAACTATACTTTATTACTCTGTCATATCCAAGGAGAATTTTGCTTGTGTTCTTCCAAGTTTGAAGAAAAAGATTATATTAAGTGAATTTTGCATGAAATGATCAACACTATTGGAATTATCTTCCTGAGTTATTTGACCTTAGTGAATACATATACAGATTTTTTTAAAGGTCCAATCCCCTAAAACATTCTATTGATTTTTTTTTTCTTAAACCACCATTTTCATCGTACAATTTCCCTACTCAGAAACATTAAATAATTCAATTGTGCAGAGGAAAAAGCTCAAATTACTTACTGTGGCATTCAAGGTCTGCCACTGGAAAATTACTTTTCTAAAAATATTTACCACTAATTATCAGCATGAACACTTCGCTCCCACATAGTGACCCCCATAATCCCTGTGAGAAATCTTGCTCTTGCTCATTTTTATTTTTATCTCTATCACTTACTGTATTCTATCTCTACCTCCATCTCTAACTCTATCTAAGTCTCTGTATCTAACTCTATCTCTTACTCTCTGTATTTCTACCCTTGATACTTGAGTAGATGTTCATCTCAGACTCTTTTGTCATTTCCTACTTCTCTACCTGGAATTCCTCCTTGTTCTTTCCCAGATGTATATTTCTTCTGTTGTTATTTTGTTTAAGTAAAATTTTTCCATGCTTTGAACAGCACCTAAATGCTGATGTATAACAAATTTATATTTCCAGCCATGACATCACTATTGAGTTCAAGCTGCTAACTTGTCTTCACTTGGATGTCTCACAATTACCTCAACAAAGTTAGAATTTATACTACTGCTGCACTCTTGATTTTCTTTCCCCAGAAATGTTTCTTCATATTTATTTCCTATCTCTGAAAAAGGAACACCACACACCCATTTTCTAAAGTCAGATACCTATGTGTCACATGTTTCATCACCATCCAATCTCTAGCTTTCAGAATCTACATTTATCTCCAAAATATATTTTAAATCTATCCACTTCTGAATATCTCTCCTTTTGAGATCCTTCTGCAAGCAACTTTTGTTGTTTGTTTGGAGTACTAAAATAAATTTATTTTTAGCTGTTTTATGAAGCTATAATTTAAATAGCATAAAATTCACTCATTTTAAGTGTATTGTTCGCTGATTTTTAGTAAATTTATAGAGTTCTGAAACCATCACCACAATTCAGTTTTAAACATTTCCATCATTCCTTAAGGTTCCCTTGTGTCTATTAGAAATCAATTTCCACTCCTATCCCAGCCTCAGCTAACTACTGATTTGCTTTGTTTCTATAAAATTAGCTTTTTTGATATTCAACATAAATGGAATTATATGTTTTGTGTATGACTGATTTCATGTATCATATTTTTTTGAAGTCTCTCCATTTTTTGGTGTTCATTTTTATTGTGAATAGTATTCCACTGTATGGATATATTGCATTTTGGTTGGACATTTGAATAATATACAGTATCCAGTTTTGGCTGCTATGAAAATCTATGTATAATTTGAATAATTCTACTATAAATATTCCTCTACAATTTCTTTGTGTTTCCACTCATCTTAGATAGATTCCTAGGAATGAAATTGCTGGATAGTAAGGGAAGATTATGTTTAACTTTTTAATTTATTGACAAAGTAGTTTCCCAAGTGGCTGTACAATTTACATTCCAATCAAAATTACATGAATGATCTAGGTTGTTCACCTCTACACTGGTATTTGATATTAGTGTTGTTGTGGGTTGAATTGTGTCCCCCCAAAAAAGACTGTTGGAGTTCTCTAACCCCCAGTGCCTCAAAATGTGAGCAAATTTCAAGATAGGGTCTTTACAGGGATAATCAAGCTTAAAGTGAGGTTTTGGAGTGAGTCCTAACCCAATATTACTGATATCTTTATAAAAAGGGAAATTTGGACACAGAAACAGACCTATACAAAGAGAATACCATGTGAAAATGAAGGCAGAGATCTGAAAGCCAAGGAGAGGTACTGAGAACAGAAACTTTCCTCACAGCCAATCAAAGGAAACCAACCCTGTTGAAACAGTGATTTCAGATTTCTAGCCTCCAGAACTGTTAGGCAATAAATTTCTTTTGCTTAACCACCCAGTTTGTAATACTTTGGTATGGCAGTCCTCACAAACTATTGCAACCAGTCTTTTTTATTACAGACAGTCTAGTGGGTTTGTGATGTTAGCTCATTGTGGTTTCACTTTGAATTCTCCTGGTAACTAATGATGTTGACAATCTTTTCATGTACATATTAGCCTCATATAATTCTTCAGTGAAATGTGCATTAAAATATTTGACCATTTAAAAATTGGGCTGTTTGTCCTATTATTGAGTTGGTTTATTCCTTTTATATTTGGGATACAAGTCTTTTATCAGATATATGATTTGTAATTATTTTCTTCCAGTCTGTACCTTGGCTTTTCTTTTTCTTAATGATGCCATTTTTTTTTGTTAGTTTTTTTACTGTTTAAGTGTTCTTGCTGTTTTTTTTTTTTAAAAAAAGCTTTATTGAATTTTAATCACTGTATAATAAAATGGCCTTATTTAAATGTATAATTTGATAAGTCTGAATATGTAAACACCCATGAAACTATCACCACAATCAAGATGTTTAATTTATGCATCACTTCCCAAAAGATTCTTTGTAATTCTCTCACTCCTTGTTCCTGCAACAACCCAAGACAAGAAAGCAGATTGATCTGCTTTCTATTACACCACCTAACTTTGGTATTTTCTAGCATTTTATAAAAATGGAATTGTTGAGTGTCTACACTTTGTTTTTGCAGAGGGAAAGTCAGATTTCTTTCACTTATTACATTTATTTTGAGTATCAGTATTGTTGAATGTATTGATTTTTTTAAATTATGAAGTAGATTTCCAGTGAACAAGTATACTATAACATGTTTCTAATTCATATGTTCGTGGTACACAACTAGCAATGTGTTGGTAAACTGGGTCTCCTGGAATTAAAAAAAAAAAAAAAAAACTTAAAGGGGCTTTGATTTATAGTGTTTGCTGACTTTCATGTTTAAATGCTCCCAATGTGGCTGACTTCAACTAGCTGGCAAAATTCCTGAATACTTAGCTTTCTCAAGCTGGTAGTAGTTGCCTTCACCATACCAATGTATACTTCCAACTGCAGCCCAGGTGTTTAAGATGAAAGTGGTCCCCAATTCCAGCTCTACATGGTCCCAGTTTGATTCAAGCTAAACAGCAGATCATACATCCTTATCGGTCACATTAATTCAGCATACACACTCCTAATCCTACTTGAGGAGACACTGGCTTCTAGAAATGAAGTTTCTCCCTTTTGAGAATCTACAAAAAAAAATATACTTTAAACATGGCTAAATAAAAACAAGCACCTGAGCTCTTGAAAGGTGCAGGCAGCCAACCTCTAACAAGAAAGAGAGTTAGCCCTAAGATGAAGCATACATTCTGTATGAGGAGATAAAGTGATTAAATGAATCCTTGATGAAAAACCACATTTTTCCAGACTTTTCATATATGTGCACCAATAATTTGTTAAATTGTTTATGGCTGTTTGGAATGGGTTTTGTGACACTTTCAACTGAAAAATTTCTAAATGGTATAGTGACAGATTCTAAGACAGTTTTGAAGAATAATGCTGATATTAGTGACTATCCTTTGAGGCTTAGTAAAAGCTGGATATTGTATCATCATGCATGTGTTTTTTTTTATGGTATAACATTTGTGATGGGAGATTTTCAGACTCAAACTTTGGAATTTAAAAATTCATTTCTCTCACAAAATCTGGCTCTTGCATTTGAAGACTTGGTTTTCAAGACAACTGTCCTTAAAATGAGTTTCATTTATTTGGAAATTATAGACCCAAGAATTTTCTTTAACAAATCTCAGGTTCAGAGACTATATTTAAATGAGGAAGGTTTTCTGGGTAGGAAGGAATCACCAAGAGTAAAATCAGATAGATTAAAAATATAGATATATAGATAAATGATGAACGGGTAGGAATATGACTCATTTTACAAAAGGAGAAGTTTTAGGATTTATGTGAGATTGTTATAAATAAATAGCACACATATTTCTTCATAGTTTAAAGACATTTTCTCTGGGTTCATGACCCAAAGTTGCTTTCTTACAAAATAGATCTGATCCTCATTATATTTTCTATATAAATCTCTGACTTTCTTTTATCTGTGAAGATCAATAATGATCTAACCAGATTTGTTCTAATCTGATTATTTGGCTTATTCACTTATTATTCAGTTTTCTAAGTTATATTACCAATGGAGTAAAATATAAAACCTATATTAACACAGTATCTTTATGTACAAAGAAAAGTTACAGAACCATTAATATAATGAAGAAATACATATATTAAGATAATAATAAAGTGAAAATGTGTATGTGTGTAGAGAGATGAGAGATGTCAAAGAGTAAAAAGTGGACACAGATTACAAAATGGGAAATACTAATAGACCACCACATTTTTTAACATCTTTATTGGAGTATAATTGCTTTACATTGTTGTGTTAGTTTCTACTTTATAAGAAAGTGAATCAGCTATACATATACATATATCCCCATATCTCCTCTCTCTGTGCTTCCCTCCCACCCTCCCTATCCCACCCCTCTAGGTGGTCACAAAGCACCGAGCTGATCTCCCTATGCTATGCAGCTGCTTCCCACTAGCTATCTATTTTACATTTGGTAGTGTATAATGTCCATGCCACTCTCTCACTTCGTCCCAGTTTACCCTCCCCCCTCCCTGTGTCCTCAAGCCCATTCTCTATGTCTGCATCTTTATTCCTGTCTTGCCCCTAGGTTCTTCAGAACCTTTTTTTTTTTTTTTAGATTCTATATATATGTGTTAGCATACGGTATTTGTTTTTCTCTTTCTGGCTCACTTCACTCTGTATGACAGACTCTAGGTCCATCCACCTCACTACAAATAATTCAATTTCATTTCTTTTTATGGCTGAGTAATATTCCATTGTACATATGTGCCATATCTTCTGTATCCATTCATCTGTCGATAGACCACCACATTTTAATTAATTATAATTTATTTTGAGTTAGTTAACTAATAATTTTAGTGTGACTCTTCTTCATTATTAGTACATTCCATCAGATGTAGGTGCTTTCCATTATTCTGTTTTTTTAATCAAAGCTCTCACTTCACATTAATGGAAAATATCTAGGAGTCAGGGCTGAGTGAAAGTGAATGATCTTATATGAGTTTCCTACTGTAGTAACAAATTACCACAAACTCAGTGGCTTAAAACAACACATTTATTGTCTTACAGTTCTGGAGGCCAGAAGTCTGAAATCTGTCTTATTTGACTTAAAGTCAAAGGGTCACCAGGGCTGTTTTATTCTGAAGGCTCTGAAAGAAGAATCCACTTCTTTGCCTTCTCCAGTTTCTAGAGGCCAACTGCATCCCTTGGTTCTTGGCCCCTTCCTCCATTTTCAGTGCCATAATCACATCTCCTTCACTGATTCTGCTCCTGTCCTCATGTTGCCTTTTCTGATTCTGACCTTCCTGTCTTCCTTCTGTAAGGACCCTGTGATTACATTTGGCTCACCTGGGTAATCCAGGATAATCTCCTCATCTAAATGCTTTTAATCACACCATTGGTATTTCTTTTGCCATATATATAAGGTAGTATATTTACAGTTTTCAGAGATTAAGGTGTAGACATCTTTGGGGAGCTCTTACTCAGCCTACCATGGATGCTAATTTATTATACCTTCTTTATTTCATCTGAACTCTTAAGGAAAATTTATCCTATCAAACTATCTCAATGTTCACGAAACTCAAGTAATTTTTATTTTTTTTACTTTACTTTTTACCCAAATGTTATATAGGCTTCAAGATCAAGTCTGTATCATCTCTTCCAACAAGACTTTCCTCATCTGATTTGCCTCTTTTGAAAACATATAGCACTTATTACATTTACTTAACCTTAATCATTCATTATCTTGAATTGCTATTTTTATTTTTATCTTTCATTTTCAATTTCATTGTGAATTGCTTAGAAGATTTTTCAGATTTTCTTGGACATTCGTTTCTTATCTTTTATATAGTACTATGTACATAGTAGGTGCAAATTTTTACTTGTTAAATTTAAGTATATATACTTGAATATGAAAAAAATTAACTGTCATCCACTTCATGAAAGTGAATACTTTCTTTCTTTTTAATTGTATCTCTTATAATCCATTTTCCTCTGCCAATCAAATACCATAGATTGTAGCTGCCATAATGTAGGGAGCAGATTTTATGGTATACAGAATCTGGTAAATTAACTTTCTTAGAGTTCTAGGATTTATAAAATAGCCTTTGAATACCATGAATCTCCTTTATTCCGCATATCTAAGTAGAACAGTAGGATTATTATTTTTAAGAAAATCATCTACAATTTGTCTTTGTCTTCATTTCATCCACACTCTGTATAAGTATATTTTATATTAAAGTATAGACAGGAATTTATCTTGTTAAGAGTGTTAATAATAACAAACTGAAGTAATATTTTTGTTAGTTTCAAGAATATTTATACAAATAAAATTTTATATCAGTGAAAGAAATATTTTATGATCAGCAAAAAAAAATTTGTGAGTCACTTGTGTCAAGCAAATTTTTAAACATTTCCTAACCATTTGTCAGCAAATTTAAATTAAAAGAACTTTTAAAGCAAGGATACTTATTTCTCACCCATGTATTCATGTGAATGTTATCTAAATGTTATTTTCCAGAACCATTTTATAGCCATAAGAATCCCCTTTAAAACATTTTTTTTTCTAAATTTTCAAGCCTCATTTCTCTAGATATCATTAGTATAAGTTTCCAAATACTTAAATGTGGCTGAAAATTTCAAAGTGATAAAGTTCAATTATACCTTAATATGTGTAAACACTTCAGTCTGAAGAACTAGGCATCCCCTGAAGAGGACTGAGGATAAAGAGGCAATTTAATGCTGAGAACAATTATCCACTTACTTCATACATAAAATGTACAGTGTGCAAATAATTTGAACTCTGATCTCAATGTGAGAGTTTAGTTCATTAACACACCACACCGACTACACAAATCTCCTGATACTGTAATACAATAGAGAGAATCATACAGTAATGCATATTATAGTGATTTGCTGTCAAGCAAAGGGAAGTTTTCCTCAATTTCAGCCATGTAACTACACTGTATTATGCACATGGGATTCTTTTCAGCATTTTGTCATCTGAAATAAACATGAGGGCAACTCCCATAAAAATGATTTATTTTCTTTTTTAAAGAACATGCTTATCATAAACCAGCATACTATAGCATGTTGGAGAAGAATCATGGGTTTCATTTTCAGTAAGAAAGAATAATCTACTCTGCCTTATTATATTTATGCTAAGCTTTGTAGAAAATATAGGAGTTATTTTTACAGTACTGACAAGCACAGGAGATGCAAAGAGGAAAAGAATCGTTGACTCCCTCTTGCAAGAGCACCAGAATTACAACTAACTGATGAATAATCATCAACAGGAAGACATTGGAACTCACCAAAAAAGACACCCCACTTCCAAAGACAAAGGAGAAGCTCCAGTGAGATGGTAGGAGAAGCCCAATCACAATAAAATCAAATCCCATAACTGCTGGGTGGGTGACTCACAAACTGGAGAACAATTATACCACAGGAGTCCATCCACTGGAGTGAAGGTTCTGAGCCCCACGTCAGGCTTCCCAACCTGGGGTCTGGCAAAGGGAGGAGGAATGCCCAGGGAATCAGACTTTGAAAGGTAGTGGGATTTGATTTCAGGACTCTGACAGGACTGCAGGAAACAGAGACTCCACGTTTGGAGGTTACACATCAAAGTAGTGTGCACATGAGGACCCAGGAGAAAGAAGCAGTGACCCCATAGTAGATTGAACCAGACGTACCTGCTAGTATTGGAGGGTCTCCTGCAGAGGCAAGGGGCAGCTGTGGCTCACTGCAGGGACAAGGACACTGGGAGCAGAAGCTCTGGGAAGTACTCCTTGGTGTGAGCCCTCCTGGAGTCCTGTGATAGGCCCCAACAAAAAGCCTGTAGCCTCCAGTGTTGCGTCGCCTCAGGCCAAACAACCAAAAGAGAGAGGACCCCACCTATCAGCAGACAAGCAGATTAACGTTTTACTGAGCTCTACCCACCAGCACTCCGTCCCATTAAGAAGCTTGCACAGGCCTCTTAGATAGCCTCATCCACCAGAGGGCAGACAGCAAAAGCAAGAAGAACTACAATCCTGCAGCCTGTGGAAAGAAAACCAAAATCACAGAAAGATAGACAAAATGAAAAGGCAGAGGACAATGTACCAGATGAAGGAACAAGATAAAACCCCAGAAAACAACTAAATGAAGTGGAGAGAGGCAACCATCCAGAAAAAGAATTCAGAAAAATGAGAGTGAAGATGATCCAGGACGTCAGAAAAAGAAAGTAGGCAAAGATTGAGAAGATGCAAGAAATGTTTAACAAAGACCTAGAAGAATTAAAGAACAAACAGCTACGAGACTTAAAGCACAAACAAACAGAGATGAACAATACAATAACTGAAATGAAATATATACTAGAAGAAATCAATAGCAGAATAACTGAAGCAGAAGAACAGAAAAGTGACCTGGAAGACAGAATGGTGGAATTCATTGTCATGGAACAGAATAAAGGAAAAAGAATGAAAAGAAATGAAAACAGCCTAAGAGACTACTGGCACAACATTAAGCACACCAGCATTCACATTATAGGGGTCCCAGAAGGAGAAGAGAGAAAGGACTCAAGAAAATATTTGAAGAGATTATAATTAAAAACTTCCCTAACATGGGAAAGGAAATAACCACCCAAGTCCAGGAAGCACAGAGTCCCAAGCAGGATAAACCCAAGGGGAAACTCTCTGAGACACATAGTAATCAAATTGACAAAAATTAAAGACAAATAAAAGTATTAAAAGCAACAAGTGTAAAATGACAGATAACAAGGGAACACCCATAAGGTTAACAGCTGATTTCTCAGCAGAAACTCTACAAGCCAGAAGGGAGTGGCAAGATATATTTAAAGTGATGAAAGGGAAGAAACTACAACTAAGATTACTCTACCCAGCAAGCACCTCATTCAGATTGGATGGACAAATCAAAAGCTTTACAGACAAGCAAAAGCTAAGCGAAATCAGCACCACCAAACCAACTCTACAACAAATGCAAAAGGAAACACAAGAAAAGTAGGAAACACAAGAAAAGAAAAGGACAAAAGCAAACCCAAAACAAATAAGAAATTGGTAATAAGAACATACATTTCGATAATCACCTTGAATGTGAATGGATTAAATGCTCCAACCAAAAGACACAGGCTAGGTGAATGGATACAAAAACAAGACCCATATATATGCTGTCTACAAGAGACCCACTTCAGACCTCAGGACACATACAGACTGAAAGTGAAGGGATGGAAAAAGATATTCCATGCAAATGGAGATCAAAAGAAAGGTGGAGTAGCAATACTCATATCAGATGAAATAGATTTTAAAATAAGGAATGTTACAAGAGACAAAGAAGACAAGCTTTAAATGACAAAACAGACCACATAGGTTTAATTGATATTTGTAGGACATTCCATCCAAAAACAGTAGATTACACTTTCTTCTCAAGTGCACACAGAACATTTCCCAGGATAGATCACATATTGGGTCACAAATCAAGTCTCAGTAAATTTAAGAAAATTGAAATCATATCAAGCATCTTTTCCAACCACAATGCTATGAGATTAGAAATAAATTACATGGAATAAAATGTAAAAAACACAAACACATGGAGGCCAAACAATACGTTACTAAATAACCAAGAGATCACTGAAGAAATCAAAGAGGAAATCAAACAATACCTTGAGACAAGTAACAATGAAAACACTATTATCCAAAACCTATGGGATGCAGCAAAAGCAGTTCTAGGAGGGAAGTCCATAGCAATACAATCATAACTCAAGAAACAAGAAAAATCTCAGATAAAAAATCTAACCTCACACCTCAAGGAGCTAGAAAAAGAAGAACAAAGAAAACCCAAAGTTAGTAGAAGGAAAGAAATCATATATATCAGCTGAGAAATAAATGAAATAGAACCAAAGAAGACAATAACAAAGATCAATAAAACTAAAAGCTGGTTCTTTGAGAAGATAAACAAATTTGATAAACCTTTAGCCAGACTCATCAAGAAAAAGAGGGAGAGGACTCAAATCAATAAAATCAGAAATGAAAAAGGAGAAGTTACAATGGACACTGCAGAAATACAAAGCATCATGAGAGATTACTACAAGCAACTCTATCCCAATAAAATGGACAACCTGTAAGAAATGGACAAATTCTTAGAAAGGTATAACCTTCCAAGACTGAACCAAGAAGAAATAGAAAATATGAACAGACCAATCACAAGTAATGAAATTGAAACTGTGATTAAAAATCTCCCAACAGGGCTTCCCTGGTGGGATGGTGGTTGAGGGTCCGTCTGCCAATGCAGGGAACACGGGTTCATGCCCCGGTCCAGGAAGATCCCACGTGCCACAGAATGGCTGGGCCCATGAGCCATGGCCACTGGGCCTGCATGTCCTGAGCCTGTGCTCCGCAACGGGAGAGGACACAACAGTGAGAGGCCCGCGTACCGGAAAAAAAAAAAAATCTCCCAACAAACAAAAGTCCAGGACCAGATGGCTTTACAGGTGAATTCTATCAAACATTTAGAAAAGAGCTAACACCCATTCTTCTCAAACTCTTCCCAAAAATTGCAGACGAAGGAACACTCCCAAACTTATTCTACAAGGCCACCATCACCCTGATACCAAAACCAGACAAAGATACTACAAAAAAAGAAAATTACAGACCAATATCACTGATGATTATAGATGCAAATGTCCTCAACAAAATACTAGCAAACAGGATCTAACAACACATTAAAAAGATGATACACCATGATCAAGTGAGATTTATCCCAGGGATGCAAGGATCCTTCAATATACCAAATCAATCAATGTGATACATCATATTCACAAACTGAAGAATAAAAAATATATGATCATCTCAATAGATGCAGAAAAAGCTTTTGACAAAATTCAACAAAACTTTATGATAAAAACTCTCCAGAATGTGGGCATAGAGGGAACCTACCTCAACATAACAAAAGCCATATATGACAAACCCACTGCAAACATCATTCTCAATGGTGAAAAACTGAAAGCATTTCCTCTAAGATCAGAAACAAGACAAGGGTGTCCACTCTTGCCACTATTATTCAACATAGTTTTGGAAGTCCTAGTCATGGCAATAGAAAAGAAAAAGAAATAAAAGGAATGCAAATTGGAAAAGAAGAAGTAAAACTGTCAGTGTTTGCAGATGACATGATACTATACATAAAGAATCCTAAAGATGCCACCAGAAAACTACTAGAGCTAATCAATGAATGTGATAAAGTTGCAGGATACAAAACTAATGCTCAGAAATCACTTGCATGCCTATACACTAACCACAAAAGATTAGAAAGAGAAATTAAGGAAACAATCCCATTCACCACTGCAACAAAAAGAATAAAATACTTAGGAATAAACTTACCTAAGGAGGTAAATACCTATATTCAGAAAAGACACTGATGAAAGAAATCAAAGATGACACAAACAGATGGAGAGATATACCATGTTCTTGGATTGGAAGAATCGATATTGTGAAAATGACTATACTATCCAAAGAAATCTACAGATTCAGTGCAATCCCTATCAAATTACCAATGGCATTTTTTACAGAACTAGAACAAAAAATCTGAAAATTTGTATGGAAACACAAAAGACCCCAAATAGCAAAAGCACTCAAGGGAAAAAAAAAGAGCTCGAGGAATCAGACTCCCTGACTTCAGACTACACTACAAAGCTACAGTAATCAAAACAATATGGTACTGGGATAAAAATGGAAAAATACATCAATGGAACAGGATAGAAACCCCAAAGATAAACCCACGCACCTATGGTCAACTAATCTATGACCAAGGAGACAAGAATATACAAAGGAGAAAAGACAGTCTCTTCAATAAGTGGTGCTGGGAAAACTGGACAGCTATATGTAAAAGAATGGAATTAGAATACTCCCTAACACCATACACAAAAATAAACTCAAAATAGATTAAAGACCTAAACATAAGACCGGATATTATAAAACTTAGAGGAAAACAGAGGAAGAACACTCTTTGACATATATCACAGCAAGATCTTTTTTGACCCACCTCGGAGAGAAATGGAAATAAAAATAAACAAATGGGACCTAATGAAACTTAAAAGTTTTTACACAGCAAAGGAAACTATAAACAAGATGAAAAGGCAACCCTCAGAATGGGAGAAAAATTTGCAAACAAATCAGCGGACAAAGGATTAATCTCCAAAGAGCTCATGCAGCTCAATATTAAAAAAAAAAAAAAAAAAAAAAAACAAACAAAAAAACCCAATCAGAAAATGGGCAGAAGACCTAAATAGGCATTTCTCCAAAGAAGACATACAGATGGACAAGAGTCAAAACTACAATGAGGTATCACCTTACACTGGTTAGAATGGGAATCATCAGAAAATCTACAAACAACAAATGCTAGAGAGGGCGTGGAGAAAAAAGAACCCCCTTGCACTATTGGTGGGAATGTAAATTGATACAGCCACTATGGAGAACAGTATGGAGGTTCCTTAAAATACTAAAAACATAATTACTATATGACCCAGCAATCCCACTACTGGGTATATCCCAAGAGAAAACCATAATTCAAAAATGAATAAAGAAGATGTGGCAGATATACACAATGGAATATTACTCAGCCATAAAAAGAAATGAAATTGAGTTATTTGTAGTGAAGTGAATGGACCTAGAGTCTGACATACACAGTGAAGTAAGTCAGAAAGAGAAAAACAAATACTGTATGCTAACACATATATATGGAATCTAAAAAAAAAAATGGTTCAGAATGTTTCTGAAGGGCAGGACAGGAATAAAGAAGCAGATGTAGAGAATGGACTTGAGGACATGGGGTGGGGGTAGGGTAAGCTGGCACAAAGTGAGAGAGTAGTATTGACATATATACACTACCAAATGTAAAACAGATTGTGAGGTGGAAGCAGCTGCATAGCACAGGGAGATCAGCTTCCTGCTTTGCAACGACCTAGATGGGTGGGATAGGGTGGGTGGGAGGGAGGCTCAAGAGGGAGGGCATATGGGGATATATGTATGCATATGGCTGATTTACTTTGTTGTACAATAGAAACTAACACAGTATTGTGAAGGAATTATACTCCAATAAATATCTATTTAAAAAAAAAGACATCAACCCTAATGTTCACTGCAGCACTACTTACAATAGCCAGGTCATGGAAGCAACCTAAATGCCCATCGACAGATGAATGGATAAAGAAGATGTGATACATATACACAATGGAATATTACTCAGCCATTAAAAGGAATGAAATTGGGTCATTTGCAGAGGCCTGGATGGACTTAGAGACTGTCATACAGAGTGAAGTTAGTCAGAAAGAGAAAAACAAATATTGCTTACTAACACATACATATGGACTCTAGAATAATGATACAGATGAACCAGTTTGCAAGGCAGCAATAGAGACACAGATGTAGAGAACAAACATATGAACACCAAGGGGGTAAGCTGAGGCGGGGTTGTGGTGGTGGGATGAATTGGGAGATTGGGATTGACAAATATACACTAATATTTATAAAAGAGATAACTAATAACAACGTGTTGTGTAAAACAATAAATAAAATTTTTTAAAAAAGAAAAGAATAGTCTATGGACTTGCAGAATTTGATATCATTGTGTTGAAAATTATCAGTGTTAGGTTTTAGTTCACAAGACTTTTATGCCCATTTTATTCATGAAAAGAGAGGAAAATGTCAGAAATGTTTGTTGTTTTATATTAGCTGTTCTGATGGTTTCACTTAATATTGAAAGTTTGTGATTCTTTCTTCTGAAATTCACTGCTTAGAATATATGCTCCCTATGTTTTCAATAAAATAACCAGCTAAAACAAATTTGTAAAATGAGTGAAAAAACTTTTGATACATTGGAAAGATACTGGGTTTGACTTTTATTGCTCTTAATTTGGGGAAGAGCTTCTGTTAATACACACAATATTTTGAGATCCTTTAAAATTGATGGAATCTCATAATTTAGACATTTATAAATAACTTTAGACAAATGTTAGAACTGAAAGTTTTCCCAATTCCTAGTGTATTCCTACATGTATTCTCTACATGTAGTGTGTTCCCCTGTTTACCATTTTACTATGTTCCTTCTCATTCTCAGATATTAAAGAAGTTAAGTAAACTGAGGCTTTTTTTATACTTTATTGAAAACAGAATTGATGTTTTCATGCATATGGCTCTTTTTAATTAAAAAATACTTAAAGATATTTTCCATAACTGTGTTTCATTTATGTGCAGAACCAACTTACATTTTTACCATTGGCTTTGAGTGCAGCATACTTCCTTGTCTGATAAGAAGGTTCAGAGTAACAGAGTAAGCAACTAATGGTGATCAGAATGTTGGACATTCATGATCAACTAGTCATAAAAGTTAAACCTAACTGTACCTTGAATAGCAAATTGTTGCTTTAAATATATTATGGGAATGCTATAATAAGATGGCAATATATAAGTAAATGTTTTTTAAAAAAAAATTTATTGGAGTATAGTTGATTTACAATGTTGTGTAAGTTTCAGGTGTACAGCAAAGTGAATCAGTTATAAATATACATATATCCACTCCTTTTTTTAAGATTCTTTTCCCATATAGGCCATTACAGAGTACTGAGTGGAGTTTCCTGTGCTATACAGCAGGCTCTTATTAGTTCTTTTCATTATTGTCATCAAATACATTCAAACATTTTTGAGATTTAATTTTTAGATTTTGTTCTACAGTTTGTATGAACCCCTAAGGAATGATAACGGCAGGTTATTTTACTATTTCTTTTTCTAAGAAAAGAAAAACAGAGAGGTTTGTTGATTTTTTAATTTGTACTTCTATTTCATGTTTGGAGGTTGTTTGTTTGTTCCCCTAAGATGAATTATGTTTTGAGAATTATATGGTATGCCAAGATTCAGTTAATTATCTGGGTTCAGCTTTGAGCATTATAAAATCAGTAAGATAATACTCTTTAATGAATATTTTAGCCCATATAAAATGTGTATGTAAAGAAAATGGAATAAATATTAGCTCCCAAACAAATACTGGATCCCAAACTAAAATAATAATTTCAAGATATTCTATGGAATTATACAGTATAGGCAATATTTTTAAATACTTGAAATAGAAATTAGGGTAATTTTTGTAAAACGAACCTTTAGCAGTTTATTGCACAACTATATACATGCAAACTGTCAGAATCAGAAGTGTGTCTACAGTCTTATCATTAAATTTTTTTCATGCCTCCAAAAGTCCATTTTGCAAGCGTGTTAATATTGGGTATGTTGTGGCATATGTTAAATTGATAAAGGAAAAAGCTTATAATTATCCCCAATTTCTGATTCTGATACTTTTTGTAATTTAAATAATGTAGATATAAAATGTATGTAATTATTATTTATATTATTTATATAAGTGTAAACTAATTATGAATCATTTTACTTCTCTATGTGAGCTATTGTGTTAATAGATAGAAATATGTAACTAATAACACTGCTGTGCCAGAGTTGATGTTTTGGTGCATATGCTCTCTTTTTTATTGAAAGTTGTTTAAGGATTTTCATTCACCTAAAATATTCAAAAAGGGCTTCCCTGCTGGTGCAGTGGTTGAGAGTCTGCCTGTCGATGCAGGGGACACAGGTTCGTGCCCCGGTCCGGGAGGATCCCACGTGCCGCAGAGCGGCTGGGCCCGTGAGCCATGGCCGCTGAGCCTGCGCGTCCGGAGCCTGTGCTCCACAACGGGAGAGGCCACAACAGTGAGAGGCCCGCGTACCGCAAAAAAAAAAAAAAAAAAAAAAGAATTAAAAGAAACTCATCTTCAAGAGCCACAGTTTTCATTAAACTGACAAATATATAATGAGCACATAAGTATGTGCCCAGAATTTTGTATTGACTTTCAGCTATGAGTAAGACCAATAAAAGTGTTCTCAGGGGAACACTATGTTGTGAAAAGAGTGGTGAATATTATTAGTGTGATGAACAGAGTTACAAGAGAGATATGTAACAAGAGTATATAATAAGAGAACTTAATCTAGTCTGGTTAGGGTTAAGAAAGTCCTCCCTGAGGAAAAATAAATTAAACAGAGACTCGTTTTATGCATAGGTATAACAACAGTTCTTTGCTTGACCAAACATTAGTCTGGTTCCTAAACTTTCTCCTAGGCCCATCTGTGCACCTTCTTGTAAAATCCACTTTAACCAGACCACTGCTAAATCATTTTAACCAGAACCCCCAACTCTCTATACATGACTACCCTGTTTTCTCTTAGTAATTTTCCATCCACTGACCTCTGCCTTACCATCTTTAGCAAGTGCCATTGAATACTTTTTTTTTCTTAGCAGGTATTAGCCAAGTGAAGAAGGAGGAAAGACTATTTCATAGAGAATAAAATGTTTAAAGGCCAGAAGTGAAAGGGAACTTGATGAACTCACCAAAAAAGAGTCAGGAAAATATTAAGAAGTGAGAATACCAAAGGAGCCAAAAGTTGAATAACTTTATGTCATGTTAAGAAGCTGTAAATATATCCTAAAACAAAAAATTGAAAGGCTTTCTGCAGAGTTACATATAATGCCACATTTGTTTCAAACATGTCCTGTGCTTTTTGATAGGCATTGCCATTGTACAAAGATTGTATCCAGCTCCTACAGTTTTTAGTGTTAATGGTTAAGAATCTAAAAAGTCATGTTAGGCATTGCCCCTCAAGATACACATTTAAAAAAAGAGTCATGTCCGTTTGAGTTTCAGGCCCAATATCTCTGAAGCACTCTACGATAGGTATTAGTTTCCTAGGACTGCTATAACAGAGTACCACAAACTGGGTAGCTTCAAAAGAGAAATTTATTGTCCACAGTTTTGGAGGCTAGAAGTCTGAAATCAAGGTGTTACAAGGGCCATGTTCCACGTGAAACCTATTGAGGAATCTTTCCATACCTCTTTCTAGCTTCTGGTGATTTTTCAGCAATTTTTGTTATTCCTTGGCTTATAGCCACATAATTCCAATTTCTGTCTTCATAATCACATGGTGTTCTCCCTGTGTATCTCTGTGTCTTTAAATCTAAAAACACCAGTCATATTGGATTGGTGCCTACCCTCCCTACTCCAGTGTGAACTCATCTTAACTAATCACACCTTCAGTGATCCTAATTTCCAATAGGTCACATTCAATAAGTCGAGGTACTTTGTACTAGGACTCCAACACATCTTTTTTAAGGGGACACAATTCAACCCATAACAGTAAGACCATTATATCTATTCATGCTGTTCTTGATTTACTGTGAATATAATAACAATTATATAAACATATCAAGTTATGGTTTTAGAAACACTCTTTGGAAAGAAGCAAGAATGCCTTCCTTATATTACAAACTAGTATAATAATTTGTAATATCACTAGAAACAATGAATCAAAGTGGTAAATAAAATGTTTGTTTTTTTAATCCCTTCTCCCTCAGTCATGCTGAATTTCTTGAAAATTATTATAAAATATAATAAATGGCAACAAGTGAATGGTATTATAAATATCAAGCTAAACTAGTTGACAGAAATTATGGATGGCATAATGTTGAAAGAATAATATTGGTTCTGGAAATTTGGAATGGAAATGACATTATCTTATAACCTCTATTCATGAGATATACTGACAGTGTAAGGTCAAGGTAGATCTCCATGAGTTATAAGAAGATTCCTAAAGTAGAAGTTATGGAGATATAATAACATTGAAAATAGGGTGATTAAATTACAATTGTAAGGGTTATTCGTTTTCAATGACATCTTGAGGACTGTTTTTCAAATGAAATATTATACTCATTGATTAAGGATTTCATCAGAATTCTTTCCTAACGACATACTAAGGTTAATGTTCTCATCAAGAGGGTTCTTAGAAAGAAAATTTCTTCTCACAGTGATTTACTACCCTATTAGTTTTCTTATCAAAAATATATACATGACTATTGGTATCTCATTTACTGCAGAGACTAAAAGTCTTACTGTCAAGAAGATTCAAATATATTTTGATGCCAAATCTTCATTGTGGACAGATGGGAAAAGACAGACACCATTATGAACTTATACATATGTGAAATCTAAAACAAAACCAAGACAAACACACACACACACAAAAGCTCATAGATACAAAGAACAGATTGGTGGTTGCCAGAGGTGGGGGTGGGGGTGTGGCCTAAATGGGTGAAGGGGATTAAAAGGTACAAATTTCCAGTTATAAAATAAATGTCATAGTGATGTAATGTACAGCATGGTGACTATAGATAATAATACTCTATTGAATGTTTGAAAATTGCTAAAAGGGTAGATCTTAAAAGTTCTCATCACAAGAAAATATATGTAATTATCCACAGTGATGGATGTTAACTAGACTTGTGGTGATCGTTTTGTAATATATACAACTACTGAACCTTTATGTTATACACCTGAAGCTAAGAGAATGTTATATGTCAACTATACCTCAATTTAAAATATTTCATTGTGAAAAACGGTGGAGCTTTGGCGAACAGTAGACAAAATTCTTGATTCTCAATTGGAAAGGAAGCTGTTAATAGTTGTTGTCTATGAGAAAAACTCAAAGGCAATCTAATGGACTTTTCATCCAAACTTGGGTTAGAGTTTTATCTTCATGCCCACTAGCTCTGACAGATATCAATGGGTTTTGTCTGCCTAATACCCATGCCTCTTCCTCTTCATTTGATAACAGCACTTCAGTTAAGTTCTAGTTTGGAAGACTTCCATTAATTCAGTTTTGGTGGGATTGCTATTCAAAGTACTCTGCCATCCCCTAGCCAACGGTTGAATATATGATGAATACAAGACTACTCAATCCCTATCACTTACGAATTTAAATCTGGAGTGACAGAAAGAATGGAAATGTTTAGAGCTTTTTTACCTCAAAGGTAGAGTCTTTAGGAGACAAATTTAATTCTGGCCACCTGACTCTGTGTATGTTTCTCCATCTTCAGTGGAGAAATTTCTCACCTTTCCTTTTATTCTATGAATTATTTCTTTCTTATACCTTTTGCTAAAGTTTGCCAAAGTTGTGAGTTATTTCTAACAATAACAAATGGCAACAACAATTTATAAAAAATCTCTGATCACCTTGTTTGGTGTTGGGAAAAATATACTTGTGGAACTTCAGTTTCTTCACCTTCAAAATAAGAAAAAAACTATTTAATTTTCAGATTGTTTATAAGAAATAAGTGAGATTGTCTATGTAAAGTTTCCCAGACAATTACTAGCAATAATATTACCAAGAGTAATATTATTTTCCACATTCTTTTCTTCCATACTCTTAAAACAAGTAAAATACTACCTGTTGATGAAGCAGTTATTTTAACTATACATTGTATTAATTCACAGTTATATACACATACATTTTATTGCTCTTATTTCTTATTTCTCTGGAGAACTCTAACTCTCACTAATACATATTTTACTTTATATGACTATTGTCTTTATAAGATGAGGGATTTGGATACAAACATGCACAGACGGAAGATAATGTGAAGCCACAGGGAGAAGCAAGCTAATGTTGATTTTGGAACCAGGAAGTTGAGCCCTGTTGGTTATAGTAAAATGTGAGAGGTGAGATATAAACTGAAGAAGAAATTGCTAAGCAGAAACAAAACAAAACAAAACAACAACAAACCATTAAAAAAAAAAAGATCGAGAACTTGAATACTTGGAAAATTTACAGCACATCCATACTGCAAAAAGTGTGTGGATGGCCTGGCTCATTTGCTAAAGAGATTACATGTGTGGCTCATGGACCCAATCAATCGCCTCAGCAAAAGCCCGGAATAAAGATGGGATTATCCAGGAAAGGTCTTTGGAAAATCCTGTTGTCCCATGGTTTGGATGCCTGTGATTTACATGGAAGGCCAACAAGGTTTTTGATAATTTTATAGAAGTAGAAACACTGCCAACTTGGCCTGAAGGGAAAGAAATGAAGAAAGGGATTCTATAGGAATGTTCAATAGAGTTACCTGGTTGCAAACACGAATTAACCTTCAAATAAAGGGAAGAATGTCCTAGAAGGTAGCTTAGAATTTGGCAGGACTGCCACTGCCATCATGGGCCCAGGCCCATGAAATGGAAATTCCCTTTTGGAATGGAAATATCTATTCTATGCCTATCCTATTCCCACATTGGAATAAATGAAGAAAATGATTTGGTAGTTGCAGACAGTACTTGTATCATCCTACTTTTTCTCTCAATTCCAATAGCCACAGGTATCATTCAAGCATTATGCTTCTAAAATTACTTCTCACTAATCCTCCTATTCCTCCCATAATATACTCTTCATGGGGGAAAAAGTGAGGATTTCTATCACAATGTAATATTGAATGGATAACTTTTCAATTCCAATCTCTTTAGTGGCAATAAATCTTTTCACAAATTAAATAAATTTTTCCCATAATTGTCTTCAAAGCTTTCTACTAACAGCTCATTTTATATCTAATTAGTATTCTTTTCCGGTTTTGCAACACTCATGCTATTTTCTCCAGAGGGAGAGAAATCTATTTGCTTTTATTTTTATATAATTCACTGTGTTCCACTTGCCTATTACATGATATACCAGTGCTGGTATCTTCAGTATATTCATTTATAATGATATGCAAGAAAGAAAACAGACATGAAAAAAAGCAGCAATTAAGTCAAGCATGGGCAAAAATTAAAGTGCTGTTAATATGATATGTGCTTTCTTCATATTCTATGGGAGACACTCAAAACACTGGTAGGAAACCAAAGTTACATAGTTCCTTTTTTGCCTTGAGTCTTTAGTTACAATTAATGCTTACTTTTCACCACTGAAAAAATATTGTTACAGCTTTGAAGGAATCATACCCAACTTCTTTCTCCTCCCCCACCCCTCCCTCCCTCCCTCCCTCCCTTCCTTCCTTCCTTCCTTCCTCCCTTTCTTTCTTGCTTTCTCTCTTTCTTTCTATAAACTCTATACCTTCACTGTGCAGTACAGTAGCCATTAGCCATACGCAGTCATTGAACACATGAAATGTGGCTATCCCAAGTGGAGAATAAAGTACACATTTCATTTCAAAGACTTGGTATGAAAAAGAATGTAAAATATTTCAATGTTTTTTTTCATTAATTACATGTTGAAATAATAAGATTTGAGATATGGTGGGTTGAATAAAATATATTAGTAAAATTTTAAAAATACCATATGTGCTTTCATAGCCTGGTAAGCAAAAGGTAGCTAATGTTTATATAACTCACTGAAAACCAATGGTTAGGTATTTCAGAATATCCTAGAAACTTCTTGCTTGGACTGAGATTTGAGTTTGAGTTGTGATAGTTCCAAAAAGTGAAATGTTTGTTTTGGGGAGTACAATTATTTTTCCATATGTGTGTTTATTTTCTGAACAATGACTTTAAAAAATTCTGCTGCTATTCTTTCAAGTTGGCTTTTCATTTAGTGTTTTAATTTTTTTGTTTAGGTGATTTAATAAAATAATTTACTAATTATAATCTAAATCCCGTGTTTACATAGACATATTGAAAAGCTATACTTTAGAGAGTAAATAAAAAAACAGAAAATCTAAATATTCATGAAACAAGTAAAATGCAAATATAAAAAGGAATATTCTACTTAGTTTGCACACATTTAAGAGTGTGACTTAAAAAAACTTCTCTTATACAGTGATTAGATGACTTTTAAAATACAGTAATGTTTACTTAACACCATTCCAAACTCTTAGACCCCTTAAAAAGCTTAATGAGTAAGTAAATTCAAGCAACAGATGCATACTTTATAGGTTTACTAGTTAGGTTTATCAATGCCATGAGAACACAACTTTAAATTTCTTAACTTGAATCTATAAATATTAAAAATCAATATATATTTATATCAAAGTTGGATAAAATAATGTAATTATTTGACTACTTTCCAAACACCTAATACATGTGAATAGGTGGGAAATGTTGTATTTGTATGTCCACATAAATAATAAAAAACCAAAATTTAGCACCAGTTAAAAGAAGTCATAGGACTGATGCTGTTAGTATATCATAGAGTTTTTAGATAACTCAAGTTGTAAAAGAAATATATTACTGTATCTATTTCTATATCTCCCTTTTCTTTTAGCTGGTATTTAATTTTTGATATATTGTTTGATACTTTGTATCTTTTGCATAGATTGATTCTTTAAATCTGAATCACAGAGTATATTTTACTGTAAGAACATTTGAAAGTCTATAGATTAGAAAATCCAATCATTAATATAATTTGATGAATAACCTTGATTAAAAGAAAATGTTGCTGTCAAAATTAATAAGTAATTAGAAGCATCGTTGATCACTTTTTTTGGCCTTGTTCATGAATTCACAGTAGGAGTATATTTATGATAAGAAAAAGACAAAAATGCTAGTGCATAGTTTATATTTACAAATAAATTATTATTTCCAGTGTTGTATAATGTTTAATAAATAACTTAGTCATCATTTAGAGATTTCCTAGAGTACATATTTGGTAATATTTCTATTGAAATAGCATAATAATTATAAAAATATTCATGAGCAGTGTTCTCACTCTGGATTAGCACAGCAATTATTTTGAGATTTCAGTCTCCTGGAAAAACTTCTGTTTACATATATATGCATATATATATATACACTAGAAAAAAATGTAGAATAAGTTTTTTTTTTTCCTTCTCTCCCATATTGTTCTTTTTACACAGGTCAACTGATGCCCAAAATCAACACTTTCTACCCTCCCATTCACTACCTGTTTATTTTTTATTTATTTATTTATTTTATTTTTTTTGCTGTATGCGGGCCTCTCACTGCTGTGGCCTCTCCCGTTGCGGAGCAGAGGCTCCGGACGCGCAGGCCCAGCGGCCATGGCTCACGGGCTTAGTTGCTCCGCGGCATGTGGGATCTTCCCGGACCAGGGCACGAACCCGTGACCCCTGCATCGGCAGGCAGATTCTCAACCACTGCGCCACCAGGGAAGCCCCACTACCTGTTTATTTTCTATGGCCATCATTGTTCAGTCAAAATTATCACTAAGTATATTCTAGGCTCTATGATGACTTTGAAGGTACAGAATAATCTGATTATGTGATTCTTAAACTAGTTAATTTGTATATTAATTGTACATTCTAAAAACTGATAAACTGGTACATGTTTAGCAAAAAGTCCCAGTCAAATTTATGACCAAATTTTGTAACTTTCTCAAGAATTTGTAAAACAAATTAATAAAATCTTGATATTGCATTACTTTTTTCTTGAGTGGAATCCAGTATAAAGTTTTAGAAATCATCCATGAATTATTAACTACTGAAATATCTAAATGGGGTCTCTGCAAACACATTTTTACTGGGGGTATTTTTCTGAGTATTCTTCAAGTAGTTTTATTGAGAGAAGGGTAAGATAAACAATAACATAAATATATTTTTTCATGAATAGTTTCATGTCTCTGCTTTAGAATTGTTTAATCTGTATATTTTAAAAAATACTTTCATAACAAGATATTGATTTTTTGTGTGTGTGTGTTTAGATAATGTCCTTGGGTCATTTTCCTATTGGATGAATTCCTGAACTCTTCCATTTGGCATGCAAACGAATTGAAGTTTGGTGAATTAAATCAATATTGTTTTAATATTTATTCTGAATTATTCAGTCAGATTTGCATACAAGGTTTTCAATAAAATAAAACCTAGATGAAGTCAGTGTCCATGCACATATTGGACTGCATTGGTTAATTTGTCCAAAGATATTTAACATTAAATATAGTCACAACACCTGCCTACACAAAGCACCAGATAACAACTGTCAGTAATCAAGTAAAGAATGGGATGTTTAAACTTCATTAACATGAAATATTCTGAGCAGCTTCTGGTTCCAATTAATCGTTGCATAAATGTGCATAATTTTGTAGTCTGATTTGCTAAAAAGAATGTAATAGGAAAACAGCATCGTTTTCAAAAATATCTTGTAAATTCAGTGATAGTAAGGCCAAAATTAGGTAAACCATACATGACAAGGGAGCTATGGTATAAGAAGAGCTATGTTAATTTCATCCATTTTTCTGTCTTGTCTAGATCACAAAAAAATAACACAAATGCCTTTTTGAGAAGAAAGAACAATGAAACAATAAAAATCCAATGCTAACAGAATCTGTCAATTGTAAAACAATAAAATATTCAGAGCAATGAAAGCAGTTGCCGGCCATTGGTAAGGGATGAAGCAGGGAAACCAATACTTATTTCTCTGAGAGTATGAAACCGGGTTGTGGTATTGATGTTTTCAACAGGATGCAAAATCTTTTCATTGAAAGACTTTTACTTTTTAAAACATTTCACCTGTGCATTAGGTTGACTATTATATCATGACTATAGCATTTTAAAAGAATATAAAATTTCTTGTGTTTACTCTGGAATGTCTGGATTCTAAGTAGTACTATAATTGGCTATGTTGTGCTATAAAAGATTAATCAATTCCAAATATATACATTTACTCAATAGGCAGCTGTGCATAAATAGACGTTTTTTCTTCCATGTGGAGAACAAAAAAGCTTCTAATCCTTAGCTCTCAGCCCAAGATGCTTGCTGATCACAGCACTTGTTAGCACCTTTAACAAATCTCTGTTTTCTGCTTTGGACTGACGCCCTTGGAGACACATCTATGGATTAGAGAGACACTGCTGTGGGTGACTTTTGTCTGTTATTTAACTTTGGTTCAGCTGAGACCTCTTTAACTAATGCTAGCTCGCTGACCTTTGGCTCCAAGAGGAAGGAATTCATTTGAAAATGAAATGCTTCTTGGAACATTCCCTAGTGTTAGAACCTTGTTCTAAAAATGAATAGTGTTTTGTTCTCCACTGACCCCTGTTTTCAGTGTACTCAATGATCTACCAGCATTTAAACAACTATTATTTTCTCTTAAAACAAACGGGTTAAAATGAGCAGATGCAGAATACTTGTTTCTTTATTAATTTTATTTGAAATGATTCTGTAATTGACATCAATATAAATGTTCACTTTCTCTAAAATCTTTCAGAGATTTCAGATTTCTTCAAAATCTTTCTAATAACTAACGAGAACCAGCTTCTTATAAGAAGCTGGATACACATTATCTTTCGAATTTCTGTTTTACTTTCATTAAATAATAAGTAGATTAGGAGGATAAAGAGATGGTTGGTTAAGGCAAGAAAATAAGATACTTATGTAACATCATAGAAAGAACACAATTGTTAATAGATATAGGGAGATGACAGGAAAGTGACCAGATGAATGAAATCTATAGGGTAATATTTCAGCACTTAAGATAAATACAATAACCAAACTTTTACTAATAAATCGCCTATGACTTTAGGTATGTATTGATATATTTTAGTACATATGATGCAACGAATAAAGGCATTCCATGATAAGCCTGCCACTTTTGAGAGGATAAATTACTTACCTAACACCACCAATTTGTACAGACATACGTTGCAGTGGTATTGTATCAGTCATTCTCATTCCTGTCTTTTTTTTTTTTATTCCATTTGTTAACAAGCCTCTCCCATAAATATGTTTAAGACCATTATTCTTTACTGCCTATCAGAACATTGGATCCTTTGGCCACTCTGATTCGCCACAGGCCCCAGTAGGGGTAATCCTGAGTCTTCTACTGTTTTAACCATGATTTTAGCTCTAAAATGACATAAGCCAGCATCTGATAGGCCTGATTCTTCAAGTAATCTCTTTTATTCTCCCTAGAATCCAGGTGAATTAAAATCCCCCATGGCAAGGACTATGCTAAACTTTTAAGCTGTAACATGCTGCTTCTGAATATCTTTGGACATGTTTAAAACACCATCCTGAGCCAGGTGTCAGTTTTAAGATTCAGTCTGGCAAGAAACATTCAGAGACAGAATCATCAACTGGATATAATATTTTTTAAAATTATAAATGCAAACTGGGATAAGAATGTGTTGTTTTTCTGTTTTTTTTTTTTTTTCTGTTACTGAGGATGCAAGTCTAGACTACTGTTAAATAGAGGACCTAGAAAAAAATGTATTGATCTGAAGGCCTTGTCTTTTACTAAATATCAATAGCTGTCACAGTAGTATAGGAACAACCCCTCCACTCAAGCAGATGAAGTTTCTAAATTCTGTTTTGGAGTTATGAATGGGACAGAAAAATCCATGTTTATGTTTGGTGTGCCCTGGATACTCAGTGTTTCAGAATATCATTGTATTAAGCAAAATGATTTTTATTTGTCATAAAAAGTCATTTTTCAGTTAACAGTTTTCATTTTATATCAGTTTATACTTGGAATAAAATGTATACTAAGGAGTTTGCTGCATTTTCACTCTAAATGAAGTGTTTACTCTGTGTACTAAACCAAAAATAATAGATAGAAAATAATTCTGAGTAATTAAGAAAAATGTATTTGAATTACTAAGTTGCTAATTTAAAAATATATTCATGTGATATCTATGGATACATAAATCAGTGCTACAAGACATTTTATTTTGCAATTAATTTACAATCTGACTGTAAGCATGCATTTACATTGAAAAATCTTTAAGATCTGCCTACTTTGATGTAATCTGTAAGCAATGTGACATTTTATATTTTCAGATGCTATTGTTTTTTAATATGCAAGTTCTTTTTGTTACAGAAAGTAGTATATGACAAAAATATTTACAGAACTCTGAACCCACACTCCAAACACATCTTATCAATTTCCCTGGTTATCTGTAGGATTATCATCCTTTACTGTGCAGTTGGATAGGAAGGATTATAGCATTACTTCTTAACTGTTTTCCTCTTTGATCCTTACCCTTTTAAATCTATTTTCAGCATAGCACACATAGGATGATACTATTGAAATATCCATCAGACCATATCAACTCTCTGCACAAAACCCTCCAATGTAATTCCTGTCCTGTTAGGAGAAAAGTCAGAGTCAAAAATCTGGTGTAGAAGCCCTGAAGAGCCTGGCTCCATCTTACCTCTCTGCCCCATCTCCTACATCTTCTTCCCTCACTTGGTCTACTATAGTCAAGTTACCCTTCTTGTTTCTTACAGAATCATTCCTACTTCAAGGCATGTGCTCTTGATATTCTCTTTAGAACACTCTTTCCCCAGATAACCACATGGCTTACTTACCTAATTCAAGCCTTTATTTAAATACGAACATTTTAGTGAGACTTTTATTGACATCCTTAATTAAAATTGTATGAATACCATTCTGATGTTGCCTGTCCCATTTTTCAGCTCTAATTTTTTCTATAGTACTTATTACCATCTAATAAACTATTACGTATTTAATGTCTGTCTTATCCTGTCTATCTCAACGACGGCAGGAATTTTATTAACAGCTGTATTCACAGTCCCTAGAACAATATCTAACACACAGTAAGTACTTAATAAATATTTATTAATAAATTAATAGATGACAGAATAAATGCCATTTTATTTGGATTCTATAATAAATTAGCAACTTTGTCTCACAGCTGTCCAAATACTAAAGCTCAAACTGATGAATATTATCTTTGGTTGACCCAATCCAAACTCGGACCTTCAATCTTAGTCATCAAGTTTAGTAAATGTTATGCTTCTAAAATATGTGCCAAATGTAGTACAGTATCACAGTGTAATGGTGTAAGAGAAAGGGCAAGAATCAGAAGTTAAAAGATCTTGGTATTAGTTCAGATTAATACCACACAACCGTTTGATCAACTGTTATCAGGCTCATATCTTTATCTTTGAAATGAGGACCCCGGATTAGATCAAACTTCAGAGTCTTGGGAATCAGGAGTCATTGGTGGAGTGTAGATGAATTTGTGAAATTATTCTGAGGAGTTAATGCATTTAAGTGTGCACCAAGTATAGTTAGTGGATTGAATAATTTTTAGGTCAGTTAGATGTGCATAATCCTATTTTTCAAGCAAAGGTAGATACCATCGTGATGATACCCAAGTACAAACATTTTTAAAAAAATAAAACTATATCAAGATAAAAACTTAATGACATCCTAGAATATGTTGGGCACTATGCTAAGTGCTATAAGCAGTTAACAAAAGATTACTAAATATAACAGTAATTTAGTATTCATCTTTAAATCATAAAATTGGTTTCTGAAACATCAGAAAACAGGAGGAGTAAAATTTGTCTCCTAATGAACACTATTTCTTCAATTCACCAGAGTGAGTAAAACATTCTATTTTCAGCTATTCTTATGTTTGTCCTATTTTAGACCTTTATATTTAATTCCATGTGATTTTCCCAAGCCTTTTAGGTATAATCTGAGTCTCACTTCTATATTAAAAAAAGATGATACTAGATTATTTTGGTTTATTAAATCCCATGATCTCAATGTGCTTCTAAATTATGTGTTAGAATTCATCTAATAATGTAAATGTAGGCAAATCATTGGTTAAATTATTAGATATTTCATCATTTTCTTAGTTTGGTAACCTTTCAATCATACATTTGACTGGTTTTCCAAAATACAATCAGCACATACTTGACCTTTCATCTAGGGTGTATCTAGAATTATTGTAGCATATAATTCACAAAAGTCAAGTATGTTTGAATTTCATTTGAGTTAATTGCTAGGCTTGAATGAAAACTAGCTATAATTATAAAAATGTAATGTGTTTATAGCTAATGTTGGATATATTCCCTCAATTTTCATGTGTAGAGACTGCTTTGTAAGGTGTTAATGAAGATCTATATTTTGGAAAGGATATTTTCTTCTAGAAGTTGCTTCATTTTATTTATAATGTTATTTCATTCTCTTAGGGAGGTGTTATAGTATTTATAGTTCCTTATAATTGAGGGGTTTTTTTAATATAGTGTTTATAAAATAAGTAAATTTCAATGACATTCATATCTACATTTCATTTTGCATGAAATAAAGTGCTCTCAAGTTCTGGTCTTTTTGTTCCTTAGTCTCATCTCCTTCAAGTTTCCAAACACTGAACATTCTAAAGGATTTATTGTCAGAATCACTAACACCTCCATGCCTTTAAACCTACAATTTCTGCTGCTTCAAATGTTCTTCTGATTGATTTTTCCCTTCCTGTCTCTTCTTTCCATGATTCCACTATATATTAGGTACAATCATCTATTATTGAACTCAGCTAGATTAGTTTCTTAAATCAAACAAAAACATATTTTGTTTTACACACTTGTTATAGGCATAGACAAAGACTGAATACATTCAAACAGAAATAGAAATGTAAGGATTCTTATCATATCAGTCACCTATTTACTAGACTCCTCTTATTAAGATGATGCTTATATCTTAAAGAAAGTTCCAGGCTAGTGAGAAGTTTCTGAAACCTTAGAGATAAATACAAATTGATTGCAGAATAAGGTGAAAAAATGTTTAAGTGCAGATTTGTGAAAGCGACAGTGGACAAAGACAGGAAAGTAGCCGAGGCCAGGCTGTGAATAACCTTACATGAAATTCAGTACTGTTGGTATTTTATCCTCTGGGTAGATGATACAACATCACTGAAGATTTTCCATGTTGTTGAAGAAACTATTTACATTTAACATGGGATACAGTGTAAATTGACATATTTAATATTTTACATGGAATGAAATCTACTGAAAATTAATTGATAATACTTATCAGTATGCTCAGTAAATGCATTTTTGTCTGCCCAGCATCAATTCCACTTATGCAAACAGAATTCTATTTTTTTAATTGAATTGACTATTTTCTCACTCATTTCATGTGGTTTTCATAGGGCTTACCCAACTCTTAGCTCTATGCATAAGGCCATGAACCAGACCTAAAAAATAAGAGCAGCTTGTTACACTGTCTAGAGTCACTAGGTATTCGATGGTCCAATGAGAGGAAGTCTTGAAATTTTCCCTAGAACCATCAAGAAAGTGAGGCTCTGTTTTTCCAGAGCCTTGATAACATGGGGTATTCAACAATTATTCTGTCACTTAATGGGACAGTTTGCCTGAGAATGAAGTTAAAATAAACAAAAGAAATGAGAGGAGGGATAGCTGAGGCTCATGGTGATGCAATTAAACCCCTGGATAAGTTTTAGCCTAAAGCCACATACCACTCAAAGTTTCATCACTAATACAAACTATTTTCATCATGGCTATGCTGGATATTTTTAAGTTTATAAAGGAATAATATGCTAAAACATTTGCTCTTATTTGAGCTCTTAATATTTTTGAAAGTAAAAACAAATTTACAAATAATTTCATAAGGACTAGCATAGTCTAAAAAATATCATCATTGGGTATTTAAGTATTGCAAACAATGTTAAAAATTTTAATATGGAATTCTATTACTTGGGTCACTTACCAATCAGTTGATAGCATTACTATGACATGGCTCCAGAAGTCCTACTGAGGAATTCCTAGACATCGGTGGCTCATCTTTTACTCAACCTTACTTAAAATCAAATTATGGAACCTTCCACTTATGGCCAAGATTTAGCACACAACTAGATTTTCCTTCTGTCTTAAAAAACTAGAAAATTATGTATAACACATAAGACAATAGTTCTTAGTACTAGACAAAAGTAGATCAAAACTATAGTTCCTGAAAACAAGAAAACAAATGAGATGAGCCCGAAAATCACAATAGCTTATTGACTAGGTCTTTTCTAAGGTACAGTGCAGGGAGGGGAACCCAAACAGAATTTGAAGGACTTTATGGGTTAAGAAGTCTTAGTCAAAAAGTAAGAAAAGTCAAAAGAGGTATTTGTGAGACAGGGTACCAAAGAGAAGGAAGCTGCCTAAAGAGAGGTCTCCAGAAATATGTAGTAAGTTTCATCACTACTGATTTGTACATGTGTGAAAGGAACATAACCCAGTTTAGAGAAAGACTCTCAAAAGGAATGAGAAGAACAATTCTAGGATCTCAAGTAGGGCTGGAGAATGTTCATGTATCCACCAAGAGTGGAAATACCTTCTAATACATATGTCACTGGGTAGAATCCTAAGATTTCAAGGATGGAAATGTCTTCTTATTCTTATACTTATTCAAGGTAACCTAACTGCAAGAAAGAAATATAATTCAGTACTATTCAAGGAATACAAAATACAGCACCCAAAAATGTAAAATTCACAATATATGTTATCCAAAGCAAAATTACCTGGCATGCAACAAAACAGGAATTATGGCCCACAGTCAGGAGAAAAATTAGTCAATAGAAACAGACCTAGGAATTACAGAAATGATGGAAATACCAGACAAGAATGTTAAAATACCTATTATAAATATGTTTCACATGCTCAAGAAAGTAGAGGAGAACATAAGTAGGCTAAAGGAAGAAAAGGAAGGTACAGAAGGACACAAATGAGATATTCAGAGATAAATATCCAATATAAAAAAAAAAGCAAATTAGACAGTGCAGAAAACAAGATTGGCATATTTGAAGATAGAGAAAAATAAACTTATCAAAATAAATCACAGAGGGAAAACAAGTTTAAAAATAACAGAGTATCAATGGCCTTTGGGAAAATATCACATAACTTAAAATATATGTAAGTGGTGTCCCAGAAATAGGTAAGAAAGAGGAAAAACAATACTTGAAGAAATAATAGTCCAAACTATCCATATTTGCTGAAAACTAGAGCCACAACTTTTTGAAACTAAATGAACCACAAGCAGAAGAAAAATGGTAAAAAAAAAAAAAAAAGCCCAAGGCTCATCGCAATCAAATTGCTGTAAACCAGTCAGATGAAAAGAAATTCTTAAAAGCAGTAAAGGAAAACTAATATTATGTTCAGAGGAAAAAGAATACTATTAATAAATTATGCAAGCCAAACTTTCATTGACAAAACAGAAAAAAAAAAAAAAAACCCATCCAAAATGGTAAATTGCACTTCATAAAACAATATTCTTCTAAAACCACTATTGTTGAAATAAACTGTCAAGCCACTTGCTGTGAGGAAAATATTTGCAAAACATAGATAATGGGTTTTATTCAGAATACATAAAGAACTCCTACAAACATAAAGAACTCACAATTCAGGCTTCCCTGGTGGAGCAGTGATTGAGAGTCCACCTAACGATGCAGGGGACACGGGTTCGTGCCCTGGCCTGGGAAGATCCCACATGCCGTGGAGCGGCTGGGCCCGTGAGCCATGGCCGCTGAGCCTGCGTGTCCGGAGCCTGTGCTCCAGAATGGGAGAGGCCACAACAGTGAGAGCCCCGCGTACCACCAAAAAAAAAAAAAAACAAAAAACAAAAAACAAGAACTCACAATTCAATAAAAAGAAAACAACTTGACTCCTCCTTCCAAAAAATATGGACAAAGAATTTGAATAAACACTTCACTGAAGAAGATGTATGGTTGGCTACTAAGTATATAAAATGAGCCAAATTAAAACCACAAAAGTATGACTATGCAACACCTAGAAAAGCTAAAATTTAAAAGGCTGACAATAAATAATATTGGCAAGGATTGGAAGCAACTGGTATATATATATATATATATATATACATTTCTGGTGGGAATGTAAAATCCCCTTTGGAAAAGAGGTTTGCAGTTTATAATAAGGTTAAATAATCACTTAACATATGTCCTAGCAAACCCATTCTTAGGTATCTACTAAGAGAAATGAAAATTTATGTTCATAAAATAATTATAGGCTGATGTTTATAGACTTTTTATGTTAAACCTAAAGATCAGAAACACATGCATGTTCATCATTTGGTGAATAGATTAACATTATTTTGGTATAGCCATATAATGCAGAATTGTTCAGTCTGAATAATAAAACAGGTCCAGAGATTTGACTCAGTACTGTTTTTTTTTAATTGAATAGATTTGACATGTTACATTGTGTAAGTTTAAGGTGTACAGTGAGTTAATTTGATACATTTATACACCATAATATGATTGTGATGTAGCAATATTTATCACATTGCATAAAATTACATTACATGCATGTTATAATATACTACATACTGCAATTATACTACAATATTATTATTTGTATTCATTATAATATGCATTAGATGTCTCCATACTCTTATTACCATCCTGCCCTCCCATCTCAGAGTATTGGGTTTCCTATACTGTTCCCCTTAAGCACATTTCTTTACTGAAACTTCAGGTTCATAGGATATCTATCACTTTCCTTCATTTTAACTCCTGTAGAATGTTGTTAGGCCATTTGTCCTTGACTTTCCACAAGCATTTCGTATTATTCAGTTTATTATTATTTGTATTATCAATTTTCTGCCATCTAGGACTAAGATACCACTTAAACCCCAAGGTCAGGTGTCAGAATGTTTGTAGTGTTCGCTGAAGTACTGGGGTCAGTTCATATTTAAAGCTCTTTGAAACCACACCCATCTCTCAGGTTCTTTAAGGATTCCTGAGGATCTATATATGTTCAAATCATCTCAGATTAAGATTTCTTGCCTCTATAGAGTTTTTAATCCTGGATACTTTATATTGTGCCCCTCTTCTCAGCCCTTTTAAATATGATTTCACAATGTTGAGCATCTCCTTGAGGATTGCACTGTTCCAAACTGCTAGTTATTTTGAGAATACAGAGAAGTATTACAGTGTAAAACAACAGAACAAATAGCGTATGGCTAAATTGTAGACTTTACCATGGTGGTTCTAACCTCTGACTATTCTTGCCATAGGAGACTTCTCACTCATTGTCTTCAGTGGCATTGATCTCTTCCATACCAATTACTTTGCATAAAAATCTTGTTGCATTTTTAGGCAAAGCCTTTCAACCCAAAGTGGTCACTGAAGTATTACATCTAAATAAAATCCAAGTCCCATTCTGGAGAGATTTCCTCCTCTCCAAATTATCCGTACCAATCCCTGTTGTTTTGCTTTTCAAATTCCTCAATGAGGACTGCAGCAGTGACTTTTTAATTAGTCTCTACTCCATCAATTTCTCCTTGTTCCAGTCCATGCAAATGTTGGCAGAGAAATTGGAGAACAGCAATATAGGAAAAAATAGTACCTGAGATAATAGCTGTAATTTTAAAAAAATAAACTTAAATCTTTTATTTCCTTAGCTCTGTGCCCCAATTTTTAATAATTTGCCAGTGCTCATAGGATAAAAATGAATGCTGTTTGCCTAGTATTTCAAGACCTTCTACAGTTCAACTTTATGTGCCCTTTGTGCTGGTCTGGGCAGTTTGCTCACTGCCATCTAGAATGCACCACGGACATTCCTGTCCATTGTGTTTGCTTCTACATCTGCCTGTCTTATGCTTTCCTTTTTTAAAAAAATCATCTACATGTTATTCATTCTTTCAGACTCAATGTTCTTTTACTTCTATTATTATTTCCTTCTCATATAGGGCAGGCAAAACTGAAATTCATAAATTTTCCCTAACTAAAAGAGGAAAAGAGATTTAGATTCAGGTTTTAATAACTCTAGATGATTGGCCCACCGTCAGACTCTTAGACAATGAATCCCTACCACCAACCACCAGTGTAAATTTTAGGAATAAAGAATAAACAGGGCTTCCCTGGTGGCGCAGTGGTTGAGAATCCGCCTGCCGATGCAGGAGACACGGGTTCGTGCCCTGGTCCGGGAAGATCCCACATGCCGCGGAGCGACTGAGCCCGTGAGCTATGGCCGCTGAGCCTGTGCGTCCGGAGCCTGTGCTCCGCAACGGGAGAGGCCACAACAGTGAGAGGCCCGCATACCGCAAAAAAAAAAAAAAAAAAAAAAAAAAAAAAAAGAATAAACAGTACACTTATTCAAGTTTTATTCTCAATCCCAAATAACCACTTAGAGCAATAAAACCCTAGAAAATATTTAAATGTATTTGATTACCAGAAAATTCTAAAACTTAAAATTCATATTCACATAGGAATAAAATAAATTTCAGAAGAGACATACATCTCTGTTAAAGAGTTGAAGTATCTTACTATAGTAGAAATAATATTTTTATGAAATAAAATAAATCTAGTATAAAAATAAATTGTGGGTACATATACAGCAATCTATTAATTATACTTCCATTCCTTTAGGTTCATAACTTATTGTGGACTTAATTCAGAGTCTTGATTATTTTTCTCTATATCTGTCTGCAAACTTCCACATCTCAGGTGTTCTTTAAAATTATGTATTTAACATCTCTTAGTGAATTTATTTCCTTTGTAACTAATCTTCAATGGCCCATTAATTCTATCACTTCCACATATTTTATTTTCTATCATCGTAAAAATGGACATTGACTTAAGCAATATTCTATCTTTATTGGTAGTGACAGCTTCTAACTCTTGGCATATAATCTAGCTTAGAATTTTTTGAAACGTGAGTTAGATGCACTTTGAAAATATAAGTAAAGTAAGAAAAGCGTTGTAATAGAAGGACAATTGAGAATTATTTTATGAATAAGACAGTGGAAATGTTATCAAACAAGGATTGTTATACAGTAATTAAATACTTTGACAACATACTATTTAGTTAGCTATATTGTTATACTGATATTATGTCTATATTTCTAAATATTACATATTTTTGGTTCTTACCAAAGAATATCCACTATAAATCTTCCTAACCTACCCCCATTCCACATCACTGTGTTTTTTATTTTCTTTCCTATTCTCTGCTGTTTAAGTTAAGCAAGTAGCTTTTATCACTCATCGTGAGAATTGCTATGTTTAAAATTTCTCTAGTTATATTTAATCCGTCACGGGATTAGCCCAGAGTACTTGTTTTTGGTCCATAATCAAAATGACCCTTGCTTATTTATGGTCTCTCAATATAGTACCTTCCGGTTATGGAAATGACATTCTGTGAAAAAGAATTTTAGAAAGCAGCAAGGCAAATAAACTTTTACAGACAACTGGTTAGCACCCTTATTCAGTCTTTGCCTAGGAGCTGGAGACAGCCAGTACCAAAAAATTCTGCAATTAAGTCTATGGAAAGCTAGTGTCACTTAGCATTCTTCTTGGAATTTACATATTGAGTCATTTACCCTACTGTGAAACAAGTACACGGTAAGTCTGATTATCAGTGGAGCTAAATATATGCTACAATAAGATACTGCACTATCTTTCTTTGTTGGGGCATATTTTTAGTCCTCAGTGGTCATCTGTAATGAAGTAAAGTCTTTATCTGTCTTCTATTACTCATTTCTCACATTAACACAGCTTTGCTCAGTCAGAAGTCTATACTTTCTTTGTATCAGAGCCTTTTGATCCTACTTCATGTCTTAGTCTACTTGGGCTGCCGTAACGAAATGTCATAAAATGGCTTAAATGAAAAAAAATATATTTTCTCACAGTTTCTGGAACTGCAAGCCTGAGATCAAGGTACCAGCATGATTTGGTTTGTGGGGGGAGCTCTCTTTCTGGCTTGTAAATGACTGCCTTCTTACTGTGTGTTCACCTGACCTTTCTCTGGTGCCTGTGCATGGAGAGAGGGGGCAATCTCTCTCTTCCTCTTCTTATAAACTCATAAATCCTATCAGATTAGGATCCTGCCCTAATCTTCCTAAAAAACCTATCTACAAAAATAGTCACATTGGGGGTTAAAACCTCAATATATAAATTTGTGGAAGGAACAATTCAGTCCGTAGCACTCTACCTCCAAAACCTGCTGTCTTTTTATTTTTTAATTAATTTTTATTGGAGTATAGTTTCTTTACACTGTTGGGTTAGTTTCTGCTGTACAGCAAAGTGAATCAGTTATACATATACATATATCCACTCTTTTTTAGATTTCCTTCCCATTTAGGTCACCACAGAGCACTGAGTAGAGTTTCCTGTGCTGTACAATAGGTTCTCATCAGTTATCTATTTTATAAATAGTAGTGTATATATGTCAATCCCAATCTCCCAATTCATCCCACCCCTCCCTTTGCCCCCGTGGTAACCATGAGTTTGTTTTCTACATTTGTGACTCTATTTCTGCTTTGGAAATAAGTTCATCCGTACCATTTTTCTCTTTTTAGTTTGCCCCTCAGTGTGCATGCTTCAAGGTGATTTGCTGCATCCTTACTGATAAAAAGAATCCCATCTTGTAACTGGAAGGGGAAGCACATTGCTTTTTGCCCACATAGACCCAATAGCTAATTCTAAATTCATTCATTTCTTGTAGTTTTTGTTCTATTTTCTAATAATCCTGATGTTCCCTCACCATCCTGAAGCATCTGGCTTGATACAACAGTGGAAGCCTGGCTAATACAACTGGTCTTAATTTATGAGTTACATAAATTTATTGTAAGTGCAGATATCAGAAACGTATTCTGGATAGTTAAATTAATGAAGCAAATTATTGGTAGGCTCTGAGGTATCAGGCATATAAGAAATAGCTGAATTATCATAGCTAAGGATGTGATGAAACCAGTTCCGTCCAAAGGAACTCAGTAGTAGAAATTCATGGACCTTCTCTCCAAAATCTGCAGAAATGAAGTTCAGATCCAGTGACATTTCATTTCTGTTTTTGTTACTGGTAAATATTAAATATGTATTTTTAAAATTTTACATATGGCCCATTTGCTAAGATACCCACCCACCTCTAAGTTAATCACAAATAGTCAGTCAATAGGATTACATGGCATATGGCCTGTGTATTTGGGGCTAATCTAAAAAAGGCAGCAATCAGCTATGAGCTAGAAAGCAAGTACAAGAATTATCTATATTGATTGCAAAGAATTCACAAACATAAAAGAAAGAAATATGACAAATATGGTGAATAATAAAAAGTATGTTTAGAGACATATAGCTTTTGCAAACTATAAAGGAGAAAGCTCAAAGCAAAAACATCTAAAGCATTGCATTCCTTTCTATATAACCACTTAACATCACAGTCATATTTACCATAAAGTATTTTCAACATTAGACAGGAATTATGCAATCAGGCACAATATAACTCCTTCATGACTGGAACAGATAAACATATTCAATTTACCCACTCTTTGCCCAATCTTCTGACAAATCCCACTAGGTTTTACCATAATTATCATAATTTCCTAATGTTTTGCTCTGCCTAATGGATTTTGAGTATGTTCAACCTTTAGAGGCATCCATATCAGTGTGTTTAGTGTAATGCAACAAAATTCTCTCTGAAGGCTCAACTCCCAAAACCTGCCAAGTAAGGTTCTTGGATTAACTCACTCCTTACAATGGGGTAACAGCATCTGGTACCAATTTTAGAATCTATTAGTACAGCTTGGTGGGTAGTCACACAAAACAATATATGACCATAGTATCCTACGATTTTTCTTTTCAGAACTTGTTTTTTCCACATTTTCCATGTAAGTTCAATTTTGTGACTTTTATTTTAGATTATTAAATCTGAGGAAAATGCTGTATTTAGTTGAGACTTGACTATTTTCACTCAAGTCTGTAATCTATGTGAATATATCTATCTATCTATTATCTATCTATCATCTATCATCTATCTATATAATCTCCTTTAAATGGAAAGTCTAGAGCAGTATTATTTAATACAGTAGCCACTAGTCAAATGTGGTTATTAAGCATTTGAAATGTGGCTAGTCTGATGAAATGCTATAAATGTAAAACAAACACTATATTTTGAAGACAGTATGAAAAAAATCTCAATAATCTTTGATTTAATGATGGAATAATATTTTAGAAATACTGGTTTAAATAAAATGTATTATTAAAATTTCACCTTCTTCATTGCTTTTTAAAAATATGATATTTAGAAAATTTAAAATTATATATGAGGTTTCATTACTTTTCTATTGGACAGTACTGGTCTAAAGTTGAAGCATTTTTTATGTGAATGTTTAAAGCAAATGCCTTTCTAATGATTAGACAAAAATCTGAATTACCATTAATAAAACACTAATTATGTAATAGGTTTATAATTTTTTCTGCTCAAAACAAAACTGGCATTATCTCTTTCACAATTATTGTTTAATCCTGTTATAAGGTTTGTACTCATGGGATTTGCTGATGAGATTATTTTAATTAAATAAAATGTTATCAATACCAGTAAGAGTATACTTCTATTCTCTACTAAGGAAAATATGTTTTAAATACTGGGAAATTATTTTTATAATGAACAGCAAATGTCTAATATGTTGTTTTATGAAGTCAGTTTGCTGCTTAAAAATACATATTTTTATATTGGAGCCAACCAAATGTCATTTCTTCCTTTGAGAAAAATCACACGTATCCTTGCACTTGCCTCTCCCTGACCTCTCCATTGCAGATCAACTATAGTACAAAGTTCTGTATACGAAGTAGTGAGTTGTTTCAATGACTCTTATTAGCAAGTGGGCGAAGAACAGATTAGGTAAATGACTCTTTTTTCAATATTCTATTTGCTTAAAGGGGTGCATTTATACTGTTATGGACTGAATCATTGTGTTTAACCAAAATTCATATATTAAAGCCCTACGCCCCACTGACCCACAAGGTGATGGTACTTGGAGATGGAGCCTTTGGGAGGTAATTAAGGTTATAGAGATCATGACAGTGGAGTCCTTATGGTGGGATTAGTGTCCTTATAGGAGATACCAGAGAGCTTGCTCTCTCTCTCTCTCTCTCTCTCTCTCTCTCTCTGCCATGTGCAAGCCAAGAGAACTCTCACCAAAACCCTTCCATGTTGGCACCCTGATCTCAGATGTATACTTTCCAGAACTGAGAGAAACAAATTTTTGTTGTTTAAGCCATCTAATCTATGGTACTTTTTTTATGGCAGCCTGAGCTAAGGCATATATTAATAGAATTCTTAATAAATATCATTTATAATAAATCCCCTAGTGTTAAATACTCAGGAAACTGCTGAGAATTAGTTGCATTTCAGAAAGAGCTTCATTATCATTTTGAGAAACTAAATTTAATTATTATGTAATTAGTTGGGATTACATATATTTTGCTGGGAAAATTATTAAAATATTTCTACCCATATATCAAAGTATGTGAAAGAGGTTAGTTTCTCATAAAATTATATCATTTTGCTTAACTTTGTACAGTTTGAGTAACCAAAAACATGAGTTATAAACACAATATTCTTATATTTTTACTATTTACTATTCATTCAATTTTTTGAATCCAAGAAGTCCCTTCACAAATTTGCATATTGGACTGAAAATTCTCTAGGCTTTATGCTTTTCCAGGATTTGAATATGTTTTTTGTTTGTTTTTTAACATCTTTATTGGAGTATAATTGCTTTACAATGGTGTGTTAGTTTCTGCTTTACAACAAAGTTTATCAGTTATACATATACATATGTTCCCATATCTCTTCCCTCTTGCATCTCCCTCCCTCCAATCCTCCCTATCCCACCCCTCTAGGTGGTCACAAACCACCTAGCTGATCTCCCTGTGCCATGTGGCTGCTTCGCACTAGCTATCCACCCTATGTTTGGTAGTATATATATGTCCATGCCACTCTCACTTTGTCACAGCTTACCCTTTCCCCTCCCCATATCCTCGAGTCCATGCTCTAGTAGGTCTGTGTTTTATTCCCGTCCTACCCCCAGGCTCTTCATGACATTTTTTTTTCTTAGATTCCATATATATGTGTTAGAATACGGTATTTGTTTTTCTTCTTCTGACTTACTTCACTCTGTATGACAGACTCCAGGTCCATCCACCTCGCTACAAATAACTCAGTTTCATTTCTTTTTATGGCTGAGTAATATTCCATTGTATATATGTGCCACTGAATATGTTTTTGATCACCATCATGTCCCTAATTTCTTGACTAGATTTCCTCCTTTAAAAAAAAAAAAAAAAACAGCCAAACTGTTCAATATAGAAATAGTGTAAAAATAATCTGGTTAGTCAGGTGAAAGTACTTAAGTTTTAACCAAAGAACAAAAATTTAAATTACCTACATTCCTCCCTTGTTCTGCATGTATAGACTCAGACTTGAGTCTAACTAGTTAATTATTTAGCTAAATAGTTTATAATGAATTGAATTTTGAAATATATCAAATATGCTGTTGAATAAACTACCCACATCTTTGATGGAAAGATTGTTACTAATTTCTCAGAAAAAAATATTTTTTTCCACAATCATTCCTCCATTCTTCTCCAGATGAAAACATAAATAATTTGAGCAAAGTTTGAAATTTCAAAAATTGTCTTGCCATCTTTAATTTTTTATGATTCCTAATCTTTACTTAATGTTTACTTGTTCCTATGACAGTGTCAAACAGAAACATTATTTTTATGAGGAAAAGAAATTCTCAGTAGTGCTTTACAAATGGATTCTGCAAACTATAATTCATAAGAGGTGACATCTCCTGTAATTGCATCTGAGTATTCTCTTATGTGTGTTCTGCCAGGAATATATTAAATCACAGTTGCTGCCCCTAGCTAGTCTTTAGTGTTTTCATTTCTGGCCCTGATCCCAACTTAGAAAACCAATAAATTCTTTATACATGAAACTGTCTTTATTATCTTTCTCATTGCTGTGTTCATTGGTCTTTTAATGGTTGAGTGGATCCCCTTGGTGTCATTGTTATTATTACATCTCTCAAACAGGTGTAAGACAAAATTAAATAGTCTTCCATAGTATGAGGTCAAAGATATGACTCCTTTACTTTGATTCTAAAACCAGACTAGGATATTAATTCTTTTTTGGCAAGGAAGCCTTGGTCTACAAAATCTTATTTGAGCCACATTCTGCAAAAAGTCAAGTTTTCAGTGGATTAAAAAACCAAACCAAACCAAAACACCAAAAACACCCTCATGGTGAAATACCAAAGAAAAACTGATTTTTTTTCTTTTGTACTAAGTGAACATTTTAATGTTCTTCCAATCTAGGAGCCAGGTTCTTAGATGTCAAGTTTCACCATAAAGTAATTTAGTTTTCAATTATGCCAAGAAAGCTTATATAATAAATATACTGAAAAGGAAATAAAGACCCCAAAGTTCTATTAATAATTCTAAATCTAGGCTTTTGTATATTAACTCACTGATCTATATACTTGCAGATAAACTTTACATAGGGCAAATCAAGTTCATTAATACTGAAAAGTTCACATATATGCTTATTATTTTCATATATATTCATGTGAAATCAGAATTTAAGAATGATTTCAAAAGTATGGGTTGTATTTTCTTACTGCTTGCAATGACAATCAATTTCAAAGATTGTCTTCATTTCAACTTTGAATTGAGTAATAATATTTTGCCTATAATTCTGTAAATTTCCTTTCCCTACAATAAAAGTCTTTTATCTCTTTCTCAATATTTTTCTACATAGGAAACTGCATATCTGGCAACCTATAGTTAGTCACAAATTAAGTAAATTATAAAAAATTACTTTACTATACAGCCCTGAAATTTCATGTTTAAAAATGGAAAAAAAAAAACTTTAAATAGAATCTAATGTAAATTTCTATTTCAGTATCTTTTCTTCTTTCTGTTTTGAATCTATATGTAAATTCTTGACAGTGTTCCCCCTCGTGGCATGAAAATACAGTCATTTTTGTCAGCTATAAAAGACAAACAAATATCTTCAATTAATGCTCTAATAATTTGAGTAGCTGTGTGACTGGCCAAAGGTGGGTACAACCAGGACAAGAACAGCATGTAAGGTTCTACAACAGTTTCTGTAGTTTTCACTTTTAAAAAATTTGTCAGTTAAAAGTGAACAGTGAGAATTAAATACTTATATTTACATACACACAAGGTAAGCTGAGAAAGCATATTTTTTTTGATGACATCAATTTTATTCTAGCACCTGAATCTATACAAGTGTATGCTTCATAAACTCCATGGGACTCCTGTACACATTCAATAAAGTGACAAGTGTGCAACACCATTTAGTATCTCAAAATCAGGAACATACTTTTGAATTGTTTAAACACAAACTACAGGATTAAAAACAAAATCAGAAGTCATCCACAGTTAAACTAGTTGTCAGTTAAAAGTTTTACCACTTACTACTTGATATAACAGTCAATATCTAGTAGGAGATATTGGAAGTGATTGCATATTCTCATTCTACTGTACTCTATTGGGAAGGTTTCTCCAATAGAGTAGTGGGTATTTCATATCCTTATGAAAGTGGGCAGAGAGGGAACATATCTCAACATAATAAAAGCTATTTTGGGCAAACCCACAGCCAATACAATACTCAATAGTAAAGAGATGAAAACTTTCCCACTAAAATCTGGAACCAGACAAAGATGCCCACTCTCACCACTTCTCTTCAGCATAGTTTTGGAAGTCTTAGCCACAGCAATCAGACAAGGAAAAGAAGTAAAAGGTATTCAGATTGGTAGGGAAGAGGTAAAATTGTCATTATACACTGATAACATGATACTATATATAGAAAACCCTAAAGACTTCACACAAAAACTATTAGAACTGATAAATGAATTCAGCAAGGTAGAAGGATACAAGATTAACATACAGAAATTGATTGCATTTCTTGACACTATCAATTAAATATTAGAATAGGAATGTAAACAACCAATCCCTTTTAAAATCTCATTAAAAATACTTAGGAATAAACCTCACCAAGTAGGTGAAATACTTATATGTTGAGAACTACAAAACATTAATAAAGGGAATTGCAGATGATTCAAAGAAATGGAAAGATATCTCATGTGCTTGGATTGGAAAAATTAATATTGTTAAAATGGTTATACTACCCAAAGCAATCTACAGATTTAATGCAATACCTATCAAAATACCCATGACATTTTCCACAGAACTAAAACAAGTCATCCTAAATTTTATATGGAACCATAAAAGACCCAGAATATCCAAAGCAATCCTGAGGGAAAAAAAAAAAAGCAGGAGGTATAATCCTCCCAGACTTAAGACAATATTACAAAGCTACATCTATCAAAACAGCATGGTACTGGCACAAAAACAGACACATGGATCAATGGAATGGAATAGAGAGCCCAAAAATAAACCCACACACCTGTGGACAATTAATCTTCAACAAAGGAGGCAAGAATATATAACGGGGCAAAGACAGTCTCTTCAGCAAATGGTGTTGGGAAAGTTGGACAGCTAAATGTAAATCAATGAAGCTAGAACACACCCTCACACCATAAGCAAAAATAAACTCAAAATGGCTTAAAGACTTAAATAAAGACAAGACACCATAAAACTCCTAGAAGAGAACATAGGCAAAACATTCTCTGACATAAATCATACCAATGTTTTCTTAGGTCAGTCTCCCAAGGCAATAGAAATAAAAGCAAAAAATAAACAAATGGGACTTAATCAAACATAAGCTTTTGCACAGCAAAGGAAACCATAAACAAAATGCAAAGACAACCTATGGACTGGGAGAAAATATTGCAAATGATGTGACTAAAAAGGGATTAATTTTTAAAATATACAAACAGCTCATACAGGTCAATATCAAAAAACCAAAAAACTCAATCAAAAAATGCGCAGAAGACCTAAACAGACATTTCTTCAAAGAAGACATATTGATGGCCCATAGGCACATAAAAAGATGCTCATCATTGCTAATTATTAGAGAAATGCAAATCAAAACAACCAACGACGTACCCCCTCACACCAGTCAGAATGTCCATTATTAAAAAGTCTACAAATAATAAATACTGGAGAGGGTGTGAAGAAAAGGTAACCCTCTTACACTGTTGGTGAGAATGTAAATAGGTTTAGCCAATATGGAAAAGAGTATAGAGCAGCGGTCCCCAACATTTTTGGCACCAGGGACCGGTTTCATGGAGGACAATTTTTCCACAGATGTGGGGGGGATGGTTCAGGCAGTAATGTGAATGATGGGGAGTGATGGGGAGCAGTAGATGAAGCTTAGCTCACCTCCTGCTGTGTGGCTCGGTTCCTAATAGGCCATGGACTGATACCGGTCCACGGCCCAGGGGTTGGGGACCCCTGGTATAGAGGCTCCTTAAAAAAATTAAACTAGAACTACCATATGATCCAGCAATCCCACTCCTGGGCATATACCCAGACAAAACTAGAGTTTGAAAAGATACATGCACCCCTATGTTCATAGCAGCACTATTTACAATAGCCAAGACATGAAAACAACTTAAGTGTCCATTGACAGAAAAATGGATAAAGAAGATATAATATATAAACATATGTATGTATAAATATGTGTGTGTATATATATATATACACACACACAATGAATATTTCTCAGCCATTAAAAATAATGAAAAATTTTAGCAACATGGATGCAACTAGAGATTATCATACTAAGTGAAATAAGTCAGAAAGAGAAAGACAAATACCATACGATATCACTTATATGTGGAATCTAAAATATGACACAAATGAATATATCTAAGAAACAAAAACAGACTCACAGATATAGAGAACAGATGTGTGGTTGCCAAGGGGGGGGTTGTGGGGGAGGGAAGGACTGGGATTGTGGGGTTAGCAGATGTAAACTATTATATATAGGATTGATAAACAAGGTCCTACTGTATATGCACCGGGAACTATATTCAATACCTGTGATAAACCATAATGGAAAATAATATGATTATATAGAGACAAAAGTAACAACAAAATATCTAATTGGAAACATTGCCTTTTCTTCAATGTTACACAATCTTGGCAGGGTTTATATAATTAAAAGTTTACATTATTAAATATAGTGCCCAGACAGTTCAGGTCTGCAATGTAAGCTGAATTGGTTGTCATTTCTGAGACAATTAATTTGGGCAGAACTAAGCCATTTTAAGTTACACTTAAGCATTGTGTGTGTGTGTGTTTGTGCATGTGAATTTAATTTTCAGCTTTCTAAAAGTGTTTTTCTAATTACAATGCTCCTTGAATCCTCAGTTGCAAACTCTAGACATGTTTTATTTTTTTCCCCCAGTTAAAATTTCAGACTTCAAATATGAGACTACTTTATCAATCACAAAATGGAGAAGAGTTTAAAACCAAGAGAATTCACTATGCTTAAAATATATTAAAATTATTTGCAATGAAATATGCAATGCTCAACTGATTTCACTATAATAATTTTAATGTGTATTTCAGTAGGTCAGGAAATCTAAGCATAAAACGGAAATAAAAAATTATACCTATCCCATTTATTTAGCATCTCATAGCTCTTCCATAACAGTGTCGTCACACTAATTTTATTGACTGCCTACTATTTTCCAGTTCTTATTCTAAGTACTGAAAAGAAAAAGACTAATAAGAAAAACAACTATATTAAAAGGGCTTTCAGTCTGGTAGATAAAATGGGAAGAATCTGCCATGTGCCAGGAAATATAAATCTTTTAATATGTATTATCCTGGTGGGCAGTATAACATAGTGTTTAAACATCTGAACTGAAGCTAAACTGCCTACTTACTAATGAATGGTCAAAGGCTATCTATAAAACTGGATAAAAACCTTGTCACTGAGATCTGGGAAGTCAAACACTGAGTTGATAGCATCAAAATGGAGGAAGCCTCAACCCTGAGTCACAGAGAAGAATCTCAGCAGACCCACATCTAACTTTATCTGAGCAAGAAATAATCTTCTGTGGTGCTAAATCACTGCAATTTGGGGGTCTGTATGGTATATCTGTAACCATAGTGCAGCCTACCGAGACCAATATCTTGTAGTATTGTGCTGCCATAATAAAATCCTAGACAGTGAGTAGTTGGTCTGTGGCTTGCAATAAAACTGAACTATCCTATTCAATTTGTCCATTTCTTTTTCTTTTGTTTTTTGCAGCACATGGGCTCTCTTGTTGAGACCCTCGGGCTTAGTCCCCCACCAGAGATCAAACCCGTGTCCCCTGTATTGGGAGGCGGATTCTTTACCACTGGACCACCAGAGAAGTCCCTCAATTTGTCCATTTTTATAACAAGGTTGAGTACTTTGCTTTTGGTTCAAAATATCCCTAATTCAAACACATATTTAATAAAAACCAGAGAGTGGCATGGACATATATACACTACCAAATGTAAAATAGCTGTGGGAAGCAGCCACATAGCACAGGGAGATCAGCTCGGTGCTTTGTGACCACCTAGAGGGGTGGGATAGGGAGGGTGGGAGGGAGACACAAGAGGGAGGAGATATGGGGATATATGTTTATGTATATCTGATTCACTTTGTTATAAAGCAGAAACTAACACACCATTGTAAAGCAATTACACTCCAAAAAAGATGTTTAAAAAAACCTATAAAAATGCAAAGATTTGGGTATTTTTTTTGGCCACGTGGCGTGTGGGATCTTAGTTCCCTGACCAGGGATCGAACCCGCACTCCTTGCATTGGAAGTGCAGAGTCTTAACCACTGAACTGCCAGGGAAGCCCCGTAGGATTTGGGTATCTTAAAAATAAACAAGACAGTTAACTTGCTTCAAGGAACACTCAAGATAATAAAGAAGATAAATATGCAGGAAAATAATTGATATTTAGAATATTATATCCCTATTAAGCAATATACTAAGTACTAAGAGAGCCTAGAGAATGTGCAATAAATTGAGCTTGAAGGTATCAAGAATGGCTTTGCAGAATGGAAAGTATTTAAGTAATGTTTTAAAGGAAAACACAAATTTGACAGATGGAAATGACAATTAGCTGGTCCAAAGAGAGTGACCAGTAATGTGCAAGAGTAAGAAAAATGGCAAAGGTAAGATCACAAGGAGCCTATCATGCAGGAATGGGAAATGGCACAGTGATGAGTCCGTACAGTTTTGCAAGAGCCAGGTAATAAAGGTTTTTGTAAAAAAACAAAGACAATTTTTTAAATTTTTATAAGTAACAGGGAGTGAAGTTACATTTTGGGATCAATTGAATGTGAGGAGAGGAAAGGAAGAGAAGAAGAAAATGACTTTCTGAATTGGAAAGATGTATGTAAAATGTAAATAGATACACTACTGGTTAATTGCATATATATCAGAAGATTAAATTTGGGGAATATCCCACTGTATGTGTTTTGATAGCTGTTTTGAGGGGCCTATGGGAATTATGGCCATTAGGTAGGCAATTTGGATAATCTCATTACATTGCAGGCTTGAAGTTCATGATTTTGTCATATACACACATGAAATCTGGAAGAAAAATACATCTCCAGAGGCCAGAAAGTGCTCTTGTGCAGATCTCACAACTCCTCCTTTGTTCAATTTTCTTAGCAGTGAACAGTATAATCACTTCTTAAAAAAAAAGATTTTATAGTAAAGCATATTCAGATGTATACATATATAAATATATGGGTATATAATATATGTATATGTATAAAATTAAAATGATATATAAAATGTAGTTGCTATCCTATGATGTCTTTATTTCCTAATTTGAGATTGTCAGATCTTCTAATTTATTTGTGGTTCAATATAACATTGATTATATAAATTAGCGTGTTTGTCCTTAGTTTTGCAAACTGTTATAGAGCAGGTGTCATGTCTTTAAAAGTGTTGCTGAGTAATACCAGACATGAAAGCATTCACCTGAGGGAGCTTAATATGTAACCATCTAGATGCTCACCATTTGTAAATTACTCCCTGGGTGTAAATTAGCCACTTTGGCAATGTGTCAAAGTGTTAATAAGTATCATTCTGATTCTTACTTTTTAATGTCATTAAGGTATTATAGAGTAATAACTTCAGTAAGCTTGATCATGATCATGATCATGACCAAATAATGAATACACATTTCTTTTGAAGTACATACTAGGTAACTTAAGAAGTTCATTAACACATTTGGAAATTGAGAGTTAATTAATAATGATAAAGATTAAATGTTTTGTGCAAGTAGCATATCTGCTTTAATTTCTTGGTTAACTTTTAATATATTATATAAATACTGCATTATTTTTCTGAGAAAAATTTAAGGGATATGCATTCTAAGATTCCTCTTTTTAACAAGTCCACATCAGATCATCCAATTTTCAAAATCTAATATATAACTTCATTTTGCAGAACATGTTGTAAGTAGTCTATAGAACATTTTTTGCACTATAAATATAAAACATCTATTTTAATGTATTTTATCATAACTAGATGTAGCTATTAGTACTACATAGGCCCATGCAAAGGGTGACTTTCCTTCAATAAAAATGTGATTTTCACAAAGAATTATAGTTTTTTTTTATATTTGCCACGTTTCACAGAATATTATTTATCAAGCATCTATAAATCAAATAATGACATATAAGAATTAACAACATTGAATATGCAAGTGTATAGAAAATTTTGTAACCATGCTCAATTGGCTCACATAGTCATGGAAAATAAATGAAAATGATATTAACTTTATTAGAAAATCATTATAAAGGCTTAAAATAAAGTTTACATTATTATTTGAAACCATTCTCCTACTTACCACCACCACCAAATGTGAACAAGGTGAGCAGTCTTCATAGTTTGTTTTAAATCTTAGTCTATGTATGTAATTGTTTTTATACGTATGAGATTCATCACAATCGAATGAGTCAAAGTTTCATCATCATGTAAAACCAAATGTATCTAAGAGTCCTGGAATGTAATATTTTCAGGATCCATATGACATCCTGCTCCAGTGCCATGAAAGAGCTGTAATAAAGCTAGACTTCGTATCACTCCCTTACCCATAGTTACAGTAATTACCAGGAATTTTACAGCTCAAACACTTCAACTGGCTGATGTCCCTTAAGGATCATAAATTAACAGATTATGCCCCTGTACATCCATGTTGACCCTGATGTCCCCCTTATAGGCTTATAGCAATCAGATAGCTGTATTACTTTGTTTTGTTTTAAACAAACCAATAACTAATCTTGAAATTCAAGTAAAATATAAACATTGATTAACACTTTTCAAATTGTAGAAAGCTCAACATAAATAAATGTACAATTTTACAAAAGAAAAAGTCATGGTTTAGACATTCTCAAAGACTAGCTTGAAAATAGGGATGTGAACATATGTACTATTTAATGATTTGTGATTATTAACATGTATCTTTGATGTATTTGCCATGACTTATATCATTAAAAATTAGAAGTTAAATTCAGATACTGTGAAATGCAATACACTGAGACTAATATTACAAGAGACTCAATATATCAATTTGAAAGGAAGCAATTTTTTTATTGATTAGCGTGAAAAATGAGTCAATACCTGTTTCACTCTTATAACTGCCCAAAACAAAAAGTTACAGTAACAACAAATGAACAGCATTGAAGCACAGTTGATCCTCATTATTCATGGTTTTACTATTTACACATTATTTAAAATATACTCGAGCTATGATTTTCTCTTTGATTAATTCAGTTCCAAATTTTGTGGAGAGGTATTTTCCTAAGTTACAAAAACATTATATATAACCTATGCTTTCAATTAATGACATCCAAGGTCTGAAAGAATAATTGGGGAAAGGTCCATTATGTTGTGTGTTTACAAAAAATGGAAGGTATGGTCTGTAATTATATACAAAGAGTAAGCTCTACTTAAGGGTGAGAGATGAAATCATCAGTTGGAAGCTTGAATAACAACAAAATGTCCATAAAATGTTGTCTAAGTGCAAGAAATATCCCATTTATATTGGTCAATAGCATGTATAGGCCAGCCTTGGTAAAAGAGACATGAATGGGGTGTAAGCATTGCCTTTTCAAACACAGCTTGTACCTTCCTTTACTGAAGGCTTAAGAAGCCAAATTAAAAGCAAGAACTGGCTAGACAGCTGAATATGTCTATAATATAAAGGTTAGATTCAAGTACATGGTTACTTTAGTTGGGCTCATGTCTTTTTCAAGGAATACAACTCTAGTAATATAAAGATTCTTCAAATAGATATTCCCTTAAACCCTGTAAGACTCAAAACATAACCCTATTCACATTAGACATGTAATGTTTTCTGTATGTACGTAAATAGCCATGTGAAGAAAATTTTTTATAAAAGAGTAAATTTCTTCATTTTAAAAAAGTTCTGTATCATTAATATCACTATAAAATGTATGCTTCTGCCTTTGTTAGAGCACACACTGTATTTTATTTGATTTGACAATTTCAGACAGATGTTAGGATTTAAGTTTGCTGTTTTCAGTGGGGAAAAAGGAACTCAAAGAGTTAGTTAGGAACCATCTCAGAAGACTTAAAGGCAACCCTTCTTTACAGTATTTATGGATTTCTTTAATGTGATCTGGATACAAGATTAATGCCCATATTTTTGCTTTTCAATTAACTTTTTAAATTCTTGGTAATATTCCAAAATATACTTCAGAGATACGTTTCTCTACTCCATTGTGACATTACTTTAAATTTGTCATCTAGTCCATATGTTACAGATTCAATATATTTTCAGTAAAGTATACAACTATATTGCAAAAATTTTGTTTAAAATTCTAATTTGAAAAACATTTGGATTTATGGTACTCATGTCTGAAACCAGAGGAGATAATACAAATAGATGGTAATTTTTTTTTAATTGAAGAGATATAGATAGATAGATAGATAGATAGCTGATGATTTTGTAACTCTGGAAATCCTACATCTATAATTTTCTATATAAGAACATATATGTACATCAGTTCTGATACAAATCTTTTAGATACTACCATGGTAGTCAAACCAAATTTTTTCCCAAAATGGAACAATAAATGAACATTTAACACAGAACACATTTTTTAAATGTGGTTGAACTGTGTTTCAACATTTTTTATTTTAAGGAAAATGTTTTGTTAAATGTCTAACTTTAGGTGTATCACACTCAATTGAAAACGAATAGCAATATCTTCACTCTAATTTAACTTATATTATTTACCATAACCATCTATTTCAAGAAGATAATTTAAAAATGGTATATGGGAATATATCCCATAGGATTCCAAATTATCCATATATAACTCAAATTGATTATAAATATAAATTAAGTGTATCATCAATAGAACTTACCTTATAAAATTATTTTAAATCAATGGAATAATTTAAATATCATAAGAATCCAGGTATTCATCTTTTTTGCTGAGCAATTTTGCAAATCCCTTTAATAAATAAAATGATGACATTTGGTATAATTAGGTTCAAAACCTCTCATAAAATACCATCCATTTAATAGTTTATATTTAACAGACTACCACAGCTTTAGAAAAAATTCTATAATGAACAGTTAAAGCAAATGTCATCCTACTCAACCACTTTTATTTATTTAGTGGAGAAAACATGAATAGAAATTCAGATACATTAGGACAGTATAATAATTCCATCACATTAATAATGCAGATGGCACAAGAAGGTTAATTACATCTAAAGTGAACAGGTTTTGTTCGTAATGTTCTTTCTTTAGATACTGCTCACACTACCTCCATAACCAAATACAATTACTTTCTTCCCCTTTTCTTCTAACAAAATGTTGCACATGTGGGCATATAGTCCTTTATAAAGATGATTAAATCACTCATTCCAAACTTATCACCACCTTCAAGAAACTAGTTTGGCATCTAAAGTAATACTCCTGTTAGAACATTTTAGAACTGTTTTACCCTAAGAATCGCTATATGAAAATACAGAAGAATTAATCCAATCCCAAACGTCTTATGTGTGGCATACATTACATACATTATCTTCTTCATTTATTGAATGATTATCTTGTTTATTCATTCAGCCAACACATACTGCGCTATACACTAAATATACAATCATAGGTACAGATGAATATAGTCCATGCCTCATGGTGCTTGTGGTCCATTGGGAAAGATTGATAATAGTAAAATAATCACACAACAACAAAAAAGACAGTTTTCTTTAGGACAGCCATCCACAAATAATGGGTTTGCTGTATTTGTATTTAGTCATATTAAAGAAAATTAATTAAATACATAGTCATATTATTCATGTTAAACATAAAAATCCATGATAACTGTCACCTTCAGGCAGCAAAGGAATTTTATTATAAATCATGGGCCCTGGAGACAGACTGCCTAGGTTAGATCCTGGTTCACATATTAGCTGTGTGACCTTGGATAATTTACTAAGCTCCTCTGTATCTCAATTTCTTCGTATTTAAAATGGGGACAATTATGATACCTCACAGGGTTGTTGTGAAGATGAAGTGAACTAACATTTGTAGAGCATTTGAACAGTACTGGGCACATTATAGCACAATATCAGTATTTATCTATTAAATAAAAATGAATAAATAAGTAAATTGGCAATGAAAATTAGTGTACAACTTACCGTGCATATATTACTTAAAGAATTCAACTTTTGGTTATTTTCAAAACATTTTCCAATGAAAGAATCACTTCAGATACATGTGAATCAGTACACACCTATTTGTAGTCAAACACTGGTATCTATGGTAAGAAACCATTTAAAAAGATGCACTACATAAATAGAGATAGGCCAGGTGCATCCTTTTTTTTATGAATTTCAAATTACAAAAAGATATTTTTGGGGAAAAATGAGTTAAAAACCTTAAGTATTTATTGTATGTGCATGTGTTTGTGTATCTGTGTGTATGTGCCATTTATAGCTAATTTTGGTAAGTTTTTATTAGCTTTCTTTAGTAGGTAATTATGGGAATTATTAGTTATGAAAATATGCATCACTTTCTTAAACTAATGTACTTCTTTAGCCTTCTGTATCGTCTCAATGATTAAAGGATTTAAAAGTTTCTTGGCCTTCCTGTACAGTGTGATCCTTAAAAAATTTATTGCCATTATCTTTTCTTATATTTATGACAGCGGCAACAAATTAGCTAATGCATAAGTACCTTAAAAATATTTGTAAATCAATGCCCAGTCTCTGTTCTATTGTTGGCCAATAGCTCAGTGGCATCCCAAATTACATTTACTTATTTCCTCAAGATTATCCTTATATACTGGACATTTATTGCACAGAATCTGCCCATTCATAGAGGATCTTATGTTTCCATTATGGTTGATTCATATCAAAATGATATTTTTGCTCCGAAAAAATATAGGTTTTTTGCATATGAATTTACTCCTCTGAACACTCCTTCTTTCAAAACTTGTGTAAGAATACAACAATAATATGTTGTTCGGAAAATCCCTTGTCAACATGTGCACATCTAGTAAAATGTCTGGAAAATAAAAGTCTTTGTTTAAGATTGTTAAGCTAGTTCTATATCTTAGAAAAATAAATTGCTTCAGGCTTAAATTAATCTGGGTTCCTTGAAGAGAAAATGTTATCTTTCAGATACTTTAAATTATGTTTTTTATGTCTTAATTTCTTAAAGTTCAAAAATGGGAAACTGTGCTCTATTAAAAAAATATTTTATTTAGCACTTTTTTTTGCTCCCCTTGCCTGTTAGATGCTGGAAAGTGATTACATGGAAAGGCCATGATTTTTCAAAACTGACAAGTTATATAAACTAGAAAAATAATGTAAATATTAAAGAAGCAGATCTCAATTCTATAAAATTTCCTTTTATATATTATTAATGAATTCAATAACTGTCAATAACATTGAAAACTAATATTTTTAATTAATTTATATAAAAAAGTAGAATTCTCATGCTACAAATATTTTCACGTTTTGTATGGGGTTATTAAGTGTTTTTCTGTAAATAAGAATATGTATGTGCGATACCCATAGTTCAAGTAATTTCAGTCTGTTTGTACAGGCATTCCAAAGAGACTTTATTATATTTAGAAAAAATCATGTTAGCCCACGAATATGTCATTTAATTTTAAAATACCCTCTTTTCTTGCTAAGAATGTGTCCTACAGACATAAGAAGCATTCAAATGGATACTTTGGAATTCACAGTAGTAAAACTAAAGCTGCCATGATTTAGATGTGTGCAGATCTTAGGAGAATGATAGATAGTTAACACATCTGCATATAAGTATGAGATCATAGAGAAATGTGCAGACCATTTAAAAAATCTGGCTTTCCCAACACTTTTCTCTTGCTTCTTAGAAATATCAAGTTGGAAATACAACAGATAAAGGCCAGGTATTTCCGATCAAGATATTACCTTTGCTAAATGTATTTGATTCTCCTATATTAATTTACATAATGCCCAGTCCACTTTTTTGCAAAGTGATGGTACTATTATAATAATATTTCACAAAACACATAATAAAATATTCATTTAGAGAGAGAGAGATTAATTGATTTATTTTTCCTGAAGGGCTGCTATATTTTCCTTTCTCAGATAGCTATCTATTATTTATTTTTATAATTTATTTCCCAAGAAACTGGGATTTACTGTCATGTTTTAAATTCCCTAATTACATATGCTATTAATTAAGATGTTTGAATATGTTTTAAAATGCGGAGGGATCTCCCATTGCTTCTGGATGGAGATGATCTTCACTGACACGACAGAAGGATCTGGAGTTGAGGATTAAGGGCATGGAAACGTGGAGGTGATTGGAAGGCCCTCCTTACAATTTTTGAGAATGGAAGTCTAGGCTCTCCTGTTGGCATTTACTGGCATGGGTGGAGGCCATTTTTGTGGGTGTGTGTGGTGTTTTTTCTGGGGTAGAGTAGAAATGTCTAAAAGTTTTCTGCATTGCTAGGCCACTTCTTTTCTTGTATTTTGGCTAGAGAGAGCAGAGTTTTGTCGTGGTATTTTTTTCTATACCTGTTGGTGTTTCAGGTTGCTTTTTTAACTCCAAGTTTAGCAAATATGAAGCAAAAGAAAACTGAGGGCATTAACCTCCTTGTAATCCCCACATGCCACCTTTCATAGTTTTCTTAGGTTTGTTTAATATACAATTTCCAGGGTTTTCATTTAGACTTAGTGGAAGGAATAGGGGAAAATATATTTATTTTATCTTCTCAGAGTCCTAGAGGTAAGTCATAACTTCCACTACCATCTAGGGAAAAAAGGTCACTACTCTCTGTGTAGTGAAAACCATGTGGGGAACAGTAATAAGTCACTTCTACCCTTCACAACCAAAAACATTTTACTGAAGGCCTACTGGGCAGTTTCAGTTCTCAAACTCTCACCCCAACACAGCAGTAAGTAACAAGGAGCCCACCTCCCAACCTTAGGTGTCAACTAACGCCAAGAGGGAAATCTAGATTTTTAATCCCACTGGCAGTAAGAAGGTGATGACTGCACATCCCCTGCTGCAGCCATGTCAGAGAAAGCCAGCAAAAACAGAAGATTTAAGTAAAATCCAGAGTCTTATAATATTCAAAATATCAAGGTTTCACTCAAGTTACTCATCATACCAAGACCCAGGTAGAACTCAAACTGAATGAAAAAGATAATCATCAGACACCAACACTGAGATGAAGGATATTTAGAATATTTTGCAAAGTTTTGAAACTATCCATTATGGAAATTCTTCAGTGATGGAAGTTCTTCAATGAGAAATAATAAACAGGCTTTAAAAAATGAAAAAAAAAAGAGTCTCACCAAAGAAATAGAAGAAATAAAAAAGAACCAACTGCAAACTTTAAACGTGAAGAATATAATTACTGCAGAAAAATAAATGGATAGGCTCCAGAGCAGAATCGAGGAAACAGAAGAAAGACCCAGTGAATTGGAAGAAAGACAATGACATTTGTTTTACTGGAGACTTGGAAGAATAGAAAAAAATAGTCATCTGTATAGATAGACAGATAGATACATACATACATACATACCTAGTAATAATTAGAACTACAAAAGTCTATACATAGAGATACACTCAAAAATACTACAAATAAAAATTGAATTTTAAAAAATTTCAAATAACCCACAGAAAGGCAGAAAAAAAAAGAAGAAACAGGAAATAAAAATGGCAGATTTAGCCCTAATTAAGTTAAATGTAAATCACCTGAATATAGTAATTAAAAGACAGATGGGCAGAGTGGATTAAAAATACGACCCAACTCTACATTATCTACACAGAACTCACTTCAAATATAATGATATAGATCAGTTGAAAGTAAAAAGAAGGAAAAAGTTATACCATGCAAACAAAGAAAGCAGGTGTGACATATTAACGTATGATAAAGTAGACTTTAGAGCAAAGAAAATTATCAGAAAAGGGAAGGCTACATAATAATGAATCAATACTCCAAGAAGGCAATGCACCAAGCAACAGAACTGCAAATTATGTGAGGTAAATACTAACAGAAAAGAATTAGACAAATCTACAATTAACTTGGAGACATCAATGCCCCTCTCTCAACACCTGGTAAAACAATTAGACATAAATTCAACAAATATATAGAAGAACTGAAAAACACATTCAATCAACATTTAAGTAACACTCCACCTTAAAACAGCAGAATATGCATTCTTTTCAAGTGCACAGAACAGATACCAAGACAGACCACATCCTGAGCTAAAACAAATGTCAACTAATTTAAAGAATTGAAATAATAAAAGTATAGACTCAAACTAGAACTCTATAATAGAAAGATAACAGGAAAATTTCCTAACACTTTTCAATAACACATTCTAAATAAGAATGAGTCATTGAGGAAGTTTCAAGGCAAATCAGAAAGAACATTGAACTGAATAAAAATGAAAATATAACATGCAGAAATTTGTGGGATACAGTAAACAGTGCTGAGAGGGAAATTTAAAGCACTAAAATAGAAAATGACTCAAGTGAATTATCAAAGTTTCTCCCTGAAGAGTATAGAAAAAAAAAGACACAAAAAAGCAGAAAAAAAATAAAATTAAAATAGCAGTATAAATCAATAAAATTGAAAACAGAAAACTAATGGAGAAAAATCAATGAAATAAGAGCTGTTTTCTTTTAATCAATAAAATTGACAAACCTCAGCAAGATTGAAAGAAAAAAGGAGACAAGACACAAACTATCGATACTATAGATCTTGCAGATATCAAAAGGATTTTGAGGAATTGGTTGAAATGGACCAATTCCTCAAAAACACAACATACCCAAACCCACCCAACATAAAGTAGTTTGAATAACCCTACAACAATTAAGCAAATTTAATTTGTATTTTAAAATTCCTCAAATAAAAAGATAAAGGCAATAGTTTGACTAGAGAATTTTTCCAAATGTTTAAAGAAGAATTAATGCGGGCTTCCCTGGTGGCGCAGTGGTTGAGAATCCGCCTGCCGATGCAGGAGACACGGGTTCGTGCCCTGGTCCGGGAAGATCCCACATGCCACGGAGCGGCTGGGCCCGTGAGCCATGGCCGCTGAGCCTGCGCGTCCGCAGCCTGTGCTCCGCAATGGGAGAGGCCACAACAGTGAGAGGCCCGCACACCGCAAAAAAAAAAAAAAAAAAAAGAAGAAGAATTAATGCTAATTCTATAAAATCTCTTCTAGAATACAGGGAATTTTTTGCATTTTAGGTCATAAAACTAGTTTTACCCTGATATGAAAACTAGACCACAAAAATATTCAAAAAAGATAAATACAAATTAATATTTCTCAAGAACATAGAGGCAAAAATTCTTAAAATATTAGAAAATAGAATTCAGCAATACATACAAAGATTTATATAAAGCATAACCAGTGGAGTTTGCTCCACGTATGTAAGTCTAGTTCAATATTTGAAAATCAATGTAACCTAACATGTTAATGGGAAAAATAAGAAAAATCACATGATGATGTCAATCAATGTCAAAAAAGCATTTAACAAAATCCAACATCTATTGATGATAAAATCCCTCAGTAAAATAGGAATAAAGCAGAACTGCCTCAACTTGATAAAGGCATCTACAAAAAAACCTACAGGGCTTCCCTGGTGGCGCAGTGGTTGAGAGTCCGCCTGCCGGTGCAGGGGACGCGGGTTCGTGCCCCGGTCCGGGAAGATCCCACATGCCGCGGAGCGGCTGGGCCCGTGAGCCACGGCCGCTGAGCCTGCGCGTCCGGAGCCTGTGCTCCGCAACGGGAGAGGCCACAACAGTGAGAGGCCTGCGTACCACAAAAAAAAAAAAAAAAAAAAAAAAAACCCTACAGCTCACCATAATACTTAGCGGTGAAAGACTGAAGGCCTTCTTCCCAAGATCATGAACAAGTCAAGTATGTCTGCTCTTGCCACTCTTGTTCAACATAGTGCTAGAAATTCTAGTGCGTAATCGGCAAAAATGAAAATATAAACCATAAGAGATTGTAAAGCAAGAAATAAAAATATCCCTACTTGCAGATGCTATAATTGTCCAGGTAGGAGCAAGGAGTCTACAAAAAACCCAAAGTTCCTAGACCTAATAAGTGAGTTCAGGAAGGTCAGAGTAGACGAGATAAACATACAAAAATCAATTGTATTTCTATAATAGCAATGGACACAGACAGCAAAATTAGAAATACAATACTATTTATAATTGCTCAAAATAAATGAAACATTTAGGTTCCAATCTAATAAAACACGTCAGGGCTTGTATGGTAAAACTACAAAATGCTGATGAAATCAAATAATTTCTAAATAAATGAAGAAATAAACTGTCTCATGGATTAGAAGACTCAGCACTGTATAGATGTCAAGTCTCCCCAGATTGATATATAGATTTTAACACAATTTCCATCTATATCCTAGCAAGAAGTTTTGTGCATACAGACAAAATTATCCTAAAATTTATATAGAAAGATAAAGGAATTAGAATAGGTGAAACAACTTTGAAAAAGCCATTTCATGACTTGTATAGCTAGAGTAATCTGGACAGTGTGGTACTGGCAGAGGGATAGACATAAATCAATGGAACAGAAATAGAGAATACAAAGGAGACAAAAGATGCAGAATTATTTTTTACACAGGTGCACAAGAAGTTAAATGGAGGAAAGATAGCCTTTTCAACAAATGGTGTTATAGCAATTTGACATACATATGACATCCATTTCATAGGCAAGATGTAAACCGTGACCTAATTCTCACACCTTATACAAAAACTTAAAATGGATCACAGACTAACACGTAAATAAAACTATGAAATGTATAGAAAAAATAGTGAGTCACTGGTATCTAGGATTAAGCAAGTATTTTTTAGACTTGACATCATAAGCACAATACATAAAAGGAAAAATTGATACATTGATTTCATCAACTTCAAAAGTTCTGCTCTGTGAAAGATTTAAGAGGATATAAAGACAATCTATAGAGTGGGCAAAAATATTTGCAAACCAGATATCTGACAAAGGACTATTATTTAGAATATGTAAAAAAACTCTCATAACAGAAAAAGATCCTATTAGAAAATGGCCAAATAATATGAAGAGACATTTCACTGAAGAGAATATATAGATGGCAAATAAACACATGAACAGATGTTCTACATCATCAGCCATTAGAAACTGCAAATTAAAACCACAATAAAAGATCACTACACAACTATCAGAAAAGCTAAAAGAAAAAAGATGGACAGCACTAAATGTTGGTGATGTGGAAAAACTGGATCACTCATACATTGTTGTGGGAATATAAAGTGTTATAGCTTCTCTAGGAAACATTTTGGAAGTTTGCTAAAACCCAAAATCACACAACTACTATACAACTCAGCAACTGTACTCACTTATTTAAACCAGAGACATGAAAATGTATACACATATAAATGTATATACAAATGTTTCCATAATAGAACAAAACTGGAACCAGCCCTGACTTCCTTGGGTGAATGGTTAAACAAATTGTGGTACATCTGTATCATAAAATTATACTCAGCTGCAAATAGGAGTGGATTATTGGTAAATGCAGAAACCTGGATGACTCTTCAGAGAAAGATACTGAGTGGGAAAAAAAAAGTCAATTTCCAAGATTACATAGTGTGATTTATTTACATAGCACTTTTAAATGACAAAATTATATAAAATGGAGAAACATTAGTGGTTGCCAAGCTTTAAGAAAGGGGAGGGGGAGGATGGAGGAAGGTAGGGTAGCTAAAACAGACACAAGAAGAATCCCTGTGGTGATAGAAATATTCAGTAACACCTGTGCCTAGCAATATTTCCAGTTGACCAAATATTCTAATCTTTTTCATTTATATGCAAAAATAGTTTTATCTAACTCTTTATATAGCAAGATGATAAAAATGGTATGAGTGTAACCTAAAAAAAAAAAAAGAAATACTCAGTATCTTGGCTGAGTATCAATGTCAATATCCTGGTTGTAATTCATCAATTATCTCAAAATAAAAATTTACTTAAGAAATAAGAGAACAATACAAAAATTATATCCTACCAAATTTTCTATATATAAAGTCATTTAATACTACAAACATAAAATAGTATATTCATTAACATGGTTAATTAATGTATTTTAATGTAGATAATAAAAAGGACTCAAATCTTTTCCTGTTATTATATATTGTATTATATATAATATAACATTACATTATATATATTTAATGTACAAATAAAAATAGTCAACCTTTATTAAGTGCTATGTACCAGACTCTGTCCTAGGTGCTTTATTTATAAATATACACTTAATTATAATATAATCTTATGGAACAGATGTTTTTACTATCCCCATTTGGCAAGTCAGGAAACTAAGGCACAGAGATGTTAAATAACTTTCCCAAGGACATAGAGCTAGTAAGTCTAGGATTCATGCGCACATAAATCCACTATACTAATTTTTCTCCCACAGTGTAGTGCTCTTAACAGATATTATATAACAATGGATGATAGGTCAATTATAGCAATTATCCATACACACTGCTATATTTAAAATGGATAACCAACAAGGATCTGCTGTATAGCACAGGGAACTCTGCTCAATATTCTGTAACAACCTAATTGGGAAAAGAATTTGAAAACAAATAGATACTTGTATATGTATAACTGAATCACTTTGTTGTACATCTGAAACTAACACAACATTTTTAATTAACTGTACTCCAATATAAAATAAAAAGTTAAAAAAAAGAAAGAATTTCAGCAACAAAACAAAAGCCAGTTAAGATTTGTTAAGTACAGGTAAGAATGTGTGCTTATGAAGTAGGTAGAGTGTTGAATACAATTTCAGTAAAATATGCTATGCAAAGAGTCTGATCTTTTTGCCCTACAATGTTACTTTTCATGAGTTGTAGTACATCCTACTAACATTTTTTAGATTATAACCTCCTCTACTTAGAATCTAGAAGCATCTGAAAAATACTAATTCTCAAATATTTCATTAATTATAGCAGGTAGAGTGAAATTGATATGGTATATTTGCAAACTACTCTTGTTATAGCTAAAATCAACAATATTTTTACAAGCAAAACTGGATATCATATAAGGCTACCTGGGAGAAAGAATAACAGTTTGATTTAATTAAATAAAAATCACTAATATTTTTGAAATCCTACAAGGCATTCCAAGTTCCTTAAAAGTATGTAAAGATAAATTGTAAGAAATAACTCTGTCACACAAGGGGCTTAATTTATGATTACCAAGAAACAGGTAAGGCTACAAATAAATATATTTCAGTGGAGGAAAAAATACAATTGGAAAGATATCTATGATGCACAACTAAGAGAAAAGGAAAGAAATCTTTTATGCATGACCTTAGAAAATTTACATCTCTCAGCTTTAAAAAAATTCTTGTTAAAGTGGAAAGAGGAGATGCTGAGTTTGGAAACTTTTTATAACCTTCAAAGTAATCTGTAAACTTTTGTGACTAATATCACTCAGTGCGGTGAAGTTCAGGGCAGAAGTTGGGAGAGAGATAGGATTCAAGCCTGAAGTACTGTGCAGTGAGTGATCAGATGCCCTGTTTTGATGTGCAGGTCCTTCCATTGGCTGCACTGTAACTTTTCTTCTTAGGACTCCCTGGGCCTTTGGAAGAGTTAGTGGAGCCTCTGCCCACTGATGTAGAAAGTCAGAGTAATTGACACATGTAGGAATAGATGAGCCCAGCTCCACTGCCTCTACAGGACAATGCTAAGGGTAACTTACACACCAGTACTTCTCCATCTGAAGCCTTTCCTCTTAGGACTTTAGAATGAAATCACAGTCTTTCAAGGCTTCTTCCACTTACCTAACTTGTTTCTTCCATTTCCTTACTGGTCTCTCTTGAGAAAAATATCTCAGTAAATCATATGCCCATATATCATTGTTTCAGTTTCTGCTTCTGATCTAAGTCATAAAAGATAGTTATTAAGATTTCAAAGAATCCGTGGGACAGTACTGAGAGATGGAACTAAAAGAATGAGCATTTTGTATAAAATGAACATCATCGGGCTTCCCTGATGGCGCAGTGGTTGAGAGTCTGCCTGCCAATGCAGGGGACACGGGTTCGTGCCCCGGTCCGGGAAGATCCCACACGCGGAGCGGCTGGGCCCGTGAGCCATGGCCGCTGAGCTTGCGTATCCGGAGCCTGTGTTCCGCAAAGGGAGAGGCCACAACAGTGAGAGGCCCGCGTGCCGCAAAAAAATAATTAAAAAAAATTTTTTTTTAATTAAAAAAAATAAAATGAACACCATGTAAGCAGAAAACCATAGGGTATTTTCAACTAATGGTGAAACTTTTGTATGTTGAATCAGGAGAAGGTTTGGATTTATTAAGACTGCTCATGATGACCAGAAAAAAAAAGTCTTTAGTTTAATTGCTTTCATTTTTATTTGTATTTTGTTTTTTGATTTTCTTAGTAAGGGCATATTTATTTTACTTTTAAATGTTTAACTTTCTGTTATTAGAATTCTTTTAAAATATCAATATTATACCCAAGTTTATGGTTTTTATGGTTTCATATTCTTATTCTACTTAACATCCACTTTTCCATTAGTTTTTTGCTACTTATTAATTTTATGTTTTAAAAATTTTCATAGTCTTAGTATGATAAGCACCAGATTGGGGTGTGGGGGAGGGATGGATTGGGACTTTAGGATTAGCTGATGCAACAAAGTCCTACTGTTTAGCACAGGGAACTATGTTCAATAGTCTATAATAACCATAATGGAAAATAATATGAAAAAGAATATGTATATGTGTATAACTGAATCAATTTGCTGTACACCAGAGGCTGACACAACATTGTAAAACAACTATACTTCAATAAAATAAATTTTAAAATAAAAATAAGAATTTTCATAGCTTTTTTGTGATTGTTAATTCTCTTATCCTAATCTTCTACTTTCTTTCATGTCTTAAGCATTTAATTTGTTTAATTTCACATATTATGTATTTTGTCAAATTACATTTTCTTTCAAATCAGAACATTTTTTTCTCATACTTTTTTTTAACATCTTTATTGGAGTATAATTGCTTTACAATGGTGTGTTAGTTTCTGCTGTATAACAAAGTGAATCAGCTATACATAAACATATATCCCCATAGCTCCTCCCTCTTGCGTCTCCCTCCCAACCTCCCTCTCCCACCCCTCTAGGTGGTCACAAAGCAGTAAGTTGATCTCTCTGTGTTATGTGGCTGCTTCCCACTAGCTATCTATCTTACATTTGGTAGTATATATAAATCAATGCCAGCCTCTCACTTCGTACCAGCTTACCCTTCCCCCTCCCCATGTCCTCAAGTCCACTCTCAACGTCTGCATCTTTAATCCTGTCCTGCCCCTAAATTCTTCATAACCATTTTTTTTTTAGATTCCATATATATGTGTTAGCATACGGTGTTTGTTTTTCTCTTTCTGACTTACCCCACTCTGTATGAGAGATTCTAGGTCTATCCACCTCAATGCAAATAACTCAATTTTGTTTCTTTTTACGGCTGAATAATATTCCACATCTTCTTTATCTACTCATCTGTCAATGGACACTAGGTTGCTTCCATGTCCTGCCTATTGTAAACAGAGCTGCAATGAACATTGTGGTACATGACCCTTTTTGAATTATGGTTTTCTCAGGGTCTATGCCCAGGAGTGGGATGGCTGGGTCATATGGTAGTTCAATGTTTAGTTTTTTAAGGAACTTCCATACTGTTCTCCATAGTGGCTGTATCAATTTACATTCCCACCAACAGTGCAAGAGGGTTCCCTTTTCTCCACACCCTCTTCAGAATTTATTGTTTGTTTATTTTTTGATGCTGGCCATTCTGACTGGTGTGAGGTGATACCTCATTGTAGTTTTGATTTGCATCTTTCTAATGATTAGTGATGTTGAGCATGCTTTCATGTGTTTCTTGGCAATCTGTATATCTTCTTTGAAGAAATGTCTATTTAGGTCTTCTGCCCATTTTTGGATTGGGTTGTTTGCTTTTTTGGTATGGAGTTGCATGAGTCACTTGTAAATGTTGGAGATTAATCCTTTGTCAGTTGCTTCATTTGCAAATATTTTTTCCCTTTCTGAGGGTTGTCTTTTTGTCTTGTTTATGGTTTCCTTTGCTGTGCAAAAGCTTTTAAGTTTCATTAGGTCCCATTTGTTTATTTTTGTTTTTATTTCCATGTCTCTATGGGTCAAAAAGGGTCTTGCTCTGATTTATGTCATAGAGTGTTCTGCCTATGTTTTCCTCTAAGAGTTTTATAGTATCTGGCCTTACATTTAGGTCTTTAATCCATTTTGAGTTTATTTTTGTGTATGGTGTTAGAGACTGTTCTAATTTCATTCTTTTACATGTAGCTGTCCAGTTTTCCCAGCACCACTTATTGAAGAGGCTGTCTTTTCTCCATTGTATATTCTTGCCTCCTTTATCAAAAATAAGGTGAGCATATGTGCATGGGTTTATCTTCTCATACTTTCGATTACAGCTTTGCATTTACTTTTTTAAAGTAAATGTCTATCTTTAATGAGTTAATTACTAAAGAATAGAAAGATTTATCTCTTTCTGGTAGGTAGAATAACACTCTCCCAAAGATATACACACCCTAGTTTCTGGAACCTGTGAATATGTTACCTTATGGCAAAAGGTACAGATGTAATTGAGATTATGGACCTTAAAATATCCTGGATTATCCAGATGACAGAACACATTAAAAATGGAAGAGGCAAGCAGAAGGCTTGGTCACAGAAAAGAGAAGAAAGAAGGAGAAATTGAAAGAATAAAAAGGACTCAACCTGCCCTTACTGGCCTTTTGGAAGGATGAAGGGAAACAGGAGCCAAGCAGTGAGGGTGGCCTCTAAAGCTAAGAATAGCCTTCAGCTAGTAGCCAGCAAGGATATGGCGATTTCTATCATAGGACCATAAAGTAGTGAATTCTGCAAATGACTCATCCTCCAGAAAGGAATGCAGCTGACCAACACTCTATTTTTCACCTGTTGAGCCCAGTGTTGGAGTTCTGCCCTACAGAAATGTAAAATAATAAGTTTGTGTTGTTTAAAGTCATTGAGTTTGTGATAATTATTTATGAAGCAATGGAAAACTAATATACTATCTTAATGCACTTTCAATTTATATTGTTTTACTATTATAGTATATTATTATTCCTACCATTTCCCTCATCTTTTGTCTTAAAAAAAGATAACAGATAAACAGTAAAGCAGAGAGAGAAGGCAAAGAGAAAACTTCCTGTAGTATTTCAAAGAGCTTGCCATTTATGCCTGTGTTCCAGAGGCCCAGATCCTTGCCTGTCCTTTGATTCTCTAAGTTCCCATTGTACCTTGTTAAACATACTTATTTTACCTTAAATCATCAAATATGTGACAATTTTATGTTTGTGACCAAGAGTTCCAATTAATATGACAGGAAAATATTAATAGCTTACAAAGATGTGTTACTATTTTTGTTACTTAATGAGAGATATACAGGCCATTATGTTTCTCTCTCTTTTTTATTCTGTTTTGGCTGTAAAGGACGTCAGAGAGAAGTGGTTTACTTATGTAGCAATTATATGCTTTCCCTTCATTTTGTCAGCTTGTTCTCTCTTTTATTCCTGAATGTTCAGCCACCTCAAATACTTTACTGGAGTAGAAAGAACATAAATAAATATAATATGTCCGTTTCTATTTTATTGTTCTTCTAATTTATAAAATAATTCAAGTGATATAATATGATCCCTACTATTCCATTTTTATATTGTGTAATTAATGATGAAACATAATTATGAAATAAAAAATTAATGTTCATATTCTGTTTCTTAGAATCCTGGGTCCCTGAGGAAGTATCTTAAGAGTTTTAGAACATAAATGCTTTTTGCCAAATAATAAATTACCTAATGAAGCACTTCATAATTCTCTTATAAATTGGTTTTCCCTGTATATGAAAAAAAATTTACCTTACTAAAAATATTTGACATTCAGTAATAAAATAAGAAAACTTCATACCATTGTATTGTGGGCAACAATCTATCACTGGTGATGTCCTAAGATTAGGAAAGAGACATTATTCAAGATCAAGAAGAATTTTCAACATTATTATTTATCCATTAAATCCAAATTTTTATGACATATGTTTAAGTCAAAATTAATTCTGTATGTTATTTATTATTTATTTTTCAAGGGCATGTGAATTATGTACCAGAGGCCAGGAAATATTTCTTAAGGTCCCTGTATAATAAAGGTACTAAGCTTTAGGCCTAGGAAACCCTTTTCTGTGTGCAGCAAGAAAAATACAAAACTATTTATGTTATTAGTAGATTTCTAAGCAGGTGCACACCTTACTAACTGTTCTGGACTCACTATAAGCCAGTATATTTATTGCCTTATCTGACTTTAAAGCACCAAATATAATTTGTTGTGCTACAATGCAACTTTAGTTCATTTGTGATTTATAAGTGGGGAAATGAAATCAATATGTTACTTGATTTTTGCTAGTTTATACATAGCACTCTTATCATTTAGTGTTGTGGGCCACCAAGCATTAGCTGCTAAATGCAAAGTACCAGAATGGGAGTCAGCAAGGTACTAACTAGAATGCTCCGCATAACACCACACTTTTCCTGTTCTTCCTATAGGCTAGCCAGGGCTGAGAATCTTGCTTTTATCTCCACTACTTAGTAGCCTCAGTCCTCCCTTACACTCTCTCCTATCAAGCTACCTTCACCTTTTTATAATTTAAAGATCAAGTCCTATGTTTACTGTAGATTTTTAAAATAATTTAAAACCTTTTAACTGTGTTTTGATAGAGCTTTAGGTACAAAACTGCCTTTTATTTGAATGGATTGCCCATATCTGTGTTTTCTCATAATCCTATTCTAGTTAGTGTAAGAGTTTACAGAATGCATACATAGGTATAGAGGAACACCTTTAATTTTTTAATGCTTAATACTGAATTATAGACATTCCTTGTATACTTGTTGTCTAGAAAATACATCTATCACTGCTATTATTGCTATTACTATTATTATTTCTACTATACTAACATCACTATTACCACCAACTCCCATACATAGAGTCACTACTCTGTTCTAGATATGCACAAAATGCTTTAAGATATTATTTTGTATATCGCTTACATTAATTGTATAAGCTATTATTTTACAGATGAGAAATTAAGCCTTTGTAAGGAAAACAACTCATTTTTGTTTTTTGTGTTTTTTCTTTCTACATAGAACATTTTCGTAACTTGATGTGTGGGGTTTTTTTTTCCCATGTTATTCAATTCTGTTACATCAACTGGCTGTCCCACAATTCAGTTCAGTCTGACACTACATACCTGGAGTTAGCCTCAGATCCCACAGGTTAAGGGCTTGGTCCTACAAGATTGTCCCCATTTCACATGCCAATAGCAAGTTTCAGGATGTCACCTATACTTTTGACCAACTGCTATAAATTGACTTCCCATAATCTCCTCCCTCAACTTCAATAACTTGCTAGAATGGCTCACAGAATTCATGGAAGCACTTACTTACATTTACAAGTTTATTATATAATAAAGGATATGATAAAAGACACAGATAAATAGCCAAATAAAGAGATACATAGGGTAAGGTCTGGAAGGGTTCCAAACACAGGAATTCTGTCTCCATGGAGTTAGGGTACACCACTCTCCCAGCATGTGGGTGTGTTCACCAACCTGGAAGCTCTCTGAACCTCATAGATTGGGGATTTTTATGGAGGTTTCAACGTATAGGCATGACTGATTATTAACTCAATCTTCAGCCCCTCTCCCCAGAGAGGATGAGTAGTGGGGCTAAAAGTTCCAAACTTCTAATCATGGATTTCTTGGTCCTTCTGGCAGCCAGTCCCCATCCTGATGCTACCCAGGAGCCCACCGAGAGTCACCTCGTCAGAACAGAATATGTTCCTGTCACTCAGGAAATTCCAAGGTATTAAGAAGCTCTGTGTCAGGAACTCTTGTCAAAGACCAAATATTAGAATAAAGATGCTCCAAGCACCTTTATTGCTTAGAAAATTGCAAAGGTTTTAGGAATTCTGGTCAGGAACCAGAAATAAAGGCTAAAATATGTATTTCTTATTACATCACAATATTACACATTTAGAAATGAAAATAATTTGCCAAAGGATACACTGTAGTAGATGAAAAAGCCAAGCATTGAATTTTGGTTTATCTCAAGCACTGAATTTTGGTTTATCTCATTTTGCCCACACCTCCAAATCCTCCTCAACATCATGATATATTGCTCTGTTAATTTCTTTTATTAGTCCCAATAAATGTAAACATATCAGATTCATTTTATAAATGGTATTTTAAAAGGGTTTTATTATTAGTGTAGCAGGAACTCCGTTTGAACCTTAGTTTTCACTCGCTTCTCTGCAAAGTTCAACAAAGTGGTTCAAAAAAATGATTTCATTGGCCTTAGAAGTCTATATTTGTATAGTCTATTTATATTGGGAATGAACCCAATCTGTACATAGGAATGGAGTTTTGACATTATTCTCCCCTGACATGCCCAGTAAACATGAAGAAGGAACTAAGAGAGGTCGAGTTGTGTTTGTGCTGGAAGAAAAGATACTGATATTTTCTTGAGTGAGAACCCACCCTGTTGGAAAGGGATCTAGAAGTATTAGGCTTGATTAGTGAGGAATATTATAGTTATCTGAGGGGATAGCAATCCAAGAAGAATATGTGTTATTATTTGAATTTGTACCAGGTTTAACAGCATTAGCACCTAACATATGGGCAAAGCAGTGGTGAATGTAGCAGGTTAGGACAACTAAGCCAGACGGAGCCACATAGAGTAATTGTGGCACATGGAGGTGTAGCAGGGATACTGTGGAAATGGATTTGTTCCTGAGGACTAATGAGACATCTTTAGAAATTTGGAGACATTCTTATTAGGGTTTGTGAGCTGTGGGTATTTTGCTAGAAATATTGTATGAACAGTTAAAGACAAGAACCAAGGGGAAATTTGTAATGACTTATTGTAAGCTTTTTAATATATCTTCATCTAAATAAAATATTTTTGTTTGCAAGTATATGACATACTTATAATCTTACTTATATCTCAAAAATATGAAAATAATAAGTGTCATTTACAGAAAAATAAAAATAGTACTCAATTCCATTGTTCATTCCATAGATTTCATGTGATTTCATGTCTGATTTATTCACAACAGGATCATGCATTTGGGTTTTCTAATAATGTTAGGACAAAATGATAAAACTATAAGTGAATGTGGTAGAGAATGGGAAGGTAGTATAAATTATGAAATTTTTCAAGTCTGCTACTTGTCACAAAGATAAAGGAAGAATAAAAAAGACAATTGTCAAAATAGTTTGTTTATTCTTTGTAATTTTAAATAGAAGCATATTTGAAACAATTATCTTTAGGAACTACTCTATCACTGCACAGATTTTGTCAATATCTCTACCTTTACTAGATTCACTTCTAAATAAACTCTCATATAAATATTATGGACTTCCATTAATGAGGAAAAATGTCTGATATGAAGTCACTGGACAACAGAACAGGACCATAATAGCTGAACAAAAGGCAACAAATGAGCTCAGTACCCCTTTCACTCTGGCAATCTGCCTGGGAGCATTTTTCACACCATGGCTTAGGAAGGTCAAACTCAAATAGTCAGATGTGGTCTTGCTGAGCTGAAGAGACAGAGATAATGTGCAATATTGCTGAAGTAGTTAGAATATGTGTGACATACCATATAAGAAAAGAGAGAACATCATTGGGAGGCATGCCCAGAAGTTTTCCTATGAGTTCTCCTTGAGTCCTTGGCAGTAGCTGTGCATGCCAAGAGCAAGGCCCCAAAGGCCTAGCAGAGAATACTTAATATAGGGGTTAGAGAGATTATCAGAAGTATCAAGATTTTGCTGTTCTGGGATATGGCGGAGTTTCTCCCAACCCAGAGTAGAAATGCTGCTCAGCCCTTTAGGGTTTCTCACTGAGAGTACAGAAAGCTCAAATATTAAAGACCAAACTCTAGAGTAAGAACCATTCCCTAGCACTAAGGAGATAGAAATAGAGCATCCCTGACAAAGCACTAAACCAAGTCTGGGAAAATCAAGCTGATCCTGTTATTTTAAATGCCTGCCATTACAAAATTTAATATCCTTTAAAGGAAGGAAACATAATCTAGACTCCCTCAAATGTATCACTCAGGATGTCAAACAGAAAATAGATTAGAAGGTATACAAAGAATCAGGAAAATGTGATCCATGAGCAATAGTTAATGTAAGTAATATGTCACCAAGTCACTGTTCTTTGTTCACATTTTGTATCTATAAAGCTCATTTAAAGAATATTGACAACTGGCCTCAAAAAGTTATCCACATCAAAATATGTGTCAGGAAAAAATTAAGGAGTAATATAAGCAAATCTCAGTTTCTCTATGTTTAAAATTAAGGAACTCATCTAGATTATCTCTAGATTTTTTTACTCTTATGATTTTTGAGTCTGTGGAAAAATCGACCATTCTGGTAGTCTTGCCCACCCTTGTGGACTCAGTTCCATTAATGAATCTGGACCTTCAGATAAGAGTAAATGTATATAAAATATAGGGGGAGAGTTGGAGGAGTGTGTATGTGAGGTTGGTTAGGGTTGGGAGAAGTGAATGTATTTATCTGTGGGAATTAGTAATATTTACAAAAATTTTCAATATAACAAAGTCAACTTATTTCCAAATAGCAATACCCATAGGCTTATGACCTCCTAAATAGAAGACTTATTTCAAACACATATACTTTAAGGTCAGAAAACTTTAATAACCCCTGGACAGACTCAATTCTAACAGTTTAAGGAGAAGCTTACACATGATATTTTCTAAAGTTTTGAAATATTCCAAAAGATTTTATCTTTAAAATTCAGTTTAAACAAACAAACAAACAAAAACTTCATCCTATTTAACCCTCAGCGACTGGATTGTTGACTCATTTTCCCCACACCTCCAAATTCTTCCAACTGATTTAGAAACTAAAAAGCAGAAACACATGGGATTCTGACTGCCATGCTTATCTTTCCATGCGTAGACCCCCTATCCCCTTTGGCCTCATGATGTTCCACCTCTGTAACTGAAGTGACTCGCTCATTGCCTGAGCTCTACTTTGTTCTATGGTTCACAAAGTTAGCTGCATAGAGAACAGAAGATGCTGAAATCATACTTCAACTCTCTTACCATTGTCTTCAGTTCTGGCTTCCTGCAATAAGTTAATCTGTCCCTTAGCTTTCAGTCTCCTGTGGTTGGAAAGATGCTACCTTCAATGTGTTCTCAGCATATATCAAGGAATTTCATTAGTATGAAAGAGATGGGTTTTTTTGGTTTTGTTTTTACAGTCCCAGAAGTCCCTGAGGCTCTGTTCATTTTTTTTTGAAAAAGATGTTTTTAATAAATTTTAATTTAATGACTGCTTAAGACAAAAATTACAATTAAAGTCAAAAGGAGATTTTTAAAAAGATGCCCTTTCACAGAAATGAATATGTGCTCCTCTCATAAACACACTCTACAGAAAATATGTAGCAAACAAATAAATAAAATACCAAAATACATTTAATAGATTTTATTTTCTTCCCCTAACATACTTAAAATGTATGCTTTATCACAACTATTCTAAAATAAGCTCAGAACATTATCATCTATAATAAATTTCTATGACATCATACTTCATGAATATTTATCAACTCAAACTTGTCACAAAATATTAATCAAGTACTTATTGGCAACTCAGAATGTTAATTACTCTTGTAAATAAGAAGCAGCATTTTTTTGTGAGTTTAAGTTTCTTTCACGAAGCTATGTACCTAAGACATAATACATGAGCACTTCTAAGGCAGCAAGTAGTCAAGCTCTGGTTGGTGGTACCAGCTGTGTGAGAGATATTTGTGGTGCACTAGAGAAAGCAGAAGCATATTCTTGACCTTTCACTGGCAGCCATGATTTTGTTCTTGAAATTAATATTCAGCAATAACTTCAATTCCTTTAGTTCTGATGATTTGTAAGAAACAAATTGTTTTCATTATGTCTTTTTCTACTAATATTTTCCGTTTCCTGCAATGCACTCTAATACAATTAGGGATTATGATAATTTTAGCATATGAAAATTAAAGGTTGCAACATATTTAAGTTTATTGAGTGGTACAGAGGTATGGAAGATCAACTGGTGAACATGTGGGAAAATTGACAGCATATTTCTAGACTCTTTGCTTGTCATTTTAATCAGTATCAACTCATTTAATTGGGAAATTGATAACCAGAGAAATAATTTTATGCTGGTTTATCAAGAATTACTCTATGTACACACATGAGGAAATTCTTCACTTATCAATTCTTGTGAGACAACTAGGATACCTATTAAATGTCAAGATTGCTTTTTTGCCCTTGGAAAGGTAAGCACAGCAAAAACATTTGGCTGCAATAGTAATATTCTGCAATCACTCACTGAGACCGTTAAATGGCAACAGAGAAAAATGAATATTTGGGGGTATTGCAGAGCAAGTGTTTAGATTTTTTCTAATGGTACGTTATAACCAAACCCTTTCTTGAAATGTCACCAATGATCACCCATCGTTTTAAATTTGTTTTCTCATTGTTGTGAACTTGTTATCCTCACCCAGCTGTACTGACAGATGGTTGGTGACTTCCTTATTATTATACCTTGAGTTACTGCCAAGTATAACTCCAAGGGATTTGGGGTATTCATAAATACCACTGTGATGTACTAGCATTAATGTAGCATTAGTGAGGTTTTTGAGTCCTTAGTGCATAGTATATTGAGCTTAATATCCTTATCGACGTACTTGGAAAATATAGTTTAGATTATATAGCCATTATGTCAGCAAGCAACTGACTAAATTGTAATCAGAAAGCAATAAACAGGGGTCAGTCTGGAGGCAGGGGATATAACAACTGGTGTCCTATAGGATTAATCTTAAATTCAGGGTTTTATGTTTTCATCACTGTCCAGAATGATGGACTGGAAAGTATAAAATTTCTGTCTTTAGATATTGCCACATTAAGGAGGCTAGGTTTCACCTTGAATAAGATGATTAGAATTCAGCGTCCATTATAAATAGAAGAAAAAAGGTATGACTAACAAAGTGAAGGCCAATATAATAACACTTGCGGGGAAGAAACAATTTACCAAATTCAAGAAGGACAATTGTTGGTTCTGTGACATTATAAAAGAAAAGAAACACATCATGAGTACAGTGAAAAGTCTATTATGGTTATTAAAGACACAAAAATTCTGAATAAAGCTGATAATATACTTGAAAGTAAAATTAGCCTTGTTTATTATTGAGTCTATTCTTTACAGAGGTCTTCTTTTGACCAGAAAACATATTAAAATAATGTTATTTTAAAGGATTAAAATGCAGATTTAAACAAAGAACAAATGAAATAGAGAAGGCACACTGAACACATATGGCTATCTCCCCCTTTCATTTCAAAGCTCTAAAAATTCAGGAGAGATATATATTTTAAATATATACTAGATTATTACCATATATATTATATAAATATAATATATAATCCATCCCTGCTTGAATGAAAAACTATGGTTATTCCATGAAAGATGGCAATTGGAGGAAATCATGCTTAAGAAGAAATTGGAACCTAAAATGTGCATGGACATGGACTGAAGATTTTTTTTTTAAGTCATAATTCCAGAGTCACAGAGGTAGGTGATAGATAGTGATGGCCAAAGGGAACATTTACAGGAACTTGTTGAGATAACATATTTACTTATCACTTTCCTTATTTTTAATTATCATATCTGTCTACCTGAGTAATGCAAAGAAAACAGCTCGTTCTTTTCCCCAGGTAGGATCATGAATATGGTAGCTGAATCATAGAGAAAATAACCAAATGGCTGTATCTGAGGAGGGAGGAATGAGGAGGAACAGGGAACTAGGCAAGTGCCAAACACCAGTTCAAATGCCACCTCATAAGAGATACCATCCTTGAACAACCAATCTAATATAAACCACCACCTATAACTGTCTACTATATTACATAATTTTAATTTCATCTTAGCACTTATCAGTAGCTGAAATCATCTAATTTATTTATTTACACCAGAAACACACACATACACGCACACACACACACACACACACACACTTGTTTTAAAAATATTTGGAAAGTAGTAAACATGGTACTTAGAGGGACTGTTGTAACTTTAAATTATTATGAAAGACCAAAAAAACTAAAATTTCATGAGTTAATTATTCAAATTTAGAGGTTAAAAATAATAATTATAACTCCACTGCTCCCAAAGCAGTAAATAGATAATAAATATAATTATTAGGAGACAGAAGCCACACAGCAAGTGTTACAAGTTATACTATAAAGAGTTACTAACTATTCACAAAGAATTCATTCTACTCAGGGAGTAGAAAGAGAACTATGAGAATATGTAAGTGCTGTGGGAGCAAAGCCAAGGAAGGAACAAGCTTGAAAGAGGGTTCCTCTGCAAGGCTAGAATTCAGACTTGTCTGGAGAGGGTGTGGTTGGAGCCATCTCTGGATGGCAGAGAAGTTTGATGGTTTCCTCCTGGCTAGAACTGGCCCACAGGCTATGGGCCTATCTTGGGGGTCAGGGTGCCAAGGGATAGGGCTGCCCAATGAAACTCATCAGGAAGCTGAAGGTGAAAGGGAGCTTTTGAAATTATTAGAAAGCCACCTATGTAAATGGTGAAGTGGGGTGAGGACGGGTAAGGGGTGTGCTGCTGAACTTACTGTTGAGAAGGAACTGGAGCACTTATGGAACTTGCTTTGAAGCCACACACCTGTGGGGGTCTAGATTCACTGAGTGTCTCACACACCACCTGCAGGAGCCAGAAAAAAGAAAAGCAGAGAATTTGGGAAAGAGTCCTCTTCTACCTGAATTGTCCCCCCTGTGCCCTCTGCTCACACAGCTTAACAATGAGCAAGCTGGAAAGAGAGAGATAGTCCAGTATCACAAACAGGGGGAGGAAGAGTGGATTTGGAGCTGAGAGGCGATAGATGGATAACTGGCACAAATAAGAACAAAAATCAATGGAATAGAGAACAAAGATAGAATAGAGAAAATAAACAGAACTAATAGCTGCGTGTCTGAAAAATATTAACAAAATGATAAATTTCTGACAAGACTGAGTCAGACATATGAGAAAAAACAAAGATAAATACAAATGAAAATATTTACAGAAATAGAAGTGATCAAAGCATGAAAGAACTTCATGGAAAAATTTATGCCAATACATATGAAAGCATAGATGACATGTTTAAATAATAAACAATAAAATGAAAAAAAGTGACTCAAGAAGAAAGAAATTGAAGTACTAGTTTAAGAAATTCTAATAAATAAAATACTGGATATTAATAGATAGGTGCATTCTACCAAAATCTCAAGAAATGAACAATACTTTTGTCAAATTAAATCTTCTAGGCAACTGATAAATAGGGTGCATATTATCAAACTCATCTAATAAAGTGATTTTAAGCTCATAACAAACCAATAGAACTTAGTGTAACTGTACAGTTTTGTTAAAATAAAACTGCAGTTTTATTTCAGTCATAAAAATATAAACTTCATGATCCTTAAAATATTAATAATCAGAATCCAGAAATATTTTTAAAATAAGTTTTAAAATATTTAAAAACACTGAATATATAATGACTAAATCGAGATTATAAAAGAAATTGAAGAGTTCTACCACATGAGAAATGTATAAAAATGCATTTACCACATTAATAGCCTAGGAGAAAAAGATATGATCATTTCATAGATATAAAGAAATTATTTGATAAAATTCAACACATTTCATGATAATAAAGTAAACCTTTATCAAACGTGATAAATAGTGTCTACTAAAAACTAGTAGAGAACATCATTTTTGAGAATCTATGGCAATAATTCGTTTAAAACAGGGAATATGACACAGGTAACTTTATCACACATTCTATTCTACATTGTAGTCAAGTCCTAGCCAAAGGACTATGACAAGGGAAAGAAAGCAAAGCAAAGAATCATAGGGAGGAAGAAATAAAGCTATCATTCTAAAAGAAAATTCAAAAGACATATACGCTCATGATTTGAATGAGAATTTATCAATGTGACTAGTTATAAAATTGCATCTTAAAATGCACCATTTAAAAACAACTTCAGATACTATTAGACAGAAATAAATACAAAAATAATTATGACTAGTAATATAATTAGTAAATAGAAATATAACTAGTAAAATGTTATTAAACATTAAAGATACTTATAGCATTTAAAATGAGAAACAATCCATATTCTTGGGAAAAGAGCATTTTAGCACTGTATATACAGCAATTCGTTTCAAATTGAGCAAAAGATTTAATGCAAATTTAATTAAGATCCAACAGGGTTTGTAGTGAAACCTGGGTAAACTGGTTTTCAAACTGGTTTCAAACTTTGAAAGACTAATTTCCAAAACAGCTAAAATTCTTCCAAAAATCAATTTGAGGACTCTTTATACAAAGGTATGATATGTAAAAGTGTGGTAATGAAACTGAGGTACACAAATGAACCAATCAGATATAACATAAAACTAGGATATGATTTTACTGGATTCTTTGACTAAATCAAATTGGCAGAGAAAGTAAAGACTAGCATCCACTAAATGATGCTAGGACAATACCTTACCTATTCCCTATTATAGCCCATATATACATATAAATTCCAGATGGATTAAGAACTTAAATTTTAAAAAGCAAAACCTTAAAAATTTTGGAAGAAAATATAGGAGACAAGAGAAAATTTCCTGATATTGTGGTGGGGAAGCATTTCTTACACACGATAAAAAATGCTGAACCTATAAGAAAATACAGATAAATTTACATTAAAATTAAAACTATTTAAACAGAAGATATTCTAATATCAAAACATGTTAAAAATCAAAATGTAAATTAGAGATGAACGTCACAATGGAACTGACAAAGAGTTAGTATAAAATATAAAAACTACAAATCATTAAGAAAAGACAAACTTTAAATTAAAATGAGAAAATTCAGAAATATATTTTACAATGGAAGAAATACATATAACTGATACATTTTAAAAATATTATTTAGCCTCATTAATAATCAAGAAAAAAAATGTGTGTACATAATCATAATACATAGTAAACCAAAATCTCTGGACAGTGCCTACTGCTTATGTAGAAAAGGATGGAATAAAGGAAGAGTATATAGGGAGATGCAAATGATTTATAATGTGTAGTGGGTCCCAATATGTTTTTTGTACTTAATATACGTACATAAATATGTTTAAATTATATATATATTTAAATATGTTTGAATTATGTATATTTATATGTGATTGTATAACTATGTTAGAAATTGATATACAGTTGTTCCTTTGTATCCAGCATCCTAAAGGAATTGATTCCAAGACCCTCACGGATATCAAAATCCATGGATGCTCAAGTCCCATATATAAAATAGCATACTACTGTTGGCCCTCCATATCAGCACGTTCCACATCCATGGATTCAACCAACTGTGTATTCCATAGGAGTTTGACTGAATCTGTGAATGCAGAACCCACTGATTCGGAGGGCCAACTGTACTCTTTTGAAATATTCAAATATTACATATAATAAAGAACATTTAAAATTGTTGCTCGAATTACAAAATAATATTGTGCTCACTGTTACAAATTAAACAACACAGAATTATCTATCCAAATAATTCATCCAAAAAAGTGTTTTTCCAGTATTTTCTAAAACTACATCTGATGTTATCACTGTTACCACTCTTATCTTACCTCCTTCAGTCTTTCTGTTGTTGTTGTTATTTAAACTCACATAGAAAAATATAAAATGTTTGGTAGTTTTTAAACAAAAAATGTAATCTTGCTTCACATATATAATGATTACAATACTATAATAATTATTGGCTCCTTTTGTTGTTTTTTCTCTTATTGTTATTTTTTTGTAAAACCCTATATATCCCACAATCCACTGTTTTCATTTTGCATTTAAATAGTCACTAGTTTTTCAAATAAATGTATAAATATAGATGTGCACATGTATATGTATATTCGTGTGTTTGTGTGTATAAAAAAATTAAAAAGATATTTCTTTATATTTACCTACATTTGTATCCCTTCTAGGGTTTTCATCCCTTTTATCCAGAATTGGATTTCATTTATGTTTTCATTTCTCTTAAGCCTAAAACATTTCTTTTAGTATATTTTGTTTTAATAGTCAGCTGGAGACAAATTTCAGACTGTGGAAATATCTTTATTTCACCTTTCTCATGGAGAAGTATTTTGCTGGATATCAAATATTTTTCTTTCTATTGAGCATTTTAAAGATGTCATTTCACACTACCAAATGTAAAATAGATAGATAGTGAGAAGCAGCCACATAGCACAGGGAGATCAGCTCAGTGCTTTGTGACCACCTAAAGGGGTAGGATAGTAGGGTGGGAGGGACACACAAGAGGGAGGAGATATGGGGATATATGTATATGTAGAGCTGATTCACTTTGTTATAAAGCAGAAACTAACACACCATTGTAAAGCAATTATACTCCAATAAAGATGTTAAAAAAATAAAGATGTTATTTCATTTTATTCTGGTATTTATTGTTTCTAATATGAGATCAGCTATCCTTCTTAGCATCATTCCTTTGTCTATAATGTTTATCTCCCATCCCCCATCCTTGACTGCTTTCAGGATCTTCTCTCCACTGTTAGGTTTCAACATTTTGACTATGGTTTTTCTAGAGATCATGTTCTTTTTCTTCATTCTTCCTGTTATATGCTGAGATTCTTGGATCTATGGTTTGATATCTTCTATCAATTTTGGAAAATGACTGGACATTACTTTTCCAAATATTTTTTTGTCCCATTCTCTTTCTCTACTCCTCATACACCAAATATACATATATCATATGTCAGACTATTTGCTATTGTTCTATAGAACATGGATTATGTCTTGATATTTTTTATTTGTTCATTTGTTTTGTTTTACTTTTAAGATATTAATAATTTTTATTGATCTGTCAAGTTCACTAATTCTTTCTTCTGATGGGAATAATTGCTGATAAATTCATCACCAGAAATCTCCATTCTTATTTTTCATTTTAGTATTACCATTTGTGTCTCTTGATAGTTTTCATCTTTCTAATTTATTCGCATCTATCCCACTTGCTCACAGCTATTGTACATCTTTTTACTAGGCTCTTTATAGATTCTTTAACTGTTTTTTTAAATGAACATGTGTCAAGGTTTTATTGGACCCGTCTATTTTTTTCTTCCAGTTTTATTGTGATATCATTGGCATACAGTACTGTATAAATTTAAGGTGTACGGCATAATGATTTACCTTACATATATCATGAAATGATTACCACAATAAGTTTAGTGAACATCTACCATCTCATGTAGATATAAAATAAAAGAAAAAATGTTTAAAGTTTTTTCCTTGTGATGAGAACTCTTAGGGTTTACCTCTAACAGCTTTCATATATACCATTCAGCAGTGTTAATTATATTAATCATGTTATACATTACATCCCTAGTACTTGTTTATCTTATAACTGGAAGTTGGTATCTTTTCACCACCTTCATCCAATTCCCCATTCCCTCACCTCCACCCCAACTCTGGTAACCCAAACTCTGTTCTCTTTTTCTATTAGTTTGTTTGTTTTTTAAGTATAATTGACCTACAACACTGTTAGTTCCTGGTACACAACGCAGTGATTTGGTATTTCTATATAGTACAAAAAGACCACCATGATAAGTCTAGTTACCATCTGTCACCATTCAAAGATATTACATTATTATTGACCATATTCTCCATATGGTATACCTCATCCCTGTGACTCATATATTTTCTAACTGGAAGTTTGTACCTCTTAGTTTCCCTTGCCTATTAACATCCGTTATCCTCATCCCTTTAATATTTTAATAGTAGCTTCATTAAAGATGCTGTCTAATAATTCCAATGTCTATGTCACATCTTGTTCTACTGACTAATTCTGTCTTGAAGATGGGTCTTATTGCCATACTTCTATGTGTATCTCATAATTTATAATTTAACATTAGATATTATGTGTAAAGCAATACTAAAGAAGGAATAAGTGATATTTATACCCTGAAGAGGGCATCTCCCTTCTTTTTTCAGGCTACCAGTGTTCATCTATTCTGTAGATGAACTGTATTTTGGCTTTGTTGTTACCCTAGTTAAATTCAGCTCATCACAGATTTTAAATGAATTAAGTGTGGAATTAGAAACTATCATTTAATTAGGTTTGGGACCTGAATGTCTTCAGGGTTGCTCCATTCTCCTGTTCTGTTTTTGATCTTTATAGATAGTATATACCTGTGTCTCAGAAGGGCCTCGCTTTGCTTTTATGACTCTCCAAAGTTCCTAGAGGTTTTCTTTCAGTTTTCTCACTCCATCCTCAGATTTTAGCAGGCTTCATTACTTGTACCTCAATCTGGGGGTGAGGTTTCTTTCAGCAATGTGTCTACAATCTCAACCCCCCGACAGCTTCTGCTTCATGCTCATTGAAAGACCCTGTGACTCACTCAGCTCTTCTGCCCTTCCCCGGGTCGGATAGTTATTGCTTCAAGCTCAATGAGAAGTTTAGAATGCCTGTAGGTTTCTTTGTTTTTCTAGCTTCCTGTCACGCTCTAGGAGCAGGCAGTAAGACTTCTTAGAGTTCCTGCTGGCTGTAGCAGCCCCTGTCTTACATCATGATGATCTGGACAGTCCAAAGTGTTCTCTCAGTTCTCCTGACGTGATATTGGGAGCCTAGGTGCTCACACACACAATTAATACCCCATGGGAAATAATTAGTGGGTTAGTATTGACTCTCTTTGTATCTGGGCTTTGAGGTAATATAAACCATTATGCAAACTCACACTTGTCTTCAAAATTTGTATATGTGTTACCTTTTTGCCTTCATCTATAGCATCTTTCCTTTGCTCCTGCTGTTCTGCCAGAGATAAAAGGAGACCAAGTGCTCTTTTCCCTCATGAGGGTCTCATCAATTTGGAATGCTTGGCTCTCTGAGAGGCTTAAAAACATGATTTTTGTAGGTATTATGACTCTGCTCATTCTTATGTCAGAATAAAGTCATCTTGAGACTTTTGATATTGAATGTAGAAGCAGCTGAAGTCCTGGTCTGTGGCCTCAGGCACACACTCTGGAAATTAACCTCATTAACTAGTTTTCTCTCATGATTTCCATTTCCCTGTATTATTATTTTATATAATTCTACTAAGAAGAACAACTAGCAGCTTAAATTAGCCTATGGCCAAGCAGAGTCAGCATAATACAATGTAAAACATAGAGAAAATTTATTATAGGCTATGACATTCATTTGTAACAATATTTCCAAACTGCAACAGTTAAACATTCATATACTCCACCTACCATGTAAACTCTGAGGTTAAGTGTTGCTGGAAACAGTCCCCTACTGGCTTAATTTATTTTCTGGATGCACATATGCAGTATATTGTATTGATATAATAGGTACACATGATTTTTTTCTTGCATCAGACTATAATCCCATCAAGATTAAGGGTTATTATTTTGTTCAGCTCTCTGTGGTCATTGCCTATCATGAGAATTAGCATTGATGATTGAATGTAATTAAAAGATAGTGGGCAAATATTGATACATGTATAAATCACTATATCTAGAATTTTTCCCAAGATCATTTAAAATATCCTTTAAGAGTCCATGTATATATTTTTAAAGAATATTTTAAGTGAACTGGGTAATTCACTATTCAGAAAAAGCACACTGAAAAGGCTTTCACTACTTGAATAATCCATTTGTAAAATGAAAATACATTCCATAAATAAACACATATTGTGTTTAAACTTTTACACATAAATATATTTCAATGTGTTTATGCACATAATAGCATTTAAAACAATTTAAATTTTTTTTTTCTTTTTGTTTGGAGAAAGCAAACTGTGTACTACCACCAATACCCTGACTTTAGAAAATAACAAAGTTGTTGTTGTAGTTAATAACTGAAAGTGTCAGTCTTCTTCTCTTAAGCTCTTGGAATCTCTAAAGTCTCTGTCTTGATCACTATCTATCTCCCTCTATATATATACGTATATATTCCTTCTCAAAGGCAGACTGCTTTCAAATGTATTAAAAGTTAGATACCTTTCCCTGAAAAAGAGATAATACTTACTAGGACTAATAGAGAATTGAATTGAACGGAATAAATTGTCAGGAGCTTTGAAGGGTTATCTTCAGTTCAGCTGTCCATTCTTCTATTACTCTAAAATGTCTTGCTAAAAAGAGGTGCACTTATATTACCATTTGTGAAAGTTGTTAGGGGCTTTGGATTATAGGAAAGTTCTGGGTGAGACTGTAGCTGACCTGTTTAGTTTATTCCTAATCCAGGAAATATCTTCATATATTTGTCTTTCTAGATATTACAGAAGAACACAAAACTTCTAAATGCCTCCATAGGTGAAAGAGGGACAACCAAACACCCCTACCATTATGTCTAGCCAATATAGAATTATCTTGAAATTCAGGACAATAATATTACATGATTTAAAAGGTAGTGATTCTAGGAAGAATGGCTTTTTTTCTTTCTTCCTATTTTAAAACATAGAGTAACCAATCTTCCTTCTCTATTATCTCTGAATCCAAATGTATAATCTTAATGCATTATATTTATCACACATTCAATTAACCATCCTTTGAAATGCAAACGAAAAGCTCCATAGAATCACAGGAGACAAAACCATCACTTTGACCTATGTTCTGAGATAATTAGTTTAAAAAATTGAGGAATATATGGTTACATCTTTTATCCTACCCCTGTACTCTGTTTAGATCTTTACCCAGCTTTACCTGGGTAAAGATTAAATTTTAATTTAATTAAAATTATTTGCATATATATATATATATATATTTCTCCTGCTAGACCATGAGCTCCTTCATTTTGAAAACAGTGTCTTACTCATCTTTGAAAGTATGCCATATGTATCAGGCATCGTGTAAGCCCTGGAGATAGAATGATGAAAGGAGCCTGACTTCAAGAAAATAACCCTGAGAGATAATCTTTTACCAAAACAGTCCTGATCATTACTATATTCTGATTTCAAGCGTAATTTAAAAATAAACTTTGGATTGATTTTCCCTTTTAAATGCATATGAAGAAGTGATACTTCTTCATATGGGGGAAAACAATACAATAAATACAGAGTCTACATAAATTTCATCTTTACTGTAGCAGTCAATTCTGAATTACTTATGTGAATGTTCAACATGTGTGTACCATTTAAAATTTTTATTTATAAATTTGATTCCAACGATATGACCTGTTTTATTTCAGACATATATGAATTCAACATCAGAGCTTACTCTAAATCTGATTCTTCAAATCTTTAAACTATTTTCAGATAGTCCCATATAAAGTCTTTTAAACTGTGGATATAACTAGTGTGGGAAATATTGCCATGATTTCATGTCACCTCAGAAACGCCTTCTATCAGTTCTCAAATCTGAGTGACACTAAACATTAGTCTTTTGGTAGTAATAGTTATAAGCATGTCACTCACAAAAAGGGAAAATAGTTTTATGCAGAAGGTCTAAGATTTATAAACAAACTTTTCCACTTTATACTTGGGTATCTTCATTCATGAAAGTAATTAGGATTAATTAACTTGTATTACAAACATAAACTTACCTATTTTCTCATATACAAAGACTATGAGTTTTATTTTTAAAAATTAAAAATACAACAGAAACTAACACAGTATTGTGAAGCAATTATACTCCAATAAAGATCTATTAAAAAAACAAGCAAAAATGAAAACAAAAACAAATAAAAAAACAACAGAACAAAAAAAAATATGTGGGAGTAAGCTTTTGTATAAATACTTAAATTTGAGAAGATTTCATCCACATTTTTAACTAAAAAATAGCATTTTCTTCAATAAGTTCTGTAAATAAAATGTAGAGTTCCCTGTGCTATATAGTATATTCTTATTAGTTATATATTTTATATATAAGTCCCTTAGTCCACCCCATGTCTAAGACATATTTACCTTCTTTCTCACTGTGTTTGGATTTTCCTGTTTTCCTTTATGAACAGAATTCAATATGGTGCTGCTTACAAGGCCATTATGCACAAAATTCAATATAGTGCTGTTTAGAAGGTCATTATGCCAATTCCTAATAACTGATATTACAATAAATTTATAGTTCTTACTCTCGTCTTACTCTCAAATTTGCTTTTAGAACAACTTGTTCAAATAACAGAAGATTGAGAATATTAACTCAATGTATCTGGGTATTCTATAGACATAAACCTCTTTTAATGTCTCCACATTTCCATACAATGAAACTGTTCTTATATTTAACAGTAGATACTACAGCATAAATACATGCTGTATAATTTCAACACTCAAACACTCCAAGCACTCCAATATCTGGAATCTCTTCAAATAATTGCTCACAGATTGTGCAGTATATCCTACTGGCTTACTCAAATGTCTTTTTTTCTACAAATTAATATATTTTGGGGGCAGAAGGAATGATGTGTAATCTGAAGTCTACAATTTTATAACAGAGACCACTTGTCAGGTATGACACACACAGAATAAGCTGACATGTGTGTAAATGTTTTTAAATTAATTTAAAATATATGCAATGCTAACATTTTCATGATTTTAAAACGAATGATGTGAGTTGATTTATTTTTTATTTTTTAAATTAATTTTTATGGGAGTATAGTTGATTTACAATGTTGTGTTAGTTTCTGCTCTACAGCAAAGTGAATCCATTATACATATACATATATCCACTGTTTTTTTAGATTCTATTCCCATATAGGTCATTAAAGAGTATTGAGTAGAGTTCCCTTTGTATACAGTAGGTTCTTATTAGTTATCTATTTTATATATAGTAGTATGTATATGTCAATCCCAATCTCCCAATTTATCCCTCCCCCTGCCTTGGTAACCATAAGTTTGCTTTCTACATCTATGACTCTATTTCTGTTTTGTAAATAGGTTCATTTGTACCATTTTTTAGATTCCACATATAAGCAGTATCATATGACATTTGTCTTTCTCGTTCTGACTTATTTCACTCAGTATGATAATCTCTAGGTCCATCCATGCAGGCAAATGGCATTATTTCATCCTATTTTATGGCTGAGTAATATTCCATTGTATATATATATATATACCACTTCTTCTTTATCCATTTCTCCATCAGGATACATTTAGGTTTCTTCCATGTCCTGACTATTGTAAATAGTGCTGCCACGAACATTGTGGTACATGACTCTTTTTGAATTATGGTCTTCTCAGGGTATATGCCCAGTAGTGGGATTGCTGGGTCATATGGTAGTTCTATTTTTAGTTTATTAAGGAACCTCCATACTGTTCTCCATAGTGGCTATACCAGTTTACATTCCCACCAACAGTGCAAGAGGGTTCCATTTTCTCCACACCCTCTCCAGCATTTATTGTTTGTAGGTTTTTTGATAGTGGTCATTCTGACTGGTGTGAGGTGATACCTCATTGTAGTTTTAATTTGCATTTCTCTAATAATTAGTGAAGTTGAGCATCTTTTCATTTGTCTCTTGGCCATCTGTATGTCTTTGGAGAAATGCCTATTTAGATCTTCCATCCATATTTTGATTGGGTTGTTTGTTTTTTTGATATTGAGCTGTATGAGCTGTTTGTATATTTTGGAGATTAATCCCTTGTCGGTCACTTCATTTGCAAATATTTTCTACCATTCTGTGGGTTGTATTTTTGTTTTGTTCACAGTTTCCTTTGCTTTGCAAAAGATTTTAAGTTTCATTAGGTCCCATTTGTTTATTTTTGTTTTTATTTCCATTTAGAAAATGAATCAAAAAAGAGCTTGCTGCAATTTGTCAGTGAGTGTTCTATGTTTTCCTCTAAGAGTTTAATAGTGTCTGGCCTTACATTTAGGTCTTTAATCCATTTTGAGTTTATTTTTGTGTATGGTGTTAGAGACTGTTCTAATTTCATTCTTTTACATGTAGCTGTCCAGTTTTCCCAGTACCACTTATTGAAGAGACTGTCTTTTCTCCATTGTATATTCTTGCTTACTTTGTCATAGATTAGGTGACCATAGGTGTGTGAGTTTATCTCTGGACATTCTATCCTGCTCCATTGACCAATATTTCTGTTTTTGTGCCAATAACATACTGTTTTGATTACTGTAGCTTTGTAGTATAGTCTGAAGTCTAGTTGATTTAGAGCATACATTTAATAGTTGGTATCTTTATAGTCTTCCTTTAATAGGAAAGCCTTCTGGAAACATTGTAGAATGCTATTAATCCTTACTTATTAAAAAGTTTGTGATTTAGATTTATTTATAATTAGCTAATGTTAACCTTAAATATAGAGATTAAAGTTGTTTTATCAAGTGATTCCAAAAAGTGAATTATATATGTAACACAAAATATTTCAGTTTAGCTTCACAAAATTGGCTTTAAACCATTTAAAAAAATCAACCTAACATGTTTACAAGTAAATTTCAATAATTTATTAATTGATATTTTATCATATATTTTTACACTAGTTATATTACTTAATATCAGATAATTAAATGACAGAAACCAAAAAATAAGTGGACATATCATACAAATGTTTGATGCATGTCTAAAACTGAATTTTAAAACTGTGTATAAAGAATAAGCATGAATTTGGTATCAGGAATGGGTTAGAATTCTGATCCCTGGAAAATACTGAAAAGAATGTATAAAGTTCCTATACAATATTTAGCATAATAAATAAATAAATGAACAAATAAATGAATAAATAAATAATAAACATTTTTATATACTATGGATAATAATGAAAAATACTATATGCAGAAACATTTTAAAACTCAGCCTCTATGGATTACAGTAAGTTGACAACAAACTATTATTCTAAATTATATAAAAACATTTGATGTCTCAGAATCAAAATTACTCTAACTCTCCAGAGCCAAGAAATTGAAAAACATGAGTCAACATGATCATTTGTTATTAACACAATAATGGAGAAAGAATAGATTTAATAAGGTAAATTAAACAAAAATTAATAGTGTTAAAATAATCATAAAAATAAATGTACAAGTATGACTTTAGTTGGACCACTGTCTCTAATTTTTATAAACAAGCATTATTTTAATGTTTCTTGCCACCTGACTATTGATTGTTGTAGCACAATTTCCTGAACCTAACCTCAGACCAGATCCACTTTCAGAATTTAATCAGGAGCCTTAGAATATGAATTTTTGACTAGCTTCCAAAACGAATGTTAATTTCACTAAAATATGAAAACATTTGCTTTATTTTTTTGCCCACTGATGTGTGTACACATACATATACATATATATAATGTATATAATTTACATATAATTTATTTTACCTATTTAACTTTATCTCAGCAAAAAATTATAGGGATCAAATAAAGGAAGAGTCTGCCACGTATACAATGGTTATTTCAGGATCCCAAATATTGTCTATTGTCTCTCAAATCCCTTATCATTTTCTGAGATAGTTTTGCTTGGAGAGCTCAAATTCCATTATCCTTACAACTTTTGAAACAAACATTCCTGATTTTTGTAGTCTCTGTCCTTTTTAACTATGTCCTATCTTAACTTTCTTCTCATTACACTTTTTTTTTTTTTGTTCTATCACGACCCAAAATATAGAATCTGGACCCTTTTCTTTGATTATCTGTATGTACTCCCATAAGACTTGAGTGTGTAATGTGCTTCACTCACTCTCTAGAGTTTTTATGACCTAAACCTAAAGTCTATATATACTACATTAAGAATAGCATATAGTCCTGTTCTTGAAATTCTTTTACTCAGCTTTCTCCTGGGTCTGATAACAAGTTCCAACTTCCAGTGATGTTGTTTTGTGTCATTACTTGCTTGAGACTCTGCTCATTCTCCTTTCTAACCTCAGGCTGCTGGGCGATTCAATTGTTTGCATTATTATCTTTTATGATTATGCAGAGCAAATTAATTCCATTTCTATTCCACATCCTGGGTTCTATATGTGCATTATGAAATCCTAATTTGATTGTTACAGCTATAGAAAAAAAAAAACGCTCATAAAATACAGTCATAACAGACTTCCACCCTATAAAAGAAGAAATTAGCAGTGATTGACAATGACTTTAAAATTTCAGTTATTTTTTTCCATTCTAGTATCAGCAGAGGAAACAATATGGAGATTTAGTTTTACACTTAAATATTTATGCCACCCTTCAGAAAAGCAGAACTAGCTATAGTCCAACTGGCTTTAATTTATTTTCACACACACACACACACACACACACACACACACACACACAGTCAAACTGAAGAAACAGTGTACTGGATTGAATGAAACATTTGAATGGAGTGAAAGATAAAATAATTCAATGTAATCTAGTGAAAATATAGCTCTCAATGTACAGATGGTTTGAAATTACAATTTACTTTTCTGAATTTCAGGTTCCTCATCTCACAAATCTAAGTAACACCTGCCTGGTATAATAAGTACTTAGAGTTTCTGGAGTACAGCAGCAGTCACTACAATGTAGCTATTGTATTACAGAATTTAGAATTAAAAGGGACCTTAAACCTCATCAGATGTAAACCCATCTTTATATATATAAGGACATAGACCAAGATGTATTCATCTGATCAAAAACACTTATGAGAAGAATGAAGGGGAAGAGTATTCCAGACATTAAGAACTGAAAGTGGAAAAACCCTGGGTGAAGAGAAAGCATAACACACTGAGAAAATGCATGCAGTTGAGATGGCTGTATTGTGATTGTGACACAACTGCACATAATCACTTCTGAGGCAAATGCACAACTAGAATGAATAAACCCCAAAACCACTCCAATTATCTGAATTCATTTAAACACTTCATTTATTTTCTCCTTTGAAACTAAACTAATCTGTAGTGAGGGAATTGAGAATTTGATGGTTTAAAAGGAAAGGGTAGTGACAGATTAATAGGGAGACATTTCAGGAAAAGGTAGCCTTCAGTGGGATTCTAAATAGCTGATGGAATAAGTAGAAGAGGAACAGTCAGATATAGCCAAAGACAAAATATTTTGTTTTCTTAAAGTCTAACCTAAGTTTAATACTCAGGATTTGATTTTGACTCAAAAATATAATTTATAGTTCAGTAAATTGATTGTTTTTCTGTTCACCAAAATCTTTGTTAATTGAAAGTGGTCTTTCATTCAACTTGTTTTGTCATTCTGGAATCACTGAGAATTTTTAAGCACCTGTTGCAAATCTGACACTTGCAAGCACTAACAATTTAACAGTAGACATTCAAGAAACAACTTAAAATCAAGATAAGAAACTAAACTATAATACAAGGTAACAGGAAGTCAGGTGGTAGATTGATTGGTATTGTTTCAAGATCTATAAGCATTCAGAAACGGTAGATCACAGGGACTGATAATTTCAGGAAGTACTCATAAGGAGGAAGAAATTAAGGTCCCAATAAAAAGTGTAGAATTTAGATTGATGCATGGAAGAGGGCAGGGCTTTTCAGGAAGAGAAGTACTATAAGGTCAACACAGAGAAAGAAACATGAGTATAATGCATGTCTTTTGTATAGAAATTGTTTTAAAATTTGTTTGCTTTGTTCAATTCCTTTCCACGATCTTCACTTCTTAGCCAAATTAATATTTTCCTTAGTTATTTGTTGTCTCGCTTTCTCTCTTTTTGGGTTAAGGACAGTTTATGATTTCAATTATCTGTAAAATATCTCATTCTTTTGTAGGAAGAATAAGTAGATTATAAGTAAACAAATAAATGTGCAAGTCATGTAAAAATAAAACGTATATGGATACTTCAACATAAAAACTATATGAAAAAATACAGAATGAAAAATTGCAAGATAATTAAAGAAGCTAAAACAATTAGTTCCTTTATTCATTTTCATTATGATGTTTTGTTAGTATAAAAATATGATAAATGGACCTTGACATGGATATTACAGAGAAGGAAGGGGGGAGATGTACAGATATAAAGATAAGGAGGATTAATTTAGGTAGACATCCTGTCTGTTTGGCTATTTTCCATATTTTAAAATAAAATTTATTTTCCTTATTTTAAAATAATACGTTTATTTTATATTTTTGCAAATTATCAGACAATTAGGGTAAAAAAGTCTCACTCCTTCTATTCAAGAACAACCATTATAAACATGACCTTGTAACTTTTTCCAGCTTTGTGTATTTATGTTTTGTTTTACTCTTTTCCATTAATTGGAATCTTACTGCATATGTGATTATCTTCTCCTTTTCATAAACCGTCATATCATAAGAACACTTCACTTTTATATAAAATCAATAAAAATATGAAATATTCCATTAGGTGGATGTGTCATCGTTATCATCACCACCATTTTCATTATCCTAATGGTATGTACTACATGCCTAGTCATAGACCAAAGATTTTTACTTCAAAAGAAAACTTGCTTAATTCTCACAATAATAATGATTATTATGAAACCACAGAGGAAATAGAGGTAAAGAGGTTAAGTAACTTCCTTAAATCGTGAAATAATTGAAATAGGATTAAAAGAAAGGTGTGTTGGACCATCTTTGATTTACCTAATAGTATATGTCAGGCCCTTCATCAGGATTTTGTGTAAATTGTCTTCCCTATTTTTAATTTTATCTGTTTCTTAGTGAATTATAATATATCACTTATATTTTCAACAAATGATATGAGTAAAATACATTCTATCAAACCTTCTCAAGCTTTGTAAAGCTTAAAGTCTTTTGCAAGAACTCCAGCTTAAATCAACAGAAATTACTGAATGCAAAACTTTCTTCTCTGAATCCCTCTAGATATTTATTAATACCTTTTATTGAATATTTCAGAGAAGACTGTAATTTCCATTTAAGTGTTTTATACTTTGAATAATTTTAGGGATTTAAAAAGTTTACTCATGTAATTCAAATGCTTGAAAGTCTGTGAATGGGAGTCTTTTAATTGCCTTATGCCTGGAATAGAATTAAACATTTTGTTTTACATTTTGTTTGTTGGTACTATTTTTAATTTCTAAAATTTATTTTTAGAATTTTTCTAATATTGGTTTATTCCTTAGTTTGATGAACTTTGGTAAGAAGAAACTTTTTCATACATAATAATTATATTAATGCAATTGTATATTAATGCAATTGTGTATATTTATTTAAATTTTCTTCACAATTTAAAGATTTAACAATATATTAAGCATATTTCCTATTAATTAATAAAATTTTATTGATGATTACCAGATTAAAAGTATTTACAGGATATTGGGTGACATATTCAAAACTATAAATATCATTTATTATTTGAAAACAATTCTCTAAATATATTTATGGAAGTATTTTATGATTATATCCTTGTTTCTTAATGCTAAATGTAAAGAAAATATGAAAAAACTTTGAAAATGTAGCCAATGCTATACTGACTCCCCATCATGTTACATACTTCTTCTATCACTCATCTCTTTATTCAGCTTATAAGGGCTGTGAGTCAGAGATCAGGGTTTGGGACTGCTGTAGGGGCTTGTAGGACAGGAAATAAATCTCTTAAAGATACTATTCAAAGAACAGTGAACCAGAAATTCTGCATTCACATTCCTCTCTAGCCTTTGCTTATTCCTAAAGGTTCAGGCAAAAGGTGAGACTTGAAAGAAAATTATAGAAAACAGTGATGGAAGCCTAAGGATTTATGTAGAAATTTCAATAAGTGTACATTGTTAGAGAGATAGATTTGGAGTTTGAGATTTGCTGATTAAAATCATAATATTTTCTGAATTCAAATATCTAAAAATTAAAGTGATTATCTAGTAACTTGCAAGTGATTAAAAACATATTATTCATCAAAAGAAGACAAGAGAATCCAGAATCAATCAACTCATCATTTCTATTGTTATACCATGTGGAAAAAGAGAAACAATGAAGCAGGAAAATAAGAAAAAAATAAACAATTTGAAAAAACATAGATGACCTATGTTGGAAAATGTTGGAATTGGCACACAGGTACTTAAATTAATAATTGTTATGAATAAGGTAATGAATTTGGAGCAAAAAATGAAATTGATAGACCTAGCAATGAGATCTTGGTTTCTAATATCACTGTCCAATAAAACAAATGAAGGATCCTTGGAGAAATAGTTACTTCTATGATTAGGACTGCCTGGAAATCTTAAGATCGGCCTGGAGCATCTTATAGTGGCAGAAAGTAAGGATGAGGTCAAAAAACAAAATGAAACAAATATGTACATGCATAAACACACAAACAATTGCAGGGTTAGGTCAAAGGGATCCTCACTGGGAGCTCAGTTAAAAGAGACCCCCATGGCCAAAGCTGGAACAATTTAAGGAACACAATAAAGAAAGTAGTATTAGATTATAATCAAAAGTATAAAATAAATATTCATAAATCCACATTGATATAAATAAATGCTTATAAAAATAGGTAAATAGGGGAAAAGAGACAAATCCTCTATGTAAATAGATTCCAAATAATTTATGTAAATATTCTGCCCTCAAGGAGGTGCAGCATAACTCACCAACTGTATATAGTGATTGCCTTTTGATGAGTACAATATGTAAAGGAGAACAAAAAGAGTAATTTTATAGGAAAAAAAAATCTGACAAACATCATCTCAGCTAGGTGATTTAGGTTAACACCAACAGTTGTGTCACAGTGAAGTATCCTTGAAATGATTATACATATAATCAAGTAACTTATCTGCCTAACCAAACCACATCAAAGCAAACAAACAAAAAGTATTCAATACTCTAAAGGACATCAAAATCTAGAAACTTAAAATATTACAACTGCAATGGCCAGCATCCATCCAAACATTATTATACAGGTGAAAAAAGCATGAACATGTCATTTCTACTACTCAGAAGAAAAATCAGACAGAAATAAAGAAATGAGAAAGATGATGCATTTAGAAGACAAGGATGTTGCAAGATGTTATAAATGTATTCAAGAATTTAAATGAAATTATGTGGATGACAAAAAAAGGAAATCAACAGAACATCTAGAGCTGAACAATACTGTATCTGATATGAAAAATATATTTGCATCAATTTAACAACCTATTAGGAATTACAGAGACAACGATTAATGAATTATAAAATTATAGCAATAGAAACTATCAAAATAAACCAAAGGATTTCTGATTTCATTGTATGGAATAATTGTTATTTGACTTGACCTTCTCCTCTAAACAATTACAAAATGGACAATAGTCAATACAGAATGATGATACCAGAAAGAATAGTGGATGAGTCCTACAATAGCCCCTCTTTCTGCCTGGAGGCACTTTTTGGCTTTGGTAGAGGAGGAGGAACCCAAGAACAGTATGGGGATATCAGTAATTATGGAGATATATTACAGAATTTGAGGAGGTTTAGATGATTAAATTTGTGGAGCATATTTATTAGAGAGTGACCTGTGCCAACAAAGATTTTGCCTCTACTCTAACTGGGGTTATTATGTTTGGTCTCTTTTACTTAAGTGCAATGTACGAGGGTAAATATATTGGGTGAGCCAAAAAAGTGTCTTCAGTTTTTTAAGTAAATATAAAAGGCACATTTTTCATTTTTACCAAGAACTTTATTGAACAATGTATTCATCATTTTGTCCCACTGCGTTCTGTCATTTTTCATTCAATTTCATAATGATGTCCTTCCCAAATCTTTTTATCTTTTTTGAGTAAAGAACTGTTCCAGGTGCCTTTTACAATTTTCCAGAGAATGGAAATCTTTTCCATTAAGAAACTTTTGCAAAGACAGAAATATATGGAAATCCGAAGGTGCAATGTCTGGTGAATACAGCGGATGAGTCAGAACTTCCCAGGCAAGAAACATTCGGTCTTGCGTTATCCTGATGGAAGATTATGCATTTTCCGATGACTAATTCTAATTCTAATTCTAATGCTTTTCATCAAGTGCCGCTTTCACTTGGTCTAATTGGGAGCAGCACTTGTTGGAATTAATCGTTTGGTTTTTGGAGGAGCTCATAATAGATGACACCATTCCAATACCACTGTATAAACAACATCATCTTCTTTGGATGAAGACCAGCCTATGGTGAGGTTGGTGGTGGTTCATTTCAGATGCCCCATGATCTCTTCTCTTCCACATTATTGTACAGTATCCACTTTTCATTGACAATGACTGTTTGTTTTTCTTTTCTTTTTTTTAACATCTTTATTGCAGTGTAATTTCTTTACAATGTTGTGTTACTTTCTGCTGTAAAACAGTGAATAAACTATATGTATACATATATCCCCATATTCCCTCCCTCTTGTGTCTCCCTCCCACCCTCCTTATCCCACCCCTCTAGGTGGTCACAAAGCTCGGAGCTGATCTCCCTGTGCTATGCAGCTGCTTACCACTAGCTTCTATTTTACATATGGTAGTGTATATATGTCCATGCTACACCCTCACTTTGTCCCAGCTTACCCCTCCCCTCTTCGTATCTTGAGGTCCATTCTCTACATCTGGGTCTTTATGACTGCCCTGCCCCTAGGTACTTCAGAACCTTTTTCTTTTTCTTAAGATTCCATATATGTGTGTTAGCATACAGTATTTGTTTTTCTCTTTCTGACTTACTTCACTCTGTATGACAGAGTCTAGGTCCCTCTACCTCAATGCAAATTACTCAATTTCATTTCCTTTTATGGCTGAGTAACATTCCATTGTATATATGTGTGACATCTTCTTTATCTATTCATCTATCGATGGACACTTAGCTTGCTTCCAGGTTCTGGTTATTGTAAACAGTGTGGCAATGAACATTGTGGTACATGACTCTTTTTGAATTATGGTTTTCTCAGAGTATATGCCCAGTAGTGGGATTGCTGGGTCATATGATAGTTCTATTTATAGGTTTTTAAGGGACCTCCATACTGTTCTCCATAGTGGCTGTATCAATTTACATTCCCACCAACAGTGCAGGAGGGATCCCTTATTTCCACACCAACTCCAGCATTTGTTGTTTGTAGATTTTTTCATGATGGCCATTCTGACCAGTGTGAGGTGATACCTCATTGTGGTTTTGATTTGCATTTTTCTAATGATTAGTGATGTTGACCATCCTTTCATGTTTTTGTTGGCAATCTGTATATCTTCTTTGGAGAAATGTCTATTTAGGTCTTCTGCCCATTTTTGGATTGAGTTGTTTGTTTTTTTGATATTGAGATGCATGAGCTGCTTGTATATTTTGGAGATTAATCTTTTGTCACTTGCTTTGTTTGAAAATATTTTTTCCCATTCTGAGAGTTGTCATTTCATCTGGTTTATGGTTCCCTTGCTGTGCAAAGGCTTTTAAGTCCATTTGTTTATTTTTGTTTTTATTTCAATTTCCCTAGGAGGTTGGTTAAAAAGGATTGTGCTTTGATTTATGTCATAGAGTGTTCTGTTTGTTTTCCTCTAAGACTTTTATAGTGTGTGGCCTTTTATCTAGGTCTTTAATCCATTTTGAGTTTATTTTTGTGTATGGTGTTAGGGAGTGTTCTAACTTCTTTCTTTTACATGTTGCTGTCCTGTTTTCCCAGCACCACTTCTTGAAGAGGCTGTTTTTCTCCATTGTATATTCTTGCCGCCTTTATCAAAGAAAAGGTGACCATATGTGTGTGGGTTTATCTCTGGGATTTCTATCCTGTTCCATTGATCTATATTTCTGTTTTTGTGCCAGTACCATATTGCCTGATTACTGTAGCTTTGTAGTATAGTCTGAAGCCAGGAAGCCTGATTCCTCCAGCTCCATTTTTTTTTCTCAAGATTGCTTTAGCTATTTGGGTTCTTTACTGTTTCCATACAAATTGTGAAATTTTTTGTTCTAGTTCTGTGGAAAATGCCATTGGTAGTTTGACAGGGATGGCACTGAATCTGTAGATTGCTTTGGATAGTATTGTCATTTTCATATTGTTGATTCTTCCAATCCAAGAACATGGTATATCTTTCCATCTGTTTGTATTGTCTTTAATTCCTTTCATCACTGTCTTATAGTTTTTTGCATACAAGGCTTTTGTCTGGTTAGCTACATTTATTCCTAGGTATTTTATTCTTTTTGTTGTAATTGTAAATTGGAGTGTTTCCTTAATTTCTCTCTCAGACTTTTCATCACTAGTGAATAGGAATGCAAGAAAAATCTTGCTATTCTACCAAATTCATTGATTAGCTCTAGTAGATTTCTGGTAGCATCTTTAGGATTTTCTATGTATAGTATCATGTCATCTGCAAACAGTGACAGCTTTACTTCTTCTTTTCCAATTTGGATTCATTTATTTTACTTATCTGATTGCTGTGGCTCAAACTTCCAAAACTATGTTGAACACTGGTGAGAGTGGCAACCTTGTCTTGTTCCTGATCTTTGTGGAAGTGGTTTTGGTTTTTCGCCATTGAGAACTATGTTGACTGTGGGTTTGTCATATATATACTTTATGTTGAAATACCTACTTTCTGGAGAGCTTTTATCATAAATTGTTGAATTTTGTCAAAAGCTTTTGCTGCATCTATTGACATTATCATATGGTTTTTATCCTTCAATTTGTTAATATGATGTATCACATTAATTGATATGTATATATTGAAGAATCCTTGCATTCCTGGGATAAACACCACCTGATCATGGTGTATGATCCATTTAATGTGCTGTTGGATTCTGTTTGCTAGTGTTTTGTTGAGGATTTTTTGCATCTATGTTCATCAGTGATATTGGCCTATAGTTTTCTTTCTTTGTGACATCTTTGTCTAGTTTTGAAGTCAGGGTGATGGTTGTGCCATAAAATAAGTTTGGGAGTGTTCTGCCATCTGCTATATTTTGGAAGAGTTTGAGAAGGATAGGTTTTAGCTCTTCTCTAAATGTTTGATAGAATTTGCCTGTGAAGCCATCTGGTCCTGGGCTTAGGTTTGTTGGAAAATTTTTAATCACAGTTTCAATTTCAGTGCCTGTGATTGGTCTCCTTATATTTTCTATTTCTTCCTGGTTCAGTCTTGGAAGGTTGTGCTTTTCTAAGAATTTGTCCATTTCTTCCAGGTTGTCCATTTCATTGGCATATAGTTGCTTGGAGTAAATCTCTCATGATCCTTTATATTTCTGCAGTGTCAGATGTTACCTCTTTTTCATGTCTAATTCTGTTGATTTGAGTCTTTTCCCTTTTTTTCTTGGTGAGTCTGGCTACTGTTTTATCAATTTGTTTATCTTTTTAAAGAACCAGCTTTTAGTTTTATTGATCTTTGCTGTCATTTACTTCATTTCTTTATCATTTATTTCTGATCTGATCTTTATGACTTCTTTCCTTCTACTAACTTTGTTTTTTTTTGTTGTTGTTGTTCTTTCTCTAACTGCTTTAGGTGTAAGGTTAGATTGTTTATTTAAGATTTTTCTTGCTTTTTGAGGTAGGATTGTATTGCTATAAACTTCCCTCTTAGAACTGCTTTTGCTGAATCCCATTGGTTTTTGGTCATTGTATTTTCATTGTCATTTTTTTCTAGGTATTTTTTGATTTCCTCTTTGATTTCTTCAGTGATCTCTTGGTTATTTAGTAGCATATTGTTAAGCCTCCATGTGTTTGTATTTTTTACCTTTTTTCCCCTGTAATTGATATCTAGTCTCAGCATTGTGGCTGGAAAAGATACTTGATACGATTTCAATTTTCTTAACTTTACCACAGCTTGATTTGTAACCCAAGATATGATCTGTCCTGGAGAATGTTCCATGAGCACCTGAGAAGAAAGTGTATTCTGTTGTTTTTGGATGAAACGTCCTATAAATATCAATTAAGTCCATCTTGTTTAATATGCCATTTAAAGCTTGTGTTTCCTTATTTATTTTCATCATGGTTCATCTGTCCATTGGTGAATGTGGGGTGTTAAAGTCCCCTACTATGATTGTGTTACTATTGATTTCCCTTTTTATGGCTGTTAGCATTTGCCTTATATATTGCAGTGCTCCTATGTTGTATGCATAAATATTTACAATTCTTATATCTTCTTCTTGGATTGGTCCCTTGATCATTATGTAGTGGCCTTCTTTGTCTCTTGCAATAGTCTTTATTTTAAAGTCTATTTTGCCTGATATGAGAATTGCTACTCCAGCTTTCTTTTGATTTCCATTTTCATGGAATATCTTTTTCCACACCTTCACTTTCAGTCTGTATGTGTCCCTAGGTCTGAAGTGAGTCTCTTGTAGACAGCATATACACAGGTCTTGTTTTTGTATCCATTCAGCCAGTCTATGTCTTCTGGTTGGAACATTTAATCCATTTACATTCAAGGTAATTAGGTACCTTAAATTAAGACTTTGTAATAGGCAATGTTCCTATTACCATTGTCTTAATTGTTTTAGGTTTGTTATTGTATGTCTTTTCCTTCTCTTGTGTTTCCTGCCTAGAGAAGTTCCTTTAAAATTTGTTGTAAAGCTGGTTCATTGGTGCTGAATTCTTTTAGCTTTTGCTTGTCTGTAAAGGTTTTAATTTCTCCGTCAAATCTGAATGAGATCCTTGCTGGGTAGTGTAACCTTGGTTGTAGGTTTTTCCTTTTCATTACTTTAAATATGTCCTTCCACTCCCATCTGGCTTGCAGACCCTGAACTTTCTGCTGAAAGATCAGCTGTGAACCTTATAGGGATTCCCTTGTTTGTTATTGTTGCTTTTCCCTTGCTGCTTTTAATATTTTTTCTTTGTTTTTAATTTTTGATCATTTGATTAATATGTGTCTTGGCATGTTTATCCTTGTATCTATACTGTATGGAACAGTATAAATCCCAGTACAAATCTCTGCTCTTTCTGGTTTTTATTGACTATTTCCTTCCCCATATTAGGTAAATTTTCAACTTTAATCCTTCAAATATTCTCTCAGTCACTTTTTTTTCTCTTCTTCTTCTGGGACCCGTATAATTTGAATGTTGTTGCATCTAATGTCCCAGAGGTTTCTGAAACTGTTCTGAATTCTTTTCATTCTTTTTTCTTTATTCTGCTCTGTGGTAGTTATTTCCACTATTTTATCTTGCAAATCACTTAACCATTCTTCTTCCTCAGTTATTCTGCTATTGCTTCTTTCTAGAGAATTTTTAATTTCATTTATTGTGTGTTCATCATTGTTTGTTTGCTCTTTAGTTCTTCTAGGTCCTTGTTAAATGTTTCTTGTATTTTCCCCATTCTATTTCCAAGATTTTGGATTATCTTTACTATCAATTACTCTGAATTCTTTTTCAGGTAGACTGCCGATTTCCTCTTCATTTGTTTGGACTTGCTCTTTCATCTGCTGCATATTTCTCTGTCTTCTCATTTTGCTTCACTTACTGTGTTTGGGGGATCCTTTTTGCAGGCTGCAGGTTCGTAGTTCCTGGGTTTTTTTGGTGTCCGGCCCCATTGGGTAAGTTTGGTTCAGTGGGTTGTGTAGGCTTCCTGGTGGAGGGGACTGGTGCTTGTGTTCTGATGGATGAGGCTGGCTCTTTTCTTTCTGGTGGGCAGGACCATGTCAGGTGGTGTGTTTTGGGTGTCTGTGAACTTATTATGATTTTAGGTAGCCTCTCTGCTGATAGGTGGGGTTGTGTTCCTGTCTTCTAGTTGTTTGTCATGGGGTGTCCAGCACTGGAGCTTGCTGGTCATTGAGTGGAGCTGGGTCTTAGTATTGAGACAGAGATCTCTGGGAGAGCTCTCTCTGATTGATATTATGTGGGTCTGGGAGGTTTCCGGTGGTCCAATGTCCTGAACTTGGCTCTCCCATCTCAAATACTCAGGCCTGACACCCAGCTGGAGCACCAAGACCCTGTCAGCCACATGACTTACATGTAAATGGGTTAAATTCTCCAGTCCAAAGACACAAGATGGCCAGCCTTCTGTGCTGCACTCAGTCCTCCAGCCAGGCACTGTCCTCCTGGCCTGGTCAATATGGAAAGCCTGCTTTAGATCCAGGTGCAGTTGCATTCCCTAGAGTGTAGAAGAAGCAGCCAATGCCCCCACCCTCCCTTATCCCCTCTGCAACTCGTCACAATCCTGGAATCCACAATTTGTTTTAAGGACAGAACATTTTCATTACGTTTTAGTAGAGAATCAGATGCAGAAATACGGTTAAGAAGGTTTTATTTGCTTAACTTACTTGGAACCCAAACATCAAAGCGATTCACAGAACCAAGCTGGTGCAAATTATTTTCAAAGCTTGATTTGGATATTTTGAGTATGTTGGCTATCCTCCGCGTGGTGTAACATTGATTGTTCTCAATTATTGATTCGATTTGATCACTATCATCTTCAACTGTTCTACCCAACCATGGAACATCATCCAGTGAGAAATCTCCAGCACGAAACTTTGCAAACCACTTTTGACACATTCGATCAGTCACAGCACCTTCTCCATATACTACATAAATCTTTTTTTTGCATCTCAGTTGCATTTTTATCTTTCTTGAAATAATAAAGCATAATATGCCAAAAATGTTGCTTTTTTCCTTCCATCTTCAATATTAAAATGGCTATAAAAATTCACCAGTTTTGATAAGTCTTTCTTTAAATGCATGCTGATATGACAGCTGTCACATACAATCAAACAAAATTGTTTCGAATGAAGTTAAACACAATTAAGTGCCACTCAAGCCATCTTATGGAAAAAAAACAAGGGAAATTTTTGGCCCATCCAATAATTCCTTCTCCTAAAAAAGTAAAGCATGAATTTAATTTTTAAAATTTTAATTAAAAATGAAGAAAGTTTTTTTCATAATGTAATTATTCCTCTTATAATAATAATGGTGTTCTACAATTACAAATTCAAATAAGATGGAAAATATTGGTACATGTTACATCAATGCTTCAAATTCTTATACATTATAATTTTATAGACTTGAACAAATTCTATTTTACAGACAGCAAAATGACATAGGTATATTTTCCCTGTTAACTCTCCATTTTTACCCACCAATTTTTACTTCATTGTTTGTTCTACTCTGTTCTCTGATCTGTCAAAACAAGCACAGAAATACATGGTACATAAAATGATACTAAAGATTTGAAACAACTGGTTAGCAATACACTAATGTTCTCTTAAATAATAATATAATTTTGAAAATATCTCAGAAGATATACTATGATTTTTTATGCATTTTCCAAGGAGCTAATCTACCCGTTTTTCATTTCTAACATACTTGTCACAAAATCAACATAAAATACAATTGATATTGGCTACATTTATGCAGAGTAATTTTTCACAAATAAAAGAACAAAATGTAAAAATATTTCTCCTAATATTAAAAAGTCAAATAAATTGAGCTGAAGAAAATTACACTTTCTAGAAGTAATACCGAAAAAAAAACAAATAATGAATGAATGAATACAATAAAAAGCAACATTTTATGAAATATAAAGATAAATATTTGAGATGAATTTAAAGCTAAGTTTTAGCATGCAGAATTTTTTTTTTGAGTTTACATATATCTATTTCATTCAATCCTAAGAGCTACCCCAGGAGATAGGTACAATTATTATCCTCATTTTACAAATGAGAAAACAGAGGCACAGGATGTTTACGAATTAGCCCATTACTTATACATAATAAAATTTTACAGTGAGTCAAGGAAATTAATTTAAAATTGCTATAACGTTTATAGGTTTTACAAATGATATAAGGATTTGATATGCCATGGTCTACCATACTTGTTTTTTTTGTTTGTTTTTTTTTAACATCTTTATTGGAGTATAATTGCTTTACAATGGTGTGTTAGTTTCTGCTTTATAACAAAGTGAATCAGTTATACATATACATATGTTCCCGTATCTCTTCCCTCTTGCATCTCCCTCCCTCCCACACTCCTTATCCCACCCCTCTATGTGGTCACAAAGCACCAAGCTGATCTTCCTGTGCTATGTGGCTGCTTCCCACTAGCTATCTATTTTACATTGGGTAGTGTATATATGTCCATGCCACTCTCTCACTTTGACACAGCTTACCCTTCCCACTCCCCATATCCTCAAGTTCATTCTCTAGTAGGTCTGTGTCTTTATTCCCATCTTGCCCCTAGGTTCTTCATGACCATTTTTTTCCCCTTAGATTCCATATATATGTGTTAACATACGGTATTTGTTTTTCTCCTTCTGACTTACTTCACTCTGTAGCATGCAGAATTTTGACATGGTAGAAACGATAGTAACAAATACTAAATTGGAAGTTGCAGAAAATAGAGTCAATAACATTTTCTATGGCCAAATGATAAATAATGAGTAAAATCACTGAACATTTTATTCCAAATAATTTGATCTAGATGAAAATACACTGTCAATATGTCATGACAATTTTAATAAACAAAGTATTTAATTGCATGTTGTAATACTTATCAAAAGTAAATTGGCTTAATGGAGTTTCACTGAAAAATACTTTATGAAAATTCGACAATAAAAATCATGTAAGTGTTTGCATTTATGTGCAAAAGGTAAAGATTTAGATAAGACGCCAGTATTACAGATAGCTTATTCTACTCATTCTTGCTAAGACTATTAAGGCATGTAACAAATTCCTCCAGAATATTTATTAGCCCATTTTAATGCATTTTATAGGAAATATATTTTATGTTAGAAGTCATAGAAGTCAGGTAAAATTAATTATAGAATCATAATTACAATTTAGTTTAGATATTTCTTTTTAAAGAAAAGAAAAAAAGAAAACCCTGTTGCAAGTAAAGTCCTTGGCTAGAAGGTAAACTAATGCACAGAATCCTCAAGAACATTGGAATTTTCCATAGATATCACCTTGTCAGAAGACTGGAAAGTAGATCAGATCCTCTGAATTCCAGGCAGAATTATGAGAGATGATAGTTTAAAAATAATAAGTTATTTAAATATCATAATTCTATGAGAATTTTACACACTGTATGATTGTTTAAAATAAATTTATTTATTTTATTTATTTATTTTTGGCTGTGTTGGGTCATTTCTGTGCGCAGGCTTTCTCTAGTTGCAGTGAGCTGGGGCTACTCTTCATTGCAGTGCGTGGGCTTCTCATTGCAGTGGCTTCTCTCGTTGTGGAGCATGGGCTCTAGGCACACAGGCTTCAGTAGTTGCAGCACATGAGCTCAGTAGTTGTGGCTCACGGGCTCTAGAGCACAGGCTCAGTAGTTGTGGCACACGGGCTTAGTTGCTCCGCGGCATGTGGGATCTTCCTGGACCAGGGATCAAACCCATGTCCCCTGCATTGGCAGGTGGATTCTCAACCCCTGCACCACCAGAGAGGCCTGACACTGTATGATTAAAATACTACATTATAGCCTTTACATAATAGATAGCTTAATAAAATCATCTTCTTAGGAAATTTGTAACTTAATTTCCCAAAAGCACAGTTTTGTGTAATTTGAATATAAATAAAAGAAAATAAAACATGAAAGAATAATAGAATAAATAGAAGGAGTTAGGAGCATAATAAATTAATCAAATATGATTAGTCTTACAGTAGAGCATGACAATGATACTGTCTGTCTTTCTAGGTAGCTTTGAGCCCAAAAATATAATATTTGATATATTTTCATTTTTTAAATTAGGTAAAGGGAATTGATTTACTTTTGTAAGTTTAAAATCTGAGTATTAACATCAAAGTTAAATGATATAAATCTTTAGTTTTAATCATGGAATAGATAAATGAAGAAAATATCAAATATTTCAAAGTATTTCTATAAAATAATGTGAAGACTATTATATTAAGGATATTAACATTTGTTTGATGCTCTGGATAGCATTGGAAATTCCATAATTGGCATCCTAGTAATTACCTATGTAAAGTTCTATATCAAATTCTGGACATTGAGCTTTTACATTGTTTAGAGCCAGAAGGAAAGACATTTTAATATTTTCCCCTCATATTTTCCATTTTTACTTTCCATTTTATTTTACATTTTTTTATTAACACAAATGGACAAAACACTATAATACATGGTATACTGTTATTTATTCATAGCCAAATCTGTTGAGAGACCGATTTTTCTCTTTGCAATTATGTCAACATGTAAATTTCCCAAGAAATCTATAGTTCATTGTGCATACTAACATAGCTTAAACATTTTTGATAGAGCAAGTATTTAGTTTTATTAATGTGACCTAGGAAATTTAATCCTTAAGTATTTGGACCTGCATGTACCTCAAGCTTCAGTCCCATTTGTCTGTTCCTATTTCCAGCCAACCCTCAAACTTGCCAAACTTCAAAACTTGATCTTTAGTTCACTCTTGTTCATTTCCTTTGGCACCGAAAACAGTTAGGGCCTTGTCTGCCCCTACTCTGTTAAAATAAATGTTGAAAAGGTCAACAGTGATCTCCACATTGCTAAATTCAATACCCAATTCCCGTCATTCATCTTATTTGACTTATTAACATTTGACAAAGGAGATGCTTCAGACTCTTTCAATTGGCTTCTATTCCTTCTCACTCTCCTTTTCTGGTTCCTCAGTTCTTTAAATTCCAGACGTTGGAATACCCAACGTCTCAGTATTTCTATCCATTTTCTTCACAATTACACTCATGCCACAGGTGGTTTTATTCACTGAAAACTTTAGAAATCAACTGTTCCCTAATGATTCAGAAGTACTTATATTTGGCCTAACTTCACCTCTGAACTCCAGACTCTTATGACCAACTTTGCCAATTGACAGCTCTCCTTAGATGTATAATGAGCATCTCAAATTTGTAGGCACAAAATCATACTCCTAATTTTTCACTAACTCCTCATTTATTTTCCCCATGTAGATTTATTTCCTAGACTGCCATAACAAGTTATCACAAACTTGGTGGTTAAAAATAACAGAAATTTATTCTCTCACAGTTCTGGAAGCTAGAAGTCTGAAATCAAGATGTCGACAGGATTAGTTCTTTTCAGAGGCTCCAAGGGTGAACCCACTCCATGTCTTTCCCAAGTTTGGTTGGTTGCCAGTGATCTTTGGTGTCCTTTGGCTTGTAGATGCATCACTTTAATCTCTGCCTCCATCTTTACATTTCCTGCTTCTCCGTGTGTCTCCGTACTTTGTCTCTTATGACATTGTCATTGGATTTAGGACTCACCCTCATCTAGTATTATTTCAGTCCTTATCTTAAGAATCTGAAAAGGCCTTTTTTCCAAATAAGTTCACAGTTTGAGCTTCTGGGTAGACATTAATTTGGGGGCAGGTCTGTTCAACAGACTATGCCCTCTTTTATGCACTTCATTAAATTATAATTTTATACTTTCAGTCGGAAAGGACAAAATCCTCAGAGTACTCATTCCTTCTTTTCTTTCTCTTGTATACATATGATCCATCAGATCACTTGTGGTTTTTACCTTCAAGTTACCTCCAGGATCTAACCACTATGTATCATTACTATCACTTAACACTCTGGTCCAAATTACCATCGTTTCAAACCTGAATTACTGCAACAACCTCATAAACTCCTTGTCTACCTTGCCCCTGTACTCTATGCTGAACACACTCAGATAAAAGCCACCATCTTTAAAATGGCCTAGAGGGCCATTACTTTTACCTCCCAAGCATTTCTTCTTTCTTTATTCACTTTAATGCAGGAATGGCAGTCTCCCCACAGGTCCTCCAACACAGCAAGCATCCTTCTATCTCATGTATTTTGCACTTATTGTTTCATCGTTTGAAAAAAAAATTCTCCAATGTTCCACATTGCTCATTCTTCCACTTTTTTCATGTTTCTGTTCAAATAGCACCTTCTCAAATATAACATCTCTGATCATTTTAGGTAAATACTATTCTTTTTTCAGCTATCTCTTTATTATTCTCTGTTCTTCACAGCTCTTATGCTATTTGACACTATATATTTATTTGTTTGGGTGTTTACTGTCTTCTCACCCAGTAAAATGTTAAGCCTCTTAAGATTAAAGACTTTGTTTTATTCCTAGATTCAAATTTTTCACATGGTAGGTACTCAAATAATATTTGTTGGATTAATAAATGAATTAATTAATCCATCTTAAGTTCTGTCTTTACATATATGACTCCATTTGCAAATCCCTTAGGCCTGTCAGAAATCCAAGATTATTTCTGGCAACAGCCTCTATACCATGTTCACTTCTCAAACAGTGAAAACATTCATGAAATAAATATTGACTTAGAAATATTCTTAATGTTGAGATTAAAAAGGATAATTTTTAACTAGTACAACAGGTAACATTTTTCAGAGAGTAAAAAATGAATTGTTTGTTGTTCATTAATTTAAAATAGAATGTTTAATATTCTGTTTGATATAACTTTGCATTGTAATACACAATATATTTAATATATATTTTATTACTTATCCAGTCCAAAACATTTAAATAAAATGGAAAGAATGTTGTGACTGCAATAAGCAGAAAAATAGTTAAGCTCCATTTACAGAGCAAAAGCCAAGGTGTTTGATATGATGTCAAAGGCTGTTTAAATATATAATTCATCCCATCTGTTCTTCCCCCCACATGGCCGGCTGTAGAGGTTTGCAAGTGAAAAAAAGGAAAAATTTGGCAATTCCTATCTCTGTTTTGATTAGTATAACTTTTGCTTTCTTGCCAGGAAATTCCCCCCATACATTAAAATATCCTGGAAGTTGCCATTACTTTTCTTCTCTTATGATGTTTTATGGTTAAGAAATTTAATATTAATTAAATTATATAACATTTCTTAATTATATATACATAAGCAATATGCCATGTTTTATCTGAACAGCATGTTTTATGAAAAGTCCAATGGTGCCTGTTGCCACAGTTTATTAGAGGGCAGAACAACTTAAATATAAAGATGTCATTCATCCCAAATTTCAAGCTGTGCTGAAGTTAAATTCCAGGGGAGAACAGATACAGGAGATTTGTGCCAGAACATTTCCCAATAGCAATATCAAAGAGAAATTAAGAATAATTTTCCTAATTGGAAATATGTGGGGAATATAAGGTAGGGAGGATTTAATTAATAGATTTGGAGTAAGGCCAGAACTGCAAGGTTAATACCTATGCTATTTCAAACAGTGCCGTGGGATCCTGAAATCCAAAGAGTGGTCAACAGGACTGGCAAGTTTTACTCTGGATTAATTCTAATGCAGTTTTAAGCATTTCTTTGGTGTAAGTATTTTACATAAACTGTTTCATGTGTTTTGTAATTTTTTTTTCTACCAACATTTTCTAAGCTCAGGTAATAAAATTTATTACTTAATATGATGTTGTATTTTTCAATTAATTTTTATTGGAGTATAGTTGCTTTACAATGTTGTGCTAGTTTCTACTGTACAGCAAAATGAATCAGCCATACATATACATATATCCCCACTTTTTTGGATTTCCTTCCCATTTATGTCACCACAGAGCACTGAGTAGAGATCCCTGAGCTATACAGAAGGTTCTCATTAGTATCTATTTTATACATAGTATCAATAGTGTATATGTGTCAACCCCAATCTCCCAATTCATCCCACCCCTCCTTTCCCCCTTGGTAGCCATACATTTGTTCTCTATGTCTGTCTGTTTCTGCTTTGCAAATAAGTTTATCTATACCATTTTCTAGATTCCACATATATGTGTTAATATATTTGGTTTTCTCCTTCTGACTTACTTCACTCTGTATGACAGTCTCCAGGTCCATCCACATCTCTACAAATAACCAAATTTTGTTCCTGTTTATGGCTGAGTAATATTCCATTGTATATATGAACCACATCTTTATCCATTCCTCTGTTGATGGACATTTAGGTTGCTTCCATGTCCTGGCTATTGTAAATAGTGCTGCAGTGAACATTGGGGTGCATATGTCTTTTTGAATTATGGTTTTCTCTGGGTGTTTACCCAGTAGTGGGATTTCTGGGTCATCTGGTTCTATTTTTAGTTTTTTAATAAGCCCTTCATTTAATACTTCTGATTTTTAATATAGCTATCACAGAATGTCATTAGTTAACTATCAGTCCCCCACTATACGTAATAATATAATTCATCCATATTTAATATGATGCTTTTAAAAGAATATGAACACATTAAAGAAATATAATAATAGGTAGCCTAGTATCTAACGAAAATGGTCTATCTTGTTTTTGGAAGAAAATCTACTTGAGTTATTACAGAAAATTTTCTAAGATAACATGACAATTACTGTGACCAAATATTGCCAGAAAAATTTTGATCATTGTTAATGGCAAAGTCTGGTTCCAGATGTAATTTTTTATAAAAAGGTAATAATCTTCAGGACACAAGGTATAGAAATGAGCAAAAAAGTGCTTAGGTATTATAATTAAATGTCATATCAAATATTGTAGTTTATATTTGAAAATATACTAGACTTTGGACAAGAGGAAGCAACATACTGTTATCCCTGAGAGATGGAAACTAAGGAAATAAGCCCTCTGATTGCCCTGGCTTTATGCCTGAAGGCAATTTCAGAAATTCAAGGACAAGGAGCATGTATTCAAAAAGAGCCTGGTAATCTCACTGAGTTTAAACAGATAATTGACATTTGGGGAGGCTGAAGTAGCTTGAAGTTATAAGGCAGAGTCCTAGCAAGGAAATACATAGAAAATGCCTCAGAGATATGCAGAGGATCTTTGCTTTATATTGAACTGCACAAGCATAAGGTGAAATTTCACACCTACACACCACATACACACACACACACACACACACACACACACACACACACACACATACTATGGAAAGCTGTAAACTGAACCATTCCCAGATCTCACACAGGTTGGAGAGACTTTCAAATTCTGACCAGCCAGGATGGAGAATCCTTGGGCGGCAAATGGGATATTTAAAAACAAACCTCAAGGGGCTTCCCTGGTGGCGCAGTGGTTGAGAGTCCACCTGCCGATGTGGGGGACGTGGGTTCGTGCCCCGGTCCAGGAAGATTCCACATGCCACGGAGCGGCTGGGCCCGTGAGCCATGGCTGCTGGGCCTGCGCGTCCGGAGCCTGCACTCCGCAACGGGAGAGGCCACAACAGTGAGAGGCCCGCGTACCACAAAAAAACCCCACAAAAACTAGAAACAAACCTCAAGAAGGTACATTTCAGCATAAGGCTGAAATATACATGGAGTAACATCTATTTTAGTCCTGTGTTAACAAAGTTTAAAAACAGGTCTCAAAGGAATCAAAATGACCTGCAAATAATGTAACTGCCTTAAAATTAAAACTTCAGATCTCCTTATATAATGGAAAACATAAAATTTAAACATTTAAAATTATAATATTTTCAGTGTTTGGTATTAAAGAAAAGTTTCTAGGGACTTCCCTGGTGGCACAGTGGTTAAGAATTCACCTGTCAATGCAGGGGAAATGGAGTCAATCCCTGGTCTGGGAGGATTCCACATGCTGCAGAGCAACTAAGCCCATGTGCCACAACTACTGAAGCCCGCACGCCTAGAGCCCATGCTCTGCAACAAGAGTAGCCACCATAATGAGAAGCTCACGCACCGCAATGAAAAGTAGCCTCTGCTTGCTGCAACTAGAGAAAGCCTGCAAGCAGCAACGAAGATCCAATGCGGCCAAAAAAAAAAAAAAAGTTTCTAGACATGCCAAGAGGGAGAAATGTGTATACAGAAACTTCTAAGGAAACTACAAAATAAAACCTACCAGAATTAATTAGAAAGTTTAGTCAGTGAGTTAATCAGTAAAAAGGTTGCCAAACACAAGATAAATATCAGTTACATTTCTATATATTAGCAATAAACAATCAGAAATAGAGATTTTAAAGGTGTCTCATAATACCATTAAAAATCAAATTCAGAAGGATTTAACAAACTTGTGCAAGATTCAAACTTGAAAATTATTAAACATTGCTGAGAGAAATTAATAAAGGTTTAAATAAATTTATCAAAAATCCTTATTTTTAAGGTGAAAATTCTCCCTGAATTGAAGTGTAGATTCAATACAATCCCAGTCAAAATCACATTAGGGTCTAACGAAGACAATGGTAAATGAATGCTAAATTTATACAGCAATGCAAAAACATTAGTCAAAAACTCCTGACTTAAAAATATATTATTGTGCTATAGTAATCAATACTGTTTGCTGGATTAAGGATAGAAATATAAATTGATTGAACAGAGTAGAGTCTGAAATAGACCCATAAAGTGAACTGATTTTTTACAAAAGGGCCCAGGCAATTTAAAGGCAAAAAGTTAGTATTTTCAACAAATAGTGCTAAAATCCCCAGATATTCCAACAAAAACTCAAAATGAAACATAAATGGTAAAAACTAAAACTATTAACTTTGTAGAAGAAAACATAGGAATAAATCTTCATAACCATGAAGTAGGCAAAATAATAAAAGCAAACTGTAAAACAAAGTCCAAACCCTAAAAGAAGAAATGTAAAATTGGAGTTCGCAAATACTAAAACATTCTGATCTGAAAAATTATAAAGTTAAAAAACTTTTAAAATGAAGCTATAGAGTGGATGAAAATATCCACAATACAATAATACATGCATCTGGCAAATTACTAGTATCTAAATTGCATAAAACTCTTTGAACTCAATAATGAAAAATAACCCAATAAAAATGTGCAAAATATCTAAACAGATACTTCATGGAATAAGATACACAACTTGACTGATAAGGACCAGAAAACATGCTCAACAATGTTAGTCATTAGGCAAATGTTAGCTAAACCCACAAAGAGATACCACTGTACACCCCCTAATAATATAATGGCTGATATTAAAAACACTGACACTACCAAGTGTTGGCAAAGACATGGAGCAGGAGGAATGTTCCCAGTGAGAATGAATAGGGTTAAAACCACTTTGGAAAACCAGTATGGCAGTTTCTTGCAAAGTTTGACATGTCTTTTATAAATGACTAGTTACACTCCTAAATATATGATTCTAAAAAAGATTACAACAAAATCTCAACAAGTTTATAAACAGCAAAAAACCAAACATACAAGAATTCATGCTGTATGATTCCATTTATAAGTAACTCTAGGTAAAACAAATCTAATCTGTAGTGATAGCAGATCAGTGGTCGCCTAGATCTAGGTAGATGTGTATAGACATCTACACACATCATCTGCCATGTGTAGACAGTAGATGAAGAAAAAGGTCACTAAGGAAATTTTCGATGTTATGAATGCATTCTAAATCTTGGCTGTAGTGCTTGTTACATAAGCATATACATTTGTCAACTCATTTTTAAAATGGGCATATTTTATTGCTTGAATTATATTGCATCAAAGCTCTGTTTAAAAAGTCTAGATTATAACCTTCTTTTAAAATAGAATTTTTTTTCTTTTTGGCTTGATGCCTTTTTGAGAGAGAGAGACAGAGAGAGTTTTTGGTTAAAATTTCAGATAAATATCATACAAAACTCATAACAGGTATATTTCTGTAATATATTTTGAAATTTTTTCATAGCACTTTATTATGATACTCTGAAACTATTCAATCACATAATTTAAAAGACTACAATTAAGATAATTATTTTCAGAAATAAAAAGTTCAGTTCATGTTCAGAAAGGGGAGAACACTTTTACAAATAAATAAATGAAATATATGACTAAGGCAATTGCTAGTTTTCATATAGAAATACTTAGAAGCATTAATTCCTGCTTTTAAAATATTTTTTAAAATATATATATGTTATTATATTTTCTCTTCTTTAAGTTATAAGGTAAAAACAAATTTTATAGTCCTGATCACTTTGCTGATAAAAATGATTGACAAATATAATATACTTTGAGAAATTAATTGTGTGACATTGTGTCACATCAGAATAAAGTCTAAAATAGATAGATATTCATGGAAATATACCAAATATATGACTATATAGACATGTTTCAAATGTAGAAAATATATCTTTCACTATTTCATTATCATCATCTACAAGCTAGTCAATGAAATTTCCCCCTTTCCAATTATTGATTGCTGCATAACAAACCCCTCCAAAATTTAGTGGATCAAAACAATGGCAATGTATATATTTGCTTGCAAATCTGCAATTTGAGCAGGTCAGTGGGGACTGCTCTTCTCTTCTTCACTTGGCATGAATCAAGGGGTCATGAAGGTTGGGAATTGGATTCATCTAAGGATTTTCTCACTCACATGTTGTGTGGTTGATGTGCACTGTAAAGTGAGATATCAACTAGAGTTGTATCTTAACTTTCTCAAAGTATGGTGGTGAGTTTTAAGGGTGAATATCCCAAGAAAGAGCAAAATGGAAACTAAATTGCCACTTTTGCAGAATTTGCTAATAGTGAAAATATGTATAGATCATGACCCAGAAATGCTACTAATAGGTGTAGGACCAACATATGTATATATTTATACCAAACACATGTACAAGAATTCCAATAGCATTTATGTCAAATAGGGAAAAATAAACAATAGAAACACCCAAATATTCATCAACAATAGGATGGGTAAATTAAAATATATTTACTATACAAACTATTGCTATGTGCAACAATACAGATGGATTTGTAAGCATACTCCTGAATGAATGTTTGCAAATGAAGCTAGACTTAAAAGAGTATATAAAGTATAATTCAATCTGCATAAAATTTGAAACCTCTAAAAAAAGCCTGTGGAGGTAAAAGTCATGATAGGTTTTAGATTGGAAGGAGGTTACCAACTTGAGGGAGGCATTAGAGAAAGACGATTATATTTCTCATTTGGATGCCGATTACATTGGTGATTTTACTTAATAAAAAGGAATTGAGCTATGAACTTAACACAAACAATTTTCTGTGTAAATATTACTTTAATAAAATTTTACTGAAAATACATGAACAGATGAACATTTCATGTAATTTGTATATTCCTTGACTGTATGTTCCTTTGGGATTGTTTTAAGTCCATGACAGTATGTTATTAAAATAAAATTATATATTAATTTTCTATGTTTTTTAAAACAAGACACAAATAAAACTTTATAAAAGCCAACTTTTAGATAAGAACTGTTAAAAAAATACAGACAGGAAAATGATTGCCTATTAACAAGGAGATAGCTCAAGAAAAGCATAAACTAAAGTCTCTTAAGGAACGAGCTTCAGAAACCTAGTTCAACAACATATGGGTTGGACCCAGTACTGAAGGCCACAGGCTCTTTGGTGGGGCTAATGGCAGACTCCAGGAGGACTCACGCCAAGGAGTACTTCCCAGAACTTCTGCTGCCAGTGTCCTTGTCCCTGTGGTGAGCCACAGCCATGCCCCACCTCTGCAAGATACCATCCAACACTAGCAGCCATGTGGCTGACAGGGTCTTGGTGCCCTGGCTGGCTGTCAGGCCAGAGGCACTGAGGTAGAAGAGCTGAGTTCAGGACACTGGACCACCAGAGACCTCCCAGACCCACAAAATATCAATCATCAAGAGGTCTCCCAGAAATCTATGTCTCAATGCTAAGACCCAGCTCCACTCAATGACAAGCAAGCTCCAGTGCTGAACACCCCATGTCAAACAACTAGCAAGACAGGAACACAACCCCACCCATTAAGAGAGGCTGCCTAAAATCATAATATTCACAGACACCCCAAAACACACCACTGGACGTGGTCCTGCCCAACAGAAAAACAAGATCCAGACTCATCCACCAGAACACAGGCACCAGTCACCTCAACCAGGAAACCTACACAACCCACTGTCAAACCTTACCCACTGGGGGCAAACTCCAAAAACAAAAGGAACTATGAACCTGCAGCCTGCGAAAAGGAGAAACCAAACACAGTAAGTTAAGCAAAATGAGAAAACAGAGAAATACGCAGCAGATGAATGAGCAAGGTAAAAACCCACCAGGCCAAACAAATGCAGAGGAAATAGGCAGTCTACCCGAAAAGAACTCAGAATAATGATAGCAAAGATGATCCAAAATCTTGGAAATAGAATGGGGAAAAATACAAGAAATGTTTAATAAGGACCTACAAGAACTAAAGACCAAACAAACAAGGAAGAACAACACAATAACCGAAATTAAAAATTCTCTAGAAGGAATCAATAGCAGAATAACCAAGGCAGAAGAATGGATAAAGGAACTGCAAGATAAAATAGTGGAAATAAGTACCGCAGAGCAGGACAAAGAATAAATAGACTGGAGAACATTCTCAGAGACCTCTGGGACAACATTAAATGCACAGATATTCAAATTATAGGGGTTCCAAAAGAAGAAAAGAAAAAAAAAAAGGACTGAGAAAATATTTGAAGAGATTATAGTTGAAAATTTCCTTAATATAGGAAAGGAAATAGTCAAAAACTCCAGGAAGCACAGAGAGTCACAAACAGGATAAATCCAAGGAGAAACACACCTAGACACATATCAATCAAACTATAAAAGATTAAATAAAAAGAAAAAATATTAAAAGCAGCAAGGGAAAGGCAACAAATAACATACAAGGGAATCCCCATAAGGTTAACAGCTGCTCTTTCAGCAGAAATTCTGCAAGCTGGAAGGGAGTAGCAGAACATATTTAAAGTGATGAAAGGGAAAAACCTACAATCAAGATTACTCTACCCAGCAAGGATCTCATTCGGCTTTCAGGGAGAAATAAAAACCTTTGCAGACAAGCAAAAGCTAAGAGAATTCAGAACCACTTAACCAGCTTTACAGTAAATGCTAAAGGAACTTCACTAGGCAGCAAACACCAGAGAAGAAAAAGACCTACAATAACAAAACCAAAATGATTAAGAAAATGGTAATAGGAACATACATATTGATAATTACCTTAAATGTAAATGGATTAAATGCTCCAACCAAAAGACATAGACTGGCTGAATAGATACAATAACAAGACCCATATATATGCTGTCTACAGGAGACCCATTTCAGACCTAGGGACACATACAGACTAAAAGTGAGGGTATGGAAAAAGATATTCCACGCAAATGAAAATCCAAAGAAAGCTGGAGTAGCAATTCTCATATCAGACAAAATAGACTTTATAATAAAGACTATTACAAGAGACAAAGAAGGACACTACATAATGATCAAGGGATCAATCCAATAAGAAGATATAAAATTGTAAATATTTATGCACCCAACATAGAAGCACCTCAATACATAAAGCAAATGCAAACAGTCATAAAAGTGGAAATTGACAGTAACACAATTATAATAGGGGAATTTAACACCTCATTTTCATGAATGGACAAATCAACAAAATGAAAATAAATAAGGAAACACAAGCTTTAAATGACCTATTAAACAAGATGGACTTAGTTGATATTTATAGGACATTCCATCCAAAAACAACAGAATACACTTCTCAAGTGCTCATGGAACATTCTGCAGGATAGATCATATCTTGGGTCACAAATCAAGCCTTGGTAAATTTAAGAAAATTGAAATTATATCAAATATCTTTTCTGACCACAACACTATGAACCTAGATATTAATTACAGGAAAAAAAATGTAAAAACTACAAACACATGAAGGCTAAATAATGTGCTACTAAATAACCAATAGATCACTGAAGAAATCAAAGAGGAAATCAAAAAATACCTAGAAACAAATGACAATGTAAACACTATGACCCCAAATCTATGGGATGCAGCAAAAGCACTTCTAACAGGGAAGTTTATAGCAATACAATCCTACCTCAAGAAACGAGATAAATCTCAAATAAACAACCTAATCTTACACCTAAAGCAATTAGGGAAAGAAGAACAAAAAACCCCAAGTTAGCAGGAAGAAAGAAATCATAAAGATCAGATCAGAAACAAATGAAAAAGAAATGAGGGAAATGACAGCAAAGATCAATAAAACTAAAAGCTGTTTCTCTGAGAAGATTAAAAAAATTGATAAACATTAGCCATACTCATCAAGAAAAATATGGAAAAGATGCAAATCAACAGAATTAGAAATTAAAAAGCAGAAAAGCAACAAGTGACACTTCATAAATACAAAGGATCATGAGAGATTAACTACAAGCAACTATATGCCAACAAAATGGACATCCTGGAAGAAATGGACAAATTATTAGAAAAGCACAAACTTCCAAGACTGAACCAAGAAGAAATAAAAAATCTGAACAGAGCAATCACAAGCAATGAAATTGAAACTGTGATTAATAATCTTCCAACAAACAAAAGCCCAGGACCAGATGGCTTCACAGACGAAATCTATCCACCATTTAGAGAAGAGCTAACACCCATCCTTAACGAACTCTTCCAAAATATAGCAAGAGGGAGGAACACTCCTAAACTCATTCTACGAGGCCATCATCACCCTGATACCAAAACCAGACAAAGATGTCACAAAAAAAGAACACTACAGGCCAATATCACTGATGAACATAGTTGCAAAAATCCTCAATGAAATACTAGCAAACAGAATCCTATATCACATTAAAAGGATCAAACGGCATGATCAAGTGGACTTTATCCCAGGAATGCAAGGATTCTTCAATATACGCAAATCAATCAACGTGATACACCATATCAACAAACTGAAGGAGAAAAACCATATGATCATCTCAATAGATGCAGAGAAAGCTTTTGACAAAATTCAACACCCATTTATGATAAAAACCCTGTAGAAAGTAGGCATACAGGGAACTTTCCTCAACATAATAAAGGCCATATATGACAAACCCACAGCCAGCATTGTTCTCAATGGTGAAAAACTGAAACCATTTCCACTAAGATCAGGAACAAGACAAGGTTGCCCACTCTCACCATTCTTATTCAACACAGTTTTGGAAGTTCTAGCCACAGCAATCAGAGAAGAAAAAGAAATAAAAGTAATCCAAATCAGAAAAGAAGTAAAGCTGTCACTGTTTGCAGATGACATGATACTATACATAGAGAATCCTAAGGATGCTACCAGAAAACTACTAGAGATAAACAATGAATTTCGTAAAGTAGCAGGTTACAAAATAAATGCACAGAAATCTCTGGCGTTCTTAAAAACTAATGATGAAAAATCTGAGAGTGAAATTAAGAAAACACTCCCATTTACCACTGCAACAAAAAGAATAAAATATCTAGGAATAAACCTACCTAAGGAAACAAAAGACCTGTATGCAGAAAATTATAAAACACTGATGAAAGAAATTAAAGATGATACAAATAGATGGAGAGATATACCATATTCTTGCATTGGAAGAATCAACATTGTGAAAATGACTCTACTACCCAAAGCAATCTACAGATTCAATGCAATCCCTATCAAACTACCACTGGCATTTTTTACAGAATTAGAACAAAAAATGTCGCAATTTGTATGGAAACACAAAAGACCCCGAATAGCCAAAGCAATCTTGAGAACGAAAAATGTAGCTGGAGGAGCCAGGCTCCCTGACTTCAGACTATACTACAAAGCTACAGTAATCAATACAGTGTGGTATCGGCACAAAAACAAGAAATATAGATCAATGGAACAGGATAGAAAGCCCAGAGATAAACCCACACACATATGGTCAGCTTATCTTTGATAAAGGAAGCAAGAATATACAGTGGAGAAAAGACAGCCTCTTCAATAAATGGTGCTGGGAAAACTGGACAGGTACATGTAAAAGTATGAAATTAGAACACTCCTTAACACCATACACAAAAATAAATTCAAAATGGGTTAAAAACCTACATGTAAGGCCAGACACTATCAAACTCTTAGAGGAAAACATAGGCATAACACTCTATGACATAAATCACAGCAAGATCCTTTTTGACCCACCTCCTACAGAAATGGAAATAAAAACAAAAATAAAAAAATGGAACCTAATGAAACTTAAAAGCTTTTGCACAGCAATGGATACCATAAAGAAGACCAAAAGACAACCCTCAGAATGGGAGACAATAGTTGCACATGAAGCAACTGACAAAGGATTAATCTCTAAAATTTATAGGCAACTCATGCAGCTCAATAACAAAAAAACAAACAACCCAATACAAAAATGGGCAGAAGACCTAAATAGACATTTCTCCAAGGAAGATATACAGACTGCCAACAAACACATGAAAGAATGCTTAACATCATTAATCATTAGAGAAATGCAAATCAAAACTATGATGAGACATCATCTCACACCAGTCAGAATGGCCAAAATAAAATAATCTAGAAACAATAAATGCTGGAGAGGGTGTGGAGAAAAGGGAACACTCTTGCACTGCTGGTGGGAATGTAAATTGAAACAGCCACTATGGAGAACAGTATGGAGGTTCCTTAAAAAACTACAAATAGAACTACCATACGATGCAGCAATCCCACTACTGGGCATATACCCTGAGAAAACCATAATTCAAAAAGAGTCATGTACCAAAATGTTCATTGCAGCTCTCTTTACAATAGCCAGGACATGGAAGCAACCTAAGTGTCCATCCACAGATGAATGGATAAAGAAGAGGTGGCACATATATACAATGGAATATTACTCAGCCATAAAAAGAAATGAAACTGAGTTATTTGTAGTGAGGTGGATGGACCTGGAGTCTGTCATACAGAGTGAAGTAAGTCAGAAGGAGAAAAACAAATATCATATGCTAACACATATATATGGAATCTAAGAAAAAACAAAAAATGTAATGAAGAGATTAGGGGTAGGACAGGAATAAAACACAGACCTACTAGAGCATGGCCTTGAGGATATGGGGAGGGGGAAGGGTAAGCTGTGACGAAGTAAGAGAGTGGCATGGACATATATACACTACCAAACGTAGGGTGGATAGCTAGTGGGAAGCAGTGGCATGGCACAGGGAGATCAGCTAGGTGGTTTGTGACCACCTAGAGGGGTGGGATAGGGAGTGTGGGAGAGAGGAAGACACAAAGGGAAGAGATATGGGGACATATGTATATATATAAAACTGATTCACTTTGTTGTAAAGCAGAAACTAACACACCATTGTAAAGCAATTATACTCCAATAAAGATGTTAAATAAAACCAAGAAATTCAGTAAATTTTCAGGATACAAATCAACGTAAAAATTCAGTTGCATATCTCTACCTTTACAATGAAATATCTGAAAGTGAGACTAAAAAAACAATATCATTTACAATATAATCAAAAATAACGGAATACTTAGGGATAAATTTAATGGAAAAGTATAAGACACTGACAGGAGAAACTGAAGATGCAAACAAATGGAAAAATATCCCATATTCTTGGATTGGAAGAAGTAATATTATTAAAATGTCTATAGTACCCAAAATAATTTATAGAACTAATGCAATCTCTATCAAAAATCCAATGCCACCTTTTACAGATATAGAAAAAGCAATCCTAAAATTCACAGGGAACCACAAAAGACCCTGAATAGCCAATGCATTCCCTAGAAAGAAGAACAAAGCTGGAGGCATTAAAATTCTTGATTTCAATGTATACTACAAAGACACCATAATCAAAACCATAGGGTACTGGCATCAAAACAGACACATATACTAATGGAACAGAATTGAGAGCCCAGAACTAACCCCATGCACTTACGGTCAACTAATATTTTACAAAGGGAGCCAAAAATACTCACATATATCTGATAAGTGATTGATATCCAAAATATATAAGGAACTCACAGAACTCAATAGCAAAAAAAAAAAAAAAATCCAATTTAAAAATGGGTAAGGAACCTGGATATTTTTCCAAAGAAGATATGTAGATGGCCCACAAATACGTGAAAAGGTGCTCAACATCACTAATCATTAGGGAAATTAAAATCAAAACCACAATGAGATTTAACTTCACACTTGCTAGGATGTTTAACATCAAAACATAAGCAATAATAAATGCTGGTGAAGATTAGGAGAAAAGAAACCCTGTACATTTATTTGTACACTGTTGGTGGGAATGTAAACTGGTATAAACGCTCTGGAAAACAGTAAGATGTTCCTCAAAATATTAAAAAATCGAACTACCATATGATGCAGAAATTCCACTTATGGGTATATATTCAAAGTAAATGAAATCACTATACCAAAGAGATATCTTCATTTCTATGCTTATTGCAGCACTATTTATAATTGCCAGGACATGGAAACAACCTAAGTGTCAACTGATGGATGAATGAAGAATACATATATATATATATATATATATATTCATTTATATATATATATATATATATATATATATATATATATATATATATGAATGTTATTCAGCCGTGGGAAAAAAAGAAACCCTGTCATTTGTGCCAACATGAATGAATGTTGAGGACATTATGGGTAAGTGATATACGTCAGACAGAGAAAGACAAATACTGTATGATCCCACTTATTTGTGGAATATAAAAAAACTTAACTCATAGAAGCAGAGAACAGATTAGTGGTTGCCAGGGGCATGGGGTGGATGACGGGATAGTTTGGTGAAGGTGATCAAGGGGTACAAATTTCCAGCTATAGGGTGAATAAATTCAGGTAATATAATGTATAGCATGGGGCCTATAGTTAAGAATACTGTATTGGGGCTTCCCTGGTGGCTCAGTGGTTGAGAATCCACCTGCCGATGGAGGGGACACGGGTTTGTGCCCCGGTCTGGGAAGATCCCACATGCCATGGAGCAGATGGGCCCGTGAGCCATGGCCACTGAGCCTGTGAGTCCGGAGCCTGTGCTCTGCAATGGGAGAGGCCACAACAGTGAGAGGCCCACGTACCACACACACAAAAAAGAATACTGTAGTGTATATTTAAAAGTTGCTAAGAGAGTTCTTACAAAAAAAAAAATTGTAGCTATTGAGATGATGTATGTGTTTACTAACCTTATTGTGGTAATCATTTAAGAATATATACATATATCAAATCATTATGTTGTACACCTTGAACTCATTTATCACAAAGTTACATGTCAATTTTACATCAATAAAGCTGTGGGGGGGGAACTAAAACTAGAAAAGGTAGGAGTAAATCTTTTTTAAAAATTATTTATTTTAATTTATTTTTGGCTGCATTGGGTCTTCATTGCTGTGCACAGGCTTTCTCTAGTTGTGGCGAGCAGGGGCTACTCTTTGTTGTAGTGGACAGGCTTCTCACTGCAGTGGTTTCTCTTGTTGCAGAGCACGGGCTCTAGGCACGTGGGCTTCAGTAGTTGTGGCATGTGGGCTCAGTAGTTGTGGCTCACAGGCTCTAGAGTGCAGGCTCAGTAGTTGTGGTGCACAGGCTTAGTTGCTCCGTGGCATGTGGGATCTTCCCGGATCTGGGATCGAACCCATGTCCCCTGCATTGGCAGGTGGATTCTTAACCACTGTGCCACCAGGGAAGCCAGAGGTAAATCTTCATTACTTAAATTGGGCACTGATTTCTTAGGTGTATTACAAAAAGCACAAATGACACAAAATATGTAAATAATTTAGACTTCATCAAAATTTAAAAAACGTTTGTGATTGAATGACATCATAAAGAAAAGATCATTTATGGATCAAGACAAAATATTTGAAATCCTACATTTGATAAGAATTTTATCAAGATTATATAAAGAACTCTTTCAATTGAAAAATAAAGAGAAATAACCCAATTTTAAAAGTGGGCAAGGATGTAAATAGAGATTTCTCCAAAGAAGAGACAGAAATAACCAATCAGCACATAAAATAATGTTCAATGTCATCAGTAATTAGTAAGTGCAAAGCAAAACTATAATGAGATACTACTAGAATGGATAAAGTTAAAAAGATAGATAATACCAAGTGTTAGAGATGAAGTGGAGAGAATGGATCCTTCATACATTGCTGTTGGAAATATAAAATGGTTTAGTTGTTGTGGGAAACAGCTTGGGGCTTCTTCCAAAAAATCGGACATAGAAATACCATGTTACTGAGCAATTATAATTCTAGTTACATACCTAAGATAAACAAAACGTAGGTCCACACAAAAATCTGTACACTAATATTCATAATAACATTATTCGTAACAGCCTAAGTGTAAATAACCAAAATGTCCATCAACCAATTAATGGATGAATAAAATGTGGTATTCTATATAATATCATTTAACAATAAAAATTAGCAAGTCCAGATATGTTTTAAAAATTGATTAATTTTAAAACATCACCCTAAATGACCCAATAACAAGAAGCTATGTATTGTATGATTTAATTTATATGAACTGTCCACAGTAGGCAAACCCACTGAAACAGAAAGTGGATTGGTATTTACTTGAGGATAGGGGAATGCAGAGTGCCTGCTAATAGGTATGGGGTTTCTTTTTGGGGTGATGAAACTATTCTGAAATTATATAGAGGTGATGGTTGTCCAACTTTGTGAATACACTAAAAACCACTAAATTGTACACTTTGAAAAAATGAATTTTATGGTGTGTAAATTAAAATGATTCTTTGTTTCATATGTCAAGAATATTAGTAGGAAATTTAGAGTAATAGTTTTAAAAAGTTTAAATTCTAAAAGTTTATATCTTAAGTGTAAGTATTTAAAATATGCTTTAAATGCTTAAATAGGGGGATTGCTCAGTGGCAATACCCATATTGAAGTTATTTCTCATACTTGACTGCATATTAGAATCACCTAAGGAGTGTTGACTAAACTCTGTCAGTCAACATGCAAGATTAAAGAAAAATTTTGGGTGTATGAACCAGGCACTAAGATTTATTAAAGCTCAGCAATGATTCTATTACATAGCCAAATTAGAGAACCACTATAATTGCATCATATATAAATTAATACAGACTATAATTTAAGAGGATTAAAGAGATTAGATGATCTGGTAACAATTTACAATAGTACTTAACTAATATTGAAGTGGGTATAATTGAAAGGTTTAGATATAGCAAGAACAAATATCATAGCAGTTATTATTTTTAACTTGGAATAATATATTATTTGTTTAAACAAATAAAAAATAATAGATTTGTCCAAATAATGGATTAAGACTCTTACATTCACACTGGATTTCACAAGAAATACTTGAGCACTTTAAATGTACATTGAAGTTAGTTGGACACCAGTGACTGTTACATATTTGCCTTGTTCATTTGTAAGTAGTATTCAAATTTCAAATTTTTTCCAACTTCTGCAAAGAACTTCCACTGAAATTTTCAAATTTTTCTCTATCAAATAATTGCTCTTCCTCTACTTATTCTAAAAACTGATTTAAATTCATTTTTGATTTATTTGTTTCTCCTTATATATCTCACTGCATACAGCAAAACAATGAAAAAAACTATTTTAAATATGTTTAATAATTAGGAAAACACCCATGTGTGTTTTCTGCCACCATTCCTGATAAGGTGGGGGCTCTGTAGTTAAATTTTTACCATGTAAATGAGGCAGCTCTGGTAAGAGCTGAAATATGAGTGGATAAATGAATCAACTTGACCAGGCAAATGTCTCATCTGAGAATTTGGTTTGCTGATTGAGAATGCAGTCAATCTCTAACAGTATTAAATGAGAGAAAGTACAATCGTGAATTTTATTGGAATAGACATTTCCTGATGAGATTATGAAGAAGAGAAATCCAGTTTGTTGACAGAATGTAGATGAAATAAGACACTTCACAGAGAAGTCCTGATAAATTTGATGACAGGTTCCAGTGGCTTCCTACCTATAGCATCTCAGGTGGCCCTATGGCATTTCAATCCATTTGCCTTTACTTTCTATGAGGTGGCGATGTATCTCTAATTCCCCCTCCACTTTGCTTGTGTGTGTGTGTGTGTGTGTGTGTGTGTGTGTGTGTGTGTGTGTGTGAGAGAGAGAGAGAGAGAGAGAGAGACAGAGAGAGAGAGAGAGATCAATTTCTATTTCTTAAATCTAAAATGTTCTTGACTAAGACAAAAAGACTGCTTGTAATAGGACCATAATTCAAGCCAAAATTTAAGAAATTAATCCTGCTAGTTAACATTTATAACATTTTGCATTTTAATATATTTTGTATTTATTTAAAATCTTTAAAATCTTTAGTTTACATTTTGTATTTATTTAAAATCTTCCAACTTAATATTGGAATTTGTTTTTAAGACAAATGTCTCATGAATATGAGATTGGATTTAAATTACAATTTTTAAGTGAGATTACAAAGAAATAAATTGGCTTCCCAGAACTTCTTTAGATTTTCAAATAAAATCACAATAATTTGCAAATATTGGGTTGGCCAAAAAGTGTCTTTGGTTTTTAAGTAAAAATTAAAGACATATTTTTTCATTTTCACCAAGAACTTTATTGAACAATGTATTCACCCTTTTGTTCCACTACCTGCTGCCATAACTTCATAATGACATCTTCCCAAACCTTTTTTATCTTTTTGAGCAAAGAACTCTTCCAGGTGCCTTTTACCATCTTCCAGGGAATGGAAATTTTTTCCATTAAGACACTTTTGTAAAGACCAAAATAAATGGAAATCCAAAGGTGCAATGTCTGGTGAATATGGCGGATGAAACAGAACTTGCCAGCCAAGCTGTAACAGTTTTTGCCTGGTCATCAAAGAAACATGTGGTCTCGCGTTACCCTGATGGAAGATTATGCATTTTCTGGCCACTTTTCATCAAGCGCTGCTTTCAGTTGGTCTAATTGGGAGCAGTACTTGTTGGAATTAATTGTTTGGTTTTCTGGAAGGAGCTCATAATAGAGGACTCCCTTTCAATCCCACCATATACACAACATCATCTTATTTGGATGAAGACTGGCCTTTGGTGTGGGTGGTGGTGGTTCACTTCGCTTGCCCCACAATCTCTTCTGTTCCACATTATTGTACAGTATCCACTTGTCATCGCCCGCCACAATTTGTTTTAAAAATGGAATGTTTTCATTACATTTCAGTAGAGAATCACATGTGGAAATGAAGTCAAGAAGGTTTTTTTTGCTTATGTGGAACGTAAACATCAAAGCGATTCACATAACCAAGCTGGTGCAAGTGATGTTCAACGCTTGATTTGGATATTTTGGGTATATCGGCTATCTCCCGTGTGGTATAACGTTGATTGTTCTCAGTTAATGTCTCGATTTGATCACTATCAACTTCAACTGGTCTACCCAACCGTGGAGCATCATCCAGCGAGAAATCTCCAGCATGAAACTTCGCAAACCACTTTTGACATGTTCGATCAGTCACAGAAGCTTCTCCATACACTGCACAAATCTTTTTTGCATTTCAGTTGCATTTTTACTTTTCTTGAAATAATAAAGCATAATGTGCCAAAAATGTTTTTTTCTTCCATCTTCAATATTAAAATGGCTACACAAAAATTCAACAATTTTGTTATTTTTATTAATGCACGCTGATATTACAGCTGTCACAATAACATTTAATAAACTTGTTTCGAATGAAGTTAAAGACAGCTAAGCACTACTAGAGCCATCTTAGGGAAAAAAAAAACAAACGAACTCTTTGGCCAGCCCAGTATAAAAATCTAGGTGCATTGGAATGTTGTTTAATGACCACTTCAAATCGAAGTCTGTGGCATAGTTGCTTTAAAAATCTAATTTAAAATCATTCAATTCTCTTAACATTCCCATGTCTCTTGACCCCATTCCACATATGTGATATGTCTGTGTAGACACTCTTGGATTAAGAGTAAAGTCACTGTGTTATTTACCCAAAATGTGGAGTTGAATTTATACCTCAGAAACTCATCAACACAGTTGAAATATATGGAGATACATGTGTTTATTTATTCTTGCTGGTTGCCAAATTTCATTAATTAGAACGTCTTATTTAAGAGCTACTAAAAATAACAATAATTTAGAGTGTAATTTACCAGAGACAAAATTAGTCAAATCATGAAGACAATTAAATGACAGTTTAATAAAAACTTCATAAATATTTTATTTAGCTCATTAGCGATTTCCCCTTCTTCTACCAAAATAATACCTCCTTTCTGTCTTAAGGTGCATTTAATTAACCTAACATAATGTACAATTTAATTAAAGGATTTCCCTAGTTATTTCTTCCACATTACCATACGAGAAGTAATATCGTATGATTTTGAATGATATCGTATCTGTGAATGTATCATGGCAGAAGACTGAATACTTTGTTTCCTCTGGTTAGGAGCTAGTGCAAGACAAGATAGCATGGAAGTTAAGAACATGGATGCTCGATATTGACGATGTAAATTTGAATTCCAAATATGCAGTTTACCAGCTGTGTGCTGTGGGCAAGCTGATTCACCTTTCTGTATCTCAGTTTCCCCATCTGGAAAACAGAAATGATAGTAACTGCCTAACTGATAGAGTTATTCTAAATATTTAGTGAGGTAATATTTTAAAAACACTTATAACAGGATGTGGTGCAATCTGCCTAGAGTATTTATTATTATTTGTATGAGCTTATGTCTCTAACTATGATTATATAGGCATGGAGAAAACTATGGGAAAGTATAAATTATATTGAAAGTATAGTTAATTAGTGAGGAAAAAGTGATATGAATAGAAAGATTGGGTAGAAGAAAATAAGGGGGTAAAGACCACCCTAAAATATATATGATACGATCACTTATAGGCATTTATGTAAAATGATATATACTTATATACCATTCTGAAGTGTAACGGTAGCTCATTTACTAAAACAATTGTAAACATTTTTGCCTTTATTTTTTCTCCTTATCTCCCAGAGGTCAAAGATATAATACCTTGCAACTATATAGAGCAAATTAATTATAGCTATTGTTTCATTTGACTCACAAACTGGTTATTAGAAATTCCTAGAGACAAGTAACTACATGTTTCTGTATCTTGCCCTATTTATTCAAAAGTACTTTATGTAATTTTCTCTAGTCACCTAGTAAAACCTAATTCATTTTTAAAAATGGTTTAATATATGATATGTTTTTAGCCTTAAATATGCTCTAAAGACAAAATAATTGTTACTCTTTGATTCAGTTTTTCAGAGAAATTAAAAAAGAAGGAAATTTAAGAAATTCATTTTACTTTTATTTATTCTGTATCCAAAATTCATCTTTTCTTCTTTATTTGGTAGATTTAAGTTTGTGCCTTATATCATATTCCTTCTAACTAAAGAGCTTCCTTTAATATTTCTTTTAGAGTACGTCTGCTAGCAAAGTCTTCCCTATTTTAGTTGTTATGAGAGATTATTTCTTCTTCATTTTGTAGAATATTTACATGGGTGTAATTTTGTGAATTTACATTTTATTGTTTTTCTTTTAGGACTTTAAAGAATTCTCTCCTTAATCTTCTTGCTTGGAAGGTTTCCCATGAGAAATCTATAATTCTTACCCTTCTTCCACTATATGCAATGTGTTTGTTTAATCTGGCTGTCTTCAAGACTTTATCTTTGCCTTTGGTTTTCAGCATTTGAATATGATGTGCCTATGTATAGTCTTTTTTGGTCTTTACACTGTTCATTGTTCTCTGCGCTTCTTTTGACTCTATTTTGGTATCTATTACTGATTTTAGAAAAAAATTCAGACATAATTTCAAATATTTCTCATTCTTTCTTCACCTTCTTAGATTCCCATTATATGTATCTTAAAGTGTCTGACATTGACTCACAACTCTTGAATTCTTTTCTTTCTCTCTGTATTTCGGTATGGGTAATTTATCTTCACCTTTCTTCATGTTTACTAATTATGTGCTCAATTGTGTTGAGTCTAATGACAAGCCCATTAAAAACATTCTTCATTTTGATCTCTCCTTTTAATTTCTAGTTTTTCTATTTGATTCTTAATTACATTTTTAACCTTTCTGCTTAAATTATCTATGTGATCTGCATCTCGTTTTACTTTTCCATTAGAGCCTTTAACATTTTAATCACATTTATTAAAATTCCCTGTCTGGTAATACCAATATCTGTATCAAATCTGAGTCTGGTTTGCATCTTCAGACTGTTGTTTACGTTGAGGACACAAAATGTGTCTTGTGTGGCACACACTTTTTTGTTTAAAACTATAATTGTTGTTTTGGAGAGTAGAAACAAGTTACTGCCTCTTTCTGGGAGGCTTGTACTGTGTGTATTAATAGAATCAAGAGTTGGACTGGATTTGAAATTTGTTTATCTGCAGTGCACCTTAAACTTGAAACTCTTAGGAATTAAGATCTTGTTTTTTAGATTGTGGGTTAGTTTGTCAGAGGGTTTTTCTCAATTTCTGCTCCTAGCTTGTTTTTGAGCCCTCTTCCTATGTAGCTGCTCAGCATATAGTATCTCTCTCTTGCGGTTCTCCCTGGTGCATTTCATGGTTAGTTTTACCCGAGTTTTGTTAGCATGGGAGTGGTATGTGGGCAGGGAGCATTCTACTATGTTCTAATTAAGTCCAGGCTTAGACACTGCAAATCTGGGTCCTGGGGATGTTGCTGTCACCCCCTTTCCATTAGTGCTGGACTTAGCACATATTCCTGCTCTTTCACCTAGGGGTAGAACTTAAGTGCTATTTGAAGGGTTGCTCTTATAATGTTAGACTTTTTGTTTACACAAGAAAAAATACACTGAAAAGAAACAGAGTTAGCCTGTACTAATATGGTCCAAACATCAGGTTAGTAAACATGATTTTCCCTGTCAATATTCTTTTAGTTCTTTACAAACAACATTTAATTTTAATTTTTTTTTTTTTTACAGCAGGCATCCAATAAGGATTTATTAATGAATGAATTTTAAGCAGTTCCAAACTTACATAGCCACAGATCTTTTTTATTCTTTTTTTTCTTTCTTTTATCATTTATTTATTTGTTTTAATTTCAGGTTGCCTGCTTTTTTTTTAACATCTTTAATTTGAGTATAATTGCTTTACAGTGATGTGTTAGTTTCTGCTTTATAACAAAGTGGACAAAGTGAATCAGTTATACATACATATACATAAACGTATATCCCCATATCTCCTCCCTCTTGAGTCTCCCTCCCACCCTCCCTATCCCATCCCTCTAGGTGGTCACAAAGCAGCAAGCTCATCTCCCAGTGTTATGCAGCTGCTTCCCACTAGCTATCTCTTTTACATTTGGTAGTATTTATAAGCAATCCCACTACTGGGCATATACTCTGAGAAAACCATAATTCAAAAAGAGTCATGTATCACAGTTTTCACTGCAGCTCTGTTTACAATAGCCAGGACGTGGAAGAAACCTAAGTGTCCATCGACAGATGAATGGATAAAGAAGATGTGGCACATACATACAATGGAATATTACTCAGCCATAAAAAGAAATGAAATTGAGTTATTTGTAGTGAGGTGGATGGACCTAGAGTCTGTCATACAGAGTGAAGTAAGTCAGAAAGAGAAAAACAAATACTGTATACTAACACATATATATGGAATCTAAAAAAAGGGGGGGGGGTTCTGAAGAACATAGGGCAGGACAGGAATAAAGACACAGAAGTAGAAAATGGACTTCAGGACACGGGGATGGGGAAGGGTCAGCTGGGACGAAGTGAGACAGTTGCATGGACTTACAAATACAAACAACTTTTAGATAACTCCCGTCTGATTTTGTAGAATAAGTAAATTTGGGGATCTTTAATTTATTCTGCCTTTATAAGTTAAGATAAATATCTATGTAATTTATATAGGGTAAGAGGGAGCATAACTCCTTTTCTGGAACAATGAATGACAGCCTAATACATATTGAAATAAAATTATAATTTTTCTTGAAGTAATTCTAAGAACTACTCAGAAGGTATTGAAACAGTCAAGGAAACTTACAAATATTTCCTGGATGAAAAATATTGTGACACGATGCAAAAAAATGATTGGCCATTTAAAAACTCGTAACATAGATGAATGTCTTTAAAATATAAAAGGAGAATATGCACTAAGATGCTGATGTTTTTTATTGCTCTGCTACTGTAGCACTAAAATCTGTTCTTTCCAGCATTTGCACTTTATTAACTAAGAAGAATATACTGAAAATCTAAGTCATACTGGTTTTTTTTTTAACATCTTTATTGGAGTATAATTGCTTTACATTCTTGTGTTAGTTTCTGCTGTATAACAAAGTGAATCAGCTATATGTATACTTATATGCCCATATACACTCCCTCTTGTGTCTCCCTCCAACCCTCCTTATCCCACTCCTCTAGGTGGTCACAAAGCACGGAGTTGATCTCCCTGTGCTATGCAGCTGCTTCCCACTAGCTATCTATTTTACATTTGGTAGTGTATATATGCCACTGTCACTCTCTCATTATGGACCAGCTTACTTTCCCTTTCCCTGTTTCCTTAAGCCCACTCTCTACATCTGTGACTTTATTCCTGTCTTGCCCCTAGGTTCTTCAGAATCTTTTTTTTTTCTTTTTAGATTCTGTATATATGTGTTAACATATGGTATTTGTTTTTATCTTTCTGACTTACTTCACTCTGTATGACAGACTCTATGTCCATCCACCTCACTATAAATAACTCAATTTCTTTTCTTTTTATGGCTGAGTAAAACCCCATTGTATATATGTGCGACATCTTCTTTATCCATTCATCTGCTGATGGACACTTAGGTTGCTTCCATGTCCTGTGTATTGTAAATAGTGCTGCAATAAACATTGTGGTACATAATTCCTTTTGAATTATGGTTTTCTCAGGGTATATCCCAGTAGTGGGATTGCTGGGTCATATGGTAGTTCTACATTTAGTTTTCAAAGGAACCTCCATACTGTTCTCCATAGTGGCTGTATCAATTTACATTCCCACCAACAGTGCAGCAGGATTTCCTTTTCTCCACACCCATTCCAGCATTTATTGTTTGTAGATTTTTTGATGATGGCCATTCTGACCAGTGTGAGGTGATACCTCATTGTGGTTTCGATTTGCATTTCGCTAATGATTAGTGATGTTGAGGATCTTTTAATGTGTTTGTGGGCAATCTGTATGTCTTCTTTGGAGAAATGTCTGTTTAGGTCTTCTGCCCAATTTTAGATTGGGTTTGTGTTTTTGATATTGACCTGCATGAGCTGCTTGTATATTTTGGAGATTAATCCTTTGTCAGTTGCTTCGTTTGCCACTATTTTCTCCCATTCTGAGGGTTGTCTTTTCGTCTTGTTTATGCTTTCCTTTGCTGTGCAAAAGCTTTTAAGTTTCATTAGGTCCCATTTGCTTATTTTTGTTTTAACCATTTCTCTAGGAGGTGGGTCAAAAAGGATCTTGCTGTGATTTATGTCATAGAGTGTTCTGCCTACGCTTTCCTCTAAGAGTTTTATGGTGTCTGGACCTACACTTAGGTCTTTAATCAATCTTGAGTTTATTTTTGTGTATGGTGCTAGCGAGTGTTCTAATTTCATTCTTTCACATGTGGCTGTCCAGTTTTCCCAGCACCACTTATTGAAGAGGCTGTTTGTCTCCATTATACATTCTTGCCTCCTTCATCATTCTTCAAAGATAAGGTGATCATATGTGCGTGGGTTTCTCTCTGGGCTTTCTATCCTATTCCATTGATCTGTATTTCTGTTTTTGTGCCAGTATCATACTGTCTTGATTACTGTAGCTTTGTAGTATAGTCTGAAGTCAGGAAGCCTGATTCCTCCAGCTCCGTGTTTCTTTCTAAAGATTGCTTTAGCTCTTTAGGGTCTTTTGTGTTTCCATACAAATTGTGACATTTTTTGTTCTTGTTCTGTGAAAAATGATATTGGTAGTTTGATAGGGATTGCACTGAATCTGTAGATTGCTTTGGGTAGTATACTCATTTCCACAATGTTGATTCTTCCAGTCCAAGAACACGGTATACCTCTCAATCTGTTTGTATTGTCTTTAATGTCTTTCATCAGTTTCTTATAGTTTTCTGCATAAAGGTCTTTTTTTCTCCTTAGGGATGTTTGTTCCTAGGTATTTATTCTTTTTGTTGCAGTGGTAATTGGGAGTGTTTCCTTAATTTCGCTTCAGATTTTTCATCATTAGTGTATAGGAATGCAAGAGATTTCTGTGCATTAATTTTGTAGCCTGCTATTTTACCAAATTCATTGGTTAGCTCTAGTAGTTTTCTGGTAGCATCTTCAGGATTCTCTTTGTATAGTATCATGTCATCTGCAAACAGTGACAGTTTTACTTCTTCTTTTCTAATTTGGATTCCTGTTATTTCTTTTTCTTCTCTGACTGCTGGGGCTAAAACTTCCAAAACTATGTTGAGTAATAGTTGTGAGAATGGGCAACCTTGTTTTTTTCCTGATCTTAGTGGAAATGCTTTCATTTTTTCACCATTGAGAATGATGTTGGTAGTGGGTGTGACATATATGGGCTTTATTATGTTGAGGTAAGTTCCCTCTATGCCTACTTTCTGGAGAGTCTTTAATCATAAATGGGTGTTGAATTTTGTGGAAAGATTTTCTGCATCTATTGAGATGATCATACAGTTTTTATCCTTCAATTTGTTAATATGGTGTATCACATTGAGTGATTTGCATATATGAAGAATCCTGGCATTCCTGGGATAAACCCCACTTGATCATGGTGTCTGATCCTTTTAATGTGCTGTTGGATTCTGTTTGCTAGTATATTGTTGAGGATTTTTGCATCTATGTTCATCAGTGATATTGGCCTGTAGTTTTCTTTTTTTGTGACATCTTTGTCTGGTTTTGGTATCAGGGTGATGGTGGCCTCATACAATGAGCTTTGGAGTGTTCCTCCGTCTGCTATATTTTGGAATACTTTGGGAAGGATAGGTGTTAGCTCCTCTCTAAATGTTTGAAAGAATTCTCCTGTGAAGCCATGTGATCCTGGGCTTTTGTTTGTTGGAAGATTTTTAATCACAGTTTAAATTTCAGTCCCCTGATTTGTCTGTTCATATTTTCTCTTTCTTCCTGGCTCAGTCTTGGTAGGTTGTGTTTTTCAAAGAATTTGTCCATTTCTTCCAGGTTGTCCATTTTATTGGCATAGAGTTGCTTGTAGTTAATCTCTCATGATCCTTTGTATTTTTGCAGTGTCAGTTGTTATTTCTCTTTTCCATTTCTAATTCTGTTGATTTGAATCTTCTCCCTATTTTTCTTCATGACTCTGGGTAGTGGTTTATCAATTTTGTTTATCTTCTCAAAGATTCAACTTTTACTTTATTGATCTTTGCTGTCATGTACTTCATTTCTCTTTCATTTACTTCTGATCTGATCTTTATGATTTCTTTGCTTCTGCTAAATGTGGGTTTTCTTTGTACTTCTTCCTCTAATTGCTTCAGGTATAAGTTTAGTTTGTTTATTTGAGATTTGTCTTGTTTTTCTGATGTAAGATTGTATTGCTATAAACTTCCCTCTTAGAACAGCTTTTGCTGCATCCCATAGGTTTTGGGTCATCATGATTTCATTGTCATTGTTTCTAGGTATTTTTTAATTTCCTCTTCGATTTCTTCAGTGACCTCTTGGTTATTTAGTGGGATATTGTTTATTCTCCATGTGGTTTTTTTTGTTTTTTACAGATTTTTTTTCCTGTAATTGATATCTAGTCTCATAGCGTTGTGGTCAGAATAGATACTTGATATGATTTCAATTTTCTTAAATTTACCAAGGCTTGATATTTGACCCAGGATATTATCTATCCTGGAGAATATTCCATTAGCACTTGAGAAGAAAGTTTATTCTGTTGTTTCTGGATGGAATGTCCTATAAATATCAATTAAATACATCTTGTGTAATGGGTCATTTAAAGCTTGTGTTTCCTTATTTATTTTCATTTTGTTGATTTGTCCATTGGTGAAAGTGGGGTGTTAAAAGTCCCCTATTATAATTGTGTCACTGTCGATTTCCCCTTTTATGGCTGTTAGTATTTGCCTTATATACTGAGGTGCTCCTATTTTGGGTGCATAAATATTTACAATTGTTGTATCTTCTTCTTGGATTGATCTCTTGATCATTATGTAGTGTCCTTTTTTGTCTCTCGTAACAGTCTTTATTTTAAAGTCTATTTTGTCTGATATGAGAATTGCTCTTCCAGCTTTCTTCTGATTTGCATTTGCATGGAATATCTTTTCCTATCCCCTCACTTTCAGTCTGTATGTGTCCCTAGGTCTGAAGTGGGTGTCTTGTAGACAGCATATATATGGGTCTTTTTTTTGTATCCATTCAGCCAGTCTGTGTCTTTTGGTGGGAGTATTTAATCCATTTACGTTTAAGGTAATTATTGATATGTATGTTCCTATTACCATTTTCTTAATTGTTTTGGTTTTGTTATTGTAGGTCTTTTCCTTCTCTTGCATTTCCTGCCTAGAGAAGTTCCTTTAACATTTGTTGTAAAGCTGGTTAGGTGGTTCTGAATTCTCTTAGCTTTTGCTTCTCTGTAAAGGTTTTCATTTCTCCATCGAATCTGAATGAGATCCTTGCTGGGTAATCTTGGTTGTAGGTTTTTCCCTTTCAGCACTTTAAATATGTTCTGCCACTCCCTTCTGGCTTGCAGAGTTTCTGCCAAAAGTTCAGCTTTTAACCTTATGTGGATTCCCCTGTGTGTTATTTGTTGTTTTTCCCTTGCTGCTTTTAATATGTTTTCTTTGTATTTAATTTTTTATAGTTCGATTAATATCTATCTTGGTGTTTTTCTCCTTAGATTTATCCTGTATGGGACTCTCTGTGCTTCCTGGAGTTGATTAACTATTTCCTTTCCCATATTAGGGAAGTTTTCAACTATAATCTCTTCAAATATTTTCTCAGTCTCTTTCTCTTTCTCTTCTTCTTCTGGGACCCCTATACTTCGAAAGTTGCTGTATTTAATGTTGTCCCAGAGGACTCTGAGACTGTCCTCAATTCTTTTCATTCTTTTATCTTTACCTGCTCTATGGTAGTTATTTCCATTATTTTACCTTCCAGGTCACTTATCTGTTCTTCTGCCTCAGATATTCTGCTATTGATTCCTCCTAGAAAATTTTTAATTTCATTTATTGTGTCATTCATCGTTTGTTTGCTCTTTAGTTCTTCTAGGTCCTTGTTAAACGTTTCTTGTATTTTCTCCATTCTATTTCCAAGATTTTGTATTATATTTACTATCGTTACTCTGAATTATTTTTCAAGTAGACTGCCTATTTCCTCTTTATTCTTTTTGCCTGGTGGATTTTTACCTTGCTCCTTCATCTGCTGTGTGATTTTCTGTCTTCTTATTTTGCTTAACCTACTGTGTTTGGGGTCTCCTTTTTGCAGGCTGCAGGTTTATAGTTCCTGTTGTTTTTGGTGTCTGCCCCCAGTAGGTAAGGTTGGTTCAGTGGGTTGTGTAGGCTTCCTGGTGGAGGGGACTGGTGCCTTTGTTCTGGCTGATGAGGCTGGATCTTGTCTTTCTGGTGGGCAGGTCCACGTCTGGTGGTGTGTTTTGGGGTGTCTGTGAACTTATTATGATTTTAGGCAGCCTCTCTTGTAATGGGTGGGTTTGTGTTCCTGTCTTCCTAGTTTTTTGGCATAGGGAGTACAGCATTGGAGCTTGCTGGTCTTTGAGTAGAGCTGGGTCTCAGTGTTTAGATGGAGATCTCTGGGAGAGCTCTCTCTGATTGATATTACATTGGGCCAGGAGATCTCTGATGGTGCAATGTCCTGAACTTGGCTCTCCCACCTCAGAAGTGCAGGCTTGACAGCTCGCCAGAGCACCAAGACCCTATCAGCTACACAGCTTTTGGGAAGTCTGAAGTCTTCTGCCATCATGCAGTGGGTGTTCTGTAGGAGTTTTTCCCCATGTAGGTGTATTTTTGATGTATTTGTGGGGAAGAAGGTGATCTCCCCATCTTACTCCTCCACCATCTTGAAAGTCCTCTCTATTCACACCTCCTTTTGCTAGAAGATCCACATTTCATCTGGAAAGGACATAAATCTGGCAATCTCACTTTAGGTCTAGCCCATCCACCTTTTTTCCCTTTGTGCTTAGTCTGTTTCACTTGCTCATAGAGGGCCTCATGCAGAGGCCTTTCCCCCAGCCCTTCAGACCAGAGTTCCTTAAGAAATTGCTGAGTCAACACCTCAGATCAGGACCAGTCATATTGTTTTATGAAAACCTACAAAACAGATATTGATGTCTGTGTAAAGTTGAAAAATATGCAAAATATCATTTCACAGTTCTCCACTGTAGGCTAAATAAAACAAATTAATATACCTGAAAGTGACCTCACAATATTTTACTACCTTTCAGTATTATATCTGTACCATCTTAAACACATTCTTGCCATTTTGACCTTACATTTTTACATCTGCAAGGCCCCAAATCTCTATTTGATTACTATTTGTTAAGACCTCCTATTGTTCTATCATCCCTGGAAACAACAGGCACCATCCTTCTTATTAAGATATTCTTTACATTTTTATTCCAGTGACAAAAATGCAAATTCCTTTTATCTGATATAAGGTGTCTTGCAAACTATTTCCTGATGTTCTCAAATTTTGGCTAAGTCACACTGATATGGCTGATGGACCATATAAGCCAACCCAGAATTCTGAGTCAGAGTCTCAGGTATTATGACTTATAAGATGATTAACCTCCCTGATCCTCAAATTCCTCATTTTTCAAAGTACATTCTGTAGTAGACTGACCCTAAGAGATGATCTTTGGAAACATACTCCATGGTTAAAAAAGCTTAGGAAATGTTTGTTGTTGTTTTTTTAATTTTAGATATGTCATTACATCCCATTCAGAGTCATAATTCAACGGACACCTTTGATAAGTATTGCAATAAAGAAACTTGTATATTTAAGAAAAACAATCTTTCCATTGTTCTTGATCAATCATTCTCTCTTTTACCAGCAAAATATATTGATATCCTGTGGAACTAGTATTCTGGAGAACAACTTTCAGGAAATGCTGTCCTATTTTAAGTGAATCACCTGAGTATTTCCTTGTTGTTGGAAAGTAGAAGCTCTAGAATCAACCCAGTATGTGTACACACACACACACACACACACACACACACAAACACAGTGCACACATCTTCTCCCCCTACACACATACATGTATATATAGAGAAAAATAACCTTTTATTGAAATCTAGTTTTTCTTGATAAGTTCAATATAAATTAAGGTATTTATTTTTCCCCAAAGAGGCATAATGAAGAATAACAGAAAATACAGTTAAAGAAACAAAGAAAACAAACAAAATAGGCATAAAACCAAAAATTAAGTTGGTTTACATATATTTTCATAGAAGTTCATGTAAATATAAACATATATTGAGATAGAAAACCTTCAGAGCCAAGGCAAATAAAATTTGAGAGCTAAATTAAAGAAGTATCTCTCATGTGTTTGTCTAAAATACATTAATTATTTTTGTAAACACTCCTTTTTAAATATTTATACCAAGATATTAGGATGTAGAATAGCAACACACAAGAGAAGTGCTGATATTCAGTGGCAAAATTTCTGCTTCTCAAGACCTACTGACTCGTACCCCTGCATCCTGATAACATGAATGAAAATACCTAGGGTTTAAAAACTATTTTATTCTAAGACTACTATATATTGGCAGTTAAAGTGGCCAGCCTTTAATCTTACTCATTATGACATACCTGAAAGTATGTGTTCAGAGAAGTATAACAGAATATTTAGTACCTAAAGTATCAGCAGATCAAAACTACAGTGAGGTATCACCTCACACCAGTCAGAATGGCCAGCATCAAAAAATCTACAAACAACAAATGCTGGAGAGGGTATAGAGAAAAGGGAATCCTCTTGCACTGTTGGTGGGAATGTAAATTGATACAGCCACTATGGAGAACAGTATTGAGGTTCCTTAAAAAAACTAAAAATAGAACTACTATATGACCCAGCAATCCCAATACTGGGCATATACCCTGAGAAAACCATAATTCAAAAAGAGTCATGTACCACAATGTTCATTGCAGCTCTATTTACAATAGTCAGGACACAGAAGCAACCTAAGTGTCCATCAACAGATGAATAGATTAAGATGTGGCACATATATACAATGGAATATTACTCAGCCATAAAAAGAAATGAAGTTGAGTTATTTGTAGTGAGGTGGATGGACCTAGAGTCTGTCATACAGAGTAAAGTAAGTCAGAAAGAGAAAAACAAATACAGTATGCTAACACATATATATGGAATCTAAAAAAAAAAAAAAAAAGGCTCTGAAAAACCTAGGGGCAGGACAGGAATAAAGATGCAGATGCAGAGAATGGACTTGAGGACACGGGAAGAGGGAAGGGTAAGCTGGGACAAAGTGAAAGAGTGGCATGCACATATATACACTACCAAATGTAAAATAACTAGTGGGAAGCAGCTGCATAGCACAGGGAGATCAGCTCAGTGTTTTGTGACCACCTAGAGGGGTGGGATAGGGAGGGTGGGAGGGAGACATAAGAGGGAGGAGATATGGGGATACATGTATACGTATAGCTGATTTACTTTGTTATAATTTTGTCAAGCAATTATACTCCAATAAAGATGTTAAAAAAAAAGAATTGGCAGAAGATTATATAATCTACAAGATGAAGAAAGCTGGGTCCTCTCTCCATCTGATTTTTGAGCTTTCCCTGTTGTGTAGGTTGTATATAACTCGGGATTTCTTTTGTGAGCAAACCTTTTAAGTGTTTTTGAATGTCAGGGATGAATTTCAAAGATAATTTTTCAGGGGCAAAATTTCAAGACACCAAGAGACTCAGAGACCAGTCAAAGAAGAGGAAATTGTTTTCTAATTATTCTCTACAGAAAATAGTATTACACAATATTCAAACCTTGTGAGGTTTGTTTCCCATTTTTCATATGACTTTTCAGATATGAATTCCTCTCTATCTTTATGGATGGGTGTCTGATTTGTTTTTTCCATAATAGGCAATCTAACTCAAAGCATAGAGGAGATCTGTTTCTTTTAGTCAAGTTCTGGGGCAGAATAGATTGGCACTGTTAATATCCAGTCATAATTTCAGGATCTCATTTGAAGAGCCTTCAACATACAGACATCCCGTTTCATATAATATTAAATAGAAAGCTGGGGAAAACATCTTGAAGAGGATTACAAACACTTTTTATTACTTTTGCTGAAGTAAAATGATAATTATTGTAATGTAAAATGTACACACAGGGATGGGTGCAACATATTTAATAAATAAAACTATGTATAATTAATTTTCTGGTTCCTTCATAAACAAAGAAAAATTTCTGCTTCTTGTAACATATGTCCAACTATGTCAAACTATGGAATGGTGGGTATTTTGTGACCTCTAAAGGAACTAACAGAACATCAAAATTAGAACATGAATTTTTCTTTATTACATGGTATTATTAACTGGACAAATTTGGTACTATTACGATAATATAGTTAAGTTGATATCAAAGATTCTGATACTCGATTTCTTTACTCTTGAAGAAATCAGGTGTGTAATTGCTTTCCTATTAAAGTAAGTGTACCTGAAATATATTATAAGGAAGTAGTGATAAGCATTTTAGGTTACTCATTTTAAATGATTTATTAATTTAGAATCTGAGATGATTTATCTATCTACAAAGAGAAACTAGCATGCCCATGATTATAAATAATAATTATTTAAAATCTACACATTATTGTGAATCTGAAAAATACTGTAAAATATTGAGCAGTAATATTATCTTTCAGCTTACTTATGAATAGCTTCCCACCTGTGATCCTTTGAAAATCAATGAGATACATACTTAGTACTATATCCAGCGTGAGGTCTCTTGAAGAGGATACAGTTTATCAGACAAAAAGACTGCAATAGCACAAACATGTAAGAAGTGCTAATTTTGAGGGGGAAAGATCTGAGAAAGGGTCTTTTAAAGACATATGCTTAAAATCATCCAGCCAATTAAATTTGGTTACTGGGCATTATGATAAGGGGAAAATAATTTAGCATTGTTCAACTCTGTAATATATAACTTATAAAAAATATTTATATATATTATTTTTAAAACTTAAAATGTATAATTAAAGTTGTTAAATTTAATGTGGTAATATTTACAAATTATATTTTTGTCTTAATCTGTAAGTTATATATTGTATGAGACCATTTAAGTCATCTTAATATAACATCATACATCAACATAACAATCTAATTTGCCATTTTTATAAAGACCAGTTATTTTCCTAGAGGCAAAACAAGTGGCTGCTTAGTTAATATTTTTGTTGCTTTTTAACTAGTTGTTTTATTAACAGTTTCACTTCAAGACAGTGTTTCTAAAAATTTTAAGTATTCCATTATCAAATAAAAATTAAATAAGAAGCAAGCAAGAAAAAACCATAGATTCTTGAATAATACAAGATTTCAGGAACAAGTCTTGAGATAAACATAATTGTACATTTTTTGTTATTCAGTAAAAGACTAGATTTTTGTATCTTTTCATACAGTCCCAGGGAAAAAGTTATTCTTATATTTTTAGACTCAAGCTATATACCATTGGTGATAAATCAATGCTTTGAAATATATCACTTCTTTTTTAAATAAACATTTCTTCAAAATCTTCTTTCTCTAGATTTTTAATTCATATTATTTGTCTTAGCACCTGGCTGTATCTACCTCTAGAATTCTCAAAATTCTTATCTATGTCTCTAAATTTTTCATGATATTTTGAATGTAGTATTTGTTAATTGGTAATATGTGGTTTATTGCATAAACATGATTTTATTTAAAACTTAGATGTAATTTTATATTTACTCTGGTTATTTATCCCATGAATAATTATCTTGAAATGCAAAACTTCTTACTGGGCTAACTATGTGCAGTCTCATACTCAGGTCTTGCCAATTTAGTCATGCATTCATCTTATTCTCCAAACTCCTTGGTAATCATAACCTTTCCAATTATATGACATTGATTTACATTAAGTAATTATTTTACTCATTCCCATTCATACCAACACATAATTTTTTATGAATAGTGTTTGAATGTCCAACTTGGCATCTCACAGGGTCATTTATTCAGCATTTAGTAAAGAACTGTCACTGAGACAGAATACAATATAGTCCCTGCTCTAAGCTGTGTGCATATGTACAAGGGGGGAAGGACAGTAAGCATGCAGTGTATGATATAACGTTTGTGTCTTAGAAGTACAAACGGTGGAATAATCTGCTATACTTGGTGATTCCAGTGAGGACTTTGCTTGTCCTGGGTTTTGAATGGAGAGTGGAGGATGATAAGATGTGATGCACAGAGTATTTCGTTAAGGAAAATACATTCCGGCTTGAATGAACAGCTCCATTACAGTTATGCAAAACAAGCATATCATCTATATTGTCAAGCTAGTAAATATTGTTAAATATGCAAATTAATGTAATCAGTATCTGACAATGAATGGGTAAACACATGTAAAGCTATTTGGAAAGAAAAGAAGGGAGGGAGGAGGGATGGGAGGGATGAAGAAAGGAAAGAAGGAAAGAAGGAAGGAAGGGAAGGAAGTCAAACTGATTCTAGAAATATTCCTCCACTGCTCCTCTCTTTTTAATGTTTTTTTTAGTGTACTGGTGTAATGATCTGGCTACTGCTGCATAAAAATCCATCCCAAAGTTTAGCAGTGTAAAATAACAAAAATTAGTTATTTTGTTCACAACTCTGCAATTCAGGTAAGGTATGGCAGGGAAGGTTCATGCCTGCTACAGATGAAATCATCTGCTGTCTTTGATTGGGGGCTGCAAGGTCTACTTTTGTGATGATGTAATCATATGGCTGGCAAGTAGGGCTCGGGGAAGCTCAGGACTGTAGAATGAGGGCCTTGGTTCCTCTCCATGTGAGTATCTCTACTGGTTTCCTGAACTTCCTCAGGTCAACCCTGAAGGAAGATGTATTGACTTCTATAACAGAGCTTTGGATGTCATAGTGTCACTTCTACTGTAGTCACAAGTCTACCCATATACAAGAAGATGTAACATAGACCCTATATCTCAAGGATAAGAATGTCAAAGTCACACTGAAATAAAGCCATAAACATGGATGATGCTGTTGTGTCCTCTTTGGAAAATAAAATCTTCAACAGATAAAGTCACTGAGAATTTTGTCCCAAATAGTAGATATACTTTGAGATGATCTTTTATGAGTAGCCTTCAGCTGGGGGCCTTTTTGCATACCAGAAGACATCTGACAATATCTAAGGATATTTTTGGCTATCAAACTGGAGGTTGTACTGGCATTAGTAGATAGAGGCGAAGGATGCTGCTAAACATTCTACGCTGCACAGGACAGTTAACAATCCCCACCATATGTAATTATGGTTTATAAACTATTAGTACTTTAATATATGCCAAATTATTTTAACTGAGCATTTTATCAAAATAAAATCACTAACTTACCTTTGTCCTAATACCAATCACTTAAAATTTTAAAGTAATAATTTTTAAATATGACCATAAAAGAGATATAATATTATGAATATCTATATTTATGATTACATAATCCTTAGATATTAGGAGTTGTAATCACAGGACTACTGGTAGCATATCTTTAAAATGTATAAATAAGAATTATACTCTCTGTGTAGAACTTGCTTTCATCATTTTACTTTCATATGAAGAGCAATTTCATCATTTGAAATATATTTCAAAGAGAGTAAACCATTTGAATAAGAGGGCACATTTTGAAATTAACTTTTAAAAAACAAATCTCTCTTTATTCCAGTACATTGATTGTATAAGTCATATATAAAGTAACTAATAGAAAATAAATAAGATGATATTAAATCTGGGATACTCTATTTCCACTCAAAGTAAGAACAATTTCCACCATGTTTAATTTACAATTAAAACATTGTAAATTCAGAACTCTAAGATGGTAGTACAGGACTGTACCAAATTTGTTTTTATATCATAATTAGACTGATCCAGTTAATATGAGTTAGTATCATGTTGGAGTCTTGTCATGTCATATTAAAACTCTTATTTCATAAAAGGCCACTTGTAGAAAGCATTAGATGCTGTAACCACCTATTAAATTTGTCAGATGCAACCATGGTAAATTTTGCCTGTTTCCTCAAAATGATTGGCATATACTGTCGTTCTTGACCTTCTAAAGCAGGAAGGCTATCTTGGGTCTTTTTATTTCCTAGATTGATTAACAAGAAATCAGAGGGTTTTTTTTAAACCAATCCTAGAGATTCTTACTGAATGCATTCCACAATTATAACATATTTCCATATTCTTTTATGCTTAATTTCCCTCTCTCTAAATAGAAAGTACGTTTTGTCTACACACTAAATAGAATGCTATTTCCTTAAATGCTATTTCCTCTGCAAAAACAACCTTGATATTTTCAACCTTGATATTTTTATTTCTAATCGTTTATAAAATTATTTTAAATTTCTACCTCATGTACAATATTTGCAATATATTGAAATTACTGTTTATAACGAACCCTTTTCATGTCATGTATAGTAATTCACTAATTGTTCTATATAATACAGATTTGAATTCTATATCATTTATTAGTTATTTCTGTTTCCCATTTCTTTTCCAATCCTCATTATAAGCTGCTTGTTAACAGGGACATAGTGCTTCTCTTACATTTCCAAAATAGTCTACACAGTGATAAACGGAGTGAGGGCACATTAATAGATTATTAGATTCATCATAACCTTCCAAATATGAAGATTTCCACCGTGTATAGCAAAAGTGAAATACAATCCTGAGAAAAGCAACTTATTAAGAGACGTTTCAATAAATTGGAAAATGAAAGCAAGCAATAAGATTTTCATGGGGAAAAAAAAGGGGGGTATAGGATTGGAAAAGACTAAGGCAGCCTGGGTAAGCTTCCTTGCCCTGGACGCCTGCTCAGTTATCACACAACTGGTGATTTAAAAGAGAAAGAATGAAAGAGTGAATGCAAGAGAAAGAGTGAGGTGTAGATATGAGAGCACAATGGAAACTACTGTTTTCATTAAAAGGCTCTCTGTAGGGGCTTCCCTGGTGGCGCAGTGGTTGAGAATCCGCCTGCCGATGCAGGAGACACGGGTTTGTGCCCTGGTCCGGGAAGATCCCACATGCCGCGGAGCAACTAAGCCCGTGAGCCATGGCCGCTGAGCCTGTGCGTCCGGAGCCTGTGCTCCGCAACGGGAGAGGCCACAACAGTGAGAGGCCCGCATACCGCAAAAAAAAAAAAAAAAAAAAAAAAAAAAAAAAAAAAAAAAAAAAAAAAAAAAGGCTCTCTGTAGTACTGAAGTATTAGGACAATTCTACTCTTTCGGTGCCCATGTAAAAGTGCCAAACACAAGTGGCTGGGGGAAAAGGGAGGCATTCTATATAGTTAAGAATGAAACTCAGTGCAATCTTAGCACCTTAAAGAGTCCACACAATCCAGGAGCACTTTGGAACCTTGATGACTGAATCACATGGAAGGACACCACAGCAAATAATGACATGGGGAAAAGAGGGATGTAGAAAAGAATGGAAAGAAAATATATATGGCATATGTTACTTGGCTAAATACAGTTATGAAAATCAATGAGGCATTCTCTCACCGTGCAGTATAGATACTACTGATACTGAGGGTGAAATCTGCAGTTGGATGAAAAGTTATGCAATACAAGGTAAAGGGTAGAATAAAGAAATAACAATGATTATTTTCCTTTCTTGATTTAAAAAGTCCCAAGATCCCATAGCTTTGGAACTCATGCATGACTCAACAATACATTCTTCAACAATACTTTCTTCAAATTTGAGGCTTTTTAAGCTTATTTCTATAATTCCCACCCCTTGAAGTAATTTTTTAAATCACTTTCCTTACATCAAACTTAGTATTGTATGGATAGTACTGTTTTTCCTCTTACACAGTATCTACCTTCTACGTTAATGGAATTGCTATGACATTTATTTGAAAGATAACATTTAGAGCCGACTGACCTGAGTTTGACATTATCTATCCTTCTTCAAACCATTGTATGCCTTTGCCTCATAGCATTGAAAAGCCTTTCTATTTTCAGATATCTGGCATAGCATGAACAACAACCTTCAGTGTCCAGGCTAGACCCACGCTTTCTAAGCATGCATTCTATGTGTATTTCAATGCCTATCTTCCCAATTAATTGTACACATAACAGGATACTATCTTTCCCAAATCACGACAGATATTCTTACTGAGAGTGCATGGACAAAAAAGATTCCTTAATTCAGAAATATGTTTATACTCTTCAACAATATAAGGATTCTAATCAGGCAATGCTAATTGAAATACTAGAAATAAAAAATAAGCAAAATTTTTAAAAAGCAAAATTTTACTGATATAATACGCAATTAAATTCTTATACAAAAATTAATTATTTTCTATCTATCTAAGCTAAAGGTTTGAGCTGCACTGCAACACCTGCAAGGAAATCATAGGAAATGCCAAATACTGGCAGGCATTCTGAAAACACAACCACTCCAAAGTATGAGAGAATATTGTATGCTTAGAGATAACACATTTGAATTTATGAAATTGCCTGCCCAGCATGCAATAATAGGCACTAACTTAATGAGGTCTACTTTACAAGATTTTATTGTTCTAAAAACACTGCTTGTTATTAGAGTCAATTAATATTATTTGTTACCTCAATATATAGAAATAGAAGAAGCATATTTTAGTTTATAAAATAGTCAAGCATCAAAACATCTTTTTATTTAAAGATAAGATTTTTCAACAGTTCAGAAGCTAGATGAAATTCAAATGGAGGAACAGCTGGCACAGATGTCAAAGAATTCTGTGCTCTTTGCTAGTCACAGCTGAAGTTTATATCTCGCTTTCCTTGCAGCCTCAGAGGAACATAATGAGTGGTCACCTTGAAAGAAGATGACAAATTTTGTATTTTTTAGTAGTCAATTTTATGAAAACATTACACTCCTCCAATATGGCACTGGCCATTATCAACATTTTAAATAAAGAAAAATGTTAAGCCACATCTGTTGTAACCTGTCAATATCCCTGGGATGTGACAAAATAACCCTGCCTGTGACATTACTATAAAGGGAAAATGGATGGAGAGACTACTTAGATTGTTTCATATACCTCACCACAATACTTTAAAATATGCAGAAAAACAATGTGCATTAAGACTAGATTTAAAACTGGTCAACAAAAGTCCTTTGTTTTCGATACCAATGTATCTGCCAATTATCCTCAGAATGAGTCTTGTTTAAAAAAATTATTTATTTAGTTGTGCTTGGTCTTAGTTGCGGCAGGCAGCCTCCTTAGTTGAAGCATGCAAACTCTCAGTTGTTGCATGCATGTGGGATCTATCTCCCTGACCAGGGATGGAACTCGGGTTCCCTGCATTGGGACCGCAGAGTCTTAACCACTGTGCCACCAGGGAAGTACCTCCTTGGAAAGAATCTTGAGGAATGTTTGTACTTTCATATAGGTACAGAGACGTCACACATGCTGTGCTTTTTTTTTTTTTTTATAATTCGAGAAGACTTTTGTTTGCTTGTTTGTTTGTGGCTGATTAGAGATGGAGTTCTAGAAAACAAGGTGGGTCTCTCAAGTGTCTGTCCACCTTGCAACTAGAGGTAGTGACTGTCTTTGTTCTGAATGATTTTTTTCAATGCTGCCTGCATATCAAAAAGCCTTGGAAGATACAATGTTTACCTCTGAAGCAAGGGCAAGCTTGTTTACTGTCCAGTTTAGTAAAGACAATGTCCCCCTTTAGGGCAAAGGTTCTCCAGGCTTATAACTTGTAAAAGATTAAGATGTCCTAATATCAGGGTTCCTCTCTTATAACACACTCTACTGTGTTTGTGATACCTTGTGAAAACTGGGGTTTAGAGAACAAGCACAACTGCAGATTTTCTGGCTACTGCTATTGCTGTGAGTAACAAAATCTCCTTTATTTCTGACCCAGTAGTCTTAGGTCTTTGGCCATCATCCATGAAACTGTGGCATGCTAACTTGTTAGATTGAAAATAGGGTAAAAATTTCAAACTTTTCAAAATCCTTGACAGGGATACTGTACTAACAGATGTGGAAGAAATATTTTCACTTAAACACCTTCAGGAAGATTAAAAAAAAGACAGGACATTATATTTGGAAACAGTTATTATCTATCTCGCTGCCCTCCTTTCTTCTATTGCCCTCAATATATTTGTTCTATTTTTCTTTTTGGAACAAAAGATGTTATCAGGGAGTTGTGCTAGTTGCCCTCCCTTTCTCCCTTCAGATCCAAACTCCATTCATATCCACCCTGCTCTATGCCTCAACAGTCCCCACTCCCATTAGTGGAACATCAATGGATTACTTTGACCCCAGGCTTATGGTTGTAATTGGATTAATGGGCACAGTGTCTTATATTTTGGGTGAGAAAGAAGAATAGGTTTTAGTGTTTATTTTTGGGGTCCTTTTGAGAAGGGTTACTATATAGGTGGACTGATGTTGCTGTTGTGCCTTTTCACATGATCTTTTGCCACATATATAAAAATATGCCATATATACAAAAGGTGTATATTTATTCCTTTTTAACACATTTTTCAAGTTTTTTGCTAATTTTAATTGGCTTGTTTTCTTTTTACTGTTGATGTATAGAAGTCCTTTACGTATTTTGTATATTAGTCAATTGTCTGACATATGCTCTTAAAGTGTTTTCCCGCTCCACTGATTTTCTCTTTTGATGAGAAGAAATGTTTATTCTTTATGAAATCATTATCATATTATCTTTAATAATTATTGTTTTCTTGTATTATTTCCAATAAATTCATCGTAATGTAAGGCATGAAGATTCTCTTTGTTCTTCTAGGAGTTTTATGGCAATGGTATTTATGTTTAAGTCTATAATTAATCTTAATTGATTTTTGTGATATAAGGGTTGACATAAAAGTGATATAGGGTGCTTAAAAATTGTTAACATATATATCCAGTTGTTCCAGAACCATTTGTTGAAAATATATTCCTTCCCCTTTGAATTGATTTGGTCAACATTCTATTGTTCATAAATGCACACATCACTTTTTAGACTCACTCTTTTGTTCCCCTAATTTCTCTTTCCATCCTTCCACCAATACTGATTATTATAATCATACTTTAGTCTCAAAGTCAGGTAGTAAAATTCTGCAAAGCTATTTTTCTTTTTCAAGGTTCTTTTGGCTAATCTATATCTGTTGTATTTCCATGTATGTTCTAGAATCAACATAACAATTTCTTCAAAAAAAATGACCTTGGGGAGAAAAGATTCCTTAACAATACTGAGTCTTTCTGCTTCAATGATCATGGTATGTATCTCCAATTATTTTATCTCTTCTTTAATTTCCCTCAGCAGTGCTTTGTAATTTTGGTGAAAACTTCTTAAACATTTATGATTATATTTAATATTAGATAATTTACATTGATTTTTGCTATTTTTCTTAATTTCATTTTTATTGATTTATTGCTAGCAATTCAATTTTTTTGTATAATAACCTTGTATCTTGCAAACTTGCACAATTTGTTTTTAATTCTGATAATTTTTTTTCTTGTTACTTCCGTAGGGTTTTCTTATACATCATATGTGTTGTAAATAAGGAGTATTGGAGTTTTACATTTTTTCTATCTGTATTTTTTAACTTATTTTCTCCTTTATTGCACAGGCTAGCACCTTTAGTACAATCATGCATAGAAGCAGAGAGAACTGAATCCTACCTTGTTTAAAAAGTTTTTATAGGTTTATCATAGATGCCCAATATCATGTTAAGAAAGCTCACTTGTATTATTAATTTGCAGTTCATTTTTTATCCAATCAGGAATGGATGCTGGAGTTTTTAAATACTCTTTTTCTACAACTAATGATATAATCATACAATTTTTCTCTTTTATTCTGTTAGTGGTGAATTACCACGATTTTGATTTTTAAACAACCTTATTTCCTAGGTAGTCCACACCTGAGTGGCCATGATGTATTACCCTTTTTATATATTGTTGGATTGAATTTGACTATGTCTTGTTAAGATATTTGTGCCTACGTTCATGAGTAATATTGGTCTATAATTTTTAAATCATTTTTGTTTTTAAATGCCTTAGCTTTTAGTATCAAGCTTATGTAGGCATAATAAAACCTGTTAGAATTAGTCCATCTTCTATGTTTTGAAAGATTTGTGTGATTCTGGTATTATTTTTCCTGAAATTATTAATGGACTTCACCAGTGAATCTATATGGGTCTGGAATTCTCTTTGTGGTAAGAATATTTTGAAATTCCATATTTATATATACAGAAAACATGAGGCTATTGAGACCTTTACTCTTGTTTTAGTATCAGCTTTAACAAGTATTTTTTCAAGAAAATTTGCTATTTTATCTATTTTATTGAATTATCAGTCATTCACATTACCCCACAAATGTTCTTTATTCTTTGTATGATCTGTATTGATTTTTTAAAATTACTTACTAATGTTAGTAATTTTATGTTTATTTTTGTTTATGATCAGTCTTGCTAAAGCTTCATCAATCTTATTAATCATTTTAAAGAACTGATTTTGATGTTCTAATTTTTCTATTTATTATTTTATATTTTATATTTCAATAATTTCTGTTATTATTGCTTTACTTCTACTAATTTTGGGTTTATTTTATTCCTTTAAATTTGGAAGCTTAAAAAATTAATTTTAGGCTTTTCTTTTTTTTAATAATGTAAGCTGCTAATTTCACTCAAAAAACTGCTCTAGCTGCATCTCACAGGTTTTGGTAGGCTGTGGTTTGATTATCGTTAAAGTGATAATATTTTCTAATTTTTCTTGTAATTTATTCTTTAGTCCATAGGCTATTTATAATTATTTTGTTTAATTTATAATTATTTTGTTTATTTCCTAACTTTAAAAAAAATCTATACGTCTTATTTTTTACTGATTTCTTATTTATATTGTGATCAGAAAATATGCTCTTTGATTCCAATCTTTTGATATATATTGAGACTAGCTTTATTCTTCAATGCCATATATTTCAAACATGTGTACTCTTCAGCTGTTGGGTGGAGTGTTCTACAAGTATTAATTAGATGAAGCAGATTGATGGTGCTCAAATCTTCTTTATAGTTTTTTTCTATTTGTTCTAATCATTACTGAAAGAAAGAGAGGTGTTTACATCTTCAATTATAATCATTGATTTGTCTCTTTCTCCCGTCAATTCTCTGTTCTCTTCAGAATTATAAAATTCTGCCATTAGGGCATACACATTTATGATAATTGTACTATCTGATTAACTGACCCTCTTATCAAGATGACATATTCCTCCCGTTTTCCTAAATTTATCTTTAAGTCTACTTTCTGTTGTTAGGTTTCTTACTGATACTATAGGATTTAAGTCTCTATCTATGTACATATTTTTGAGAGGAGACTTTGCTTTCTTTGTTAGAGATAGAATGACAGTCAATAGCAACTTTTCATATCCTAAGTGAAGGTAGAATTCAGCTTTTATTTCACCATTCAAAAATTGCCCTAATATGCAATTTTCTTAAGAGAATGAAATCTATGAGTTATGCTCATCCTTCCTAAGAAAAGTCAGATGCCCTGTATCTACACAGAAGCCTACTCTGTGATTTTATGGGGTATTTCCATTCCAAAGAAATAATTGTTTTTAAAATGATTTACTATCTTGGCTATACTGTGTTATAGCTAACATCTTTTTGAGAAAAATAAAAGTAGGAAAAAGCCTTTCATATTTAATCTCTTTTGTGTTTTCCATCTGATCACTTACATTGTTACACTAGGCATTTCTACTTTTCAAAAGAAAACTGTAGATGAGAATGCTGTAAATGAAAACACACTTGAAAATGCCATTTTTTAAGTTCCTAAAAACCTGTTTTGCTAAAGGAATTTTTTACTTTATTGTCATACTAGTGTTTATCCAGTGCTTTTCCAGATGCACTTTCTAAATTTCAGAAAATCATATTGATTGGGCTTCCCTGGTGGCGTAGTGGTTGAGAGTCCGCCTGCCGATGCAGGGGACACGGGTTCGTGCCCTGGTCCGGGAAGATCCCACATGCCGCGGAGCGGCTAGGCCCGTGAGCCATGGCCGCTGAACCTGCGCGTCCCGAGCCTGTGCTCCGCAACGGGAGAGACCACAACAGTGAGAGGCACGTGTACCGCAAAAAAAAAAAAAAAAAAAAAAAGAGAAAATCATATTGAAACAACAACAGCAAAAACACATTGAGAGAAACTCTTTATACCCTCTACCAACCTCACATAAACTTTTTTTGAAATTGACTTAGTCTTTTTTTCATATCACAATGAAATATCTCCTGCAAAAATATTAAGATAATGTCAAAGTTACCATATGTTTGTTTTTCACAAATCATCAACAGAAAACTTGCTCCTGGACTGTTGATAATTTGTCAGCAATTATTAATAGGTATTAACACTGACAAAGTTCCCAGTGGGGTTTAGCCTTCAAAATATCTCAGGATTCAAAACTCATCAGTAAGCAGCTGCTGCTATCATCAAGTGCAGTTCTATTTTATATGGAAGTGTTAATATTAAATAGAAATGAAGAAAGCTCAAAAGGTAATTGTTTTTTATTTTAAATCTATTTTAAAATTTTTTTAAGAGTATCAATCAGAATAGATGCAGATTGGTAAAAATCTTAATAAAATTTTTGAATGGTGAAATAAAAGCTGAATTCTACCTTCACTTAGGATATGAAAAGTTGCTCTATTGACTGTCATTCTATCTCTAACAAAGATTTTTCTGAGTTAATGCATTTGGGGCTTGAATTTTTAGTATTTCCAATGTAATGTGAATAATACACATGACCTCAAACCTTCTACACTCATTTTTTTATGTATTAAGTACATTACAGGCCAAATCTTAGAAATTTATTTTCAATTTATCACATTTATTTATGAACTAAGAGAAAAAATGAAATGCTAACAAAGGTTTCTTTTGACAAAGTGTCAAGACAATACCTATTTTTTATGGTTTTTCTTTTATGCAATTTTCTTCATTTTTCTTGTTAGGTGTGACTGCAGGCAGCTACCAATTTTAAATATAGGATCATAGCATCAAATTAAAAGAAATTTTAAATTCACAAACTCCTGATGTCAAATGGATATTCAAAGAACTCCATTAAATTAGACATAAACGTCTATTTTGGGAACCCATCTGCAATATTTTAATTAGGATGCTGATTTCCTGAAAATACACATTCATTCTGTACAGTATTAAAATCATCCATAACATCAAGTAAATAATGGTATTTAAAAATATTTCAATGCATTTTCCATGACTTGCCTTGCTTATGAACACAGGAAGTCATTTATAAATTGTCTTTAAGAAGCATGTGAATTTCCATACTTTGTGAATGAGAAGAATAAACTAAAACGATGTGCCAGTCTGAGTCTAATTGGGAGAAAAAGATTACAAAAAACTACACAGAAGGCTAAATGGGATATTTTATAAAAGCATAATTAACTATGGTAAAAGAGCAATTATTAGATATCAGGAAACTCTGTATGGTACCCCAGGGCTGAGGAAAAGTATCTAAAGAAGGATAAACTTGGAAGGGGTTCAGACCACACCAGATCAGCTCACTGGATAGCAGCTGGTTTGGCAGGAGAGGAGCTCATCTGAGTACCTGGCAAGCAATTGGTCACCCCCAGGGTGAAGCTGGGGGAGAAGGGGATCAGCAACTGTTGGTGCGGGCATGCAGTGGATTCCAGGAAATTGGTGGGGCCAGGATACCTTCAGATCGCACAGCCCGTGGGGACTCTGATTTCCTTGTGGAGAGGGCTGTGGAAAGGTTATCATCAGACTGAAGCTGGAAAGTCACAAAAGGACCATATTCTGGACCCATGGTTCAGGCTCTGCCAGTTGTTCTCACATGTCTTGCTGATATCAAGCCTCTTCCTCCTGCAGTGTTCCTGCAGCTCCCTCTACTGAGAAAGATTATCATGTTTGCTTTCACTTTACCACTCCCCTTAGACAGTAGGTTAGAAATCACTCTGAATTCTCTATGAGCCAGTCATGTCTCACACCTGATTTGCCTTGCACATACTGCCAAATTCCACACTGTAAATGTTGCTCCTCTCTGGAATTCTGCAATAATATTTCTTCTACTCTCTCCATCATATTTAATCCCTGTGTGTTTAATAGGATCTCGTCATTTTTATATTTCTGTTAATGTGTATTTTCACAGGCTATATTACATTGTATTGTTTACACAATGAACTCTATTAAATATTTTTAATACTGGCACCTGGTATAATACCTAAAACATAGTAATTATTCAATAAGTTATTATTGAACACATTTTAATTTTTGCAGAGATATTTCTATTGAAAAAGATGACTATATCATTCACAAAATATGGAATTCATACTCGCAGTGGAAAAAGACACATATAAGAAAGTTTAAAATAATATGAATTTACTCATAGAAATAAAAGCAACTGTAATCATAAAATAAGCACATACATACACAGAAAAGTAATGGGCATTTTCTATCATTGCCAGTTTATGATGAAACATGCTTTGTTTAACATGATTTTTTTCCAATTTTCTTTAACTAGCATGCAGATAAATTAAATAATAGGTATGAAGTTGAGTTTAATCTCATTTGGTCTCTTGGATTTTCAGGAAAATACATAGTTGAAAATAGAAAAAAATTCCACCTTGATATTTTATTATTAAAAATTACTGAAAATTTCAGTTGTGTTTTCCTGTTTGTACATATTAATGCTTCTCAGAAATTTGGACATTATTCCATAAATATTTGTTTCCCCAGTCCATAACCACTACTGTCTCCTAACAGATGTTAGAAATGTCAGAAGAACATTCAGTTGCAGTTTGCAAGTAACTATGTTAATACTAGAAATAAAGCAGTATGTCATGTATGGAAAACCTCCCACAGTATTTCGTTACATTCCTTTATCTCAAATCAATTTTTGTTTGAACACAGACAAATTCTAATATGAATATGAATAGTTAACACTCTAATATCTCTAAAAATGGTCTTTCATAATACCGTGTTAAAACCAATCTCACTTTCAAATCTCTTTTGAAACATGAAATTTTAAAATCTATAAGACTATATTAGGCAATTGATTTAGAGAGTATAAATATCATCCGCACTAAAGACAACAGAAATGAATTCCAGGCATTGGAAATATATACCTAAAGATCTCAAATGGCCAAACAGGATATAGTCATCACAAGTTAATATTTCCCATCCCATAGAACAACTAGCTGGTAACTCATTCAATCCAAATTTCTTTGATTATCAAATGTTTTTTTACTGTGCCTTCATTTTGTCTCATTGCTTTATTTAAATGTCCCACAAAAGTCTTTCTTTAAGCAAGTTGCTTTACTTGGTTTAGTGTCAGTTAGGTTCTTTTGAAATTAGTTTCTTTTCTAGTTTATTCATTGTACAATATTTATTATTTACTTTTTTTTTCCTTAGAAAGTTTAGCCTAAGGGTTTCATGACAATGTTACTACATTATAGAATAAAATAGAACTTCAGTCTCCCTTCCCCCCTCAACCCCTATAAACTCATTTCTAATGACTGAAGAGCATTCAGAGGCACTCAAAGATATATCAGAGTCTCGCAAGTCCTTATTTTCAGCATAAAAAGAAAGAACTCTAAATTGGAAGCCATTACTTATAGTTCACTTATTTGCTGGTCTAGAAAAAACCAATAACCTCATTATAGCTCAGCTTTGTCTTATACATACAAAAAATCTTCATCATTATGATGTAGAAGTTATCTTGAGTAAAACAATGAAATTATTCTTTTAGCAGACTGACTGTCTTCCTCTCTACTTATTATGTTGTGTTAAAAGTACATTTGTTACAGAAAATGCCAGTGTCTGATCAGATTTTCAACACACTTATGTTGAAGTGACTGCATATTAAATTAACGGAATTTTTCAAGTTATCTTTTTCCTCATCCCATTAGTTTCTCTTTAACTTTAGGAAATATAAAAATATGTGCCATTCTATTTTTATTTTCAAAGTTCTGCCCTATTATATGTCCAGTTAAACCAGAAACTGGACTCAGTAAATATGATCTTCAAATTACTATAATCAAGAATTATGATTATATGAATAAATAGAGAAGATGTTCTAAAATGAAGGCACACAGTAAAAAAAATTCTATATTCTACGCAGAACAAAGGTAGTAGTAAAATTACTGTCATATTTTATTTTTATATGGATGGCTGAAATTTTTGGTTTGTATGGCAAAACACTATGGGGTAGATCATGGTACATGGCAGAATTTTTAAAACCCAGACATTTATAAAAATCAAAACAAAAGCTGTGCTATGTTGAAAGTAATAGTAATTAAACAGATTTTTTTATTCATCTACTTGGAAAAATCACAAAGGTTTTTTTTCTTTGTTTTGGTTTTAAGATTGCTATCTTTAACGTTTTATTATGGAGCACTTCAAACAAAATTAGAGGGAATAGGAGAAGGGCAGAAATAGCAAAGGAAAGCATCATGGGCTACTCTTGCTTTCTCTGATGCCCACCCAAACTTTTTTCTCTTCACAAATGTATTTAAAAATAAACCCCAGGGGCTTCCCTGGTGGTGCAGTGGTTAAGATTCCCCCTGCCAATGAAGGGGACACGGGTTCGAGCCCTGGTCTGGGAAGATCCCACATGCCACGGAGCAACTAAGCCCGTGTGCCACAACTACTGAGGCTGCATACCATAACTACTGAAGCCCATGTGCCTAGAGCCCGTGCTCTGAAGAGAAGCCACCGCAATGAGAAGCCTTCGCACCGCAACGAAGAGTAGCCCCCGCTCACCGCAACTACAGAAAGCCCCCGCGCAGCGATGAATACCCAACACAGCCAAAAATAAATAAATAAAATAAATAAATTTATTTAAAAATAAATAAATAAAATAAAAATAAATCCCAGACATATCTAACAGATGATACTTTAACTTAATTACAGAACAAACATCGTACACAGCAATATTAACTGTAATTCTTTAATATCATCTAAATTCAGTCTGTTGTGCATATGTTTTTAAAATTATCACATATGTTTTTTTAAGTTGCCGTGTTCTAATTAAGATCCAAATAAATCTTTTTTAAAAAATTTGGCTGGTATGATTTCTTACGTTGTTTTCTTTTTCCACTGTTGTTTAAAACCATTTGTCTGAGGTATAACTGACATACAATAAGCTGCACATATTTAAAACTGTACACTTTTATGAGATTTGACATATATATATATCCCTAAAACCATCACCAAAATCAATATAATAAATATGTATAGTAGTTCTCAGTAATGTATGAAGTTTCTTTGAATCTATAACCATTTCCTCCTCTAACTCCCATGCCATATATTTGTTGAATATATTGAGTCACCTCTGGTAGAAACTAGTGAAGTCAGTGCCCTTTACCTTTTAGTAGCCAGTATCTGATATTTTGGCCTGGGAGCTTCCCTTAAAGCTACAGAAAACCACTCTAATCCTGGATGGAAAATTAGAATTAATGTCCTTGAAATAAAATTATAACCAAAAAATCAGGGCTATTGGTGCAGAAACACCCCATCTCCCTAGGCCCTTGGATGGAATGCCTCTGAATGGTATTGTGTACACTTTTCCTTAGCAGTTTCCAGCGTGATGAGATTAGGCTTTGGTTCCCCCCAGTGGTAGCTAGTTTACAATGCAGGCTTTATGGTTGTATTCCCTTGCCTGCTCCAACTTGCCACTCCCCATTCATGGTTCCTGCATTATAATCATTGTCCAAGGACCAGTTTCTGGAGAATCCAAAGTAAGACATTTGTCCTACAGATATTCTCACACTCAGGGTTTTACTGATTCCTAAATTCATTTAACACATTCCTCTAATCCTCTTATATCCCTAAACTGGCAATTAGTGTTAGATGTTTCATTAGGATGCTTTTATTTTAGCCATGATTACCTCATAAATGTGGCTGCATATTTCTTATTTTATTACAAAAGAATGTTGTCAGATTGCTTCACTTTTTGTCAAGATTCATCATTGGATTCCAGTATCAGCATGATTCATAAAGTTCTCCACCAGAATTTACCTAATATTTTTGACTTCTATTGATGATCTTTGCCTATTATACATTACTTCATAAGAGATTTAAAAGGGTGATAATCTAATTAAATCATGTCCTACACTTATTAGCTCTGATTTGTTCATTATTTAGATCCTGAAATATAATACATAAAAGAAAGGCAGGATAAATTCTCAATTGTTTTCTTTTTCTTTTCTTTTTTTTTTACAATTTGAAGAATAATCATCTAATGTTCTAGTAATCCAAAGGTAACCAATGAAGTTTTAATAAAGTCATGGATGTTAATGAATTTTAGATATTTCAATCCATTGCAGTCATTATTCTTTATAATACCCCTTTTTCCATCTTAGAAAAGTGAAATTTCCTTTAACTTGGCTCCTGTATCTTTTTACATGATACTCGCAGCTTTTGATAACTTCATGCCTCATCTTTCATATTTCCTGTCCCAGATTTGGAATCACCCTTTACTTTGTTCATTTAGTGGGAAATGGTATTTAGAGACCACAATCTGGGTACTCAGGCTATTCATTACTAATGGGCTATCAGCACTTTTTAGTGACCACAGAAAAGATATGTATAAGGAAAAAAAGTTCGTTTCAAAAACTTTCTCTATTCCACTTCCCTTTCCGTTGTTATCTGTTTACATATTTATGGCTAGGACGTGTTCTTCATTTAATGGGGGATATTATCTTCATTACTCTTTCATGAATGAATGTCCTTATTGAATTTAGATTAAGGACTTCACATAAGCCTAGACAACCTTCTTTTAGGAATCATTAACAATAACATATATTCATTTAATACTGAACATGCAATTAACACGGTCACCACAAAAACTCTGAGTTATGCTGGGAAAATATTGAGGTTAAGAAAGCTAAGCAACTGGCATGAAGTGACTTTAAAGAGGCTAAAACTAATTTTTGTGAGTCTTAACCTCCTGATAACATGGTTTGCTCCCACTTTAAGCATTTCACAACTCAGTTAGATTTATTTCTATTCAAGAAACCCCAAGTATAGTAATTGTTGCCTTCTCCTTTTAACTCCATTTATCTGTAAGTGCCTGCTAGCTTCTCTTCTTTCCATTCTCCATCCTTCACCACTTCCAAGATTAGATCTTATTCATCTTACTTTCTTCCCATAATAATATCCTATATGTTGTACAAATGTAATAAAAGTATGTTTAATTCTTTTTCTTTCAGTTAATGCTGTCACTATATCAGAGATAAATATGGTTTTATATTTCCAATATTACGGCTGCCTGAATTAAGCTTTTCTAAGTTATCTAATATAATAGAATTATTACCATCTTTGGAAGGCAAAAGATCTGAGATTAAATCCTGATTCACTTGCTGATTAACTGTAGGACTTACACGAAAAACCTAAGATTCACAGTGTCATCTTGTTGTCTTTGTTTTGTTTTAATCTTTAAAATTTTAAATATACAATATGTAACATCTAGCAGTTTTGTATTGTACAATCACTGCCATCTTAAGAGTCCCTGAAATAAGGCAGTTAACATAAAACAGCACTCCCCTGCATTTTGTTGTATACATATTAAATACTACAGGTATTTGTGTGATTTTATAATATTACATTACCCATTTTATATTTCTTAGTATATCTATAGGATCATTTACTATTCTTATAATTTTAGGATAGAATATATTCTATATTATAAAATTATTTAACTGTCAGCTTATCAAATGATATAATCTAATATTTAACTAAAGTAAAACTACAACTTCATAAGTTCCTTCTTATGAATTGATGTTATTTTTTCACAAAGTTATGTATAAAATAATTCTCAAATATATCTAGTGTGTTAATTATAATGGTAAACATTATCATAAGAAACAACATACATAAAGTATAGTAGGATCGATTTCATTCACTAAGATTTAGTTCTTTAATTTTTTTTAACATTGACATTGGTCCTTATGTTTTATTTCCCTACTTAACAACATTATTAAATCTTACCATAGCCAGTCTGTTTCTAATCACTTTATAACTATCAACACATTTAATACTAATAACAACCTTTTAAGGTAGATACTATTATCATCTTTAATTTACAAAGGAGATAATTAATGCACAGTTAAATTAGGTAAGAAATAAGTTCATATTCTGTAAGTAAATAATTAACTTCAGTCTAGTCATAGCATCATCAAACTGTATATTAAAAATGAAATGGTAATTGTGCTGAAAATCCTAAATTCAAAATGATTTGTGACAGAAAGTAAAAAAGTTCTTTTCTCCTAACTTATAATTTTGTCTACCAAAAACATATTTATATTTTTATTCATAGAACTTAGCAAAGGGCTAGCATATTAGCTTGAAAAATATAGTTTCTTAAAGCAGAACACTAATGGGATTAAGATATTAACGGAAATTTCATTTCTCTAATTAATTTACATTTGTACATGTATTTGCTATTTTTACATTTATGCTCATATCATCAAAGCTATCATGTTCATAGTGAAAAATTATTGACTATTTATAGCCACCCTCAACCTGCCAGCAATTTGTCCATAACCAAATATAATTCATAGACAGATTTTCAACAAGAAAATAGTGCTCTTTATTAAGAGGTATAAATAACATTTACCTCCAGACTTTTTACATATTGAAATATTATACATTTGATATTTAATTCTAGTTTTTAATCACTCTCAATTAGATTTTCTCACACTGGATATTATTTGGGTATTAAGCACTATTGAATTATTTCCAGCCTAACGTTTGCTGAAAACTGAATAAACGCCTAATTTCCTTCCTCACCAGTCTCACTGTTGCAGACTATAAACTTAAGGTGTAGGGAAATTAAATAATAAACCAAATGGTTCATAATGATTTTTTCATTAAACAAAATTTATTAATACCTTAATTATGTCCTAGACACTCTTCTAGATGATGAAGATATAGAAGTGAAAAAGATAAGCAAGAAGTCTAAACTTTTTAGAGTTTAAAGTGAGAAAGACTAAAAATGAATAACAAGAGCGAGATCATTTCAGATAGTAGTAAATAAAAAGATGGTGACAGCCATAAAATGATATCATTGTTTAGAGAAAAATGAATAGTTGATGTTAACTTTTTTTCTTGGTGTAAAATAATAATTATGATGTATGACTTAAGAACAAAAGGATTGAAATTATTCAGATCTAATTTACAAATCTACAACTGAGACCCCATTACATACCTTAAATTCAAATCTGCAGCTGAGACCCCATTACATACATTAAAGTGATGGCTTCTTCCTTCAGCTACCTGAACTGGATGGACATCCAAAATTTCACTATAGTAAAATAAGGAATTTTCATTTCCATATGAATTTACTTACCTAAATATTTGTCATACGTTATTTTGAAATGTTAACTAAATTTCTAATTAGTTTTGTTATGACTGCCTGACATATTTCAGAATAGTTAAAAAAAATACATATTTCAAAAACTGATTGTCTTGGTAAATGATATTGGTAACTATTGATTTCGTTCATTAGACTTTTTTTGTGATTTATCATAGAAGCCCCCTGATATCTTTTAAGAGTGTTTTTAATTATTATTCAGCCTTAAAACCTTTCATCCAAATAGAACTTTTCTTTCATGTCCAATATATGAAATAGTTTGAACTAGTGCTCATTTGTGAAGAAGTCACTCTTCTTATCCTCTCTTTTTCCCCTTTCCACCCAGTAATGACACATATATATAATTTTAAAAAATTGTGGGGAGGGGGTTTTTGCAATTTTTTTCCAGCTTTATTAACGAATATCCCTTGTGCTATGTAGCATATAGGGCTTCTTTAAACCAATGAGATGTCTTTTAGATCAGATGCCTGGTTCATCTCTCTTTTCAGACATTATAATTTTTTTTTATTAAAAACCATTGAACTGTTCAGACAGCAGGTAGGGAGGAAAGTATTAATATTTTTAAAATGAAATTCTTAGAAAATAATTTAGCTCTGTTCTTTAGTATTTATTCATAATAGCATTGTTTGAGCAATACTAATGTCTAATTCTAATTCTAGGAAGTTCATGCTTCTTAGAATATACTGCTTCAGTTATTGGCTTTGGGCATTGTTACACTGAACTGAAGAATCTATAAATTCCTTTTGCACCATGTTATGATCAATTATTTTCCTGTCTTATAAAAAAGGAAAGCTCAATTTTATAGTTTTTAATCTTATGTTTACATAACTGAGGTACTACTGTATATAATAATAATTAAATTTATGAAATATTCCTGAATTACTAATTTAAATGAAACATGCTACTATTGCTGAAATGTAATTTAAGCTCACATTTCACTCATGATTGTATTTTGAAATATATTATCTTCATATTAAAATAAAACTACTTTGTCATGGACGGAAAGTTTTAACTTTTATTATCATTTTGTGAAGAATGACACAGCTATGTTGCATTTAAAAAATCATTTTTGAAGCTTCTTGTAAGTACTTGGAAACCCCTGTTTATGGAATTAATGATTATTTTGATATTGCTCCCGGTTTAGAGTAAATTATGTATCCTACCAAGCATCTTTAAAAGAGGGGCATTTTTTCTAGACATGATTCATTGACTTCTCATGTATATTTTCCAATCACGTCAGCATTAATTGCTTCCCAGAATCAGCATCAGCCTCAGGAAGGAGTTACTGCTAAGCAACATATGTGGAATAAGTATCCTCACCCAGCTCCACATGCTTTTGTGGTTCATTGGTCTTTATTTGCCTTACACTTCTATTGATCCTATATTTAAATTTCATCAATTGTTATTAATAAATAGCATCATATGTATACTTAATCATTATTATGAAAATGTATGACCAGAGATTCAATACATTCAATATTATTAACATTGAGATGAGTGAAAAATTTCCCATAAGTATTATTTAGCATCTATAACCAAGACATGCATAAATAGAAAAATATTTTTTAAAACAGCCTTTGTCTTAGGAAAGCAACCAGTGAATCTTAGTGATGGGACAGAAGGCAGATTCGGTGCATTACACTATTCAGTTAGTATGTAGACCAAAACATATTTTTCAATCTTTATGTTATATGTTCTATTGGTATAAAATATAAGGTTACATGCTTTTTTTTTTCATTTTTTGTCTTAATAAACTCAAAAACTAAAAAAAATTCCCAAATAACTGGATTAACATTTTAGTTCCTTAAATTATTCCCCAAAGAGTAGAACTGCAATGGTATTAATGCTTTTTCACAAACAAATAAACTCTGAGGATTATGTCTGAGCCTGCTGAGGAGACATATTAAACATGAAGCAATCCTCAATGAAGTTTCCCAGGTCAAAGAATTCCATTTTCCCTGGATTCTTCTCACATGTTAGAAATTCAGTAAATAATCTGTTACTCAAAATAAATAATGTTTCAATGCCACATGGACATTTCTGGGACTCTTTTGAGTCTTGTAAACTCCTATAGCTATTAAGTCTCACCATTTAGAAAAGGATCTGCTGTTAAGAAATGAGCCTAGTAATATATGAATTTGTCCCTTGCAGGTACTGCCAGCATTTACAGTTCACATTCTATTTGTGCTAATTTTTTTCTAATATTCAAATAAAACGGGCCTTTAAAAGAGGATGGTGGAATCAACATCTCAAGAATTACCCATGATCAATTTCAGAAAATAAGATGCTCTTTTGAATTGTCAGATATTTTAAACATAATAATTCTATTTTGCTTAATTTTTTGTATATGAATATTTTAGAAATCTACATAGTTCTTTTAATTTTATAATCTATACATAGTGTATCCCAAAGTCACTTCTGAAACAAATGATTAACATATAAATAATTACCAACATAAAAATGAGTATATGGGGCTTCCCTGGTGGCACAGTGGTTGAGAATCTGCCTGCCAATGCAGGGGACACGGGTTCGAGCCCTGGTCTGGGAAGATCCCACATGCCGCAGAGCAACTGGGCCCGTGAGCCACAACTACTGAGCCTGCGCGTCTGGAGCCTGTGCTCCACAACGAGAGGCTGCGACAGTGAGAGGCCCGCGCACCGCGATGAAGAGTGGCCCCCACTCCCCGCAACTAGAGGAAGCCCTCGCACAGAAACGAAGACCCAACACAGCTAAAAATAAATAAATTAATTAATTTTTTAAAAATGAGTATATGTATCTCTAGGGTTAAGAAGATATCTTGTGCATTCTTTTCCTTGATGAACTAGAGGCACAATCACTAAGTGAGTGAAAATATTTATAGCCTAAAAATGCAGATGATCTATTATTGAAGGATCTTTTCTTTAAGGCAATTGAGAAGGAATGGAAGTAATCTAGAGGAGAACATAATGAACAAACACTACAAAAAAATGTTCTTTGCCTAAAATTATAATTGTAAAAATGATCTTTAACTTTTAGAAAAAAGTTTAAATAATTTTTATGGATTTCCAATTTAAAAATTCACTACATTTTAGATCATTCCTGGTATCTTTTTATGTAACTCTTTGGAGTTCTTAAATTTATATAAAATAGAGAATTGAACTTATTTTGCCTTTAAAATAAAAAAGAACACATATATAAACATAAAAGTAAAATAAACTACACATGCTTATGCCGACTCTAATGTTGGATGTTCATTTAAAAACTATGGGCATGTACTACAAAACATATGAAACCTGCTTATGACCTGTTATTAGAAATTTAGACACTAGTTAAGAAGAGTTACAGGCAAACCTCATTTTATTGCACTTGGCTTTACTGCACTTTGCAGATGTTGCAGTTTTTGTAAATTGAAAGTTTGTGGCAACCCTGCTTTGAGCCAGTATATTGGTGTCATTTTTTCCAAAAGCATTTACTCACTTCATGTCTCTGTGTCACATTTTGGTAATTCTTGTAATATTTCAAACTTTTTCATTATTATATTTGTTATTATGATGTGTGATCAGTGATCTTTGATGTTACTATTGCAAAATGATTATGATTTGTTGGAAGGCTCAGATTACGGTTAGTATTTTTTAGCCATAAAGTATTTTTTAATTAAAAAGTATGTATACTCTTTTATAGACATAATGCTATTGCACATTTAATAGACTACAGTATAACGTAAACATAACTTTTCTAAGCACTGGGAAACCAAAAAGTTCACGTGACTTGCTTTATTGCAATATTTGCTTTATTGCAGTGGTCTGAAACTCAACCCACAATATCTCCAAGGCATGCCTATTTTTAATCATGGTAGATTCAATCCTGGAATTCATTTTTCCCCCTCTTTCTTCCATAGTAACAAGGGAACTGAAGATAATAAAAGCAGACCAGATGTCACTAAAAGTCCAGAAAAATTTTTAAGAAATCATTAGATAAGTAGATTAGTATACTGGGAAACATGGAAGAAAGTGCTAAGAAACTTATTTTCAGAATTCAGCATCAGCAACAGGCTATTTTAATATATTGATTTGTTGTTATTTCTGGTTGATATTTAGGAAGCAGAGAGACAGTAGGGTAAAAAATACATAAGTTATGTATTTTTTACATAAGAGAAATACATAAGTTAATTCCTCTATGAACATTTATTTTTATTATCTAAGATATAAAACCCAACTCCCGATTTTATAATTAGGTTTTCCCTAGATTTATTTTAAAATTTTTGTGAAATTATATTTTGTATAAATATATAAATTAAATATATTGGCCTTTACATTTTACTCAGTAAAGTTATTTAAATTCCTCTCTCTTACCATGTAAAATATTTTTAGGAAAGATATTTTTAAAAAAGTAAATAGGGAAGTAACTAACATCAAGTTAAATAGGGACGATCAAGGGACAAAGAACGTACAAATAAAAACACATTTTATTTTTTAAGAACTCTTTGAGAAGTCTTTTGTTATGTCTAGAATGAAGGGTTTATATATAGCTCCAAGGTAGTGTTACAAATCTGGCCATAGTTTAAGAAAGAAAATAGTTTGTTTTTGTCCTCATTATTTTGAAATTGAAAATGGTCTTGGTAATTATATCTAATATATATTATTTAAATAACATGAGAAACTATTGGAATAGTTAATAGCTACAGAGGTAGATGTTTATTGTGTCTCTGATTTGGCAGGTTCCCAAAAGAAATTTTGAGAACAGTGTGCAAATATCCAAATTGGTTAAAATCCTTTTCTAATTTTTTCCCAAAATTGTTTGTGACAGCTAAAGGAAGAATTAAGACACAACTGTCTATATTAACTACCCATGTATTCACATTTCCATACTACACAGTTTCCTATTCTGTATCTAGGTTCAAGTATGGAGGGACCAAAACAATTGAAGCACACAGTTGAAGGGACAAGCAGATTTTTGAAATGGGGAATATTTCTATTTGGAAGGTAAGGTAATATTTGCCCTTAAGAAATTTCAGCAAGTTAAATGAAAATGATGACCTTGTTTATGTAAGACGTGTAACCAGAATCAGTAAAGTTAAACCCAGACCTTAAGTTTTATTCTAATTTTCTGACTGTAAGAAGCACAACAGTACAGTCCAGACAACAATCTCTTTGAATCATGGAGATTGCTAAAATTATTGATTTTATAATATAGTTTTCTATGTGCTGTACCATACACCAACAGTGCCCAAAGTTTTTTTTTTTACTCTTAGTCATTGAAACATATTGTTTTAAATAGCATCTTAACAAAGCAATTTGATCTAAAATCTTGAGAAAATGAGAGTTTATATGCTAGCTTTAAGACTGTTTTTATTCATTCTAATTAAAATTTACCATATATTTAAATTTTTATGTGTATCTGTATATATATGTATGTGTTTATATATATGTATATATGTATGTGTGTATATACACACATACATATCTATATCTTGTTATAAAGGGACAAGGACAAACTACATCACTTGCATATAAATGTTTAATACTTTGTCATTTGAATTTATGAAAATATATTGATTTGTTATTATTATATGCTTTATTTTTGGATGTTTTTAAGTTCCAGAGAAAGGAGAGAAAAACATTTAGCTCTTGAACATAAAGACTCAAAGAGATCTCTAAATATCCTGTCACATCTTCTAAAAGTAGCTTCCTTCCTCTTGTAAGTTAATCAATACCCTCACTTGAAACCTTGTCTTTGTACTAATTTCCAGTGACAGACATCTCTCATCTTTGCTGCCTCTAGATGAAGTTTTTCTTGCTATTAGAAATATCTTCAGGCATATACTGGAAAATCTACTAAGAGACATGACATTATCTAATTTAAGTTTTACTACATAAGAGAACAATTATTAACATATTTTGTCAATATCTTTTCCTTGTAATGGTGACTCTGACACTATTATTGGACATAATCATGGAAATATATACTTTTATTATATATATGTATATACACACACAAGTATTTTAAGGGTCTTCATAGAATTATTCTTTCATAGGACAAAACCTCAGCTAATACATTTGTGTACTCATTTCTATGGCAGCATCTTCACAAATAAAATATACTCGTTTCATGAAAAATAACTGTTTTAATTCTCATCTTAGTTCATAATACATTTTGAATAATCAAAATCTGGCAGAATCACAAAATTTAATCAGAAAACTACAAGTTCATTCAGCCTTAACACATTTTTCTTTTCCTTCTCCCAGTATACTGTAACAGTCAGATCAGCTATCAGATCCTGAAATGCACTTTTCCTATGGGATCAGATATCTTAGCAAATATGTCCAATCTGTCAGCAACTTGAACCTGTTGATATTAAAATCTATATTCCCCAGTCCATTGGTAGTTCTTCAAGCATCCTGTTACGTGTGACCCTTGCCCTGACTTGTGTTATATCATAAATACTAGACTTTCCTTAAAGAATCTTGAGGGAAAGTTACTTAAGTGTGGGAAATCCTATGGAAAAAAAATCAAGATCATGGTTAACATTCTCTCCTCCAATGCATTTCAGCTAATAATTGTAAATTATTTCTCCTTACACTATTTCCCTTTTCTTCAGGAAAAAAATCAGTGATTTCAGTCAGTATCTGTCATAAAATGTTTAGTACATTTCAAGCTTGTCATATTGTTACAAATAAAGGCAAGTAGTACTCAAAAACTTACCACAGGATGAACCTGGTGTTTATTCTTTAGCTCCCTACAGGCTAACAAGACAGAGAAGACAGAGCAATAGTTTCATGCTCATTTCACATAAAGCAGGTAACTCCTTGAAGTGCCATACTATTCCTGAGAAGAAGCCTGACATAGTATATAAAGATAGTATTTCAAAAAATAGCATTAAATAGATCACTTATATTAACCCTCAAATAGGTGTGTGTAAGTCAGAGAACATGGCAAATTGTTTTTAAGGTTATGTCTACTTGAATTATTGATAATAGAAAAATAGAAAGATACAAAGAAATTATTTGGCTCTCTGTATCCAAAGAAAGCATAAATATTTTGAGAAACGGGATGTGGAAGTTAGAAAATATCTTACTAACTAATCCTAGGAATTTTAAATAAAGGTGTCACTCATTACATATACTTCAATTTCCATTGGCAATAGGGTAAACTTTTAGTTGAAAAACTTCAGGAAATATAAGCATATATCATAGTCACATTAGTGTCAGATCTATATTTTTATTTTATAAATCCCAAAATAAAAACCGGATTAAACTTACACGTTCAATTCATAATTTTAGAAAGGCAAGCCTATTTTTCAACACTATTTGTTCCTGGAGGATGAAAATGGCTAAAACTTCAAATTGAAGAATTGAGAGTCTAATTCACATTTGTATGTGTGTGAGTGACTTTGCGTGTGTATGTATGTGTGAATGTGTGTCTGTTTAATTAAGGTAAAATGCACATAACACACAAATAACCACTTTAAAGTATATGATTCAATGGCATTTAGTTCATTTTCAATAGTGTATAACCACTCTCTCTCTCTAGATTCAACAATTTTTCATCACTCCAGACAAATATCCATTAAATAATCAACTCCATACCCATTAAAAAGTCATTCTATGTTCCTCTTTTCCCCCACATCCTGATAACCACTAATCTGCCTCCTGACTCTATGGATTTGCCTATTTTGGATATTTTGTTTAAAGCAAATTGTATAACATGTGACCTTCTGTGTCTGGCTTATTTCACTTAGCATGTTGAAAAGGTTCATCCAAGTGGTAACATTTGTCAGTACTTCATTCTGTTTTATGGTTGAATAATATTCCACTGTACATATACACCAAAATTTGTTTTTACATTCTCCTATGATAGACATTTGTTTAAACCTTTTGGTACTATGAATAATGCTGCTATAAGCATTCCAGTACAAGTTTCTATGTGGATTTATGTTTTCATTTCTATTGGTATATACCTAGGAGTAGAATTGCCAGATTATATTATAATTCTATTTTTAACGCCAAGAACTGCCAAACTGTTTTCTGATTCAGTGGCTGTATCTTTTTACATTCCCATTAGCAATGAATAAGTGTTCTTATTTCTCCACATCCACACCAACACTTATTTCCATCCTTTTCAGTATAGTCATTCTCGTGGGTGTTAAGTGGTATATCATTGTGGTTTTGAAATGAATTTTGTTAATTATTAATGATGTTAAATATCTTTTGAAGTGCTGAGTGGGCATTTTTAAACTGTCTTTGGAGAAATTTCTATTCAAATATTTGGCCCATTTAAAAATAATGTTGCTTGTCTTTTTGTTGTCGAGTTGTAAGAGCTCTTGATACATTCTGGATATTAATTAACCCTTATTAGATATATGATTTGCAAATGTTTTTCCCATTTTGTAAGTTGTCTTTTCACTTATTTGATAATTTTGTTTGATGTACAAGTGTGTTTATATTTTTATGAAATCAAATTTATCTTTTTAAAAGTTTTATTGTGGTAAGATTACTTAATATATATCCAATTTCTTAAAATTTTAAACACACAATAGAGTATTGTTAAATATAGGCACTATGTTTTACAGACGATCTCTAGAAACTTATTCATCTTGCATAACTGAAACTCTATACCTGTTCAAAAACAACTCCCTATTCCCATCCCCACCCCAGCTCCTGGAAACCACCCCTCTACTCTCTGCTTCCTTGAGTTTGACTATTCTATATACCTCATACAAGTGAAGTTGTGTAGCATCTGTCCTTCTGTAATTGGCTTACGTCGCTAGTACGATGTCCCCCACGTTCATCCATGTTTCTGTATATGGCAGGATCTTCTTTCTTTTTAAGGCTAAGTAACATCCCATTATATGTATATACCATATTCTCTCCATTCATCTGTGGATGGATATTTAGGCTGCCTTTACATCTTGGCTATTGTGAATAATGCTGCAATGAATATGGAAGTTCAGATATTTCTTTATTCCTTATGTTGCTCATACTTTTGCTGTCTAATCTAAAAATCTCTTGACAAGTCTGATGTCATGAAGATTTACTGTTATGGTTTCTTCTACTGTTTTATAACATTAGCTTTTATATTTAGAGCATTGATCCATTTTGTGTGCAGGTGGGGAGAGGTTTTGGCCACACCGTGAGGTTTAGCAGGATCTTAGTTCCCTGACCAGGGACTGAACCCGAGCCATGACAGTGAAACTGCTGAGTCCTAACCACTGGACTACCAGGGAATTCCCCATTTTGTGTTAATTTCTGTATATGTAGTGAGTTAGAGGTCCAACTTCATTCTTTTGCATATGTGTGGCAAGAGGCCTATTATTATGGCATAATATTATGTACTAACTTGATATCTGATAAAATAGGGAGGGCTCTGAATGGCCTAACTGCAAGTTCCACTCCCTACTCTGCTCCAACAGATAAGGTCCCCTATCCAAGCAACCCTCCTTATCAACTGGACCAGGTGAACCTCCTTTTTATCCCTGAGCAGTGGGTTTCAGTTTCTTGCTAGCCCACAGAATTTTTCAAACAAACCATTACATCCTGCTGAAGGCATCAGGGACAACGCCATCTTCTTGATAATGCAAAGCCTGCCTCACTTCATGGTTCACTCTGTTCCTAAGTGTTAACTCCAGTGTGACCTTGCATGGGATGCAGTGTCCTTCCCCCCACAGAAGTGCTCTGTGTGATTAATGAACTGCTGTCAGTGTCATATGCCCAGTGTCAGTTCAAGATATGTTCACTCATACCCAAAACTCTAGGGTGGGGATCCCTCCACCTTAAATGGAGCGAATAGAAGGTGATTAATACAATGTGGTTATCTAGTGGTACCAGCACCACTTATTGAAGAGACCATTTTCCCCCCATTGAATGGTCTTGGACCAATGTTAAAATCAATCTGCCATAGATATTTGGGGTTATTTCTGCATTCTAAATTTTATGCCATTGGTCTATATGTCTATCTGTATGCCAGTACCATATTGTTTGGATTAACCACGTTGCTTGGATTAAGTTTTGAAATCAGGAGGTGTGAATCTTTCAACTTTGTTTCTCATTTTCAATATTGTTTTAGATGCTTGAGGACCTCAGTACCCATAGGAATTTGAGAATCAACTTTCCAGTTCTGCAAAAAAGGCTATTGGAATTTTAATAGTGATTGTATTAAATCTGTAAATCACTTTGGGGAGTACTATCATTTTAACAATATTGTCTTCCAATCCATTTAACATGGGATATCTTTCCATTCAAGTAGAATCTTCTATAATTTCTTTTAATAATATTTTGTACTTTTCAGTGAGCATGTCTTTCATCTATTTGATTAAATTTATTCCTAGGTATTATATTTTTTGTATGAAGTTTATTGTAAATGGAATTGTTTTCATCATCACCAACCATCTCTAGAACACATTTCCTCTTGTAAAACTGCAATTCTATACCCATTAAACAATAACTCTCCATTCTCCTCTCCCTCCCACCACCAACAACCACCATTCTACTTTCTGTCCCTATGATTTTGACTATTTTTTCTGTGTGTGTGTAAGACTGACTAAGCATAATATCCTCAAAGTTCACCTGTGTTGTAGTATTAAGAATTCCCTTCCTTTTCAAAGTGGGATAATATTTTATTGTATGTATATACCACATTTTGCTTACCCATTCATCCATCAGTGGACACTTTGGTTGCTTCCACATTTTAGCTATTGTGAATAATGCTGCTATGAGCATGGTTGCACAAATATCTATTTGAGACTATGCTTTCATTTCTTTTGGGTGCTAGATCATATGGTAACTATTTTTAAGTCTATTAAGAGTGACCATAGTGTTTCCCATAGTGCCTGTGCCAACTTACATTCCTACCAATGGTTAAACAGGCTTCCAGTTTCCTCATATCTTCATCCTTTGTTATTTATTTATTTTTATAATAGTCATTCTAATGCATGTGAGGTGATATTTCATTGTAGTTTTGATTTGTGTTTTCCTAAAAATTAGTGATATTGAGCATCTTTTCATATACTTATTGGCCATTTGTATATCTTCTTTGGAGAGATATCTACTCAAGTACTTTGCTCATTTTTTATTTAGGTTGTTTGTTTTTGTTGTTGAGTTTTAGGAGTTCTCTATTTAATCTGGATATAAATACCTTATCATATATATGATTTATAAATATTTTTCTGCCATTCAGTTTGTTGCTTTTTTACTCTGTTGATAATGTCTTTTTTTGATGCTCAAAGTTGGATTGGCAAATCCAAGATTGTGAAGCTTTTGCTCTATGTTTTCTTCTAAGAGTTATAGTTTTAACTCTTAAATACAGGTTTTCCATTCATTTTGAGTTAATTTTTGTATATAGTGTTTGGTAAGGGTCCAACTTCATTTTTTTTGCATGTAGATGTCCAGTTTTTTCAGTATTGTATGTTCAAAAGATTGTAGTTTCCCCATTAAATGGCTTTGTTACTCTTGTTGAAAACCATTTAGACTTAGGTGCTAGCGTTTATGTCTAGCCTCACTATTCTATCTCACTGGTCTATATGTCTTTCTTTATGTTGGGCAATACTGTTTTGATTACTCTATCTCCTTATACTAAGTTTTAAAATCAGGAAGTTGAGTCTTCCAGCTTTGTGTTTCCTGTTCGAAATTGTTTTGATTACTTGAGATCCCTTGAGATACCATATGAATTTTAGGATGGGTTTTTTCTATTTCCGTAAAACTGTAATTGGGATTTTCATAGGGATTACACTGAGTTCAGTGGATCACTTTGGGTAGTATTGACATCTGAACAATATAAAGTTTTCCATCCCATAAATATTTGTCCATTCATTTATGTCTTTAATTGCTTTCAGATGTGTCATTTTTCATTGTACAAGATTTTTCTCTTTGTTTATCCTTAATTACTAAGTATTTTATTCTTTTTTAATGCTATTGTAGATCAAAGAGTTTTAATAATTTCCTGTTTTGATTGTTCCTTGTTACTGTATAAAAATGCAACTAGGGCTTCCCTGGTGGCACAGTGGTTGAGAGTCCGCCTGCCGATGCAGGGGACGCGGGTTCGTGCCCCGGTCTGGGAAGATCCCACGTGCTGTGAAGTGGCTGGGCCCGTAAGCCATGGCCGCTGAGCCTGCGCGTCTGGAGCCTGTGCTCTGCAACGGGAGAGGCCACAACAATGAGAGGCCTGCATACCACAAAAAATAAATAAATAAATAATGCAACTACTTTCTACTTTTTGTGTATTCACTTTGTATCTGGTTACTTTGTTGAATTCATTTATTACTTCTAACAGTTTTCTGTGTGTGGAAACATTAGGGTTTTCTACATAGATCATATCTCATGTGAACAGAGAGAAATTTACTTCTTTCCAACTTGGATGCCTTTTATTTTTCTTTCCTGCCTAACTTCTTTGACTAGAAGTTCCAGTACAATGCTGAACAGAAGTGGTGAAAGTGGGTATCAGTGTCTTACTCCTGATCTTAGAGGCAAAGCTTTCAATCTTTCACCATTGAGTATGATGCTTGCTATGGATTTTCATATATGGATTTCATTATGTTAAGGTATTTTTCTTCTATTCATCTGTTGAGTGTTTTTATCTTGAAAGTTGAATTTAGTCAAATGCCTTTCCTGAATTAATCAAGAGATTTTTCCTCCTTCATTTTGTTAATGTGGCATATTACTTTGATGAATATTCATATATTGAATCATCCTTGCATTCCCAGAAAAAATCCACTTGTTCATGTTGTATAATACATGTAATATGTTGCTGAATTTGGTTCCCAATTATTTTATTGAGGATTCTTGCATCCATGTTCAGAAAGGATAATGGCCTATAGTTTGGTTTCTTAGAGTGTGTCTTTCTAGCTTTGGTATCAAGGTAATGTTGGCCTCAAATAATGAGTTAAGAAGTATTTCCAACTCTTTTTTTGGAAAAGTTTGAGAAGCATTGACGTTCTTCATTAAATGTGTGGTAGAATTCATCAGTGAAGTCATCACTTCTATACTTTTTGTTTGTTGTCAGTTTTTTGAATATTGATTCAATTTCCTTGCTCATTAGACCTATTCAGATTTTCTATTTCATCATGATTTAGTCTTGGAATGTTTCTAGAAATTTTGTCCATTTCATCTAGCTTATGCAATTTGTTGTTGTATAATTGTTTTAGTACTCTCCTTTAATCATTTTTTTCTGTTGAAGTGATAGTAATGCCCTCACTCTTAGATCTGATTTTAGTATTTTGAGTCTTCTCTCTTTTTATCTTAGTCCATCAAAACTTTGTCAATTTTGTTGATCTTTTCAAAGGACCAACTTCAGGTTTCATTGATTTTCTCTATTGTTTGCATATCCTCTATTTAATTTATCTCTGCTCTATCTTTATTGTTTTCTTTTTTCTGTTAGCTTGGTTTTAGTTTGTTCTGTTTCTAGTTCCTTAAGTTGTAAAGTTCAATTGTTAATTTGATATCTCTCTTGTTTTTTTTAAATTTAATGTTTATAGCTATAAATTTTCCTCTTAGTACTGCTTTCAGTACATCCCATAAGTTTTGTTATGTTGTGTTTTTATTTTCATTCATCCTTAAGTATTTTCTAATTTCCCTTGTGATTATTTCATCTATTGATTAAGAGTATATTGTTTAATTTCCACAATTTTTGGAGTTTTCCAGTTTTACATATTATTTCTAACAACATCCTGTTGTGATCAGAGAAGATAATCTGAATAATATTTATCTTTTCAAACCTATTGAGACTTGGTTTGTGGCCTAACATATGGTCTCTTCTGCAAAATGTCCCACGTGCATTTGAGAAGAATGTCAATTTTACTGTTGTTGGGTAGAGTGTTCTGTATTAGTTCTGCTATTAGATCTAGTTGGTTTATTGTGTTATACAAGCCCTCTTTTTCCTTCCTTACTTACTTTCTCTCTGGTCGTTCTATCCATTACTGAGAGTAGGTACTGAAGTTTCCAACTATTATTGTAGAACTGTCTATTTCTCTCTTCAACTCTATCAATTCTTGCTTCATATATCTTGATAGTCTCTTATTAGATGTGTAAATGTTTATCATTTTTATATCTTCTTTCTGTATTGAATTCTTTTATTAATCTTTATATAATCTCTTTCTTTGTTTCATGAAACTTTTATTTATTTAAGGTCTATTTTGTCTGACATTAGTATAGACATCTCTGCTCTTTTGTTATTATTTGTGTAGACTATCCTCTCCCATCCTTTCACTTTCAATCTACTTGTTTCAATGGAACCAAGTGTCTTGTAAATAGCATGTAATTTCAAACATGGTTTTTAAAGTCAGTCTGCTAATCTCTGACTTTTGATTGGAAAGTTTAATCTATTTACATTTAAAGTAATCACTAATAAAAAAGGACTTATTTTTTTCATTGTGCTATTTGTTTTCTATATGTCTTACAGCTTTTTTGTCCCTTACTTTATCCATTACTGTCTTCTTTTAAATTTAATTGATTTTTTAAAACAGTGAAATGTTTGAATTCTTTTCCATTGTCCTTTGTGTATATTCCATCACTATTTTTTGTTGTTTCCATGGGGATTACATTTAATGCCCTAAAGTTTTAACACTCTAACTTGAATTTATAGCAGCTTAATTTCAATAACATAAAACTCTGCTCTTTACAGCTCAATTCACACCTTTTTCCAATGTTGATATCATAAAATTACATCTTTATATATATATATATATATAGTGTGCCTCAAAAGATAAACTAATAACTGATTCATTTCTTAAATTATGTTGTAAACAAAATATGAAGTTAGAAGCCAAACTTACAATAATACTAGCTTTTATAACTGCCCATGTATTTACCTTTACTGGTAATTTTATTTCTTCATACAGCTTTAAATTATTGTCTAGTGTCCTTTCATTTCACCCTGCAAAACTCCTTTTAGCATTTCTTGCAGGGCAGGTCTAGTGTTATTGAACTTCAGCTTTTGTTTACCTGGGAATGTCTTAAATTCTCCCTCACTTTTCATGGTCAGTTTTGTAGAATATAGGCTTATCGGTCAATTCAGAGGTTTTTTTCTTTTAGTACTTTAAATATATAGGCTCACTGCCTTCTGGTCTCCCAAAGTTTCTGATGAGAAATGTGCTAGTAATCATATTGAGAAACCATTGTATATGACACGTCACTTCCCTATTGCTGCTTTCACAATTTTCTCTTTGTTTTTGACTTTAAAATTTGATTATAGGATGTCTGACTATGGGTACGTTTGAGTACATCTTACTTGGAGTTATTAAGTTTATTGGATGTTTACACTTATGCATTTCATCAAATTTAGAAACTTGTTCAGTCATTAGTTTCTTTGAATATTCTCTCTAATCTTTTCTTTTTCTCTTCTCCTTCTGGGATTCCCATAATACATATTTTTATCCACTTAATAATGTTCCATAATTCCTTAGACTATGTTCACTTTCCTTCAATCTTTTTTCTTTCTATCATTTAAACTTGGTCATTCCCATTGTCCTATCTTCAATTTTACTGATTCTTTCTTCCACCTGCTCAAATCTGCCTTTGAATACTTGCAGTGACTTTTTCTGTTTGTTATTGTACTTTTTAGCTCAAGATTTCTTTTTGTTTTCTTTTTAGGTTATCTATATCTTTATTCATATCTTTATCTTGTCCATACTTTTTTTCTACTTTCTCCATGTTTTCTCTTAGTTCTTTGAGCATCCTTAAAATAGTCATTTTAATGTATTTGTCTAATATATCTGCCATCAGGTCTTTTTCAAGGACATTTCTGTTGATTTCTTTTTTTCCTTTGAATGGACTATACTTTCCTGTTTCTATGTATACTTTGTAATTTTTAATTGAGAACTGGATATATTGAATATCATAATGTGATAATTCTGGAAATCAGATTCTCACCCCTTTCCAGGAAAATTTTTGTTACTTGTTTGGGGATTCAGTTGTCTGTTTCATGAGTTAACAAGATTATTTTTGCAAAGTCTATATTCTTTGTTAGGTGTAGTCACTGAATTCTCTGTTTACTTATCTCTGCAGTCAGTGAGTGACCTCACAGAAATTTCCTTGAATTCTTGGATCCAATAAGAAAGTAAAATAATAAAGGTGTCCTTTCTCTTTAAATTATTTCAACGGATTCTGTCTCAGAACCCACTTGAGATCCAGGGATTGAAACAATGGCCTACCCCTTTGCCAGTTCCTCAGTGAACTACCAGGTAGATCAAAGTAACAAACTGCTAAGTAAGTAACTGCTACTAGCAAGCCACACCAGGAACACAGGCCACTGTCCTATCACTGTCTACCGCTGGTCTTGAGAAGTGGGATAGTAACTGCTATGCAAAACAATAAAATTCACCAAAATGTACCATCTTCTTTATCAAGCACTCCCTCAAAGCTGCAAAATTTGGCTAGTATCTAGAGTTCAACAGGAGTTCAGACCTGATTTTGACAGTTCTTACCAACCCAATAGATGTTTTGTTGGAAGGACTAATTTTTGGAGCTTCTTTCTTCATTTTCTTTCAACATCTACCTAACTCATGCTTTATGGGATTTTAAATATTGTAGCCAGATTATAATTTAGAAATTATATAGTCATGTCCTTGTGTTCTGGGAGGGATAGATTGCATTTTAATATTTTGGAATAGAAATCCTATTAGAAACAAAAATCTTTGTGTAAGAAATTATACTGACAATCTTTGTAGGCTGATGGCTAGGACCAAGATAGCCTGGGGAATCAAAAGACTGATAACACTAGATGTAGAAACAATATTATTGAAAGGAAATTTACAGGAACTTGTGGGAGGGTGGAAGAGATAAGAATGAATATAAGAGGGCAGTATGGCAAAAGGATCTAAAGGAATTTTTTTAAAGTTGTGCCTATTTTTTTTTAATTATCTTGCATTCCCCCACCTCTTTCCCAACAAATATACTGTACTTCGATGTATTTTCTTGATTTAGTGCAAGTGTGTGTGTCTCTGAGGAGGGATGTATTAATGAGGAAATTAAGAGATATTTTATAAATTCAGGCTAGCAGAGTGAAGAAAACACAATATATAGAAGGAAGTAGAATGATTCAAAACAAATTAATTCATTAAAGTAGCAAATTAAAGTAATAGGTAAGCATGAGATCCTAGGGCTCTTGGGGATGTTTTGTAGTCTTATATAAGGCACCAATCTTTACAGAGCATGACCTGGGATTTGGGACCAATTCTATGTAAATATTACTGGGCAGGAAGACGTAATTAACAATATAGTTAAATATGTTTTGGGCAGAGAATTTCCAAACTTATCATTCAAGCTAAGTTAAAAAAATATATTGGCCTTGATTGTGACCAAATTTTTAGCCTAATTTTCATTTTCATGAATCAAAATATGTTTTTTGCTTAGTCTGAATGCTAGTGCTTTAATATTTTGACTTGTGTATGATTGTCCATTTTTCTTAATTTACAAATTACTTTTTTTTTTTTTTTTTGTCTTTAGGCTTGGCTTTTAGAATCCTCAACAAGCTGCATTCAAAAGCTCTCAAGATACAGTTAATAGTATCTGCATTTTCTGGTTGCTGTGTCCTTCCTTATCCCAGGAATAGGAATTGCCTTCTGTTCAGGGAATCTGGGGCCTATTAAAGAGAAATATTGTAAATATCTAAATTCCTGGCACAGAGAAGCCCCTAGAAGTTTATTTCTTTCAATTCTCATGTGTAAAATCAAAAATCAAATGAAACCATACCAGGTGCTTTGTTCTAATCAGTGTTTTTTACAGTCAAATATTTTAGGTAAAAATAGTGAAAAAATAATGCTTTCTAATACTGAGTTTTTCTGGACTCTTTTCTATCTTGTCTTTCTTTTCATTTACAGATCTTGGGTATATTAAATATATCATTTCGTTTGATATCATCAAATCTTTAAAATAATCTTTATCAGAACATAACCAAATTAAAAAAAAACAGGTAAATGATTCCAATAACAATAATTGGAATTATATTTACCCACTGAGTTCAATGCTTTTCATATAAATCTGTGAATGCTTCATGTCAGTGCCAGGTCCTATAACAACCAGAGTACAAGAGTAAATTCAAAGCAAAAGTGAAGAAACTTTGCATAGCAATAACGTGTAATTACAGGACTGTGAAACAACCCATTCTGACTCCAATATATTATATATGTAATTCCATATTCACAAAATTTAAAGTATAAACTAATAACATTATAGATTAATTTTCAGCCACTATTGGAAAGAATATATCATCTTACCTCACCCACCTCCTCTTAAAAAAATAAATGATGGAAAAGCATAGGAAAAAAATATATCTAGGTAAATGCCATTATGCACTAGGTACAAAATATTAAAACTATTTCAAAGATAAATATCCAAGCATATGTCCTCTATTTTTCAGTATAATATAGTTTCACACCCTCATCAAAGAAAATAACTAAAATTATAGGTATTTGGGTTGAATCATTTCCCCCTCAAAAAGATATGTTGGAGTCCTAACCTCTAACATTTCAAAATGTGACCTTATTTGCAAATAGGGTCTTTGCAGAGATAATAAAGTTAAAATGGGATCATTAGGGTGGGCCAATGACCAATGTGACTGGTGTCTTCACAGAAAAGGGGGAAATTTGGACACAGAGAGGTACACATAGAAGGAAGATGATGTGAAGAAAGTGGCCATCTACGAAGCCGAGAAGATCACCTAGAACATATCTTTCCTTCATAGTACCTATGAAGGAACCAACTCTCCCAACACCCTGATTTCAGACTTCAAGCCTCCAAAATTGTGAGAGAATTAATTTCTGTTTTTTAAGGCACCAGTTTGTGGTACATTGTTATGGCAACAATAACAATAACTAAATTCAAGAGTAAAAATTCTTATTCAAATTAAGATAAACAAGTAAATACTATCATTATATTAACAGAAACCAGTTAGATTACTATTTGTTTAAATAATTCCTCCACATGTTTGTGTTATTTTATTCAAAGGAAGCAATTTCCAAATTTTCCCACTCAAGTAGAAAGAAAAAAATTAACTTAGATGATCCATGGGTATTGGTCATTTAATTTTTATTTGGTAATTCATATTTACCAAGGTTTTATCTATATCTTTATATATACATAATACTTTAATGTTGAGTTGAAATAGTACTCTATGCTAATTTTAATTATATCTATATTGTTAGCTATAATTTCCTTTCTGTTTCTAAGTTTATATCCCTTACTTTCCTGAACAACTTGTCATGGAAAGTGTGTGTGTGCATTGTGTCTTATAATTTTGAGGATTATACCTTTGTATAATGAACATGAGTTCCTATGTATATTTTATTTATACTTTGAGAATTAACATTTTCATGCTTCCTAAATAAAAGTGAACATTCAAAACTATATTTCTTCACAATGCATTCCATTGACAAGAAATAAATCTTTTTTCTAATAATATAATGCTTAAATAAGAGAGGAATAATTATATTATTAACATTACATACAGTTTAAATATTAGAAATCTCTAGTATATCATAGAAGATTATTTAATTGAATAACTGGTTCTTAATCAGAAAAGGTTTTTCTGTCAGGCTGATATTTCCTGTAATCATTTTCCTATATAATTTTTGATATGAATAAGAGTGTGTGCTGTAATATGAGGAATGCTAATATTTAAATTCCTATCATTTTGTAGATAGTGTTTAGTACATAATTTCAAATAATACGTAGCTTTGTTGGAAAACTTTTGTTTCACTTTACCTATAATGTCTGAATCAGCATTTCATATGTTTAGGATATTAATCAAATAAATGTGTAATTAAACACATCATTTTGCCTTGCTATTTTATTGACTATAGTCATCTTAGTTATTATTCTGTATTCTTATTTCCCCTTATTTCACTTGAAAAATTAGCTGGCTGATTAATTTTGGTCATCAGATTATTTCTTTTATTTTTTATTGCAATTTCAAATAGCTCTTCATTTGAAAAAATATAAAAAGGATAACAATAAGCTATCTCTTGCATGGTGTATGTATTTAATCTGACAAACAATTCTGAATGATGCCATTAGTATTTCAAATGTCATAAAATAAAATGTATTCTAATATTTTAGTTTTTTAGGGTTCTACAAATACTGACACTGTGTAACATTTAGCAGAATGCTATTTTACAATTTTCTGGGATTTGAAATCTCCATGCCAAAAACAATGTCTATATAGTAAGGTTATAGGCTCCTCAGACAACTAGAACATATTACTTAATTGGACTTAAGTAGAGTTTTTTTTCTTCCTCCCTTTACTAACATTTGTAACAACATATCATGCCAGTAAAATTATTTAAAAGTGTAAGGAGTCAAAAAATTAATATTACCAATATTGCAACTGATTAACATTTTCTTAGAGGTGTGAATCAGCCATTTTATTGTAATAATCTTAAATCCATTAATGACAGCCATCAAATAGTTCACTAGAATTAATTTAAATTTATTTAAAAATATATACATATCCTCTGATGAAGTTTTTATGTAAAATGGTATAATGAAATCAGGTATTTGCTTCACCAGTCTACCTACTAAATAAATAATAAGCATAGGGTTATTCCTCAGAACTGTTTTTCTACAGCCTAAAATATTGAAGGAATTCCTGTTTAATACAATGCTGATATTCTCAGTTTGAAAGAGCAAGAGAGGATCAAATATAAACAACCCTCATCATCCCCACCTGAGGTTCAGAGTTTCTAGCTTCTAAAAGATGACTGATTTTATAAGACATGGATCCTAGTAGAGTTCAAACAGGTAATTTTTCTCTACATTCTCTTTACATATAGCCATGTATGGCTCTAAAAATTAGATTCCTATTTTTAATAAAGCTCTGAGTTCACTAAAATATTTGCTTCATCTTAGAAATCCTCAGCATGAAGAACCGTGAGTTTAATCTATTTTTTCACTTTTATTAAATTAACAATCCTATATTTATTAACTGTTTATTCTAACTTTTGTCATTCTCCAGCTTTCATATATCACAAACAGATTAAAGGGATGCAATATATAGGTAAAATAATAACAGCTAAATAAAATATATTAAAATGACATTTTATTGGAAAGGACAGTGTAATAATTAGCTCCAATCTCCACTTAGAGCCTGTGCCACCACCCACATAATTCACAAAACCGCCTTATGAATTATGCCATCTTCTGACTCTCAGAGCTTGCCCAACAGCTCCACCTCCTGAGCCCGTTGGGCACACACCTGCTCCACAACACGTGACTGCCTGAAACTTACACTTAAATTTTTCCAGCAAGTAAAGAGGTATGAATAAATAAGTACAATTATTCTTTTTAAAGAAGGTTTGGAGTTAATTTTTTTTAATATTTTTCATTTAAAAAACCTGAAACTCTGCATAAAAGAGAACAAAAATTATTTGCATGGCTGAGTGGCCAAGAAAGAAATATGTCCCAAATGCTCACAAGAAGATGAAATTGCAAAAAAAAAAAAAGAATCTCAGAGGGGTAAAATCATGAGTAGAGTAGTTGCTGTCTCCTAGGGCTGGGAATGGGGTAGGGTTTGGGTAAGAGATGTAACCTAGTGGCAAAAGTGTTATGACCCCCTCACTCCACCCTCCCACACAGGCATAGGAAGCAAGGTCTTAGGGGATTGAAACTACCATTTCTGCAAAAATTTGGAATTCTCAGAATCATAGTGGAGTAGTGTTTTAAAGACACCTAGCAGGCAAGGGAGATGATAGGGAAATGCGTTTGATTATGTATGAGTCCGAAAGAAAGGAAAAGTATTTTCCCTAAGAATCTGAAGCTGTAGGTTTAAAACTCATGCAAATTTGGTATTCAAATTTATACTAAAGTATTCAGGGAAACCTCGAGTTTTGAAATTGCATTAAAAATTGGTCAAAGGCCTAGAGTATATTTTAGGTGTCTAGCAGAAACTAATGCAAAACTGATCTGGAAAGGCAGCTTCACAGTCAAACCTCAAGGTTTTCTTACAGAGAAAGAACCCATGCAGACTATAATGCCATAATTAAAATACAAAAAAGACAATTATGACAATCAGCAGAATAGATCAAAAAGGACTTGAGAAAATAGTATTACAATGTAAAAAAATACAAATTTGTTCATTTAGAAGCTTAAGTAAAAATAAGTCCCCTTAGAAAAATAAGAGTAATGTTTTTAAAGAAGCAAATAATACTTGTAAAAATAAAAAGAAATACTTTCCTTGAAATTAGCTCAACAAATAATATAGCAGGATAAAATAAACAAAGATGAAATACTAATCATATAAAACAACATGCAATGAAGTAAAGAGTAATCCAATTTTTTTTTTTTTTTTTTTTTGACCACACCACTTGGCTTGCAGGATCTTAGTTCGCCAACCAGGGATTGAATCCCGGCCACAGCAGTTAAAGCACTGAGTCCTAACCACTGGACCACCAAGGAATTCCCAAGAGTGATTCAATTTTAAATGGCCTAATACTCTTGTATTGTTTAGGAAGTCTGTAGAAGTACTGATTCAATTAAGACTGTTAAAACAAGTATACATGTGAAAAACATAAAATTATTCACTAAAAGAATAGAGTACAATGTAAATCTTCTAATCTATTAAAGAATAAAAAAGAATTTTAAAATTTGATCAATATAATGAAGAGAGAAAATAAGCAGTTTTTTAAAAGCTTGGCCCATATAAAGATAGATCATTTTAATATATTAATATATATGTATGCTCACAAGTAGGAAACTATATAACCATTCATGGCAAATATAATTTTAATATTTGAGGTGGGGGATAATTTGGGGAGGCAACAGTGAGGTAATAGTTGTAATACATAATTCTTTAAAGAGAGATCAATGTGTAGCAAATAGGCCAAAAAAAGATATTTATTAAAATATGATCATGAGTAATAGGTGTCCATTATAATATTATCTGTGTTTTGTATGTTCAGATATTTTATAATTTCAATAATATTATCTATCTTAATTCCCCAATATTTTCATTACACTGATACAAAAGCCAGATAAAGTTATCACTAGGAAATTAAACTGCATACCGATATCCTTTATGAATATAAGTGCAAAAACACTTAGGAGGATAACTAGCAAAGTGAAACAAGCAAATTATATAAAATATTATGTATCATAACTTAATGAGATTTATCTCAGGAGTATAAGAATAGTTTAATATATCAAACCAATAAATGTAATGCATCATATTACTAGAAATAAAGTGCATAACTTATTATCTCAATAGAGGTAGAAATAGAATTTGATAAAATTCAATACCCTTTCCATAGTTAGAAAACAAAACAAAACAAAAAAGAACACCTCGACAAACTAACAATGAAAAGAAAAAGAAATATCTTCAACCTGATCAAGGGTGTCTACAAATAAACCCACAATTGACATCATAATTAATTGTGAAAGATGCAATCCCTCCCCCCTAAATCCAGGAAGAAAACAAGGAAGTCCAATTTTGTCACTTATATTCAACATGTTCTAGAGGTTCTGATGGAGGAAATTAGGGGAAAAGGGGTGGGGGGGAGAAAGTAGATTAGAAAGAAATAACTAAATATGTATTTTCAAATGACATAATAAAACATAAACACACATGAACAATTGTATGCCCCCCAAATAGATCACTTATATGAAACAGACCAATGCTTAGAAAGACATAAACTACCAAAATTGACTCAAGAAGAAATAAAAAAATCTGAATAGATCACTAAAGAAACTGAATTAGTAGTTAATAGCTCCCCACAAAGAAATGCCCAGGTCCAGATGGCTCATTCATATAATTGGTGCTCTGGTGTTTGATAATTATAAGAATTATCAAAATTCTTATAATAAATTTAAAAAAAATTCTGTAAAATGTGTACCCTGAAAATTTCAAAGTATTGTTAAATAAATGTAAAAAGGGCTAAACTGAAGGAAATACATCCTATGTTCATGGATCACAAGACTTGTTGTTAAACTGGCAATAATCCTCACATTGACCTTCAGATTTAATGCAATCCCTCTCTATCAGAATCACAGTTGGTTTCTTGAGGAAACTGACAAGCTGATCCTAAAATTCATAAACACACAGAAGGGAACCAGAATAGCCAAAACAACATTAAAATATTGAAAGAGAAGAAAAAAATTGGAGGACTCATACTTTCTGATTTAAAGGCTTTCTACAAAGTAAGTTTAATAGACAGTGGGATACTGGCATAATCACAGTGCCAATGTGCCAAAACAATTCAATGGAACAACTGGGATTTGGACAACTGCAATCTAAATGCAAAAGAATGAATTTAGGCATCTAATCACACTATATGTAAAAATTATCTTAAAATAAATCATAGGCTTACATGTAAAAGCTAAAACTATAAAACTCTTAGAAGAAAACAGAGGAAATATTTTTGAACCTGGTTAGACAATCACTTCTTAGATATGACACTGAAAGCATAAATGATACAAGAAAACATTAGATGAATTGAATTTACCAAAATTAGAAATGTTTGGGCTTCCCTAGTGGCGCAGTGGTTGAAAGTCCGCTTGCCAATGCAGGAGACACGGGTTCATTCCCCGGTCCAGGAAGATCTCACATGCCGCGGAGCGGCTAGGTCCGTGAGCCATGGCCACTGAGCCTGCACGTCCGGAGCCTGTGCTCCGCAACGGGAGAGGCCACAGCAGTGAGAGGCCCGCGTACCGCAAAAAAGAAAAAAAAAAAAAAAATTCGAAATGTTTGTGCAGTAAACAATACCATCAAGTGAAAAGACAATCCACAGAAAGGGAGAATGTGTTTGTAAATTACACAGCTGATAACAGACTTGTATACAGAATACATAAAGATCTCTTACAACTCAAAAATAAAATGACAACTAATCTGATTCAAAACTGGGCAAATGATCTCTACAGATTTTTCTCCAAAGAAGATATACAAATAGCCATCAAGCACATGAGAAGATGTGTAACATCAATAATCACTAGGAAAATGCAATGCCAAATCACAATCTACTGCTTCACACATACGAACATGTGATATCAAAGGTCAGACAATTAAAAATGTTGGCAAGAATGTGAAGACATTGGAACCCTCATACACTCCTGGCGCAAATGAAAAATAGTTCAGAAATAATCTGGCAGTTCTTCAAAATGGTAAATATAGAGTTATCACATGACCTAATAATTTCACTCTTATGTAATACTCAAGAGAAATAAAAATATATGCCCTAATGTCATGAAGAGACTAGGGGTAGGACGGGAATAAAACACAGACCTACTAGAGCATGGACCTGAGGATATGGGGAAGGGGAAGGGGAAGCTGTGACGAAGTGAGAAAGTGGCATGGACATATATACACTACCAAACGTAGGGTGGATAGCTAGTGGGAAACAGCTGCATGGCACAGGGAGATCAGCTAAGTGGTTTGTGACCACCTAGAGGGGTGGGATAGGGAGGGTGGGAGGGAGGGAGATGCAAGAGGGAAGAGATATGGGAACATATGTATAACTGATTCTCTTTGTTGTAAAGCAGAAACTGACACACCATTGTAAAGCAATTATACTCCAATAAAGATGTTAAAAAAATATATATGTCCACTCAAAAACTTGAACTTAGCATTATTCATAATAGTCAGAAAGTAGAAATGACCCAAATGTCCATCAACTTTTAAGTGGATAAATAAATATGATACACCTATATAACTGAATATTATTTGACAGTAAATAAAATGAAGTATTAACATATGCTCAGCATGGATGAACCTTGAAAACATTATACACAGTGAAAAAAGCCGGTCACAAAAGATTACATGTTGTAAGACTTCCTATATAGAAGTGAAAATAGGCAAATCTATTGAGACAGAAAGTAGATTAGTGGTTGTATACGGCTGGCTGGCAGGGCAATATGTGGAGAGTTACGGTCAATGGGCACAGGGTTCCTTTTTGGGTGATTAAGTCTAGATTTAGATTGCAGGGTTGGTTGCACAACTTTGTGAATATATTAAAAAACCATTGAATTGAACACATTAAATGGTACATTTTATGGTGAATGTGTCATAACTTAATAAAGCAGTTTAAAAATAGGTCATGGAATAAGGGTCCAAAATGTAGGATGGCAAATTATCATTTGTATGTTTCCACATTATGTGAATATTTAATTCATCACTAAACTATAACACATGGATCACACTTAAAAGAAAAATAAATGCTGAAGCCAATCAATTAGGAAAGGATTTTTTGAGAGTCACTGAATATATAAAGGCAGAGATATTTAAGCCATTTATCAATCCATTTTACTTAAGAAAAATATCCTGTATGTGTCTGTCTCTGTGTGTTTGCATTTCAGGAATTAGTATAAATTAATTTTACTAGTGGTTGTGTTCATTTATTGAGATGTTCCTGTGTCAAAGAAATTATCATATGGCATACATTGCTTTTTCCAAGTATGTATATCTCATGATGATTTTTCATTAAAAATCCTCAGTTATACTGGCAGTCATTATAATTTTGGGGTAATCATACAATAAATTATACAAAGTGTTAAGTAGTAAAAGCATGACACGCAAAAGCCTTTTGAGGAAAGAAAACATACTCTTTACATTAAAAAAAACTTAATAATCCATTGATTCTGTTTACTAGTAATAACTAAGATTTTATTATAACAAGCTCCAAACTAAAATGATGGATATAGCTTTGCTGTACTAGTTATGTTCACATTCATCATCTTTGCTTCATATAGATTGAAAATTTATTATTCATATTTAGGGTAATGAGAAACACCATCTTCTTTGCTCAAAATTAAGAAATAAGTAGTAAGTTTAAAAAATCATGGAAGAGAGCAAAAATGTGTGTTTTTATATGTATAAGAGTATATATAGTATATATGTCAGGATTATAAAAACTGAATATGTTTACTTGAATTTAGTTTGCTATATTAATTAATATTAACCTTATTACCTTGCGTAGCAAAGAAAAAAAACACTGTATTTTTCAAGGTATAAAACAAAGTGCTATTTTTCCAGTATAAAACCAAAAGAGGCTATAGGTATTCTGCTAACTTAAAGTCAGTGGAATAAATATCTGTTTGTTTGTTTGTTTTTTAATATTTATTTATTTTTATCTATTTGGCTGGGTCTTAGTTGCGGCACACGGGATCTTGGTTGCTGTGTGCAGGATCTTTTTAGTTGAGGCACGCGGGATCTCTTAGTTGTGCATGCAGGATGTAGTTCCCTGACCAGGGATCAAACATGGGCCCCCTGCATTGGGAGCATGGATTCTTAACCACTGGACCACCAGGGAAGTCCCTCTCTGATTTTTATTCATGTGTTGGTTTGATTTTTTTTGTCATTTACTCCATCAGCCAGTCATTTCCCTCTATCTATCTATCTATCTATCTATCTATCTATCTATCTATCTATCTATCTAGTATGTATGAGCACCTACTAGGCACTTAGATATTGATTTGCACAAAATGCTATATAAATATTTGGAAGATATAGTATTTGCTTTTAGCATTAATAACAGACTATATGTGATGCATTTATTCTTTCCTTTGACCACATGATTTCTTCTGACTCTGTGACTTTCCAGAAGAATAGTAGCTTTCCTGATGACTCAGGTACAACCTTGCCATTATCTTCTTCTGGGAAAAAGTTTTACAGAGGCATATTTCTCTTTTAACATCTTCTCCTTTCCAGAAGACTCAGTGAACAGTCTTGTATTACAGATTACCTCTAACCTTGCTGTATTTACTTGAAGCTACCTTTGAAAAGGTAGACACTCATCAAGACTAACAACTACTAAATAGATGGTAACAGAGACCTTAAAAATAATTATAGATATAAAAAAGTTAATATTTATTACATATATACTGCATGCTAGCCACTATGCTTAACTTTTTGGATTTTTTAATTATTCAATCATTTTCATAACTGCATGAAATAATACGTAAATTTACAGATGAAGAATAATTTGCTTCTATTTCCTTTTTGTAACTCTCATCCAGTGTTACACACCAGACTTTGTCATAAGCTGTCATAACCTGAAACCACACGCATACTGAAATTTAATATTGTATGCTCTGTTTCCTGGTTACAATCTCCCTTTTCCTTCTTTCTCAATTTCTTATTTTTCAAATATTAGAACCTTAAGATCTAGTATGAGCAACAAGCTTATTATTCTACCTGCATCTCAATGTATCCAAGATTCCATGATGTAAACTTTTAGCTATTGCTCTTCAAACCTCTACTTCTTTCATTCCTAACAACCCCTATCAAACAAGAACTCTAGAATAATTCAAATCATTCAAACATATTAAAATAGGCTAAAATAACCTCAAAGATGATGGCAACAAAACAACAACAAAGGCTAGATACCACATAAGTAACACTGATCCTGGTCTTCAAACACAGTTAAATCTTCATGTGACTTTTGTATACCCAACAGTCTTTCCAGAAGACTCTAGTCATTTCTTCCTCATTTTCTCAGTGACTACCTTAATATTTAATTTAACTTTTAATATATCTTCATCTATCACTTTAAGAACTTTGTGTCTTTCTTCACTATGAAAATTGAGGCCTTCTGACAAGACATTCCTTTATTTAGTTCCATGTCTCCTGTCAATGATTTCCATTTAAATAATCCTACATTGTTATTCATGGTTATCCTAGCGGAAATGGGGTTCACGTCTACTTTTTTTTCCTCTCTCTTTATTTGCTTAGCATCCCTCTCAAATTAAAAATAAATACAATAATTGAATCATATATTCCTCTATCTACTTACCTATCAATACATTTATGTTTCCACTCATAATCTCTAATTCCCACATACTATTAACTTCTTAGCTAGTTACATGCACCTTAAAATAGCCCTAAGATCATCGATGACCTTCCTTCAGCCCAAGAAAATGGAGAGTTAACTGATAAACTTTCTGTAGTATTAGAACCGGTCACTCTGTTTTCTTAACAGTCTTACTTTTCTAATTTGCTGTGTTAATTTATTCTTTGGATTTTTGTGTTTCCTTATTGGCTATATTTTAAAGTCTTATTTATGTATGCATATTGTTCTGATAATGCCTTAAATATTCTCAAGGGTTAATCCTTTAGCTGTTGCCTTTTGCAAATTATATACTTTCTCAGAGATTTCCTCTAAATCTATTTTTGTACTACCCAATAGACTAACATCTATGGGGTCAGAGAATGATCTGATTTAATATAGATATTCCAGGTCTTAGTATACTACACAGATTTTCAACAAGTGTTTTTTTTTTTTATGGTTATAAAACTTATACAAAAAAGTCTAGAATTCTCACTGGGCTCCAAATAATCGTATTCAATTTTCCATTTGGCTTTTCTACTTGGAAATCTCACAGATACATCTGATTAATATATCTAAACTTCAGCTTTTCCTCAAATATATCCCCCCTACAGAAACATATATCTCCATTCCCTTTCATGGGCACCATAATCTACAAAGACATTCTAGCTATGTGATTTGCTCCTTCTGGACCTTCATGTGTGTGATTTCCTCTTCCAGATGTGTATACACTTTATCATACTTCATTTGACCAATTCCTGCTTATATTAATTAATTCTCAAATTCATCGCTCCTGAAAGGTCTTAGCTGAACCTCTACGTTAGACTGTTCTTCTGTGTAATCTGTTATCACTTACTGCTTTACATTGTAAGAGCTCTCAAATGGTTTTCTTCTCAATACTACCTTGAGATGAACTTCAAAACATGTTCCAGTAGCCAAAGAGCTATGTCTTTGTCCAGAAACATTGCTAAATCTTCCTTATGGATTTTGGATTTTGTCTGTGAGAAATTTCTTGAACTTCACAGTCATAATGTTCTCTTATTAAAAAGAAATGAATGCAAAGCATACAGTATAATGCCTGACAGAGGCATGTTTTATGTTAAAAGTAATCTAATGTCTTTCCCATTATGATAAAAAAGCCAATTTTGTTTACTGATAATAGACAGATCTTTTTAGATCTGTATTGTCCTATATACCTATGAAGTATTTAAATATGGTTACATAATTCCATGAATTTTATTTTTACCAATTATACTTTGTCATTTCAATTGTTTTATTTTTTTTAATGGAAATGATTGATGAAAAATATTTCCATGAACAAAAGTTTTCCCAATTAAAGTATGTTTTATATATATATATATATATATATATATATATATATATATATATATATATATATATATATATATATATATATACAGGGAATATATAAAGGTTTTGTTTCCTCCAACATTAAAATGGTGAAATATTCTGGGGTAATTGAGAATGCACTTTAATAATCTTGATATAAAGCTGTGCAAATAAAACTTTTCAATTTTTCATAGAAATAAAAACAGCAAGAAAACATGTTACTCTACACTACAACTTAAATTTTTACCTTGCCCTCTTCAATGTGCTTTAAGATTTACAGCTTCTGACATCTTCCTTACAATACCTATTATATCCAGCCAGTGAACATGATTAATAATGATAAAAATGATCTCTGTATCTGTGGCACATGTTGAGCATCAGTTTTAGGCCATAATTTAAAATTTATGCCTTGTATTTAAAACTGAAGCTTTGATAAAATAAATTTTCATTTTTCAGGTTATTTTTAAAATTTTTGGCTGACCATTGAGACTAAAATTATAGTAGAGACTTTCACTTTGAAATTGGGTATCCCAAGAAGAATACAGAAGAATCAGAAGCACAACCCATTTAATTATAAAAGATATCTATAAAATATTTGTTTTTCTAATTTCTATGTATCTATATTCATCTTTGTAATCACATGGGCATGAATATGTAATTTTCCAAGTTTCAGACATCTATCCAAAGCTCACTGTTCAGTAAAATGTTAAATTGTGAACTATGGCCTAAACTTTGCCATACAAGTATTGTGAAAAGGAAGAGAGTGAAATTTGGAAAATTCCTGTTTACAAGCTCTTTTGCCTTGGCCAAAATTAATGTACCTCCATCTCCGTGAAACCAATTCGACTTACACATGTTATGAAGATTTTCTTCTTTTTCCATATGGCATCCTTTTCCGCTTTGTTTGGTAAAATCACTGTATTTCCTAAAGGGCATTTTCACGCTTCATTCTATGTGGTTCTGGGGAAGATGCTGTTCATAGAAACTCAGTCACCTCTTACTTACTATTACCTGCTATGAGAGGGTGGTGGGCAGGTGATCCAGTCAAAGCAATCAACCTTTAACTCCTCATAAATTAAATCCTGAGTGCAATGTCAAGTTGAGGTAAGGCTAAAGTCCATGCAATCTCCAATATGCAATCCATATGTTCCTGATGGAAATTTCTAGGACTGAAAATTCCTGACCTTCATTAGAAATGGTTATTTACTTTTTCCTTCTTCCCTCCTCTCTCTCTTTTTTAAAGTTATAACTATTTATTAAGCTAAGTTTCCTTTTTAAAAATTAAGTTAGCCTGAGTAGATTTATATTCCTTGAGACAAAAGAATTCTAATCAATTTAGTGGTTCTGAGTTATTGTGAGAATTATTTTAATTGAATGAAATAACATGTGAAATTGCCTATTTAATTTGATTATTTGATTCTAACAGGACAGGCTGAATAATTATTTTTTTGCCACCTTTGCTACATTGGCATCTTCCCTAATTCCAATTAACAACTTTCACGATTGTTATAAGCGCTTCATGAGTTTTGTTTTAGAATTTGGGAGTCATAGAATGTCACATCACAAAACTTGCCTAGTCCAAATTAGACAGAGTTTATCCAAACCAGGATTCTTATTTTGTAAGAATATCAATGTAGGATTTCAATATGTGACTTTGTATTTGAGGAAGTTGACCATGACCAGATTTCATCACCTATCTTTTTTGCTTGAAGAGAAAAACGTTTGATGAGTCATTAAACTCATGGATTATACCTGAGATTGTTAGTATATATGACTGCAGCCTGCAATTCCTGGAATATTATTCCTGTGCCTTTAATAATGTATGTCACACTATAGGTATGAGGTAGATTCCTGTTGAGGGAATTATCATCTTCAAATGTTTCCTGCTAGACAGGTTTACAATGATCACAATCCTTTTGTTTCAAATAAATCATAGTTTTCATCTCTAATTACCTCACAAAAAGTAGTAAATGTAGTTAGCTTAGTAAAGGCATGAATGAATTAACATACAAATAAATACAGTTTAAAGATAGATATAGATATAGCAGTAGATGTAGAGATAGAGATAGAGGTATAATCTATTCCGTCAATGTTCTTGATGAAAATTTTGTTTACCAATACCTCTGGAGATAAAGAAATTTTTTTTATTAATTCCCAGTATTTTTGTTTGTTTGTTTTGGTTTTTTTTTTGCGGTACGCGGGCCTCTCACTGTTGTGGCCTCTCGCGTTGCGGAGCACAGGCTCCGGACGCGCAGGCTCAGCAGCCGTGGCTCACGGGCCCAGCCGCTCCGCGGCACGTGGGCTCTTCCCGGACCGGGGCACGAACCCGTGTCCCCTGCATCAGCAGGCAGACTCTCAACCACTGAGCCACCAGGGAAGCCCTAATTCCCAGTTTTAAATGACAGAATTTAGAGCACTTGTCCTAAAACATGTTATAGTAATAATAATGCCTTCAAATTGACTATTAGGAAACTATAATTTTATAAATTACTCATTTTTGGGGGGAATATGTAATACATAACCAGAGTGAGTAACAGGGTAGATGTAAACATGATAAAGTGGAATAACATTGTAAATGAGAATAAAAAATATAACCCTATAATCATGTATCTTATCTATAAATAATATTTCAAAGTATACAAAGTTTAAAAATTAATAAAATATATGAACTTATATCACAGAAATTTGCTAATGTGCCAATATAATAGTCTCATAAATAGGATAAAGAGTAAGGAAGAAAGAGGAGACTTAACACCTAAAGTAGAAGCTGAATTTGTTTTGTTGTTTCCCTCCAAATGGAGCACTCAGATTTATTTTAACTATTATCTGCTTATAAATACAGGGTAGAATTGCAAAACTAGTTACATCAAATATAATGTTGTTGAGAGTTTAGGTAAGCTACTCCATGATCTTGCTGCCAGAGCAGTCATTTTGTTTGACCAAGAGGGCTGCAGGAACTTTAAACTGATTGATGCTAGCACCCTCGCACAAATGCATACCCTAGATAACAGCCCACAGAGTCACAAGCAAATTTAAGTTTCTGATGTCTAACAGCCCTTGTGCTCAACAGGTTCCCCTGCCTCCCAGTGCCTTCCCCTTGTGATACCACTTAGATAAGATCCCATGGAGCTTACCAAAATCCTGGTCATTTGGTTTGAATTGACCAATTTGGCCTTAGCCCAGGAACCCCAAAGCACTCCACTCACAGACCCTAATAGAAGGACATGGCCCAGGCCCTATCACTCTCTCTGCTCTCTGCATTGACTTCCACATGTGGTCCCTTGAGGTATATGCCCTGTACTTCCTCCAGAACCTGTGAGTAATAAACTTCTCTGCTTCAATTTCTCTTGTGGTCTATTGTTGCTTGTGCTTACCATCCAGCACCCTGTGTGCCACTTAACAAATGTTAATTTAACAAAGTCTTAACAAATGTAAAAGGATTAAGAAACATAAAGAAGATTGGTGATGCTAGAATAATAGTCTGTGGACATCTAGACCAACTTACTACAGAGAAGGAAGACTCAGTACAGAGAAGTCAATGAATTTGCTCAGATTTACACAGTTCGTTATTTGAAGAGTTAGGCCTTCTCCCTGGCTTTGTCTCTGGTTCTGAGCCTTTGCCCCTGATCACTCTTTTCCTTGAGCACTTTGTTCACAGATCAGCACATTCAGGTCTCAGATTGTGTCAAACCTTTAAAAGATATCCAGGCCACTTAAAAACAGTGACTTCTCCTCACCCATACCACTTGCTTATCTTTAAAAAAAAAAAAAAAAACGACAACAACAACAAAAAACCTGTTATTTTGTTTGATTATAGCGCTTAATGTATAAAATTAACTTACTTGTTTCCTCCGGCTCTGTCTCTGTCATTCTAGCTCCTCAGAGGCAGGGGCCTCATCTCCCTTGTTTTTGGGGCCGTATCTCTGTAGCCTAAAACAGTGACACACAGGAAGGATTTAATAAATGCCTGTGTAATGATTTGTTGAGGATTGCTCACATCTAAAATACCACCCCATCAGAGGATTTTACTCACCATCCTGTCTGAAGTAGTAGCCACCACTCTGTCACCAAACCTTGCCAGATGCTACAGTACTGAACAGTCCATTACTAGAAAAATTACTATATATTCACCATGGGCTACACATAGTTTGAGCATTTTAATCAAATCAGTGTGAACAAGTTAATAACTTTTGCTTTTAATTATATATGTGCTCTTTCTATTGATCAAATTTGCTAAACAAATTCTGTGCTATGCAGAAATACTTTAAAAAGAAGCTGAAAAACCTTATCAAACATACTGCTAATATCAAGATGCACTTTCTATGCCTCAGTTTTCTTATCATTAAAATGGTGATAAGAATAGCACCGTTCTTATAAGGGTATAAACAATAAATGAGTGACTACAAATAAATTATTTACAGTGTTTTGTACAGTGTCACATAATAAAAATTGAATAAGCATTAGTAATTATTACTTGCTGAAATTTAATTTCCTTTTGTATTTCTAATGATGTTTTAAAATTTAGAGGTTGATTATATTTAGGTAATAAAGAAGTTTACTTATGTTTAATTGTATTTGACTCATGAATACCTCTAACTAAACAATGTAGCCAATTTATATTTTACCAACAATCAAGTATTTTACTTTCATAAAAATCTGATATGTTAAATGCATTTCTTTCCTATTATCCATTAGGATATATTTTAGTTTCATTATTAAAACATACAACTCCAGCAGGAAAGATAATAGTAGGACTATTAATGGAAGCCACAATTGTTATTATAAAAGTCATGACTCCATTTTATCTCCACTATTGTTTTACTGACTTTATCTTTTTTACTTCTTTGATTATGCTCCATAGCAGGGGCCAGAAAAATATGTGACTTACATATCCTAATATTTGTATCCTTATATCATATGTGGTCTACAAATTTTAAAATATTTTTATCTGATGTTTTAGAAAAAAGATTCGCCAGACACTGAAGGGTCACATATAATCACCTCCTTTTATCTTCCTCGTCCTCCTCTTTCACCTCTACCTTTCACTACTTTTTACTTTTTATCCTTTTCCTATTTCTCCTTCATCTACCTTTTTTTCTTTAATATTTATTTAAAAATAAACAATATTCCTAGCAAATAGGGGTGAGCCAGGCTTGGCCCCCAGGTCATAGTTTGTTGACCCTTAGTCTAGATTTTACAACATATAAGTTATATTATACTCTACCTTTAAATAATATTATACTAATTCTCCAAATAGTTTAGTAATTTTACAATAGTATAGTTCCATCCTCCTTCTACAAATCTTATACATTCAAGAGTGCATAGTTGCACTGTTATTTTTACTTTGAATAGTTAAATATTTAAGGAGATACAAAATAAGAAATAGTGTATGTTATATTTACTCAGAATTTACTATTTGTGGCCTTCTCCACTTTTTTTTTTCATCTACAGCCATATTTCCATTTGTTTAACTTTGAATTTTGCCTAAAACACTTCCTTGGCCATTTCCTGCAGTGCAGTTCTTCTGGCAATGAATACTTTCATGTTTGGTTTGTCTGAAAAGTATTTTGCCTTAAGTTTTGAAAAATATTATTTCAGGGTATAAAATTTCAAATTATCCACATTTTGTTTGTTTGCTTGTTCCTCTTTGGTGCTTTACAGATACTGTTTCATTGCCTTCCAGATTGTAAAGTTTCATTGAGAATATTCATATTTTGTATCTATATATATAAGTTCCTTTTTAATTGGTTACTTTTAATATTTTCTCTTTATTAATGGTTTGCAGTAAATCAATTAAGACATGGCTCGTGCTTCTCTTTCTGTTGATTCTTCTTGAGTTTAGCTGAGCTTATTGGATCTGTGGTTTATAACTTTCTCATACTTTGGAAAATCCAAGGAAATTATTTCATCAATTTTTTTTCTTTTCTGTCTTGACTCCTTCTGGAACCCCAACTGCTTATTAGACATCTTGATATTTTCCCACTAGTTAGTAATGCTCTGTTCAATTTCAATTATTCTTTCTCTGCTTTCATTTTGCAGAGTTTCTATTTCCTTAGCTTCACATTCACTGTTTTTTCCTAGTGCCCAGCATGTTAATTCCACCAACTGTATTTTCATTTCAGACATTTTGTTTTTTTTATCTCTAGATGATCCATTTAGAGATTTTATATATTCCATTTTTCTTTTTATTATGTTTGCCCTTTCCCTTTCATCTCTGAACACATTAGTAATAGACACAATAGCTGTATTAAAATGCTTTCCTGCTAATTCATTTGTCTCTGCCATCTCTAGTTCTACTTCTACTGAATATGTTTTTCCTGGTTATGGGTCATATGTTTCTGGGTTTTTTTTGCCTGCCTTCTCATTTTTTATTGGATGTCTGAAATTGTGAATTTTATATTGTGATTACTGAAATTTGCATCATTTTTAAGAGTATTGGGCTTTGTTTTGGTATGCAGTCCACTTACAGATTAGTTTGATCCTCTATGATTTTATTTTTAAGCTTTGTTAGTACACAGAATAGACTACTTTAGGGCTCCTCAATGAAGGCATAAATCTGAGTACTCTACCTAATCCCTTTTTATTACAAGGACTTTCTACTCTGACTCTTGGAAAGATGAATAATTTTAGTGTTTTTTTTTTATAATGACATATATAAAGTTTATTTTTTTTTCTATTTTTATTTTTATTTTTTAACATCTTTATTGGAGTATAATTGCTTTACATTGTTGTATTAGTTTCTGCTGTATAAGAAGTGAATCAGCTATACCTATGCGTATATCCCCATATCTCCTCCCTCTTGAGTCTCCCTCCCACCCTTCCTATCCCACCCCGCTAGGTGGTCACAAACACAGAGCTGGTCTCGCTGTGCTACGCTGCTGCTTCCCACTAGCTATCTATTTTACATTTGGTAGTGTATATACGTCAATGCCACTCTCTCACTTCGTCCCAGCTTACCCTTCCCCCTCCCCGTGTCCTCATGTCCATTCTCTCCATTCTCTACGTGTGAGTCTTTATTCCTGTCCTGCCCCTAGGTTCTTCAGAACCTTTTTTTTTTTTTTTTTAGATTCCATATATATGTGTTAGCATACAATATTTGTTTTTCTCTTTCTAACTTACTTCACTCTGTATGACATACTCTAGGTCCACCCCCCTCACTACAAATAACTCAAGTTCGTTTCCTTTTATGGCTGAATAATATTCCATTTTATATATGTGCCACATCTTCTTTATAATAATTTTAGTTTTATATGAGCTTGGGCAATTATTCATGTTGTTGTTTTCTAGTAGGTCTTTTCCAGCCTCAAAAAGTATCACCATATCCAAGAGCAAATCAATACACAGAAAAATAACCTAGGCGATTCCTCTTCAGATCTCCAAATTTTCTGTGTACAGGTCTCTAATCACTGATATTCTGTTCCACGGATCCTAACTGCTTTGGCTTCTCTCTGTCTATCCAACTCAGGTCTTTGGGTGCTGTTTGGGTTTCTTCTCCCTTCATTGCAACCATGAAGCTATCTCCAGGCAGTATGCAAGGTAAAATTTAGGGCTCACATTATTGGTTTCTTTCTCTAGGGGACAAAGTGCTGCACTGACTCTAGTTCAATGTTTGAACACTGCTGTTTCACATACTTTTTTTTCTAGTTTTCTAATTGTTTATGAAGAGAGGACAATCTCCCTAAAAATGAGCCTTCATAGTTTGAAGCAGAAGTCTTGATATAATTTTTTATTTAATATCTTGGCCTATAAGGTGGACAATTTTAGAGATTTATTCTTGAGTTTTCCCACTATAGTAGTTATTATCTGACAAGCCAAGAAAACAATGTGTGGGCTCAGTCAAGTATTTTAGACCAGGCACATTACCACTGGTTTGATTTGAAGATACAGCAGAACAACTGTGAGCTAGACCTGGCCCAGGAGTCAATTTATTATGTACCCCCTACATGACCCATTCTAACAGGAGGCCACAGTGATGTGTTAAGTCCCTGGATATTAAAGATAGATTAGACCCATTACCCAATATTCCACAAAATACCACTTTTTTCTTGTCCCCACTATATTACTCATTAATGAACATAAGTCTCTCTGAGAAAGGATTGGGAAGGAGTTATTATATGCATTTTCTATAGTGACGCAGGGTCCTCCTTCCTAAGGACTCAGACTTTCCACCTGATGATGGGTTCCAGAACTGAAAATAGAAAGTAGGCAAGATATTGTAACTTTTCACTGCTGCCACTGTTCTTACTATCCTGGTTTATTTTATAAATTTAGTCATCTTTGGTTTATTTTTCTTGTGTATGTTAAAAAATTCCTTTGTTGCTACCCTTCTGTCTTTTCCCTAGGGACACCATATCCTAGTAGCCATCTTGATAGCTCTGTACAAGACAAACCCTCTGGCTGCCATTCTGTCATTGCCACTTATTAAAATAATAGCCTCTACCTTGTTACTGATGGTTAAAGGCCACTATATGAATGTTGTTATATAGGAATCCTATGTTCACCTTTACTCTTAGGGGACCCACTTCTTAAACAGCCTCTCCTAGCCATGAACTACAAAGAGAAGGCACCACTGAGCTTCTCAGAGATACTAGTACCCTTCTTACCAGCACATTTCTTCTCACTCTGGTAAATAGAGAGATTTCTATACCATCACACAGAATATATTTGGCTTGTATGTTTTCAGCCTTCTGAGATATCCTGCCCATTTTTCTGAGCTTTTTATTGTAATTTTTCACTGGCTTCCATGGAAGTCCTGGAATTTCTACTTCAATTAGTATAGATCTTTACTATTTCCAGGCTTTCAAGAATCAAAACAGCTGTATGTAAGCAGATCTCTCTCTTGATTCTACTTCCACCTCTGGATCTCTGACAAAGTTTTAAATTTCGTATCCAAAGACAGTGCTCCCAAAATGATAATCGGTCCCTTATCAAACTTTATGTTACATCCTACTCTTAATCCAGGAAACTTAATATCCATTCTCCTATATACTTATCAGGCTCCTGCAACTCCAATGGAGTATAGTGTTTTTTATCTCTTAGGTAATGGTATGAATTGAACTACTAGTTTCATAGCTAGGAAGAGAGATAGGGATAAACCCTAGTAAGTATTGTTATTGTTTGACAAGGCAAAGGTGGTTATATTGTCCTTAGCAAGAGTCAGCCTTCAACTAAAAGGATTGGGTAATTTTTATAGGCCAAGAAGAGGTAGTAGGATCTGTGATTCGAGATTCTCAAGTGCTTTAATTCAGGGATGTCCATCTGATATTGCAAGTTTACAATTCTATACAAACAGTCCTCTGACACTGGCATAACAGACTTAAATTAATTAAATATTAACCTCTTCTTAGAGCTCTGCTTCTCCCCAGTTAAGTATTTGGCTCAACTCACAGCTTTTAGTACCCTATAGTTGAGGTGTGAAATGTTTCATATGCTGCTAAAGGCATCCTATGGCTGTTACACTTCACCTAAATTGGCGGTCGATCACCCTCAGACTTTCTCTGTCATCCTCCAATGCATTGATTGTCCCCACAACAACTATCAAATGTCATCCTTATTATAATTAATTTTACTTATAATTACTTTTTCTATACCTCTCAAAGGCCTGATATGTTACACTCATCAGTGAATTAACTTCCACTGGTATCCTATTTTAATTCACCATATTATACTCATGAAAATTATAATGACATTGCAGGATAATTCCAGGATTTATCCATATTCACCATACTACCAGTGATGTGGCCCTCACTGCCAGCTGGTGTTGAATGGTCCAACTGCACGATTATATATCAGTTCTTGCTTCCTAGGACCCTGCTGAAAGAAATGCCTTAGGTTTGTGTTCTTAGAAAACAGACTCTGAGATTTGCATGCAGCAGGTTTCATGAGAAGTGCTCTCATTTGAAGTAAACTTGGTCAGAGAGAGATGTTGAACTGTGATGCACCTGCTATAGTGGCCTCAGTCAGTCCCACAGAGAGTGGTGAAGCTAAAATAGCCCTTTAGAAACGTTCTCCATAGAGGCAAGGGGAACATGTTTTATATTGCCTTACTGACCAGATGTAAAGTGTAAAGCAGCTACCTTCAACAAAGGAATGAAAGCATAGGTCATCAGTACTCAATACCCTAGCAATTGGGTTATTAGTAGAAGATCAAGATGGTGCACCATACCAGGCACTATAGGGTTACAAGTTATTTAAAGAATCAACTGCAAAAGTTGTCATGTATCATATGACTATGAAGGAGAATTAGAGTATGTTATGACTGCACATATTTGTCTCTTAAACCAAATCAGGGGGCCAGAGGATTTTTTCTGGAAAGAAATATATTTATGTTGAAGGCATATAACAAGTGTTTTCTAAGACATGGAGAAAAAATGTTGTTAAAAATTCAAGAAAATGGTTTAAACTTTGATTATATTAGCTAATACTCAGGCAAATAATTCAGTTATTTTGTAAGCATTAATATAACACAGTTGGGCTTCCCTGGTGGCGCAGTGGTTGAGAGTCCGCCTGCCGATGCAGGGGACGAGGGTTCGTGCCTCGGTCTGGGAAGATCCCACATGCCGCAGAGCGGCTGGGCCCGTGAGCCATGGCCGCTGAGCCTGCGCATCCGGAGCCTGTGCTCCGCAACAGAGGCCACAACAGCGAGAGGCCCGCGTACAGCAAAAAATATATATATATATATATAAATATATATATAAAACACAGTCAATTACACAAAGACTTGCATGCCTTTTGATTTCCAATAATATGCACATAAATATAGGACTATAATTTTCAATAATTTTAATAAGTTTCATATATCTAAACTAGTGTTGTCATAAGAACCAGTCAGTGTATGTGGGGAGCTCCATAAATACTGAATAACATTGGTATAGACTGAAACAACTTTTTTGGTATTGCCTTCTGTAAAACAATCCCATTATTTTTAATTATACCACAAATTTTACCAGAAACCATATACCTTGATTGCTAGGTGAGAATTTTTATTTTTATTTTTTTGGTTAGGTGAAAATTTGAATGAGTATGAGATATTTACAATTATAAATTACTATCAAAAGAATTAAGACATTATCATTACTGAGGATAATCAAAATAATATGATGGAATCTGAATGGAATTCCTACAACTTTATTGCTTCTTTATAATAAAGGCATTGAATTCCAAAGTTAGTAGTTTGAGACTCTAGAACTCTGGATAATATTTTTTTACTAACAATTCAAATTCATTTCCTTGAAATCATAGCTGACTAGTCTCTTTTTTTCACATAATACTAAAAATTCTCCCAATTCTTCTGTCAAGATGCTCTTCATTTTAGTCCTTATTTTTCAGCACATTAATGAATATATAAGGCAGAATTTTAAAAATAAACTTTACTTATTTATTAATTTTTAATTTTTGGCTGTGCTGGGTCTTCGTTGCTGTGCACCGGCTTTCTCTAGTTGTGGCAAGCGGGAGCTACTCTTGATTGTGGTGTAGAGGTTTCTCATTGCGGTGGCTTCTCTTGTTGCAGAACATGGGCTCTATATGCACAGGCTTCAGTAGTTGTGGCACATGGGCTCCGTATTTGTGGCTAGTGGGGTCTAGAGCACAGGCTCAGTAGTTGTGGCGCACGGGCTTAGTTTCTCAGCAGCATGTGGGATTTTCCCGGACCAGAGACCGAACCCATGTCTCTCCTGCATTGGCTGGCAGATTCTTAACCACTGCACCACCAGGGAAGTCCCAATATGGCAGAAAATTTTAAGAACCAGTTAAGTGTTACAGCAGGAAATAGGGCAGAAGAATAAAAAACGTATATAGCATTTACACAAGAGTATCTGTGTCTATCTACATTTATACAAATAGAAAGATACATTATTAAATTTAAAAACACACAAAATAAAAGGATTTGGCATGGGATATGTTAGGTTTACTTAAATTCTCTTTATATAGGCTGTAATCAATGAAAAGGACTGAATAACAATAAGAATCCAAATCTTACTATAATCAGATATTTTAATTATACTGCCCTATCTTCATATCTTCTTCAAAAAATGAGTTCCAGTGGTCAAAGAGTAGAGGAAGAGTAAGTTGCAAAAGGCATCTCAATGGAGAATGAGTGTTTTTTGAAAGCATCAATAATTTTTGAGTGTTTAGTTGTGCTTTACTTTATTGTGCTTAGCAGATATTGCATTTTTTACAAATTGAAGGTTTGTGGCAACTCTGTGTTGTCAGATCATGGTTAGCATTTTTTAGCAATAAAGCATTTTTGAATTAAGATATATACATTTTTTAGACATAATGCTATTACCTACTTAATAGATTACAGTATAGTGTAAACATACCTTTCAAATGCACTGAGAAGCCAAAAATTTGAGACTCACTTTTTTGATATTTGCCTTATTTCAATGGTCTGGAACAAAAACCTCACTATTTCTGAGCTATGCCTGTGATGAGATAAGTGATATAAGCATATGTAAGGGAAAAAATGAAGGAGAAGACTTCCCTGAATAAGGTGTTACCAACAATGGCAGCACTTTCTTTGTAGTTAAATATCTTGTCTAAATGCTTGTTTAGGGATAAAGAGGAATAAGGAAGAAAAAGTTTTAAACAACTATTATGTGTCAAACTTCATATGCGTCTTTTAATGTAATTTTACAATAAAACTGAGAGATATGTTCCATTATATGTATGTAGAAGAAGAAAAAGAAAAAATATAAATATTTCTTAAGTGAAGGTACTAAAATTCAAACATACATGCTTCTTCTCTTTACATATTAGTCTCCAAATATTTAATTATAAGTCTATACCACACAAATGAGTTACACTATTGGCTCATTAAATAGGCAATTATAAGTACTTGCTTAACTGATTTTTCACCAAACTGACTGACTCTTTTGCAGAAAATTCTGCAATGATAATTACATTTAGTGTTACTTACATAACATGCAGATTTTCTGTTAAATTCCTGTTTACAAGATTCTGATTATAAATAACACATAATTAAGATAAAAAGTAATCATCTTAAATAAAAATTCTGAATAACAAATGATAATAAAATGCATTTATTTTTTTAAAAAAATAAAAATTGATAATGTAGCACTAGAATTATACTGAGCATGATCTAGTTAGTCTCCCTTTGATTGTGCCAAAGCACTTCATGATATTGCAATTATTCAAAGTCTTTATGTGAATATTAATGATATTACAATGGTATAACAAGAAAATGACAACTAATAGTCTCCTGCTAATAAAATGACAAACTAAGTCAACTTCTTTCTTCTATATTCTCCCCAAATAGTGTCTTGTTTAAGCTCTCCACAATATAGGTTCTCAAGATATCTTTCTTTATTAATGTGCCTTAGAACCATTAGCTTTCACCCTCTCTCCCTCCTCCAACTTCCTTTTTAGGTTTACTTCTTCATTTAAACAGAGGTAAGAGGAAAATTTTGATCATCTGGCTTCCAGGGATTTCCACTTACAACTTGCTCCACAGCATAGTATGCCCACCTCTGTCACTTCCAGCAATGCTAAAGAAGTTCCCTTTTCCCCACCTGGAATTCCTCCATATGATATGGTTCTTTCAGGTATATGCCAGTAGTATGAAGAATACTGTGATCTTCAGGTCTCTATAATGTCACTTCAGAAGGCTGAATACTGAATAGAGTAATACCGTAGATTACTCCATTTTACTTTGGGACTGTTGAAAAATTAAATATAAGAGGAAATCACCAAAATTTAAAGCTTCCAGATGGAGGCCTTTTCTAGGAAGATCCTTAGTTACTAAGCTATCTCTATCGCCTTAAAATTGTGAGGCTATACTGAACATATTTATGAGGATCTACAGTAAGTCCCAAGAGAATCTTCACTGTTTTCACACTGGGAATAATCATCTTTTTTTCCTCATAAATATAGTTCTCTAAAACTGTGTCTCTGTTCAATCTGGAGGAATATGCATAAATATTTACCAGATTTATTAGAGTTGGCCAAGGCTACCAGTATCCTGAACACCATTTCCAGGGGCATTTAAAACTGCTTCTCCCAAATTTTCATCATGAAATGTTTCATCTGCAGTACACATAAATATGAATCCTCTGAGCAAACACTTATAATCCTAGACATCAAAGGATTTGGCTTAATAAATATCCAATGGCTCTCAATTTCATCATTTTCTTTATGGGAGAATAGGAGGAAGTAGGTAGTATATTATTTCAGATAAACTGCATTTTCTCACCTGTAGAGTAAGGGTTATATTATAGATTAGATTCAATAACTCTGATGTTTTCCCAATATTTCCAGAATCCCCTATATAAAACTGGATTTCCATTAAAAAAAAATAAACTACTATACATGATTTTATGCATTCAAAAGAGAGACTGTCTTTGTCTCTATATATTCTCTATATGATTATGACCACCAAATGCTTCAGCAGTTTATTCTTTCCTTTTTGCCTAATTTATATTAAAACCTATAGTAAGCCAATGTAGGATGTGATGCTTGTGTACTCAAGAAAACTCACACAAAATTATTGATGCTTTCAAAATATAGAAACAATAATAGCAACTGTCTAAAACTTTAAAATAATATAGCAAAACTGAACAGATTTACAGTGATAATATTTTCTACCTAGTTTCTTCTGATATAAAATGTGTCATGGAATAGCTTTATAAACATTGTATTTCCAATTTTGAGTTCACTTAAAAACATTTAGAGTAATTTCAGTGGAAGTGCCTGTTTAGAGATTCATCATATTAATATAAGCTATCCACAGAGCACTAAGAGTGGAAATTAACAAAATGTCAAATGTTTTATATTTATTCTGTAGGGGAATGTAGAGGGATATGTATGTGTTCAGCAAAAATACTTTTAGTTTTAAAACTATTTGAAGAAAGTGAGACAGGAAAAGAAATTTTCTTATTCACTACCTGGTAGTAAATTTCAGAGACAAAAAAATTACAAGATATATGATACTAATCAATAACAAATGAATTCATTTCAATGAGCAATCTACCTATGAATAGCTAATGAATTTGGAATAATAGAGCAGTAAGTAATTATATACCCAAAAGCAAAGGAGTCAGCAATGCATTTTTACTTTTCGGCTTTATCCTTCACATTTATATATGAAAGTGTTCTGTCATGCAATATAACTCACTAGTCGAGTTTAATTTATTTCATATTTACAAGATATGTGTATGGCTCCCAGAAAATCCAAAATCCTCTGTATCCAACTCATAGATTTTCTGACCAATTCAGGCACATATTTGTTTTTTTAAAATGTTAAAACAAGTTCTCTATTTTTATATATTGCCATCAAATTTGTTTCAATTAATATTAATTTGTGATCAATAAAAAATGATATTTGGATTAGGGACTGTCAACATGCCAATTATTTGGAGAATAGCCCTCCTTGTCATTGCCAAGCATTTATATGTGTACAGAATTTACAAAATTAGTTTAGGTAATTACTGAGCTCTTGTTTACAATTAATTAGCATTTTAAAATGTAAGCATACAAATTTGCATTTAAATTTGCATAGATTGTTTCATTTCTACACACATACTTCAGAAATGCTCTAACTGTTAAAGTGCATTCAAAATTTCATTTTACCTACACACATTTATTTTACTTAAATTTTTGTAAAAAAGTCTACGGAAACAACAGGATGCAATGATATTTTATTTGTAACTGTCATTATTTTATTGTGTTTTGATTTTACTTGTCCAAACAATTTGATTTGCAACTTGGGAAACTAAGTACAATTCTTGCTGCCTCTGAACCCTTCATGTCCTTTTACTCTTCTATAATATTAGTCATTCCTCTACAACTTTCAACTTTCTCTAACAGATATTTCTCATTGTTTCAAAAATTGTCTTAAATATCTCATCTAAAAGACACTACCAAAATATGGCTCATATATTCTCTATTCTTTCCATTACAGTAGGCAGATACCTTTGCTGAAGTCATCACTAACTTGCTTAAATTTGTCTTTTAAATAATTTATATTATCATTTTTAATCATTCTAGTACTCCACTTTATTTCACTAAGGATGAAAAGAGACTAAAAATTTCGAAGTGGGCAACAGACCAAATCTTGAGCTTAATATTACTAATGTACATTCCTTTGGTCACTATACCACTGTATCCATCATCAAATGGTTGGACAATAAAGAAAAATTCTGATTTTCAAGGATGAATATATTGTTCAAAAATGTTAACTGGGCAAAATAAAGAAACAAAAAAATTGTATGTGAGAAACAGATATAATATAATTAAAATGTATTCAAAATGAAACTTTTGATCAACATAGATTTATTGAAATAAGAAAATATTGATGAAAAACATGAAAGAATTCTATGAAGTTTAAAACCATTGGTTTGCATATGTTTCATTAAAAAATACTGTGGAAGATAAAAGTTAAAAATATTAATAATTAGTGAGAAATGAAAAACAGAAAGTAGAAAAAGAAGATTCAATATAATAACTAATGCCCTAAACAAGAGAAAGAAGAAGTGAAATAGAAGTTTTCAAAATGTTTTTATTAGTTTTAATAAAACTACATTAATATTAAAAAGAACTTTCAGTCTAAAATTTGAAAGGAAAGAATTCATGAGAAAAAAAACTAATATTGACCCATTAATACTGATGGTAGCTGAACAAAGGCAGTTCAAAGGTTAGTAATTATACAGACTTCTAAACCCTCTACTTCCCCTCCCAACAAAGGAAATAACCTACAAAAGGATAAAATAATTGAACTGGTTTAAAACTTCTATAAAGCAACATTTAAGATATGGACATTTTGAAGTCTACAAATCTTCTGGGGAAAAAATAGGACCCAAACGCTGTGCAAAGCATCTAAACCATCATCCACATATAAAGGAAAGAGACATATTTTCAAGCATGCAGACACTCACAGAGAACATAGTTCCAATAATCCTGTCACAAAAAATTAATAAAATAAATAATAATAATAAAATAGGATCAGCTTTACCAATCAAGATGTGAAAAGTGAAAGCATGATTAAAAGCCTGTTTTTTTAATTCATTTAAACATAGAACTAATTTCCAATACATAACATAAACATTATAAGCTACTGTAATACAAAAAATAATAATGATGAACAAGAATGGGGAGAAAGGTATAGTAGGAAGAGTGAGAAGGAAGCATATAGATTACATCATCTATCATAGATGGAACAAATTGACACTATATAGAAGTAATAAAGAAATGATTAGATTATTAAAAGTAAGATAAGTATGAGATGTAGGAATAATAAAAAACAAAATTTAAATTTTCTTTTTGGAGAAAAAGATTTAAAATAGAATGAGTCCAAATTTAAAAGATTAAAAAGATTTTAGAATTGAGAGCTCAACAGAATGGCTATATAAAGCCATCCACACATCCCTGGTTAATGAAAAAGCTGTGTGCATGCCCAGAGAGGACTTGAAGGAGCTTGGCATAGAGTGAAAGAAGTCAGTCTTGAAAAGTGGCTGAACTTTGAGTATGCTAACAAACCTACACTTTGATTCTTCCAATGGCACCATTAAGAAAATGAAAAGTCAAGTCACAGATAAAGCATATATTTGCAAATCATATGGCTGATAAAGTACATATATGTACAATATAACTCAACTCAATCATAAGAGGACCAGTCAATCTAAATAGGAAATGGGCAAAACGGTTGAACTGATAATTCCCCAGTGAAGACATACAAATATCTATTAAGCACATGAAAAGAAGTTCTACATTTTTAGTCACTAGGGAAGCATAAATTAAATCACTGTGAACTATCACTAATACCCACTGGAATGGTGATAATCTAAAAAACTGACAACACCAAATATTATCAACAATTTAGAGAAGCCAAGATTTCATACATTATTGGTAGGGATATAAAAATATTAAAATAAATTTGAAAAATAATTTCTTAGAAAGTTAAATACATATTTACTATATGATTTAGTAATTTTCCCTTAGGCTCAAGCTATCTACCAAAGAAAAACAAAAACCTATGTCCACATAAAGACATGTATGTGTAAGTTCATATCAACATTATACATAATATCCAAAAACCAGAAACAAATCAAACTCCCAATGACTAATGAATAAACACAAAGTAGGGTATCCATATAATGGTATACTACTCAGCAATAAAAGTAAATAAACAAATCTATTACCACAGTAGACAACATCGATAAATCTCAAAAAACACTATCCTCGATGAAAGAAGCTAGACCTAAAATACTACAAATTTTATGATTTTTATAATTAGGAGTGGATCAAGTTGTAACTTAACCACCTGTATCATAAAAAGTCTGAAATGTATATTTTACTATGAAATCATAATCTTCTAAAGTATAGATGTTTTCTGTAACCCTTGTTATCCTGGAGCTCAGTTCAATACCTGGTACATTATAGACTATTATGAAAATGTAGACGGATACTGCAAACATATTACAACATTGGGTTCCAGACCACCACACTAAAGTGACTATCTCAATAAAGATAGTGATACAAGTTTTTTGGTTCCCCAGTGCATATAAAAATTATGTTTACACTACACTGTAGCCTACTAAATGTGGATAGCATTATACTTAAAAATCAATGTACATACCTATATTAAAAATACTTTATTGCTAAAAAATACACACCATCATCTGAGCCTTCAGAAAGTCTTAATCTTTTTGCCGGTGGAAAATCTTGTCTTGATGTCGATGGCTGCTGATTGATCATGGTGGTGGTTGCTGAAGTTTGGAGCAGCTGTGGAAATTTCTTAAAATGAGACAACAATGAATTTTGCCACATTGATTTGACTCTTCCTTTCACCAGCGATTTCTCAGTTGCATGTAATGTTGTTTGATAGTATTTTACCTGCAGTTCTTTGAAAACTGGAGTCAATCCTCTCAAACCCTACTACTGGCTTATCATCTACATTTACATAATATTCTAAATCCTCTGTTGGCATTTTAACAATCTTCATAGCATCTTAATCAGGATTAGATTCCATCTCAAGAAACAACTTTCTTTGCTCATCCATAGGAAGCAACTCCCTATTCATTAATGTTTTATCATGAGGTTGTAGTAATTCAGTCACATCTTTAGATTCCACTTTAAATTCTAGTTCTCTAGCTATTTTCCACATCTGCAGTTACTTCCTCACTGAATTCTTGAAACCCCCAGTCATCCATGGAAGCTGGAATCAAGTTCTTCCAAATACTTGTTAATATTGATATTATGACCTCTTCCCATGAATCACAAATGTGATTAATGGCACCTAGAATGGTGGATCTTTTCCAGAATGTTTTCATTTGACTTCAACCAGATCCATCAGAGGCATCACTATGGCAGCTATAGCTTTATGAAACGTATTTCTTAAAGAATAAGATTTGAAAGTGAAAATTGCTTCCTGATCCATGGGTTGCAGAATGGACATTGTGTTAGCAGGCACAAAAACATTAATCTCATTGTACATTTCCATCAGAGCTCTTGGGTCCCCAGGTGCATTGTCAGTGAGCAGGAATATTTTGAAAGGTATCTTTTTTATTCAGAACATTAAGTTTCAACAGGGGCTTAAAATAGTCAGTAAACCACGCTGTAAAGAGATATGCTGTCATCCAGGCTTTGTTGTTCCATTTCTAGAGCACAGGCTGAGTAGATTTAAAATAATTCTTCAGGGCCTTAAGATTTTTGGAATGTTAAATGAGCACTGGCTTCAGCTGAAAGTCATCCTCTCGTTAGGGGCTAATCTGCTGCATTAGCCCCTAACAAGAGAGTCAGCTTTGTAGCTTTGAAGCCAGGCATTGACTTCTCCTCTCCAGCTATTAAAGTCCTAGATGGCATCTTCTTCCAACAAAAGGCTGTCTTTCTTATCCACATTGAAAATCTGTTACTTTGTGTAGGCACTTCCACTAATTATCTTTGTTAAATATTCTGGATAACTGGCATCTTCTAATGTATCAACAATATATAGTGCTACACCGTGCACTTTTATATCTGGATATGGCTTCTTTCCTTAAACTTTCTTTAAACTTCATGAACCAACCTCTGCTAGCTTTAAATCTGTCTTCTGTAGCTTCCTCATCTCTCTGTCTTCATAGAATAGAAGAGAGTTAAGATCGCTCTGGATTAGGCTTTGGCTTAAGGGAATGTTGTGGCTGGTTTGAACTTCTCTTCAGACCGCTAAAACTTTGTATCAGCAATAAGACTGTCTTGCTTTCTTATCATTCATGTGTTCACTGGAGCAGCATTTATACTTTCCTTGAAGAGCATTTCCTCTGCATTCACAACTTGGCTAACTGTTCAGCACGAGACCTAGCTTGGCCTGTCTTGGCTTTTGACATGCCTTCCTCACTAAGCTTAATCATTTTCTAGCTTTTGATTTAAAGATAATATGTGCAACTCTTCCTTTCACTTGAACACTTAGAGGTCTAACTGGACTAATTTTAATGTTGTGTATCAGGGAATAAGGAGACCAGAGGAGAGGGAGAGAGATGGGAATGGACAGTCAGTGGGGCAGTCAGACCACAATTAACATTTAGCAATTAAGTTCACTGTCTTAAATGGATGTGGCTCATGACGCCTCTAAACAATTACCATGGTAAATCAAAGATCACTGGTCTCAGATCACCATAACAAATATAATAATAATCAAAATGTTTGAAATATTATAAAAATTATCAAATTCTGACAGAGATACATAGTGAGCAAATGCTGTTGGAAAAAGGGCGCTGATAACACAGGGTTGCCATAAACCTTCTGTTTGTAAAAAACACAATATCTGCGGAGTGCAATAAAGCAATGTGAAATAAAATGAAGTATGTCTGTATTAAATTTGATAATTGAAGGGAAATGAGTTCATGCATGAGCAAGTTTGGTGATGATGCGTCTCCTTTCTACATTCAGAGAAAATAAATTATGTAGGCAAGAGTGAGACCTTGAAATGCCAGGTGGTAGTGGAATAATAAAAGGTAAACTTGCTGATTAAAGACTTGTGTCCTGGGCTTCCCTGGTGGTGCAATGGTTGAGAGTCCGCATGCCGATGCAGGGGACACAGGTTCGTGACCCGGTCCGGGAAGATCCCACATGCCGTGGAACAGCTGGCTCCGTGAGTCATGGCCGCTACGCCTGCGCGTCCGGAGCCTGTGCTCCTCAACGGGAGAGGCAACAGTGGTGAGAGGCCCGCATACCGCAAAAAAAAAGACTTGTGTCCTGTTTAGAGTATGCTGTGAAGTTTATCAACTAATGTAATACTATCTTTTCAAAAATTATTTTTATGAAAATATTTAGAAGAATTTCTGTAATTTTTTGTGAAATATAGATTATAGCTTAATAAAGTTAGAGAAATAATCCTAAGTAGCCAATAAAACATTGGTATAAGTAAAATAAAATATGAGTAGTTGATAAAAATAATGTAGACATGCTTTTCATTCATTAATGTTATCTTGCTCCAGTCTTTGTTCTAGATTTTATATTTGACCATAGCCACAGTAACTAAAAACACATATACATATCCATGAAACAAGAAAATCTATAATTTTTCTTTGAAATTTATTAAAATACAGTGACAATATTTATAATAAAATATATTTTATGTATTAATTTTACATATTATATAAATTGTATATTAGACTTAATTATGTTAAGCATATAATTATATGCTTAACACATATAACATATTTTAAAACATAAATTCAAATTAAGAATTTTGTAAAAATGTAAAATAGTTTGCAATTAATTTTTATAGATAAACATGAATAAAATTTTACTTTACATTTTTATCCAAATGTGTTACTTGACAGTGGCATTTACCTATTTCCATTGCAATGCCAATGCACTTAATAGACTTGAAAGGAATATCAATAAGATCAGGGATTATGTTTGTTTTATTTCCTGTTTTACTTATTTTAAATGGTGCCTGGAACACCATAATCTCTCAATAAACATTTTTCAGTGAATGAATAAATTGTTTCATGTGCATTTTATGTATTTAATCTATATAAGTGCTTAAGTACTACACACTTTTCTGATTGATCAGTCCAGAAGCAAACTACCATTTGTGTGATACCCGTTTTATATTTTGTAAATACATACAGCTTATATGGCAGGTGGTGGACATTACTTCACTACTTTATAAATCAGATATAGTTAGGATCTGTGTCACAAGGTCTTGTGAATATGTGTACTTCCATATAAGTATTAGGAATATGACAGTTATTTAATAAAATAAAATAACATTTAAGTTTTATAGTTACATGCCTGCAATTTATTATTTTTTTGTATTCTCATTTAAAATCTTGTCCATGGTAAGAGCTTTTTATATTCAGCTGCTTTCATTAAGCTTACTGTGTTTCTTAGGTGTACCTGGTTCCTTCAGTAAGTTCAACCTGTGTTTTTGAAGTCAGGAAGGTCAATGTTTATATGATTTATACTATTTCAAAATGCTTCCTTTTCCATGTACATAGACTATGCTTCCTAGCATGGAAGTTGACTGTTTTAATACTTTATTAAATCCACTGTTGAAAATAGAAAAGAAGAGATGATATTAAGGAATAAAACCTGGAGTATATTGTCACTTTTATTGATGTTTAAAAATTTTATGCATTTTTCTGACATGAAATTTTCACTAGTTTTAGCAATATACCATAAGTTAGCTGATTAGTAGTTCAAATCCTTGAACAACATCTATGATCATTTTCTCTCACTAAATTACAACTAGAGAAGTTGGTAGTGAGGTAATTTTGTGAAATCCTGCTGCACATATAGAAAATTGTTACTGCTACTACCTTCTTGGTGTATGTTTTGTATTATTATTTTTTTTACCACGTCAGTGCACTTTAAATACTAAGATGTAAGAAAAGCCATAGAAGTAGCCAACATTATTAAATATCTACATGTAAGAATGGTGAAGCTATACTTTTTCTTTTTTTATCATTAATCCAAATGCATTGCTAATTTTCAAAGAGATGTAGAAATACAGAGGAATTAAAGAAAATTTGATCTGTCACCCTGATATTGACTTGAATTTTAAAAATCAAAACCTTTTCAAACATTTTGTAGAGTAATTTGTATTAAATGGCTGTAACAGGGGTTGGCTCTTTGTAAAGCTATTCTCAAAGGGCTTTCACAGCTTATAGGTTTTCTTGGGTAACAGCAGTGACAGTTGTCCTTGGGCCTCTAATATTGCCCTTCATTACGCTCAAGAAATGGTGAGATGCAGCTGTGTAGCCAGGGCCAGCAGTGAGCAAAGATTTTCTTTAAAGTCAGAAACATTTGGGGCTTGTGGGCCATGGTATCTGTGGCAGTTACTCCGCTCCACCTTTACAGTGTGAAGGCAGCCTCAGACAATATGTAAATGAACGCGTGTGTCTGTGTTACAGAAACTGGAGGCAGACTGAATTTGGCCAAGTGTTTCAATTTGCAGCTGACAAGTGCCAGTACTGCTCTTCTTCTTTTTCTTTCTTTGTTCGTTTTGGTTTTGTTGAAATATTTGACATATGACATTGTGCAAATTTAAGGTGTGCAACATTTATTTGATACATTTGTATATTGTAATATGATTGCCATTGTAGCTCTAATTAGCAACTGTATCACTTATGTAATGATCCTTTCCTTTTAGTGGTTCGAATTATTAAGTTCTGTCTTTTAACAAATTTGATTATATTCTGGTTTCCCCCCACACACACATTTACAGATTGATCAGGGAGTTATATTTCTTCTTGAATAATATTTTGCATTTTATGCAATAAATAAGAAAATGCTAGTCATGAGACACATATCTGGCATCTAATAAAAATACTATAACTACAACTATATCGTTTTACTTTATTAATATTATACTTCTTTTTTTAATTTGTTTTTTTGTTTTGGCACAATAATTTTATTGTTCACTGAATTTTGTATTTGTACCAATACACGTAAGCTTACTTTTAAAATATCATATTGCTAAATTAGGCATTTTATTTATAATCCTTAACAATGGTAAGGAATCATGCTTATAGAAAGGAGATCAAGATAGCAGAGATCTAGCCAGTTCGTTTGAAATTAAAGGACATGTATTCTCACTATCACTTACTTATCATCAACAAGACAAATATTTTGAGAAATTTCTGTGGGATAAAATGATGCCTCTGTTTGATGAAAAAACAGTAGTGGAGAAAACTTTCCCTCAATGCATTAGTATGAAATAATTTATTGGATGATAGGTTTAATATGGAATACTCAGAGATCATCTTATAGATTTAAAATTTCTTAGATAGTATTTGGAATAGTTGAGCGATTTGAAAAAAATCGCATGCTCTCACCTAAACTTCTGATAGCAAGCACAAATGGAAATTTATCACTGCCATAATAAGACAGTGTATGTGGATTTCATGGTCAGAAAATTAGTGTAGGGCTGGTAATAACTGACAATCCTCAGAAATATAGTGTTTCCAAAATCCCACAACAAGCTGCTGAATCACAACAACCAACCCAACAGTATATTCAGGATCTTTAGCAAGATCATCAAATGTTTGAGGATTCTGCTACTTAAAGTCAATGCAAATCCAAGAATCAACAGGGCTTGAAGACAAATAAGAGACTCCACAAACAGGAGAACTTATAGTTTCACTGGAACCATTAATAGACCAATTTTAAAAGGGCATTAAATATGTCTGCTCTGTTGAGTGTGACAGAATTTCAAATTGTAACAAGAAGAGATAACAAATCAAGACCAAGTCCTAAGTTGCAATAGAGCAAACTGAAACCCTTAGCTGGGAAATTCTTCCAAAATATTCTAGAGAGATACAAAATATAGCAAGTATAGAATGAAATATAAAACCATGGAATATAAAGCTAAGTGTTTCAATATCTAATAGTAATTACAAAGTGAGGAAGCAGACAAATAGGTGAGAGAAATATTTAAAGAAATAATGTCAGAAATAAAGTTCTCAAACCTTAAGGATCCACTGAGAAGGATTAAAAGCTCAGAAACAAAAATTAAACAAGTACAAAACAAAGGGGAAAAAGGAAAAAAAAACAAAGAAAGGAAGTATAGTAAAATCTCTGCACATCAAGTTTGAAGAAAACATTCAAAAGGGATCACAGATAAAACAGTAAATTGTCTACATAGGAGTAAAAATTAGATTAACAGTGTATTTATCTCTCATTAGCTATACTGATAATGGTAAGATAATAGCTCTTCATCTCCAATTACTGAGGGAAAAATAAATTCAAACTCAAATACAATATTAAAATAATTAGATTTATGAAGACTTTTATGAGCTTCTGAGGAAAAGTAGACTATACTCAGTTACTTTCTGAAAGCACAACTAAAGAATATAGTTTAAATGAAAAATTAGTTTAGAAAGTCACTTGTTTACAGACAAAATAGAGTAACAGGTACTAGAGTTATGTTCCTGCCTAGAACAATAGCAAGCCAAAAATGTGACACAGCAATCTTGAGACACTTTATATTGGCAGCAAAGATAAGAATCATTGTGAGATGGGAAAACAAGTTAAAGAACACCCTGTAATTTCACCAGCTCATTGTGTTGTTGCAGGTTCCAGCCCATGTTGCAGGTAGGGGAAGACCAAGGTAGAGAATTCATCTTTGATGAGAAGATGGAGCTGAGTGTCTGGTAATATCAAGGCAGCTAGAGTTTACAGGATGAAATAACAGGGAGGGGAGAGCTTCACAAAGGAACACCCTATAGCTTCAGCTAAGTAGTAAACAGAGTGTTATGTGAGGAAACTACTCAAACCAAGGAAAGGCCACATTAAAAAAAAAAAAAAATTAGTGCTTATTACCAACACACAGACTGGAAAATTTCCTAATTCATCAGGGATTAGAGTACTCAGTAAGGTCTTGCCTCAGTAGTAGAGCATAATTATAATTAGCCTTAGACTTGCCTCTACTCTGGGTCTACCTAACAAGCCATACAAGTGACTCCTGAAGGGATTAAACTGTTCATAAGTACACGTGACCCTTGAACAACACAGATCTGAATTGTGCAGGTCCACTTATACATGGATTTTTTTCAATAAATACATATTATGGTACCATACAACCCACAGTTGGTTGAATCTGAGGATGTGGAACTCTGGAAATGTAAAGCCGACTATAAAGTTATATGTGGATTTTCGGCTGTACAGGCATTGGTGCCCCAAACCCCCACATTGTTCAAGGGTCAACTGTAGCTACACACTAGAGAAAAGCTTAAGAATAGTTATAGCTATACAAAAATATCCAGAATCCAACAAGGTATGGCATCCAATCCAATATTATTAGGTATCCAAAGAAGCAGAAAAACACAAATTATAATGAGGAGAATTTTCTATCAATTGAAATGGACTTAAGTAATGCAGATATTTAAAATTAGCAGAAAAGAACAGTATAGTTCTTTAACTGATATTCTATATGTAAGATATTAAGTAGAGACTTAGAACATGTTTTAAAAAGATACAGAGCAAACTTCTAGAAATAAAAATTACAATTTCTGAGATGAAAAAATATGCTGTATGGTATTAATGGTAGAAAAGATATTGAAGAAAATTGTTAACTTGAGGACAAAGGAATAGAAAATATCCAAATGAAATACAGAGGGAAAAATAATAACAACATAAGAAAAGTGTATCAGTGAGATGTGTGAAATTTTAAATGGTCTAATATATATACATAATTACTTCTCAAAGGAGAGGAGAGGAAGAATGGCCAGAATGTTTCCAAATTTAATAAATATTAAAAATCTACAGTTCCAAAAAGATTAACAAACACTATACAAGAGGATCATGAAGAAAAGCATACCACAGCATATCATAATCAAATTGATCAAAATCAGTGAAAAGAAGAAAAATGTAAAAAGAACCAGATTTTTAAAAATTGGGGGAACATAGTTAGGATAATAGCAAACTTTCATCAGGAACATCTTCCAAAAGTAAAGGCAAATAAAGTTTTCTGTAAAACAAATGTTAATTTAACATAACCAGAATCTCTTCATAAAAATTGTTAAAGTCCTTTTGGCAGAGATAAAAATGGTACCAGATGGAAATATGGATCAAACAAAAAAACAGAGGACCAGAAATCACTCCTATATAGAAAAATATATGATTTTCTCTTATTATTTAAATCTTGTTAAAACATAATGTGCTTTTAGGATTTCCCTGGTGGCGCCGTGGTTAAGAATCTGCCTGCCAATGCAAGAGACACGGGTTCGAGTCCCGGTCCAGGAAGATCCCACATGCTGAGGAGCACCTAAACCCGTGTGCCACAACAAGAGAAGCCACCACAATGAGAAGTCCACGCACCGCAACAAAGACCCAACGCAACCAAAAGTAAAAATATAATAAATTAAAACAAACAAACAAAAAACATAATGTGGTTTTAAACAAATAATATTATTTATGAGTCTTAATATATATTTGAAAATAAATGTATGACAAGAGCATAAAGACTGATAGGAAGAATGACAGTAAGGTTCTCATACTTTATATGAAGTACTATAATATCATTTGAGGATAGACAGTAGTAAGTTAAAGATGTGTACTATGAACCAAAGGTGGCAAATATAATTACTTATTATAATCATACAGGTAATAAATTGTTGATAATTAAGTCAACAATGGTGATGAATTGGAATCATAATAGTACGCTAGTAATCACAAGAAAAAAGAGGAAAAAGTGAAAAAGAAGAGATGATATCAGTAAAAAGCATTTTGCAAGATGGCAGTTTTAAACACAACCACATCAGTAACCATGTAAAATGTAAATGGTGATATAAATAACCCAGTTAAAAAGCAGAAATTATAAGATTGTACTAAAAGGCAAGATCCAAATAGATGCCACCTAAAAGAGACATATTTTAAAAATCATAGTATAAACAGGACATAAGTAAAAGGATGCAAAAAGATATTCACCAATCAAATAAAGATGATGAAGTTGTATTAATAGAGTGGAGGAATTTCATAACTTTAAGGTTCTTAATTCATTAAGTGGACATTACAATCATAAAATTTTTGTATGTAAACACAGAGATTTAAATTACATGAGACAAAAACTAATAGAACTACAAAAAAGAATAACAACATCAAAATTATGAGCAGAGGTTTTAACACCCACTGTCAACAACTGATGGATGAGAGAGTGAAAAGTAGTATGTATATTGAAAGTTTAAACAAAATTATCAAACAAGAATGTTGTTGAACTTAAAAGCATACACTCAGCAACAGAATGCACATTATTTTCATGTGTGCCTATAACATTTACCAAGATTGACTGTATTCTGAACCATAAAACAAGTTTGAATGAACATAACAGGATTCAAGTAAGATACGGAGTAAGTTTTCTGACCACAGCATAAGTTAATTAAAAATGAATAGCAGAAAGGCATCAACAAAGTCTCAAAATATTGGATACAAATAGCACATTTCTAAATAATCCATGTGTAAAACAGGAAATAAAAAGGGAAATTAGAAATTATTTTAAGAACAACAACAACAAAAAGAAGAGCCAAACAAACCCAAAATAAGCAGGAGAAAGGAAATAATAAAGATCAGAGTGGAAAACAATAGAATAAATCAATAAAAACAGAAGATTGTTTTTTGATAAATAAAATTGATAAACCTCTAATCATAGTGATTAGGTAGAAAAGAGAAAAGACACACTACTGATATATAGATATATTTACTGGGAAATTATATTAAATCATTTTTTTAAATTATCCTGCATTCACTTTTTTAAGTTTCTTTTTGAATTTTATTTATTTTTTTTATATAGCAGGTTCTTATTAGTTATCCATTTTATACATATTATGTATATATGTCAATCCCAATCTCCCAATTCATCACACATATTAAATCTTTAAGGAAAAAAATACTATGAATTATGCTTAAAGTATTCTAGAAAATTAAAGCAGAGGAAATAGTTTCCTCTGATATAGAAACCCAAAAAAATAAATTTCAAGGGAAAAACACTAAAGAATGATTATCTTTCATGTACATAAATGTAAAAATTCTTAACAAACTTTTACTAAACAGAATCCAACCAAATAGTACATTGATACTGTTATTATAGCCAATGGAATTAATCTCAGGAATACAATCTTGGTATAACATTTAAAAAATCAGTTAATGCTAAATTCTATGTGATATCTGCATTATCTTGAAACAGTGAAAAAAACAAGGGAAATAAAATAAAGTTTGTAGCTTAGGTAATTATAATGTACCACAGCAAATGTTTTCATTTTCACAAATTTACCAGGGTTATATAAAATGTTAACATTAGGGGAAACTGGTAAATGGTATGCCAGAACTCTCCATACTGTTTTTGCAACTTTTGTGTATTTTTTAAAAATTCTGAAATAGTTTATTTAAAATCAGTTAATGTAATTCACAATACTAACACAGTAGATTTGTAAAACCTTATCATTTCAGTTTTTTAACGCATTTTACAAAATTGATATTCCATTCCTGATAAAAGCTATTAGCAAACTTAGGATAGAAGTGAATTTCTCTAAGTTAATACAGAGCATCTATGAAAAATTTACCGTTTTTCAACAAATGGTATTGAAACAATTTGACTTCCATGTGTAAAAAATGAATCTAGACACAGACCTTGCACTCTTTACCAAAATTAACTCAAAATGGATCACAGACCTAAATGCAAAACACAAACTATAAAGCTGCTAGAAGGTAACATAGGAGAAAGTCCAGATGACCTTGGATTTGGCAGTGACATTTTAGATACAACACTAAAGGCACAATTCATGAAATAAATAAGTTAGACTTAATTAAAATTTAAAATTTCTGTTCTGTGAAAGATGATGTTAAGAGAATGAGAAGACAAGCCACAGTTGGGAGAAAATATTTCCAAAAGACACATCTGATAAAGGACTGTTATTGAAAATATGCAAAGAACTTTTACAATCCAACACTATGAAAGCAAACAACCCAATTAAAATTGGACCAAAGACCTTAGGAGACACTTCACCAAAAATATACAGATGGCAAATAAGCTATCTTATTTAAGATGGCTTAAAGGATGCTCCACATTATATGTAATCAGGGAAATGCAAGTTAAAACAAGGAGATATTACTACATATCTATTAGAATGTCCCAAATCTGGAACACTTAATATACTGAATGCTGGTGAGGATGTGGAGTAACAGGAACTCTTGTTCACTGCTGATGGGAACGCAAAATGGTATGGCCACTCTGGAAGAATTTGGTAGTTTCTTATAAGACTAAACATACCCTTACTGTATGCTCCAGCAATTGTGTTCCTCGGTATTTACATAAAGAAGTTGAAAACTGATGTCCACAACAAGATCTGCACATGTATGTTTACAGCAGCTTTGCTTACAATTACTAAAACTTGGAAGCAACCAAGGTATCCTTCAGTAGGTGAACGGATAAATCAACTGTGTTACATCCAGACAATGGAATGTTATTCAGCACTAACAAGAAATGCACTATTGGGCTTCCCTGGTGGTGCAGTGGTTGAGAGTCCGCTTGCCGATGCAGAGGACACGGGTTCGTGCCCCAGTCTGGGAAGATCCCACATGCCGTGGAGCGGCTGGGCCTGTGAGCCATGGTCGCTGAGCCTGAGTGTCCGGAGCCTGTGCTCCACAACGGGAGAGGCCACAACAGTGAGAGGCCCGTGTACCGCAAAAACAGACAAACAAACAAAAAAGAAATACACTATCAAGCTCTGAAAAGACTTAGAGGAACATTAAATGAATTTTACTAAGTGAAAGAAGCCAATCTGAAAAGGCTACATACTGTATGATTCAACTATATGACATTCTGGAAAAGGGAAAACCATGGAAACAGTAAAAATATAGTGGTTTCCAGGGGTTAATAATGAGACAGGGGTAAATAAGTGGAGCACAGAAGATTCCTCAGGCAGTGAAACTACTCTATATCATACTATAATGCTAGAGACATGTCACACATTTGTCCAAACACGTAGAAGGCACAACACCAAAAGTGAACCATGATGTAAACTATGGATCCTGGGTAATGATGATTTGTCAATACAGGTTCATCAAATGTAAGAAATGTATCAGTCTGGTGTAGGATACTGATCATGGGGGAGGCTATGCATATGTGGGGTCAGAGGGCATATGGGAAAACGCTATACCTTCTGCTCTATTTCTGTGAACCTAAAACTGCTATAAAAATAAAGTCTGTTAAAAACAAAAACCTTACACTGACATCATACTTAATGGTAAAAGACTGAATTCTTCTCTCAAAGAACAGAAAGAAGACAAGGATGTCTAATTTCAATATTTTTATTAAACATTGTCTTGGAGGTCTAACCAATATAGTAATAATTTATATATATAAATTAATATTGACAGACAAGTTCTTTTACATAGAAAAGCTAATGGAATTTACAAAAATCTACTAGAACTTATGAATGAGTTTAGCAGGGTTTCAAAATACAAGATCAATATACTTAAATCAACTGTAGTTCATTATATTAAAAACTAGTAATTGGAAAGTAAAAATATTTTAATACCATCAATGTCATCCTTTATAATAGAATAAAAATTGTGAGGTACTTAGGAATAAATCTGATAAATTATTGCTGAGAGGAATTAAATAATATCTAAATAAATGGCTATTTTTTCTGTATTCCTGGGTTAGAAAACTGAAAAGTGTTCTGATATCAAGTCTCCCCAAATTGACTTTTAAATTCATCATGTTTCAACTAATTCTTTTAGAAATTGAAACATTAATTCTAAAATTCATATGAAAATTCAAAGGACTTAGACTAGCCAAAACAACATTCAAAAAAGATGAACAGATTTGGAAGACCTGCATATTCTGACTTCCAGATTCATTGTAAAGCTACATCAATCAAAATAATCTATGACTCAAGATAGATGAATATGTCAATTGAACAGAAGAGAGTCCAGAAAAAGAAGACATATAGAGTCAATTGTTTTTCAACACAGGTGTAAGTTCAACTTAGTGGAGAAAGATACTCTTTTCAATAAATGGTGCTGGAACAATTTAATATCTCTATGCAAAAATTATATTCAATCCATAACTCACATTATATACAAAAATAACTTAAAATGTTCACTGAGTTACATACAAAATTTAAAAATATAAAACTTTTAGAATGTTACATGTGAAAAGTTACTTTTGACTCTGGTTAGGAAAAGATGTCTTAGATATAAACTTAAAGAATGGTATCAAAGAGGAAAAAGTTATAAATCCAATTTATCCAAAGTAAAAATATCTACTTTTTGTAAGACACAGTTAAGTGAATGAAAAGACAAGCCAGGGACTGTAATAAAATATCTGCAATTCACATTTCTGATGCAGGACTTGCATTCAGAACATATAAAGAACTCCCAGAACTCAACAATAAGAAAAAAATTTTGTAAAGGTAGGTAAAACTCTAAATGGATACTTCACTAAATCAGATGTATGCAAGGAAGTTAAGCACTAAAAAGATGTCAACATTATGATAATTAAAGACTTACACCTTAAAACCACATTGTGAAACTCACCTATGACAATGTCTAAAATTAAAAAGGCTGGCCACATCAAGTGTTGCCAGGATGCTGAGCAACTTGAACTCTCATATACTGTTAGTGGAGATATAAGATAAACACTTTAGAAAACAGTTTGCCAGTTTCTTCAAAATTTAAACATATGACCCAGTCATTCCATTCGTTCATAGAGAAAGGAAAACAAATGCCCCCACAAAATATCTTAAATTCACATGCAGCACAACTTAACTTGTAATAGCCCCAAGCTTGAAAGAACCTAAATGTTCATCAACAGATAAACTAATACACAAATTTTGGTACAGCAATAAAAGATGAACTACTAATGTATACAACGATATGGATGCATTTCAAAATACTTATGCTTAGTGAAAGCATTCTAACACATTAGAGAAAACATGTAGTTGAATTTAGACAGTTTTTAATATATTTATGGTTACATTTAAGGTTATAAAAATACTTATACCATTTTTATAATTAAGTATAACCTACAATTATATATTTAAGAAAAAGAATTTAGAAGAATACTTTTATTCTTGTCTTTAAAAAGCAATGACTTGTGCCTGAATATTTTGATCTATTAAGGTATTCTTGCTAGAAGTCTTCTATGCCATACTTTCCTTATATTAAGAACATAAGACTACGTGGAAGTTCTTTATCATGTTTGTAATCTACTTTAAAAGAGTTCATTCATTTTAGGCTCCAGGAGATTACCTTATTAAACCTGTGTAATGATAAAGGTGATACTGATTATTTCTTTTTCCCTATCCATGGAGCAGAATTTGGTAATTGATCTTGTAATGCTAGATTTGGTTGAGTTCACAACTGAATTTAAATCATCACACTAAGTGCCATAATTAGGGAGATGATAGATAAAACTTGAAAATTACAATTGAATTGGTAGTGTCCAATGTTGGGCTGATTTCTCCTGCTTACTGTTCTACTTTTTATTAATACAATACAGATTTTCTTCATGACAGAAAGGTGATTCTCAATTGAATTGTGAAAAAAAAAAATGAAAAAACAGTGAAATCACTGCAACAGAGGAAAAGAGACAGACTTTATAAGCTCTGGGGACAGCATATATCATTGACAAAACTTGAAATTCTGAAGCTAGTGGATATAAGAATATCAGCAAAATATCTGAGTTTACTTTTGGCTATTCTAGTCTCTACATCTCTGTTTTGTATAGATCTTGATAACTAACTTTGGTAGTGGGGTCTTGCTGTGTGTAATAAAAAAAGTTTTATCCATATGTACTCTATAATTCAATATGCTTTTAGTGTATACTAGTACTTTCATTAGTTTTTGTCTGTTGAAGATTTTAAGTACCCAATCCTCTATATTAAATTCCTTTCAGAAACTGAAATAGCTGGATTGTTTTCTTTTTTCTACCTAAAATCCTACACATGAATACCATGAAGACAGGATTAATATTATCAGGTACTTGTCTGAGAAAGAGTTTTTACCTACAAATCCATTTACCAAATATTTAAGGATAAAAGATGTAAATAAACATTTTCTATGGGCAAAAAAATACCATTTTTAATATGCTTATAATGTATCAGAAAATAACTATGGTACAATGGAGGGCAAGGATGTTATATAAAAATAAATGAAATTCATGAGAGGGAGAATTAATGAAAATTATGTATGCAAATTAATTTAAATAATTATTTAAAAATAATTGATATTTAATTTATCCTTGTTGATAGATAATTACTTCAAAGTAGGGCTCTTCTTTTAAGCAAACAAGTGTACCATACATATAGATGTATTTCACTTTGTTTTTTAAGAATGATATTAAAAAATTCTACTTTAGGCATTTGGCGCCACCGGGGCTCCTGCAATCCAAGCAGTCATACCACCTCTGCACCCGGTCCTCACAGGGGCAGATCCAAGAGGTCCAAGGCAGCCTCAGGACCAGACTCCTGTGGGTGGACCACACGCAGACGTGGGGATAAAACCAAAGCTGAACCCCGGGGACAGGATGACTAAGGAAGAAGGTCGAAAATCTTTCCTTCAGCTGTATAAGCTGCAGATTAAACCCCAAGATCAGCTAGGTAGACCTTGCGTCTATGGAATATGTGAGTAGACAATGAGTGTTCCCACAAATGAAAATGGTCTAGCTCTGGCAGCTGTGGACCGTGGGGGCAGCACACGCAGGAATTGGGTCAGATCAGAGTCTGAGTGGTCCCCACAGGGCCCACAGCAGGTCCAGAGACCAGCCCAGAATCAGCAGAGAGTCTCTTGGGGAGGCAGAGGTGAGCTGTGGCTCATGGCATGTGTAAGGTCAGATACAGGAGAGACTGCAGGGAAACATAATTATTACTATTAATTTTATTATGTTTTGATTCATTCTGTTGTTCGTTCTGGCTATTTTTTTGGTTTTGTTGTTGTTGTTGTTTTAGTATATATATTTTTTATTTAGTCTTTTGGGATCTCTGTATTTTATAATGTATTTTTAATATTTATATTTTTACATATATTTCTATTTTTACTTTGTGTTTCCCTTGTTTTGTTTTTTTTTCTTGTTATTTTGCTTTAATATATTTTTCTTTTTTAAAATATACATTTCCATTTCTACTTTGCTTTTCTGTTGTCCAGTATTTTTTCCCTTTTTATTTTATTTTATTATTATTTTTTAATCATTTTTAAAGGTTTGTTCAGTTTCCATGCTTTACTCTTCAGCTGGTACACTGCTTTGGTTCTGTTTTCAGGTTATGCGTTTTTGTTAGTATTAATCGTAATTGTTGGATTTCATTTTTCAGTTGTTCTTTTTCATTGTTCTCTTGCTTTTTGTTTTATTTGGCTCTGTTTTGGTTTCTCTTATGTGTGTGTGAGTGTTTCCTTGTTTCTGCTTTTGTTCATTTAATTTTGTTTTTACCATCTCTCTGTGGATTTGTTTGTCTTTCTTTTCTTCTTTAATATATTTTTTATTATTTTTTTAATATTTCTACTTCTACATTGCTTTTCTGTTGTTCTGTATTACTTCCCCTTTCTCTTTTCCTTTCTTTTTTAAAATCATTTTTGTCAGTCTCTTTTGCTTCATACTTCAGTTGGCATTCTGCTTTGGTTTTGTTTTTTGGTTTTGTGTATTTGTCAGCTTTCTTTCTAATTGTTTGATTTCATTCTTGGGTTCTTTTGTTTGTGTGGTTGTTCTCTTGCTTTTTGATTTATTTGGTTCTGTTTTTGTTTCTTTTGTGTGTGTGTGTGTTTCCTTGTTTCTGTTTGTTTGATTTTACTTTTTACCATTTGTCTGGGGTTTTGTAAGTCTTTTTTTTTTTTTTAAATCACCTTTTTTTGCTGGGACGAGCAACTTGCAGGGTCATGGTCCCTCAATAAGAAGTCAGGCCTGAGGCTCTGGGGTGGAAGCACCAAGTCCAGGATGCTGGACCACTAGAGAATTCCAAGATCCAGGGAAGATTAACTGCCAAGAGCTCTCATGGAGGCCTCTATCTGAATCCAAGACCCAGCTCCAACCAATGGCCAGCAGCTCCCAGTGCTGGACGCCTCACAGCAAACAACAAACAAGATAGGAACACAAACCCACTGATCGGCACAGGCTACCTAAAGTCATACTAAGCTCACAGACACCCCAAAACACACCATGGACATGGTCCTGCCCACCACAAAGACAAGATCCAGCCTCATCCACCATAACACAGTGCCAGCCCCTCCACCAGGAAGCCTACACAACCCAATGAACCAACCTTACCCACTAGGGGCAGACACCAAAAAAAAACGGGAACTACTAACCTGCAGCCTGCAAAAAGGAGACTCCAAACACAGTAAGTTAAGCAAAATGAGAAGACAGAGAAATACACAGCAGATGAAGGAGCAAATTAGAACCCACCAGACCAAATAAATGAAGAGAAAATAGGCAGTTTACCTGAAAAAGAATTCAGAGTAATGATAGTAAAGATGATCCAAAATCTTGGAAATAGAATGGAGAAAATATAAGAAATGTTTAACAAGGACAAGAAATACAAGAAACGTTGTATTAAAGGAATTAAAGAACTAAAGAGCAAAAAAAAATGATGAACACAATAAATGAAATTTAAAATTCTGAAGAAGGAATCAATAGCAGAATAACTGAGGCAGAAAAATGGGTAAGTGACATGGAAGATAAAATAGTGGAAATAACTACCGCAGAGCAGAATAAAGAATGAAAAGAATTGAGGACAGCTTCAGAGACCTCTGGGACAACATTAAACGCACGAACATAGGAATTATAGGGGTTCCAGAAAAAGAAGAGAAAAAAAAAGGGACTGAGAAAATATTTGAAGAGATTATGATTGAAGCTTCCTTAATATGGGAAAGGAAATAGTCAATCAAGTCCAGGCAGCGCAGAGAGTTCCATACAGGATAAATCCAAGGAGAAACATGCCAAGACACATATTAATCAAGCCATCAAAAATTAAGTACAAAGAAAAAATATTAAAAGCAGCGAGGGAAAAGCAACAAATAACATACAAGGGAATCCCCACAAAGTTAACAGCTGATCTTTCAGGAAAAACTACAGGCCAGAAACGAGTGGAAAGATATATTTAAAGTGATGAAAGGGAAAAACCTACAACCAAGATTACTCTAACCAGCAAGGATCTCATTCAGATTTCATGGAGAAATCAAAAGCTTTACAGATAAGCAAAAGTTAAGAGAAATCAGCACCACCAAACCAGCTTTACAAATGCTAAAGGAACTTCTCTAGATGAGAAACACAAGAGAAGGAAAAGACTTAACAAAAACAAACCCAAAACAATTAAGAAAATGGCAATAGGAAACTACATATCAATAATTACCTTAAATGTAAATGGATTAAATACCCCAACCAAAAGACACAGTCTGGCTGACTGGATACAAAAACAAGACCCAAATATATGCTGCCTACAAGAGACCCACTTCAGACCTATGGAAACAAACAGACTGAAAGTGAGGGCATGGAAAAAGATATTTCATGCATGGAAATCAAATAAAGCTGGAGTAGCAATACTCATAACAGACAAAATAGACTTCAAAATAAAGACTATTATAAGAGACAAGGAAGGACAGTACATACTGATCAAGGGATCAATCCAAGAAGACGATCTAACCGTTATAAAGATCTATGCACCCAACATAGGAGCACCTCAATACATAAGGCAAAGGCTAACAGCCACAAATGGGGAAATCAACAGTAAAATAATCATAGTAGGGGACTTTAACACCCCACTTTCACGAAATTTGGTTGATTTGATCCAAATCAACCAAAATGAAAATAAACAAGGAAACACAAGCTTTAAATGACCCATTAAACATGATAGATTTAATTGGTATTTATAGGACATTCCATCCAAAAACAACAGAATACACTTTCCTCTCAAGTTCTCATGAAACATTCTCGAGGATAGATCGTATCTTGGGTCACAAATCAAGCCTTGGTAAATATAAGAAAACTGAAATAATATGAAGTATCATTTCCAACCACAATGCTATGAGACTAGATATCAATTACAGGAAAAAAATATGTAAAAAATACAAACACATGGAGGCTAAACAGTACACTACTAAATAACCAAGAGATCACTGAGGAAATCAAAAAATAGAAGCAAATGACAATGAAAACACAATGACCCAAAACCTATGGGATGCAGCAAAAGCAGTTAGTTCTAAGAGGGAAGTTATAGAAATACAATCCTACCTCAAGAAACAAGAAAAATTTTAAATAAGCAACCTAACCTTACATCTAAAGCAATTAGAGGAAGAAGACCAAAAAAAAAAACCCAAAGTTAGCAGAAAGAAAAAAATCATAAAGATCAGATCAGAAATAAATGAAAAAGAAATGAAGGAAATGATAGCAAAGATCAATAAAAGTAAAAGTTGGTTCTTTGAGAAGGTAAATCAAATTGATAAACCAGCCAGACTCATCAGGAAAAAAGGGAGAAGACTGAAATCAACAGAATTAGAAAAGAAAAAGGAGAAGCAACAACTGCCAGAGGTAGTAACAACAGCAGAAGTACAAAGGATCATGAGAGACTACTACAAGCAACTATATGCCAATAAAATGGAAAACCTGGAAGAAATGGACAAATTCTTAGAAAAGTACAACCTTCCAAGACTGAAACAGGAAGAAATAGAAAACATGAAAAGACCAATCAACTGCATTGAAATTGAAACTATGATTAAAAATCTTCCAACAAACAAAAGCTCAGGGTCAGATGGCTTCACAGACAAACTCTATCAAATATGCCAAAATATAACAGATAGAGGAACACTCACAAACACATTCTATGAGGCCCCCATCACCCTGATACCAAAACTAGACGAAGATGTCACAAAAAAAGAAAACTACAGGCCAATATCACTGATGAACATAGATGCAAAAATACTCAACAAAATACTAGCAAACCCAACCCAACTGGACATTAAAAGGATCGTACACCATGATCAAGTGGGGTTTATCCTGGGAATGCAAGAATTCTTCAATATATGCAAATCAATCATTGTGATACACCATCTTAACAAATTGAAGGATAAAAACCATATGATAATCTCAATAGATGCAGAAAAAGATTTTGAGAAAATTCAACACCCGTTTATGCTAAAACTCTCCAGAAAGTGAGCATACAGAGAACCTACCTCAACATGATAAAAGACATATATGACAAACCCACAGCCAACATCATTCTCAGTGGTGAAAAATGAAAAATATTTCCTCTAAAATCACGAACAAGACAGAGATGCCCACTCTCACCACTATTATTCAACATAGTTTTGCAAGTTTTAGCCATGGAAATCAGAGAAGAAAAAGAAATAAAAGGAATCCAAATCAGAAAAGAAGAAGTAAAACTGTCACTGTTTGCAGATGACATGACACTATACATAGAATAGCCTAATGATGCCACCAGAAAACTATTAGAGCTAATCAATTAACTTGGTAAAGTAGCAGGATACAAAATTAATTCAGAGAAATCTTTTGCATTCCTATCCACTAACAATAAAAAATCACAAAGCAAAATTAAGGAAACATTCCCATTTACCATTGCAACAAAAAGAATAAAATACCTAGCAATAAACCTACCTAAGGAGGCAAAAGACCTGTAGCAGAAAACTATAAGACACTGATGAAAGAAATCAAAGAGGATACAAACAGATGGAAAGATATACCACGTTCTTGGACTGGAAGAATCAACATTGTGGAAATGACTATACTGCCCAAAGCAATCTACAGATTCTATGCAATCCCTATCAAATTACCAATGGCACTTTTCACAGAACTAGAACAAAAAATTTCACAATGTGTATGGAAACACAAAAGACCCTGAATAGCTAAACAATCTTGAGAAAGAAAAATGGAGCTAGAGGAATCAGGTTCCCTTACTTCAGACTATATTACAAAGCCAGAGTCATCAAGAAAATAAGGTACTGGCACAAAAACAGAAATATAGATCAATGGAACAGGATAGAAAGCCCAGAGATAAACCTACGCATATATGGTCACCTTACCTTTGACAAAGGAGGCAAGAATATACAATGGAGAAAAGACAGCCTCTTCAATAAGTGGTGCTGGGAAAACTGGATAGCTAAATGTAAAAGAATGAAATTAGAACACTTCCTAGCACCGTACACAAAAATAAACTCAAAATGGATTAAAGACCTAAATGTAAGGCCAGACACTATCAAACTCTTAGAGGAAAACACAGGCAGACATGCTTTGACATAAATCACAGCAAGATGTTTTTTGACCCACTCCTAGAATAACGGAAATAAAATTAAAAATAAACAAATGGGACCTAATGAAACTTAAAAGCTTTTGCACAGCAAAGGAAACCATAAATACGATGAAAAGACCACCCTCAGAATGGGAGAAAATATTTGCAAATGAAGAAACTGACAAAGGATTAATCTCCAAAATATACAAGCAGCTCATGCAGGTCAATATCAAAAAAACAAACAAACAACTGAATCCAAAATTGGGCGAAAGACCTACATAGACATTTCTCCAAAGAAGACATACAGATTGCCAACAAACATATGAAAAGATGCTCAACATCACTAATCATTAGAGAAATGCAAATCAAAACCACAATGAGGTATCACCTCACATTGGTCAGAATGGTCATCATCAAAAAATCTACAAACAATTAATGCTGGAATGGGTGTGGAGAAAAGGGAACCCTGCTGCACTGTTGGTGATAATGTAAATTGATACGGCCACTATGGAGCACAGTATGGAGGTGCCTTAAAAAACTAAAAATAGAACCACAAGATGACCCAGCAATCCCACTACTGGGCATATACCCTGAGAAAACCATAATTCAAAAAGATACACATACCACGATTTTCATTGCAGCCCTATTTACAATAGTCAGGACATGGAAGCATCCTAAATGTCCATCGACAGATGAACAGATAAAGAAGATGTAGCACATATATACAATGGAATATTGCTCATAAAAAGGAACAAAAGAGAGTTATTTGTAATGAGGTGGATGGACCTAGAGTTTGTCATACAGAGTGAAGTAAGTCAGAAAGAGAAAAACAAATGCCATATGCTAATGCACATATAGTGGCAGGGCAGGAATAAAGACGCAGATGTAGAGAAAGGACTTGAGGACACAGTGGGGAATGGGAAGCTGGGATGAAGTGAGAGAGTAGCATTGACATATATACACTACCAAATGTGAAATGGATGGCTAGTGGGAAGCTGTTGCATAGCACAGGGAGATCAGCTTGATGCTTTGTGACAATCTAGAGGGATGGGATAGGGCAGGTGGGAGGGAAGCTCAAGAGAGAAGGGATATGGGGATATATGTGTACATATAGCTGATTCACTTTGTTGTACAGCAGAAACTAACACAACATTGTAAGACAATTATACTTCAATAAAGATATAAAAATAAATTTCTACTTTATATATTTCTGTTGTTTAATTCAAAATTGTAATACCAACAACTGATGTTTCAGTAGTAAAAATAAAATTTTGCTTCTAAGAATGAGAAATGAAAAAGAAGATATTATTATTGCTTTTTATAAAAAATTTATATTATATTCAAATTATGCCATATTGAATTGCCTATACATATCCATAGATACATTATTTACATTTTGAATAACTGCAGCAGAGACAATTCTATAGCTTCACCAGACAATTCCATGCCTTACTGAAGCATAAGTTTAAGACTACATTTCCTAGTCATTCTTACAGTTCTCTCTAAAGGAATATTTAAAAGTTAGAAAATACACTTTCTGAACTGTCCGCAAAAATCTCCCATGTGCAATTTTTCTTCTCTCTCTCTCTTTTTGTGGACACTTTGTTGACCACCAATAAATTAAGTAATTGGAGCAATTGATGCAAGTATCTTTGAATCAGTTCTTGTAGAAATCTTGCCTACAAGAAATATCTACACTGAATTTTGCAAGAACACGAACTAACTTGTTCTTGTGTGAATACACTGTGATTTTCTTGTGGCTTATTATAGAGAGAAACATTTTTACTCTGATTAATATAGCATTTATCTTAATAACTGTCTAGGTATCTTGAAGGAAATAAAGAAAGTTGACACTCCCCTGATGCCTACAATGGCATAGCTGCCTATGGAAATATTTTGATTTTGAAAATCAGTTTTCATGTACCCTTTTAAAATGATAATAAAAGAAGCAAATTAGAAATGTTAATCTCTGTGCTCTGGCAGTGTATAACCTGTTTTCACATTTTATTTGAAGGAGGGTAAAGAAAAAGTTAAAAAGCTATAGCAGATTTGAAAATATTAAAATATTATTAACCCAGGAGAGAGAATAAAGTGAGGAAGTGTACCTACAAAATGCAGTAAACTCTCAAATTATGGGATTTTTATTTATTTATTTGCTCTTATTTGGGATATTGACTGCCTTGGGGAAAACTGTGGCTAACAAATTATGAGTTATTGTATCTTCCTAATTGAAGAATTGAAAAGGGGAATGGGCCAAGTTAAAAAAAAAAATAGAAAGAAAAGGTTGCATTGATTTTTAATAGTCTGTTTTTATGCACTGAGTGATAATTATTTAGAAAATCCAAATCTATTTATTCTGACAGTGCTCCAAAGAAGTGTCTAGATGATAAATAACATGAAATTACAGTGATATTTCTGACTCTTAAAACTACTTATAATTTGACTCTCAGCTTTTAGGTGCCCATTTCTCTGTTTTTCCCCTTGTTATGGATTTTAATGTTGACTTTAAATTGATTTCTATTTTTACCAATAGCTAAAAAATGTTTTTAAGGAGGCAAGTGAAAAGAAAGGGCATGATCTGATAACTTTCTAGAATGCGTTCTTGGTTTGAACAAATTTTTAGAGAATAATCAATAACTTAAAAGGGAAAACAAAACAAACAAATATATGTCTTAAAAGTATTAAATGCATTTTAAAATAAAATTCATAGTATCAAAAAATTCTAATACTAATAAAAAACTGAATACAAATTAGATAATATTATAACGTACAGTGTCAAAAAAAACTTTAATAAAACAACAAATTAAAGTATGCACATTCCAAGTTAGAAAACATTGGCATATGATTTGAATGATTATTTTTAAGTCTAAAGTCAAATAGTTATTATTTTAAATTATAGACAAAAACATTTATTTTTTTTTAAAAAAGAGTGATCATCAAACCTGATTCCTAGGGAATATAATTATCAATTTACTCGGAATATCAGCAAATATTTAATGTGCCACCACCCAGCTAAGAATAATCTATTTACAGTTCCCAAATTAGAACTTTTTATAAAGAAGCAAACATGATCACATTTCAGGAGAGATGTTAGTCATTAAATGCCTCTGCAAACTACACTTAGGACAATACACCTAGAAATCCAAATTGTAGTGCAACTAAGCTGGTCTTTCCTGGTCTTTATCAGTGTAACCATAAAACTTGACTTATTCTTGACTCAACTGATAGTTAATAATAATTTTTTAAGATAATAAGGAAAAAGTGGTTTTGGTTTTCTTTTGTATCACCTCCTACTCCAGAACCCCTTTCTGGAGCACTCACAATAAATAACTGACACTTAAGTTTTAAAAGTTGGATGCCAGATATTAGAGCGAGCAAGGTGCTATTACCCAAGCATCTTCATTTATAATATAATAATATAATTCATATATTTCAGAATGTTAAATCACAACATCACAGAACCATCTTCAAATAAGGAAATCATGTATCGTGATAGCATAAAAATTATTTTTTTAATTATACAGACTTCATAAAGTTCTATGTAGACATAAAAGTAAATATTACATATTTTTCAAATAGACTCTGAATTCTGAATTATTAAAGAAAAAAAAATTCAATGACAGTTCTTAAAGATGATAAGGCAGACTTAATTCAGGACCATCGTACTAGTTAAAGGGACTACTGCAATGGGATTTTACAGTGGGTGAGACTGGGCTCAACTCCAAAAACAGCATGTGCCTGTGGGGATTTATAGCCAAGGAGGGGTGAGGGTCAGTGGATGAAAAATTATTAAGAGGAAACATAAGAGTAAGGTTGATTCTGGCTAAACCAATCTAACAGGATTCTTGCTGAAGGCAGGCCAGGGTAATCAGATATCACCTGGGGCAGGGGTCCCCAACCCCCAGGTCACGGACCATTACCATTAGTTAGGAACCATGCTACACAGCAGGAGGTGAGTGTCAGGCAAGTAAGCAAAGCTTCATCTGTATTTACAGCCACTCCCCATTGCTCACATTACCGCCTGAGCTCTGCTTCTTATCAGATCAGCAGCGGCATTAGATTCTCATAGAAGCACGAATCCTACTGTGAACTGCACATGCAAGGGATCTAGGTTGTGCACTCCTTATGAGAATCTCACGCCTGATGATCTGAGGTGGAGCTGAGGGAGTGATGCTAGCGCTGGGGAGCGGTTGCAAATATGGATTATCATTAATAGAGAGGTTTGACTGCACAGAGACCATAATAAATCAATTGCTTGCAGACATATCAAAACCCTATCAGTGAGTGGCAAGTGAAAACAAGCTCAGGGCTCCCATTGATTCTGCATTATGGTGAGTTATATAATTGTTTCATTATATATTACAATGTAATAATAATATAAATAAAGTAATAAATGTAATGCACTTGAATCACCCCAAAACCATCCCCCCCAACCCCTGGTCCATGGAAAAATTGTCTTCCACAAAACTGGCCCCTGGTGCCAAGAAGTTTGGGGACTGCTGACCTGGGGGATGGAGGAGGATGAGGACCAGATGTTGAGGATGATCAGGTATTCAGGGTTTGGGGATTCTGGTTAAACTGAATTAGCATGTTTCTTGCTAACACTGGATTTCATAAGGAAGTACACAGTGGGCCTAGGAGAAGGTTCAGTAGTCTGGCTAAAATTAGGTCAAAGAATCTTTGTCAAAAATGAAGAACTGTGTTTTAGCTTGATATAAAACTTTTTGATCTTTGACCTGTTGAATCCATAAGGCATTTACATAACATATAATTTAAGCATGGTTAAAAGGGTTTTGAAATAGAATTAGATGCAAAGATACATTAAGGGTCACTACAAAGATAATTACTATATGCTAATGAATGACCTGAAAAAGTAATAGGAAAAAATTTTGATGAGAATAAAAAGAAATAAAAGGCTAGAACCAGTGGGATCAAAGTGTAGTCAGAGAGGATTAGAAGATGGTTATGATATTTGGGAGCGTTCATTTATATTCTGTGGTGATTGGCATGTGCGTGGACAGTAAAAATCATATTTCAAGGGTAAATGGAAATTAGGAAGAAATTATAAGCAATTAATGCAAAGTCTATAGTAAAATGAAGAAGAAAGTAAAGTCTTTGGAGAATAGAGAGAAAAACAATACACTTTCAGGATAGCTTTGGGAGGCAGATGAGAAAAGAAAATGAAGATGGAAAATGTCTCTTACTGTTATAGCGCAGTCAGCAGAGAAGGAAGCAGAAACATGAACAGTGTTTGAAAACCATGTTAGGAATGGTGGTATATAATACCAAATCTACCAAGTAAAATGGGAAGCTAAGAAACATGGATTATTACTTTTTTCTGTTAGATTTGCAAAGCTAAAACTGTTTCTAAGTATAAAACCTTCCACCTCTCTAATAAAAGCTGGCATATTCTATAAACCTATATTATATAAATATTTACAGAATTAATCTATAGGGCTATCTGAAGGCAATTAGCTTACAATTAAGACAGGTAAAGGAGAAAACAACAAAAGTTTCACTTGAAGTATACTGATACAGAGTATTGCTAATTATGTAAGTTGCCCAGAAAGAAAAGTAGATATATGTTGGGATAGAGTTATTAGAATTGTATTTTGAAGTCATGCATGTTCAGGAAAGAGAAATAAATGCATTGAAGAATTTATATTTATTCATTAAAAGTAAGTGAGCTTTGCTGTCTAAATGTGTAGGTATAAGATAAGACATAGGGCTACTTGGTTACACACTTTAAATAAGTTATTTTAATTTGTCATATCACCACATTATAACTTCCTACAATATTTCTGAAGCCATATTGCTTTGGCTTCAATATAGCATAGCCATAATTTTCCATGATATAGAAGAATCAATTATAATTTACAAAAAAACAGCATTGCTTGTACTGCCAAGAGAATAACTTGATTTTAGAAATAAACAATGCCTTTTCAAAATAAATGTGCTTTTCTGAAGTACAAAAAACCTTCTAAACTCTGCTAGAATTTTATTAAATGTGTTTATTTAAACACAAACACTTGAATGCCAGAACACTTATTATACTTATTAATAAATCGTTCATCCATAATTCAAAAGATTCAATCTAATTGATGTGGTTTTATTTTATACACATAACTATGTTACTGTCAGAATAAGTAGTGCTTAAATGTACTATGCGATGAAATATATTTTAATAAATAAAAGCTAATTTACAGAAGTTTTTATTCAGCTTAGAATGAAAGATAGCAATAAAATAACACTGAAAAATAGTAAGCCTTCTACCACAAGGTAGTGCAGTTTACTGAAATAGTAAAAATGTTTTACTAAAATATTCCTCCAGCCCATTTTCCGGGCAAATATAAATAGAAAAATATGTGTAATATGCCTCATTTTCTTTGTTATATAATCTATTTTCTTTATAAACACATGTAGGATGTCTGTATTTATATCCCTACCTTTAAATAAAATAAGGTTGCTGAGATGGAATCAGAAAATAGAGCAACCTAAACTGCAGTATAAGAAAGTAATACATACATGGCACAGAGGTAACTTGTGACAGCAAGACTCTAAAAAATGAGATAGATTTGAAGTTAAGCAAAATGTATTTTTTAAACTATGTACTTGTAAAGAATAGGTGAATTTAAGTCTTATAAATCTAGTGAAAGGAATAGCTGATAATGTACACAATTCCTAAAATCTAAAAGATTTTAAAATTACTCTGGTGGAGAATAACTTCCTGATAATAATGCCCCAAAAACATTCCCATCACATGATTCCATAGAGAAGACACTATGCAAAGCATCAAACACAGTTTTTAAAATGTCTACATATTTAATACATAAAAGAAAAAACTGTTTCTTACTGGACTTCCAGTTATAAATTCTAAATATTTTTTAGGGACCAGAAGGAGTCCTCTGCCATGGATATAACTATTCTCAAGCCAAAGAGAGGTATATTTTCCATGTACAGTTGATAGACAGAATAATGATGAGGACTGGGGGAGTTACCTTTGAAATTTAGTGGGAAGAACCATGAATAATGAACATCCTGTAGAATTAAATCAGTCCTTGTCAAAGACCCACCCAATTTGTCAATAGTGTCTTGGTGAGAAACTCTATATCTAAACCCTCCTTTAATCATTAATTAAACTATAGACTTTTAACAACTATTAACTATAGCTTCCACATATATAGATTGGGAAATATTATGTCTACCTATTTTACAGTAGTGATGCTCCTTTCACATTAATCAAATTATATAAATGGAATTTTATGAAACTATTCCCCATTGTATTAATGTTATATCCTAAAATTAAGTAGAACTATAATTAAGTGAGCTCTCTTAAATTCTCTCAAATTATTCCTATAGTGGCACAAATAAAATTTAAAGATAATTTTGAGAAATCCAGTGGAGCCTAATCAATAGTAATTTTTAAAGCTATATTATCTTATATATAATAAACAGAAGATCTACCACTTTCCCTCTCATTTATTTTATTTTATTTTATTTTATTTTATTTGCATGGTACGCAGACCTCTCATTGTTGTGGGCTCTCACATTGTGGAGCGCAGGCTCAGTGGCCATGGCTCACAGGCCCAGCTGCTCCGCGGCATGTGGGATCTTCCCGGACCGGGGCATGAACCCGTGTCCCCTGCATCGGCAGGCGGATTCTCAACCACTGCACCACCAGGGAAGTCCTGTTTCATATATTTTACAAAGCTCATTTTCTTTTAAAATCATATCAAATAATGACATATTTTAAATAATGACTGGTTCTTGGTTTAAAATACTGTCAAGCTAATAATAGCTTATTTATATCTCATATCTATTTAGGAAAAAGTCTAAGAAAGACCAAAAAAAGAAAAAAATAACATAAAAGATGTGAAATAAATTTATTTATAAGATGGCAAGAATATGGGAAGAATTTCCATTAATTGCAAAAACTTTATTGTTAAACTTAAACAGTCCAAGTGAAGATTCAAAGATGTCTGCCTTTGCATCATAGGCATCAAGAAAAATTAATTTCTGAGATAACTAAGGTTCTCTTACCCTAACTTTCGTAATCAATTCTAAACATAATGTTCCCAGAGTGACACTCTGCCTTGCTCAGGTGTCCCTACAGCTTTCCCCCTAAGCCTAAGACAGTGAGCAACTGTGCCATTTAGATATATTAATAAAGAAAGGTGTGCTTGCTTAGTGCAAGTAATAGATAGAAAGGGAGAAATAGTAAAAGCAGGGAACTTCAATACCTCACTTTCAACAATGGATATTATCATCCAGACAGAAAATCAATGAAGAAATAGTGGACTCAACCTACATCTTACACCATATGAGCCTAACATATATAGAATGAACATTCTATGCAATAGCAGCATAATAAATATTCTTCTCAAGTACATATGGAACAGTCTCAGGATAAATCATATGTTAGGCCACAAAACACATCTAAGTAAATTTAAGAAGACCAAAATCATGTAAATCAGCTTTTTAAAAGACAATGGTGTGAAACTAGAAATCAATTATAAGAAGAAAACTGGGAAATTCAAAAAAGGTGGAGATTAAACAACCTGCTCCTGAACAAACAGTGCTTCTTCAAAGAAATCAAAAAGAAAAAAATATATATTGAGACAAATAAAAATGGAAACACACATACCAAAATCATGAGATGCAGCAAAAGCTGTTCTAAGAGGGAAGTTGAGAGTGATAAACATCTACATCAAGAAAAAAGAAAGATCTGAAATAACCTAATTTTATACCTTAAGGAACTAGAAAAATAATAACAAAGCCCACAGTTAGTAGAAGGAAGGCAATAAAGATCAGAGCAGAAATAAATGAAATAAAAACTAAAAAGACAATAGGAAAGACCAGTGAGACTAAAAGCTATTTTTTAAAAGATAAAATTGACAAACCATTAGCTAGATCTACCAAGAAAAAAGACTCAAATATGTAAAACAGGAAATGAAACAGAAGTCAATACAACTTAAGCCACAGAAATACTAAGGAATATAATGAACTACCATGAAAAAGCATATATCAAAAATTTAGATAATATAGTAGAAATGGACAAATTCCTAGATACATACAACTTACCAAGACTGAATCATGAAGATAAAGAAAACCTGAGCAGATCAATAATGAATAAGTTGACTGAATCAGTAATCAAAAGTCTCCAGAAAAAGGCCAGAACTAAATACCTTTCTTTAGGGAATACGATGAAATGCTTAAAGAAGAATTAATACCGTGTTTCCCTGGTGGTACAGTGGTTAAGAATCTGCCTGCCAATGCAGGGGACGCAGGTTCGAGCCATGGTCTGGGAAGATCCCACATGCTGCAGAGCAACTAAGCCTGTGTGCCACAACTACTGAAGCCCGCGTGCCTAAAGCCTGTGTTCCAAAACAAAGAGAAGCCACCGCAATGAGAAGTCCACGCGCTGCAATGAAGAGTAGACCCCACGCGCCGCAACTAGAGAAAGCCCACACACAGCAACAAAGACCCAATGCAGCCAAAAATAAGATAAATTAATTTAAAAAAAAAGAATGTTAAAAAAAAAATTAACATCAATCCTCCTCAAACTCTTCCAAAAACTGAAGAAGAGGAAATACTTCCAAATTCATTTTTTTGAAGCCAGACAAGGATATTAGAAAAAAAAGAAAATCACAAGCCAATATCCCTCATAAACACAGATGTAAAAATCCTTGACAAAATACCAGCAAACTGAATTCAACAGAACCTTAAAAGAGAATCATACATCATGATCAAGTGAGATTTATCCCTGGGATGCAAGGATGGTTCAATATAGGGAAATCAATAAAAGTGATACACCACATTAATAAAATGAAGGATAAAAAACACATGATTATCTCAATAGGTGCAGACAAAGCATTAGACAAAATTTAACACCCTTTCATGATAAAACTCTCAACCACCTGTGTATAGAATGACTGTACCTCAACACAATAAAGGGCAAATATAGGGCATATATAACAAGTCACAGTTAACATCAAACTCAAGGATAAAAACGTGAAAGCTTTTCCTTTAAGATCAGGAATAAGATAAGGATGTACATTCTCACCACTTTTGTTCAACACAGCACTGACACTTCCAAGCAAAGCAACCAGGAAAGAAAATGCAATAAAAGACATCAAAATGAGAAAGAAGCTAAATTGTCTGCAGATGACATAATATTTTATGTTGAAAACACTAAAGACTCCACCAAAAATAGATATAATAAATGAATTCAGTAAATTTGCAGAACACAAAATCAATATATAAAAATCAGTGGTGTGTCTATATACTAACAATGGACTATTGGTAAGAAAAATTAACAATCCTATTTATAATAGCATCAAAAGCAATAAAATACTTAGGAATAAATTTAACCAAGGAAGTAAAAAACCTGTACACTTGAAAATTTAAAGACACTGGGGAAAGTAATTAGAGAAGATACAAACAAATGGACAGATATTCCATGTTCATGGATTGGAAGATAATATTGTTAGAATGTCCATACTACCCAAACTATCTACAGATTCAATGCAATCCCTATTAAAATTCCAATGGCGTTTTTCGAAGAAATAGAAAAACAATCTTAAAATTCATATGAGACCACAAAAGACCTCAATTAGCCAAAGCAATCTTGAAAAAGAACACAGCTGGAGGCCTCACACTCCCTGATTTCAAACTATATTACAAAGCTATGGTAATCATAACCTTATGATACAGACATAAAAACAGACATATAGATCAAGGGGACAGAACAGATTTAATTAATTTAAGACAGAAGAGCCAAGAATATACAAAGGGAATAGTCTCTTTAATAAATGGTGTTGGGAAAACAGGATAGTCACATACAAAAGAATAAAACTTGATCCCTATATAATATCATACACAAAAATCAACTCAGAATGCATTGAAGATTTGAACATAAGACCTGAAACCATAATACTCCTAAAGGAAAGGGTAGGAGGTTAGCTCCTTGTAATTGGTCTTAGCAAGAATCTTTTTGGATTTGACATTTTTCCAAAGAAGACATACAAATGACAAAAAGACACATGAAAAAGTACATAACATCATTAATCATCAGGGAAATGAAAATAAAAAACCACAATGATTTTTCACCTCACACATGTAAGAATGTCTATTATCAGAAAGATAAGAGATAATAAATGGTAGCAATATGTGGAAAAAAGGGGACCCCTGTACACTGTTGAGAATGGAAACTGGTATAGTGACTATGGAAAACAGTATGGAGATTCCTCAAGAAATCAGAAATAGAACTACATGTGACCCACCAATCCAATTTCTGGGTATACATCCAAGTGAAATAAAATCACTATCTTGAAGAGATATTTGTACTCCCGTGTTCACTGCAGCGTTATTCACAATAGCCAAGGTATGGAAACCTTAGTAACCACTGATGGATAAATGGATAAAATGTTTTATATCCCTATCTGTCTATGTATCTATCATCTAATTCAACCTTAAAAAAGATGGAAATCCTGCCATTTGTGAAAATTTGGATGAACCTGAAAGGCATTGTGGAAGTGAAATAAGATAAAGACAAGTACTGCATGTTATCATTTATATAAAGAAACCTTAAAAAAAAATTGAGCTCATGGAAACAGTGTAAAATGTTGTTTGCCTAGGGCTGCAGGATAAGGAAAATAAGGAGAGTCTTGTAAAATGGTACAGATTTTCAATTATAAATGATTAAGGTCTGAGAATCTAATATATAATATGGTGACTATAGTTGATAATACTGTACTGTAAAATGGAAAGTTACTAAGAGTGTAGAACTTAAGTGGTCTCACCCAAAAAAGAAAAAAAAAAGTTAAATATGTGAGGCAAAGGATTGTTAACTAACTCAATAATGGGAATCTTTTCAACATGGATACGTATATCAAATCATTATGTTGTACACTTTAAATATCTTAGTTTCATTTGTCAGTTACACCTCAATAAAGCTGAAAAATATATAAAACATAATGTCAAAAGTTTCTTCGGTTGCTTCATGTTTAGCAAAGGCTAAATACTAAAGACAGTGACATTCAGTTATACACATCATAATATTCTAAAGAGGCATTCAACACATTCCCCACAGGACTTGCTCTCTCTCTCTATATATATATATATAATATATATACATATATATATATGAAATACATATGAAAATTCCAGCGCTATTCCAAACTATGTGATGTTGATACACTAACTGACTTTTAAAATGACTTGTGTACCTGTGCTTTAAAATACATATAATGAAAACTAATTATTCAGGTTGTTCCAATTTAATTAGGCCAAACTTTGTAAAGAGCTGAACAAAACTCTGGGCACTGAACAAATCTCTCTTCTATTTATGTTACTATGGCGTTTTTGTCACATGGTATTCAGCTTCTCATTTTTTCCATATTCTAAAAGGTTAAGTCATAATGATGTCACATCTATTTTTCTTCTTTCTTTTAATTTGTTCTGTGTTATTTAGCTTATACATATATGGCAAGAATAAACTTAAAGGAAATTAAACCCACCTTAAATAATATTTTGATTTTCTTCTTCTATTTAGATTTTTACTCACTATGTTATGAATAGAAACTCTTTACTGAATTAAATGCACTGAAAAGCATTAAAATCAGAAAAAATGCTAATAACCCTGCTCAGAGAAAACAGCTAATGTTACCCTTTGTTCAGATCAAACATACAATTAATTTACACAAGGGTCTTGAAGAAGATCCCACTGGTAATATCAAGCTAAAATGTCTACTTTTTTATCAGTAATATATATCATTCATGAAAATTATATATTCTCTGTGTGCAATCATTTAACTATGTTTTCTTCAGAAACCACTCATATTTGGAAGCTATTTTTCAGTTTTCAAACAGAAAACAGTATTAAAAACTCCTACATTAATAAGAAATTGCTGTTAGGAATATGTTCCCATTATTTTTAATCCATTAATTTTATTATAATCGGCAGTTTAATCTAAACAGAAAAGCAAAGAAATATTTAATTATACACTTCTGTTACTGGAAAATTCTAATTAGAAATTTTTTCCTCAGATAATTGTTGCTTATTAAATTCATCCAATTTGAATTTTTTATCCAATATGAACACTAGATTTGAACAGCTTGGAAACAATTAAAGAAAATCTGACTTTAGGAAAACTGTGAAAATTCTTCATATTATATATGAGCAGCTACCATTAAATTTCATTGGTTAACAGACTAAAATATTAGTCGTATATCATATTTTCAAATGCCAAACACATCTCAATGTAAACTTCAATCAGCAAATGTATCAAATTATGTAATGTATCAAATACCCTGATTTCAAATGTATCAAATACCAAAAATGATTTTAATAATTTTCATGCATAATATAAACTTGGCAAACATATAAGTCCTTTTTTATTTTAAAGAGTACTCCTGTAAAATAAAAGGTGTTTATGATGGCTAGTATCCAAAAATGGTCCTCAGTGAATCCAGTGCTGATAAATTTTTAATGACTGGTTTCCCCAAATAATTTTAAAAACTTAAAATCCTTAATTGGTAGTGTTTGCTGATTTCCATGGTGTGTTTCATATGATATCATAGAACAAAGGATTAGAAAGATATACGTATAATAACCTTTCAAAAGCCTGTATATGTTTGTTTTTAAATTCATTTAGTGAATAGTGTTTGCTGGTGGATTCATTACATGTAACATGTAATTTTACTGGGTCAAAATTATAGATCCAGCACTCATTGCCTACATAAATTGATATTCACTTTTCACTAAAAGAGAGAATTACCAAGGCTTTTCCACAATTGTATTTATAGTTAACGAGATTTTAAATGAGTTTCATTGTCAATAATATCTAGAGGAACAATACTTTAATGTGTCACTTAGAATAAAGCTTTTTAAGAAACAGTTATATGCTACATTCTACAGTAAACATGTTTTAAAATTAATACTTAATTATAGTTTTTAAATTATAGCAGCAGCAAACACATGCTACAAGGCATTAGATATTAGTGATCAGATTATCGATTACATTGATTTCATTGGAGAACTGTGATTATCTGTCAATTTTTACCTATTTTAATATCATTTCAGATTCTCTAGGGTTCTAATCAAAGAATAAGTACTGTATTCCCTTTAATCCTTAAAAAATATTAATATAACTTTACATATACAAATTAAATCAGAGAAACAATTCTAGAATCCTATCTTTAATATTCCCATATTTAATAAGCTACAGTAATCAAGATAGTATGGTACTGCCACAAAAACAGAAATATAGATCAATGGAACAGGATAGAAAGCCCAGAGATAAACCCACACACATAATGGTCAACTTATCTTTGACAAAGGAGGCAAGAATATACAATGGAGAAAAGACAGCCTCTTCGATAAGTGGTGCTGGGAAAACTGGACAGCTTCATGTAAAAGAATGAAATTAGAACAATTCCTAGCAAAATACACAAAAATAAACTCAAAATAGATTAAAGACCTAAATGTAAGGCCAGACACTATAAAACTCTTAGAGGAAAACATAGGCAGAACACTCTTTGACATAAATCACAGCAAGATGTTTTTTGACCCACTCCTAGAATAATGGAAATAAAATAAAAAATAAACAAATGGGACCTAATGAAACTTAAAAGCTTTTGCACAGCAAAGGAAACCATAAACAAGATGAAAAGACCACTCTCAGAATGAGAGAAAATATTTGCAAATGAAGAAACTGACAAAGGATTAATCTCCAAAATATACAAGCAGCTCATGCAGCTCAACATCAGAAAAACAAACAACCCAATCCAAAAATGGGCAGAAGACCTAAATAGACATTTCTCCAAGGAAGACATACAGGTTGCCAACAAACACATGAAAAGATGCTCAACAACACTAATCATTAGAGAAATGCAAATCGAAACCACAATGAAGTATCACCTGACACCAGTCAGAATGGTATCACCTGACACCAGTCAGAATGGCCAAAAAAATCTACAAACAATAAATGCTGGAATGGGTGTGGAGAAAAGGGAACCCTCCTACACTGTTGGTGGGAATGTAAATTGATACAGCCACTATGGAGAATAGTATGGAGGTTCCTTAAAAAACTAAAACTAGAACTACCATATGACCCAGCAATCACACTACTGGGCATATACCCTGAGAAAACCATAATTCAAAAAGATGCATGTACCACAATGTGCATTTCAGCACTATTTACCATTGCCAGGACATGGAAGCAATCTAAATGTTCATCGATAGATGAATGGATAAAGAAGATGTGGGACATATATACAATGGAATATTATTCAGCCATAAAAAGGAACAAAATTGAGTTATTTGTAGTGAGGTGGATGGACCTAGAGTCTGTAATACAGAGTGAAGTAAGTCAGAAAGAGAAAAACAAATACTGTATTTCCTTGAAACTGTTTTTAATATCCAAACCATATCATTCATTGGTTATTCAGGAACACGGAAGCCTCTCTAAGGGTATTAAGAATTAAGTATTAAAGGTAAAAAAGCTTCACATATGTTTTAGGATCCAAGACTTGGTAGAGCTGGAGGACCAAAAGTTAGAGAATCCAAAACTGAAGACCTGTTTGAAACACTGAAGGAGAAACTTCTCCAAAGCCAGAAAGTTTCAGGATTTGAAAACAAAAACAACAACAAAACTTTTTTTGAAATAAGTTTAGACTTACAAAGAGCTGCAAAAATACTAAAAATAGTACAGGGTTCTTTCACCCACCTTCCACTAATGTTAACACCTTACATAACCACTGCACAATTATTAAAACTAGAAAATTAACATCAACATAATATTATGATTAATCTACAGATCTTATTATAACTGTACCAGTTTTCTTACTAATATTTTTGTTTCTTTGTTTTTCTGATCCAGAGTCCAATCAAGGATTTCGTATCATACTAACATTGTCAGGTCTCCCCAGTGTCCTCTACTCTTTACATATTTTCAATTTTTGTTTGTTTGTTTTGTTTTATTTTTGAGACATTGCAAGTTTTACAGAGCACTGGCGGAATGTCCCTAAATTTATTTTTGACTGATATTTACCCATGATTATACTTAGGTTATGTATTGCTGGCAAAAATACCACAGAAACAATGTTACACTCTTCTCAGTTCATCGTGCCAGAGGGTGTTATAAAAAATTATAACAATCTGAAATTAATCTGCAATCTGAAATTGGAAACACTCTGAGTCTCCAATTGCTATTACTTTTTGTGTTCCCACTACTAAAGTCATAGTTTAAGTAGTGCTGCTGTTTTCCCATTGATCATCTGAACAGCTTAACAGTAGGCCCAGTGCAATGAAAACTGCTCTCAAGGCTACAGCAGCTGTCAAAAATGCATTCCTTGTGGAAGAGTTGAAATCAAACAACCCCCAGATAAATTTCCACTATGTAGTAGTAGACTAAAGCAGATAAGCAAATGCCTTTTGTTAAAATACTCTCTAAAGCTTCAATTAGCCTTACCAAAATTTAGATTTTCTGGTCTTTTATTTAGATTTATACATTTACAAGGGAAGCAAAAGAGAGAATACTGTGTGGTTAAATATTTTATTTAATATTTTTTAAAAAACTAAATTTTAAAATGTATGTATTTCCTTCACTAGATTAATTACAACCCATTCACTGTTTTAGAAGATGTGCTTCTTAGTTCACTTTATGTGATAGGTATTATCAAATTATTTTATATTCCTGAAAAATAAAAATTATGTGTTCTTCAGTTAATCAGAAGTTTCCCCTTCAAGCATACAATGATTCCTCGATAGAAGTTGTTGACTTATAGTAATTATGTACTGTGAGATATATAATTTTGCAGAAATGGATTAAGATATATAAACTATGCATATGAAATATATGTACCTAAGTTAAGACATAAAAATAAAGCTGTACAATCAAGAAATAAACCCACTACACAAATAAGTACTTATTATAAATCCGTTACTATTTGCAACGTTTCATCTATTGCAGGATGTATTATATTTTATGATATTATATGTATTATATTTTATGGTAAGACTATCATTACTAACATATTTTGTTTATACTAAAAAGAAGATAGCAGCATGCTTTTTTGTGTGTGTTGTCAAGATTCAGTGACATGTGTCCATGAAAATTACCTGATACTATTTTGAGTTTGAATATATATATCAATGCATAGATTTTTTAATATGTATTAAGTGATTTATAAATTAAAGAAGCTATTATGAACATAAAGATTACATGCATTATTGCTGGTAGATATTGGTAAACATTCTTATTATGTCATCCAGAAAGCACTACCATATATATTATAATAATAACTAAAAAGAGAGAAAAAAGCCTTAAACTAATAGTCTCAAAGGACTATCCAAAAACTTACAAAAACAGATTATGAAAACAAGATCCGGAAAGGAAGAATAAATGAGGGTAGGATATTAATAAGAACTAATGACATGAAAGTTAGTATCTGAAATAAGATGAGCTATTAGAGCATATTATATATTTTTAAAATTGGCTATTCAGACATACTGAATTAAATTTCCTTTTCACATTGAATTACTCCAGTGATGTATAGTACAAACATTTAGTATGGCAAATGTTTATTTTAGTTACTAAATATTATTGGTATTTGTTAGTTTCCAATGAATATATTTAATAAGCTTTATCTTATTAACCAGACATTAATGTTAAATTCGCATATATCTATAGTAGCTCCATTTACCATTCAATTATTCTTATAATTTTAAAATGTAGGAATACTCTATAGTTTCAAAAATATTTGAGAAAATTCTCATTTTATGAGGAAATGTATAGAAAAATGCCAATGTACAATGACTGCCAAGAATTAAACCAAGTCAGTTACCTAAAGTTTTAGGCAATTAGAGTTACTGGCGTGTTGTTCTCAACAAGTTCTTACAGCTTTAATATACTAAGAATTTTGGAACTCACACTTGTGTCAGAAGCATCTTCATTTACCAACCTCTATCTTCATAGTTTTATGTCTACAGAGGAATTCACCATGTAAAACTTAACAAGTATCTTACCTAACATCCTTATTTTGAAAGTTAATATAAATCTATGTAATTTTTCTGCAGTAATTCGGGTCATTTTTCAGAGACTGGTCAAGAATCATTGCACAACTTCATATAATAAAGTTTTGTCTTCAGAATAAATATTTTTACTGGAAAATTGGAATCAATTAGCAAAGAGAATGTTTTTTCAGGACACAATCAGAGAGAAAACAACTGATGACCATTGCTACATTTTCTATCACATTTCTTATTTTCAAAATCAGAATACACACAGAAAATAAATTTATTAAAGAATATTAAGTATCCTTCCACAAAGGCCAGAGAGACCCTAAAGCTCTCTGGAATGGCACCCAAGCACCCCTCACAGGCTGCACAAGTGATCCATCTTGGCAGAGGACACCAGAACCCTTCCAATGCTGCACCAGAATAAATACACATCTCTCTTCTGACTGCACTGGCCAGAAGACTGATGCCCCATCTTGAGGCTTTCTTCCCACATTTTTCTTTCTTGAGTCAAAGTTTCACATTAATGTGTCTGATTGGCTAAACCTGCATTTCTTAGACGTAGGGTAGTTTGGCAAAAAGATTTTTCTGGTTTCTACCTTTGAATTGTAAAACCCAAAACACAGGAAGGGAATTGAAAGTTTTAGTGACTCCAAATGTTCCAAATACCCTGAAATAAGTAACCACAACCTTGAGGTAGATACAAAGTGGTAAGGGAGCAGGTAGAGATGTGTACGGGGTGTTAGGTGGTTGCATTAGACAATGACAGCAAGTGTTTCTTGGAGGACCTAGTAATTTGGAGGTGATTCCAGAAAGAATCTTAAAGGTATGACAGTTTGTCTCTCACCTAGCAAATTTCAAGAGAAATGCTGGCATTTACCAGAAAAAAGAGAATAAAAAAGACAAACGGCCAGGCATAGTGATCTGACATTTCAAAGCGTACACAGGGAAGTTGTCAGCTTTTCAGAGGTATGATAGAATACAAATACTGGAGTTATTAAATGTTTCAACGTGTTGATTCTAAAATCTCAGGAGCTAAAGAAGTAACTAATATTACATTATTTAGAAATTTCAATATTTGCTTTAGTATTAAAATTAGTATTAAATGGCATTTTTCTCATATTAATAATATTAAGCAAAATTAATGTAAATATGATAGTCATTAATTTTCTTTTATAGGTCAAACCTATCATGTATATTTAATTACTATCCTTTAGGCTATTTTCTCACTTGTTGAAGACTATTTTCTATACCCCTTCTTTTCTTGTGATCTCAGGATTTTTTTAAAGTTCTGTTCCTCTTGCTTCTTGAACCTATTCCTAACAAAATATTCTATATCCAAAAGTGGATATTGATTCTGATTCTCACTTCAAGGTGGAAAAACTTTCTGACCTCCATTACCAGTCTCCAATTTCTGTTTATGCAGCTCAGCCCTCTCTATATCACACAAGAAGATGGCTCCTTTGTGTTTACTAATCATGAAATTACTCTGGTTGATGTCTTCCTGACTGTTTACATGCTTGAACACTCAGATATCTGTTTTAGGTAGTAAACTTTTATAGAAAAATGCCAATGTACAATGACATACAGAATTAAGCTAAGTCAGTGACCTAATATTTCAGGCAATTAGAGTTACTGACATATTGTTCGTAACATGATTCTTACAGCCCTTTATATATTAAGAATTTTGGAACTTGAAAGACTTTGTAAAGATATTTCACTTTTTGAATAGGTAAAGTTTTGTCTTTGACGTGTAACTAATGTGTCTGAAAGGCACCTCTAAAAAGGATCTTTAACCAACACACTGGCACCTGCTTTTTCTTAGCAGAACAATGGTACATATGAGTTTCAAAGGATGGTTAAATGTTACTTTCAGGCAGAATGGTTCCAAAGTCCTTGACTTATTTAAATAACTGAAAACAAAAAGGCTGTGTTGAGTCACATGAAAAGAATAAAATATATTACCTTAACCCTTTAAAAACAGTATGTCTTTTCAGATGGTCTCTTAAGGGGCTGGTGAAGAGGACATTATACCTAAAACACACAGGAGATTCTAAAAATGCTTACTGCTACAAAAAAAGTGATTTCCTACAACAGCTGGTCAACTTAATTTTCCCTGTTCCTTTCATTTTCTCATTACTCTCTCCTCCTCTCCCAAATTTATTTTCCTTAAATTCCTTAGTATTCTTCAGAGCTTTCTCTTGTGGATTAATGGGCAAACATAAAGTTTTTGCCATTCTCCTCTGTTTCTCACCTGAAAGCAGAATAAAATCATAAATGGAAGAGGGGGGCTGTAAATACACACACACACACACACACACACACACACACACACACACACACACACACATCCTAGACAGAATTGTATACCACCTGCTATATACATGAGTTAAGGATTAAACATGTGGTGTTCATCATTCTACTTTATGTATTTGATTGGTCATATACGTAGATTATTCATACTCATGTATTTACTATTTATTTTATACATTAATCCTCAACATGGCATATCATAGTTTTTAACCTAATATCAGGGATTATGAATAGTTTATAAGGATTCCTGTTGCTTGTTACTAATTCTTACTTTCAATTTTGAATATTTCCATTGACTTTATTTTTTATTTTTTGGCCACATTGTGCTGCTCAAGGGATCTTAGTTCCCTGACCAGGGACTGAACCCATGCCCCCTGCAGTGGAAACATGGTGTCCTAAGCACTGGACCACCAGGGAATTCCTCCATTGACTTTAAATAGAAGTTTTCAAACTTGAAAAATTATTTAAAGCTAATTATTTAAGAACTATTTAACTAAATTAAAATTCAGAGGAATTGATCAAAATATTTTCTTTGTAAGAAGAAACAATAGCGAATTGTTTTAATTTTGTATTAAATTAAATTATTGTATTGTATTGATAATGGTATTTAAAACGTTATGTAATTTCCTTTACCTACAAAACTGATTAAAGAGAATTGTTTTTAAAGGTATGCATGTTAGAAGCAAAATGAGATAAAAATAACTATTCATACAAACTGCCTTTTCTTAATATACATTTATTCAATGATTTATTTATTTATTCAATCAAACAGAATTCTAGGTGTCCTAAGACATAGGTTCTCAAAATCTGCCTGATCCCCAGGAATACCTGCACTGTAATCTTTTTTCTTTTTTTGTGGCAGTTACTTTGATGCATGTATTTTGGACCCAACATTCACTCCAGATATTTTTAATTCCCCAGAAGAATTGTAATTAGCAGTGAGATTTGGTAATTTCTGTACCACAATGCTGTTTCAGCCCTATCCCCTCAACTCTTCTGACTTGCCAGATTCATGAAAGCCTCTCACCCCCATATACTGTTGCTGTGGTGAATGTTTCCAGGTACTTGTTCCTATTTCCACTCCTCAGTCTTGTCTTCTCTCTTTTATTTTGCTGATTGTTTACTTTAATCCTGTTCTTGCCTTCTAACTGTGATCTTGGGTGGATACTTCTGACCACCCATTGCTTTCCAGGATCTATATGCCTCGAAACTGAACTTTTATCTTATATCCAAGGGTTAGTCTACTCACTCCCATGCCCATTTATGGGTCACAGCACAGAGAATGAGCCAGACTCTATTCTCAGTTTAGACTAGATAGTTCACATGTGCAGATGATATAGTAAAAAATAATTATTCTGATAACCTGATGTTTTTCAAAAAACACATCTTTAAATATATAAAGTTTTTATGGACTAAATTGTGCCCCCCCAAATTCATATATAGAAGTCCTAACTCCAAACGTGACTATATTTGGAGATATGATATATGAGGTGATAAAGGTTAAAGGCCCCGTAATAATGGGGCCCTAACCTAACAGGGCTGGTGTCCTTATAAGAAGAAAAAGAGATAATCACAGCTCTCTTTCCACCCTGTGAGGACACAGCTGGAAGGTAGCCATGTATAAGCCAGGAAGAAATTCCTCATCAGGAACTGAACTGGCCATCCCCTTAATCTTGGACTTCTCAGCCTTGAGAATTGTGAAAAAATAATTCTGTTATTTAAGCCACCCAATCTGTGGTATTTTGTTATGGCAGTCTGACCAGAGTAACACATAGGTAATATGTGTTAATCTAAAAATCCTCTAATCTAAAAATAATCTATAAATAGAATTGGCATGATTTTGAGAAATTAATTTCACTTTTTAAATCAACTTTATGTCTATGCTACTTATTTGGTAAACTATTATGCCTATTTGGGAGGAATCAGGCAGATTATATGGCATTTTATCAGCCTGAAATCCAAATATAAATATCTCCTAGGCTGAAATTATGCAACCGAATTTTTTCATTCTAATTTATAGATGAAAAGCAAACAAACTAGGCCAAGATATGTTTCTTAAGCAATCTCTATAAAATATGTTAAGGCCTTATCAAGTGGACATAATCACTGCCCAGTCTCCATCTGCAGTGATATAATAACTGAGGTAAAAAATTACAGTGCTGAGAAGAAGTTTTATATATATATATATATAATTTATATGTATTTTGTTTTTATTGATACATACACAGCATAAAGCCCACTAACAAGATTTCTATTATTATTCAGTATTCATCTATTCATTCTTTAAATGCATTTTATGGACTATCTAATATTTGCTTAATATAGAATTGGACATATCAAGACAAAGAAAGCAATAGTCTGTTATATCAGAGTACAGAGTCTATTAAATATATCCAAACATGTGGAAGGAGTGTTGACAGGGCAATTATGTGAGTGCATGGATGAAGACCCAAACCTAGGGTGGGCTTAGCAGAGAGAGAACAAAGAACAGTTAATCAACTGTTCAATAAGAGAATGTAATGAAATGTTTCAGATAAACAGAGTAATTTATGGAAAGTAGTAGAAAGTAGAGGGAACAGTACCACTATGAATAAGAATTTGGCAGGGCAGGGCAAGATAATGAAAGGTTAGAGGGAAATTATAAACATATCAGGAACCAAATAGTTAAGAACTGTCCACAGTATGTAAGAAGTCAATGAGGAGCTTTTGTGAAAAGTTCTAAGGCATAATATTGTCAGATTTACATGTTATGATGTTTATTGTGATAACTGTAGAAAACTGATAACAGTGGGATAATGCTAAAGGGAGATGAGTCACTCTTGGAGCCATTTAATAGGACAGGTGAAAGTTGGTTGGGCTTTCTGTAGAGGGTAACAAAAAGGATAATACAATTATTCCAGTTAATGGTCATAATGAAACAGATAAAATGTGAGAACCAATGGGAAACCTATAACCTATAACCAATGGGTAACCTATGGGAAAATGAATAGTCAATGTATGTTTTGGTTTCTCTGATGTAAGGAAAACATGAGAAAAAATTTTCATATGGCCAATAATGAATGCAGTCTTGTATTCTCTTATGATATTAAAAATAATTTATAGATACTTCATAAAGACCTAATATAACTTTAATAATATATTATTACTATAACTTTAGAGTCTAACATGTGCTAAAACAAAAATCCAGTATAGTGGGTTCTGGTGAGGGTCTGTTTTCCGGTTCATAGATAGCTGTCTTTTCCATGTAACCTCATATGTCAGAAGGGGTAAGCTAGCACTATAGGGTCTTCTTAATAAGAACACTAATCCCATTCATGAGGTCTCAACCCTCATGACCTAAGCACCTCCCAAATGCCCACTTTCTAATACCATCACATTGGGCATTAGATTTCAACATATGAATTTTGCAGGAAATATTCAGTCTGCAGCATATTTGTTTAAAAATAGTAAATTTTCCTTTTGGTGTCTAAGTCATTTTATTTAGGTATTTTAATTACATGAGTCAGCTGCTCATAGACTAATCTTCTATATAAATTGAAAACAGTAACAAGAAAAGCTTTCTGAAAGGAAGCCTAGATACAGAAACTCAGAATCTAATAGATATCTCATTTTTCTATGGAAAATATTCACGTAAATGGAATAACTACTGCTTTCCTTCATCTCTCATTTTCAACTAATATCTACATTAAGAACCTGTGCTTTGAGGATTAATATGTTTAAAAAGAAAGTTCATGCATTAATGTATTGATTTATATAATAAATATTTATCAAATATTTGGTATTATTAGGTGCTTTGAAAGCAATAGAGAACAATTAAATGAACTCCCTTCACAAAAGTCACAGTTTAGCAGGGTATGGCATTAAACAAGCAATAACAAATGTGATGGTTACAAGAAAATAAAAATGCACAATGCTCTGGAAGTTCAATATACAGACAAACCCTTAGGTGGAGGTTAGGGAAAGCTTTCCTTGAGGAAGTGATTTTAAGCTCAGAAACTTAATAGATAATTGTAAGTGATCTAGATAAATTTTCAAGTAGTGGACCTGATTTAAACCCAGAACGTGTAGATATATTCTTTCAGTACATACAAATAAAGCAAGAAACAGAGGAAGTAAAGAGAAAGTATTTTTTGTTGTGATTGCCCTGTTAATTAAGATAAACCTCTAATTCTCATTTCATTACAAATGGTAATCTGCACTGACTGACGGAATCACTGTCTTTCTCATTTGTACAGTGAAAAAATACATGACAAGTCTCAAAGACCAGGTAAATGTTGCAGGACAGCCTTCTCTAGGTCAGTACTGTCTGAAATAACACAGCCATGCAAAACCCTAAAAGACCGTGTTGGAAATGTGATATTCGTCTAGGGAAAATATGGGTACTTTCTCTTACAGTCTACAAAATAATAAGTTTACCTGACACAAAATATATACATACTTTGTATGATAGAATTTTATTGAAATTTTGCTTGAGACAAATGGAATTACTCTGCTAGGAACCTAATTAGAAATAAACTTTGAGAGAGTCAAAGATTATAGATAGATTTATACTTTAAAAAATGCCAGTCTCCCAAATAAAATTATTACATTGTCTTACTAACAAAATATAAGCTTTGCATAAACCCTTATGTGACATTTCCCAGAAATCAGAAGGAAAAAAGTTAAGCCACAAGAAGTGAGTTGAGAATTTGCTATGAAAGCTGAAAATGAGACTATGAGATTGTAAAAATGAATATGACTTGGCAAAAATAACTTAAAAATCATAAGCTCACTATAAAAATATAACAGACTCCCCCAAATGCATGCAACACATCTGACAAAGAAATAAACAAACAAAAACTTTAAGAGTAAAGGTAAAGGAAAGCCAATCTGCATGGATTTATCATTTAAAATCTTTTACAATCTAGTTTTAGACTTATAGAAAATGTACAAAGATAGTACAGTGAATGTTTCTGTGTACCACTCACCCAGTTTCCCCCTTAACATCTTACGTTATCATTGTACATTCATCAAAACTGAGTAACCGACATTGCTATATTACTATTAACTAAATCCCAGACTTTATTTGGATTTCACAGCTTTCCATTATGTCCTCGTTCTGTTCCAGGATCCTATCCACGATATTAAACATTTAGTGGTCATGTCTCTCCAGTATCCTCTTGTCTGTGACTGTTTCTCAGTCTTTCCTTGCTTTTCATACTCTTCATAGTCTTGAGGAGTACTGGCCAGGTATTCTGTACAATGTGCTTTAATTTAGGTTTATTTTTTTCTCATGTTTAAGTTGAGGTTATGAGTTTTCAGAAAAAAAATAGAGGGAAAGTGCCTTTCTTGTCTTTTCATATCATATAGCAAGGGAAATTGCTATCTTAATGACATCATTGGTAATGTTAATCTTCATCTCTTAAAGTAAGGTAGGAACTGACCAAAGCAACTTTGCAACAATGGTGTTTTGATTACATATTGCAAGTCTAAAGAAAAAGGAACTATAAATACTATACTCCAGTTAAATTCATTTCTCAAGGGGATATGGTTAGCAATTCTAACAATTCTTTATCTGTATACTGGGATTGAACATGTAAGTAAATACATGGTGGATGGTGGGAGCCAGGCTTCTCACTGTCACAGAGAGAAGTTAAAAGATAAAGAAGAATGGAAGATTAGAATTGTGGTGATGGATTAGAATCAGAGACATTGCTATAAACTAATATGTTTATGGCATATATGTTTATGGCATCCCACAAATTCGATATAGTATGATTTTTTGATATAAATACTTTTAAATTTCTCTTTTGATTTATTATCTGACACAGGGGTTATTCACAAGTGTTTTAGATCTAAATATTTGGGGAATTTTCCAGAATTCTATTATTGATTTCCAAATTAATTCCACTAGGGTTAGAGACATACTTTAAAATTATTAAAGCTTGTTATGTGGCCTAAAATATGTCCTAAGTTGGACGATGCTGCAAGCGCACTTGAAAAGAATGTGTATTCTACTGCTCTTGCCAGTTCTAAAAATGAAGCCAAGTTTGTGAATAATGTTGTTCTACTCTATCAATTTTTGAGAGATGGATGTTAAAAATTCTGCCTATATTTATGGATTTGTCTATCTTTGCAGATTTGTCTATCATTGCAGTTATATCAGTGTTTGCTTCATTTATTTTGGAGCTCTTTTATTATGTTCATAAACTTTAAAAATTGTTACATCTTCCTGATAAATTGAGCCCATTATTGTTATGAAATGACCGTTCTTAACCCTGTTAGTATTCTTTGCTCTGAAATCTATACTATCTGGTATAAGTAAAGCTATTCCAGCCTCTTCTTTTAGTATTGTTAGCATGCTATTACTTTGTCAATTGTTGCTTTTAAACTGTATATGAATTTATAAAATGCATATGCTATCTACACACAGCATGTAGTTAAGTCTTGCTTTATATTCATTCTGAAAATGTGATTTGTAAATGGGACTATTTAGATTATTTACAGGTAATGAGATTAATGATACAGTTAGGGTTATCTTTATCATTTTGGCATTTGCTTCATACCTGCCTCTGTCATTCTTCCTTTTCAAAGTTTTCTACCTTCAACATTTGAATATTTTTATTATATTTAATCTCATTTTTAAGTTATTAGCTATAACTCATGTTATTTTAGGGTTAATTTTTGGTTTAGCATATATAACTTTATTAAAGTATATCTTCAAATGATATTACACTGCTTCACAAATAGCATAAGAACATTAAAACAGTATACTTCCATTTCAATTCTCCAGACTTTATGATATTAAGATAAATGTCAGACATTTTTATTATATTTTTGTATAGACCACAAAACACATTGCTGTTTTTTTCATTTAAATCAATTATACTTTAAAGATATTTAAGTAATAAAATGATCTTATATTTTTACCCAATTTACCATTTCTAATGCTAGGCAAATAGATCAAATAGATCAATGGAATAAAATAGAGATTTCAGAAATAGAACCATACATATATAAATCTTTGGTTAGGCAACCAAAGATCTAACAAAATTGTTAAACAAAATCTACTAAGCAGAAACATAGGCATGAATAAGCTGTTATTTTTTCACTTACTTTTATTTACTGTACCTATGCAAAAACTTTTTCAACAGAAATATAGGAAGGTAAGTACTAGTGACCTTCAGATTTTATTAAAAAGATGAACTGATAACCCTAAAGGATATGGTCAACTTGGGAGATTTCTCAGCACTCTAGAATCAAGTTTCTGATATCAGAGATAATTATTAATTTTAGGTGAGGAATACAAAGTACTAATCAAACTTCTGACGATTAGTGTGTATAAAATGAGAAATCCCACGATTTTCAATTTGTAAAAATTCAACTGTTTACATTTAAAAATCAGTATTTAGGGCTTCCCTGGTGGCGCAGTGGTTGAGAGTCCGCCTGCCGATGCAGGGGACACGGGTTCGTGCCCTGGTCCGGGAAGATCCCACATGCCGCGGAGCAACTAAGCCCGTGAGCCATGGCCGCTGAGCCTGCGCGTCCGGAGCCTGTGCTCCGCAACGGGAGAGGCCACAACAGTGAGAGGCCCGCATACCGCAAAAAAAAAAAAAAAAAAAAAAAAAAAATCAGTATTTAATTTGTGAATACACCATAGAACATTAAATATATAATGTGGCTCTCCTTTAGAATCATCCAGCAGACATATTAAAAAACATAGATATCCATACATCCCACCCCATACAAAATAAATCATACTATCAGGGCCAAAACTTGGGCATTTTAACTCCTCCCCATATGATAAAAATATTCAGTCAAGGTTGAGAGTTACTGATGAAAGTTAGCTTGGCTTAGTCATCTTCATTCCCAAGTAAACCTGTGAATCATAATCCTGTTGCTTATGTGGCTTGGGTAAATGACTTGATATTTTTGGAGGTAATAGAACTGTCTTTAAATATACATAATAATATGATATGTGCAAGATAGTTTTGAACAGTTTGAATAATATATACAAAAATTCATTTTTTAAAAAATGCCTTCCATCTTGAAGGGCTCAATCAATATAAATTCACATTCCCAATTAAGTACAGTTTATATAGATTGTTATAAAATAAATATTCTATAAAGAAATATTCTAACTGTTGAATTTATTATTTCTAGAGATTTATTGACATTTATTTACATATGATGGTGAACTACTTGTTGCCAAATAAAAATTACTATAATCACTTTCAAATTATCTCAGTGTTATAAAAGTGTTATTTCAGTGTCTGAAAATTGAGTAAAATTAACCATGTTGCCAGTGACTGTTTCTCATAAACACTTCTATCCTTAGCTCAGTAAAAGAATTTTAATTAGATTTTTATGTGAAACTGGTTTATTTTGACATCTAAAAACTATGCTTTTCATGTAATCATTGGGATAATTCTCTAAGTATCCATTCATAAAATATGCCATGTTTCAATAACGTCTGTCTAGAATCTCTAGAAAATAGTGTATCAAATAAAATTATTCCAGCCTAAGTGCAGATGTCTCAGATACCTCAGTGTCCTTCTCAGTATATGACACATGGCAAATAATAATAGTAAAATCATGATTAAGGCATCAATTTATCCCTCATGTCATGGAGATCTGGTAATACTAACTCACTCATAAAGCTTTTCAAATTGACCAATATAAGAAAAGCATTTTATCCTCTTCCAGTCTCACAAGTAAGGTTTCATGTATTATGAGAAACTCATATTACCGGGATTCACAGTTTACATAGTTACCAAAAATAAACAAACAAATGATTTAAAGGATGGAAAAATTCATGATGTTTCTTAATTTGAGCAACTCAGCATGAGATACTTATAGGTCAGACAAAGAATAAGACGATTTGATTTTAAAATTGCACCTCTTTCAAGAAATTAAAATAATAAAAACATGCTTAGAAAAGAGAAATGATGAAAGAACACTCTTAGTATTTCTGTAAGATAGTAGGACTGAAAAAATAACTGTAAAAGAATAATACTAACACTGCTGAAGAATAATTTAAAAAACTAAAAATCACTATGGGAAAACCATTTTTTACTTGATATAAAGAGAGAAGTGGGAGGTGAAACAAAAACTATGAATGATACAGAAAAGAGAATTGGGAGAAATAGTGGAGGGGGATATGATTTGCTTAATTTAAAGAAAAATGGTCATTAGAAAAATGTTTTCTGTTTGTTTGAAAATTTGAAAGTAATACAATTTTGATAAAAAATATTTTAGTTAGTAATAATAATATACCAACTTTCTCTCAGGAAGTTCAAATTTCATTACCAACTTTTGCATTTCCACAAAATCAAATTTAGCTTTGAATTCACAGGATATACAAGGTACAGTTACTCTCCGCATTGTGTGTATAAAAACAAATAAATGCTTTTAGATATTTGGCTGAAATATATGAAAGATATTACTTTACTGAAATCAACAAATCAAATGTGCTAATGTATCATTAACTTATATCTGCTAGTAATAATATTACTCTAAAGTAAATGGGTAAATGAATTTAACTGGATTTAAAATATGAATATTGTAAATAAATGGAGCAACTTCATTTTTAAATGATTAATGATTTTTTAAAAGAATAACTAAAAGTGAAATAAATATAAAACAATATATTTTTTAAAGTCACATTAATTAATTGATGAGGTTATATGCTTAAATATATTTGAATTTAATTCATTGAATTATTAAGAACTTTTATGGTGACATTGTTAAAAAAGCCTATATATATATAACAGCTTACTGATTCAGATGATTGTATATAGTATCACATGTTTCTATTAGAATAACATTATCATTAACTTAGTTAACTTAAATTTATTGAAATGAGGGCAGCATTCATTTAAAGGAATATAATAAAACCCATAGAACAGCAGCCACACACACACACAATTTTCCTTTGTCTTTTGCCAAGTCATCCAGGTTAGACATATGAAAAAAGTTTAAAGCCTGCAAATTAACAACTTTTCCTCAAGCCATCAGAAAATCAAGATCAAAGGAAAAACAAGTAATCCGAAATCTGGAGAGATACAGGCATCTACAGAAAAAACAGGATCTAAGCATTTACTTCCAAAAGATAAGACACAACTGGACAGACAATATATAAGCCAGTAAGAATTTCCAGCTAGGGATTTTATAAAGAATTGTGAAAGACTGAGTGAGTATGGGCTAGCATGAAAGTGTGAAGTATACAAACTTAAGGGAGTTTGTACCTCTAAATAGGTTTTTCCTCCATAAATTCCATGAGGGACTTCCTCCCTTCCCCATGAGGCACTCACAGGGAAGTTCAAAGAGAATCCCAAGAAAGCTTCCTACATGGTGCAGGCTGAGGAAGGAGAAAAGGAGCAGTCAAAAGGTTTAACCTGAGTTCATTAGTGAAAACCTTCTGCAGCTAGTTGATGGGAACAGGCTCTAACACTGCGGGAAGGGCTGTATTAGGAGCTAGTCCCAGCATTACTTGTGGAGGAGGGGCAGGAAAGCTTGTGAAGGCTACACTCTCCAGAACTAAGTTCTAGTGACTTAAATAAAATTGAGGTTTAATAAGAATGTCAAAGAATGCCCCCTCCTTTGTCCCTCACTACCAGCCTAACATGTGTCTGGTGGGAGAGCTGCAAGTAAAAGTTCTCCCTTGAGAACACCATAAAGGGGAATCTCTATGATAAGTAGGGAGACTCGAATGGGAAGCAAATTTTCAACACTCCAATTCCTATGAGAGTAACACAAATTCACACTACAGACCTCAGGAAAGATATACTGATATTCGAGCATAAACATATTTACTTTATTTACTGTCCAATAAAGCAAGTCTAGCTTTCAACAAGATGTTTACAATACATATGAAAAAGAAAGAAAAATCACAGTGTGGAGAGACAAAGGAATCATCAGAACTGACATAGATATGGACAAAAGTGGACCTCTGTGACACAGAATTTTAAATAGCAATGTTAAAGACTGTGATTGAAATGGTAGATAACTTGTAAGATCTGATAGGTAGTTTCGGCAAGTAGATAATAACTCTAAGAAGGATTCCAATGAAGTGCTAAGAACAAAAGTACAGTAAACATAGATGACAGATGCCTTCTGAAGTTCTTATTAGTAGACTCAATACAGCTGAAGAGAGCAGCATTAAGCTATAATATACATCAAGAAAAATCACTGAAACTAAAACACTAAAAGAGTGAAAAATATGGAAAAGAAACTACAAGATATGTAAAAATATACAAAATGGTCTACCATATGTGTTATTGGAAACCCAAAAAGAGAACTTTCTGAGTTCATGGAAAATTAAACTTTAAATATATAATAGCTAATAATTTTCTAAAAGTAGTAACAGAAACCAAACCACAAATTCAAGAGCTCAGAAAACAGGAGAATGAATAAATATTAAAATAAAAACAATAAATAAATTTTAAAAATAAAAAATAACCCAGGCATGTTATGTTCAAATTTCAGAATGCTAAAGAGAAAGCAAAAATCCTGAAGGCTGGCAGAGTAAGACACATTAATATGAAAGAAACAAGGATATGAATTACAGAAGTCTTCTTATCAGAAGCCATGAAAGTAAGAAGACAATGAAGTGACATTTTTAAAGTGCTGAAAGAAAAAAAAAAGTCAACTCAACAGTCTATACTGAACAATAATACTCTTGTTAGTGAAGGACATCTAAAGACGGAAGGAATTCTTTTCCAGCACTCCTACATTACAAGAATGTTAAAGGAAAATTTTCAGACAATAGGAATATGATACAGTAGGAAATGTAAATCTATACAAAGAAAATGAAGAGCACTGGAAATTAAATTAAGAAAAAGTATAGGGCTTCCCTGGTGGCGCAGTGGTTGAGAATCCGCCTGCCGATGCAGGAGACACGGGTTTGTGCCCTGGTCCGGGAAGATCCCACATGCCGGGGAGCAACTAAGCCCGTGAGCCATGGCCGCTAGGCCTGTCGGGAGAGGTCACAACAGTGAGAGGCCCGCATACCGCAAAAAAAAAAAAAAAAAAGTATAAATATGTTTTCTCATTGTAACTCTTCTAAAAGCAAAAAATTAACAATATATTGTTTATAGAATATGCAAATGAGAAATTTTTGACAATATGCCACAGATTACAAAAGAGATAAATTGGAAATAATCTAAGTTTCTTATATCACACATGAAGTGATACAATATTATTTGAGTAGTCAGTCAACATTATTTAAATTATATTTTGTAATTATATTTTGTTAATGGAGAACATAAGTGGAATTATAAAAAATGCACAGGGAAGAAAAACATAGAAACAACATAAATATAATGAGATAATAGGTTTTAATCAAAACATATCCAGAGTCATTTTTGTGTATGTTTTAAACACATCATTAAAAATTAAAAACCAATAACAGATTGAATAAAAAAGTAAGACATGTGATCTGCTATCTATAAGGAAACAGTTTAAGTATAAATACTTCAATATGTGAAAAGAAATGACATGGAATAAAATATACACTAATGAAAACAAAGCTAGGTTAGGTAAAATAATTTCAGACAACATAGACATCAGAACAAGGACTAATACAAGGATATAGAGGAACAGTACATGATATTAAAGGGGTCATTTTTCCAAAAAAAAAAACCAAAAAACGCAAGGCTTGATGTGCATACACCAAAAAACAGAGGTTCAAAATACAGGAGGTAAAATCTGATAGTTTGAGACTTCAACACTCATCTCTCAGTAATTGACAGAAAAATTAAGGAGAAAGTCAGTGAAGATATAGATGATGGGAACAACATTATTAACAACTTTGACCTAACTGGTATTTTTAGAATGTTCTACCCAACAACTGCAGAATACACATTCATCTCAAGAACACATGGAACATTCATCAAGATGCCATACTCTGAGTTACAACAGAAACTTAAAAACATTTTTAAAAATATGATTTATATAATGTATAATCTGATATCATAATAGAATTAAATTAGAAATCAGTCACACAAAGATATCTTGAAAATCCTCTAATGTTTAGAAACTCAATAACTAATTTCTACGTAAACAATGTGTCAAAACATTTCAAGGGAAATTTTAAAATATTTTAGCAAAAATGACAATGAAATGTTAACTATCAAAATATGCGGGATACAGCTAAATCTGTATAACATGTAATAGTCTGTTGTTACTTAACTAAGAAAATTGAAAGCAAATATTTTATTATTCATTTTTTCTTTCCCTAGACCTAGTAGAGGTCCTGAAAGACATACATTTTTAACCAAATACTGAATATCTCAAACAACAACCACAAAAAAATCAAGTGTTGAATATATGTTAAGCATAATTGACATTCAGTGCTTGTAATTTTGTTTTGGAAAGCAACATAAAATATGAGAAAATATTGAATATATCTTCTTCACATCTTTTTAAAAATTTTGCTCAGTTCTTTCATTGGAAAATTAATATAATGGTATATTCTGTGCCATAATTATTAATAGCCATCATAAATATAGATATAGTAGTCATTGATATCTATCAAGCTAACATTTAAGTTATCTAAAAATCCTGGTTTACATAAGTGAAAGGAAAAAAATTTTTGTTTCTTTGTACTTCCTATTGTAATCAGTATTTCTTTAAGATTATTTGTAGGCTAAGTGTATATATATTAGATCTAGATATTTTGGAGAATTGAAAATTGGCCTTTAATTTTAAAATAAACCATTTACATATAATATATTGCATATAATTATTATATATAATGTATAATAATATATAATACATAATACACTTGCAATATATTTCTGTTAGCAACATCAATCCCTTATATGAAATAAAAGTAGTTACGGGTGAAATTAATCTTTAAAGTTTAATATAATCTAATTTTGAATATAAAACATTTAAAACTAGTTTTTACATAAGTACCTAAGTTAGAATTTACATAAGATATTACACTTATTTTTTTTCCTCTTATTTTTAAATTCAACTAACATGTTCAAAATGATTGAAAAATCTTACACCATTTAAAAATGTTATTAACATATGCAATAGTACTTTTCTATGCAAGTAAATGTGAAGGAAACTTTCCAATTATAATTTTTTTGAAAATATCAGAGGTAGAATATTAATTTCACTATATGTTCCTCTTTCTCCTAAGATAAATCAGTTTAATATTCATTAGGTTTGCTTTTATAATCAAATGCTAGAAACACAGTTAGAAGATGCTGACCACAATCATTTCTGAATGATTAAGAAAAAAGTCTCAGTAAGTAAAGTAGTAGGATATAAAAAAGAATTTCAAAATATTCTTGTAGAGGCCATTGGAAAATATCTAGTTAATTTAGTAAAAAACAAATAAGTAAAATTTGGTCTAGAAAAGAACTATGAACACTAAATATATGTATTCAACTTTCCCCCTTCACTACAAGGATACCCCTAAGCATACAGAAATGCCTAGATTCTTTTGGTTGAAATATTTAACTGTAAAAGTCTGAAAGAAACTTATGAAAGGAAGAAATTGGTAGCTTACTTCCATCAGTATAATTATAGTCCCTTTGTGCAACAAATAGGCTATAATTTGAATTTGTATAAGCTATTATATGAAAAAATTTAAATCTATCATGATTGGTGTTTGTTTTAGATAATCTACATTAATTTAAATTCCACTTATATAGCCAAAGGCACACTTATTTAAAATAAAAATAGATGAAATCTGGAGCTATACAATAAACCTCTATAAAGTATATTAGATATAATATAATAATGACTGACTATAGAAAAATAGTATTTAAATCATAAATTTTTCTCAATCATAAAACATGCTCCTGATGATGAAATGAATGAGCACTTATGCAGAATAAATTTATAGAAAAATTTACATAAATTTCTAAAGTTATAAATATGCTACATTTTCCTATACTTGTATTTTTCTGTTCTGTTGTACAGGCTCTAAATACATGATTATATATATGTTAATATATATTGCTAACTTGCGTATTATAATATATATTATATATATTATAATACACAAGTTAGTAAAATAATTTGTATCAATTATTGCTTCTTACAACATTCTTTTTCTATGTGGTACTGAGGTGTTACTATCTCCTATTAGGATGATTTCAGCTACTAAAAAGAAGTATGTTATAATTACCCCATTTATGTTGAAGGGAAGGTGTTTGAACTGACCCTTAGGCTCAATGATGACATATGGAACAAGGTTCTTTTTATTCATTTGCCTGCCTGACTAATACCCATTATATTGGAGGATGTTTCTTTCCCCTTTTATTCATAAAGTGGATGCCAGTGGCAGTTAGGTTAATATAGTTCCCTGTTGATGTCCAATCAGAAAGAGAGAATCACTTCCCATGTCTTCTTTCTCTGAAACCCCCTGCAATACTCAATTCTCTCATTGCTCAAATTGAATTAGGCCCATCCATCCCTCGCGGATTTATTAATAATTAAATGGCATTCATTAATCTCCAGGGCCTATTCTTTAAGCCAAGAATATAAAAGTGACAAAATAAAATTTCTCGGTTCATGGAGTTTACTGTTTGGGGAAATTAAATAATTTAAAATATGTATAATACTAGATAGTGACAGGTGCAATAAAGAGGGAGAGAAAACAAATAGGAGGTATTTAAAAGTAACAAGCATAAGAAATGCTTTTCTATATAGGGCTATCATGGATGAACCCTCTGAGAAAGGGATCTTTGATCAGAGACCTAATGGAGTCAGGTGAACCACTGAGAGGACAAGAACAATTCCTTACTGACTCTGAGGTAAAGAACTCTGGGAACTTTTTGTCTCACAGACACCCAAAATATAAATCAAGGTCACACACATCCCCGTACATTGAAAGGACTCAATAGGACATTTCTGATCCCCTTTGACATTCCAAACACTACAGATGGTGATCAAGATACTCATTTCACTTTACAAGTTACATAATGCTGGACTCAACTTCCACCTCCTTTACCAGCCTCAGGCTACAGGCCTTACAGAGCAGTAGAATGGCTTACTTAAACAAGTTTGAATTCAATCTAATTAAACATGTTCCATTTCAGTCATCAGTCTAATTTCAAAAGTAGATTTTAATAAAAAGTTTGACTATATTTGATATTTTCTGACAAATTTCAAGCACCTCCCCTCTAGCTTCTCCTCTTGCCCCAGATCTGGGCAAACCAATAAGAAAGCTCCATGCTCCACTGACATAAAGTTCAAATCACTCAACCCCAGCCAGTGTGGAAATCCTCACCCCAGTTGCACAAAATAAGCACAATAAAACCCAAGCCAGTAACTCTTCCCTACTCTTTCAAGATATTTTTCAGATCTGCTTGGGATCCTGCCCATCTATCCACAGAACATCCCATTATATGGGTAACAAATCACTTCATACTCTCTTAGTGCATGTGTGACATTATCCAGAATCAATCTTGTAAGGAGGGTCCATCTGTATCAAAAAAAGATCATACACTAAAAGATTTTTTATACATTTCTCTATTCCATTTCCAAAATTGGACTTCTATACGTCTTCATTTCATTCAGTTTTGACTTCTGACAAAATGTGTCATTTCTTTTCATTGATGTTGATTTCCATTTGATATACTACATCCTTAAATAGTTCAATATACCTTTTTCTCTAGAAAACACAGTGTTTACACATTGAATTGCTTACAAAATGAAGCTATTAAAAAATTAAAATTCATTGATAATATGATAGTCCTCAGAATATTTAAGTTAGTCATAGTCTTTAAATGCCTTGAAAGTTTCACTGAATATACTCTGTGGGAATTCGTGTTATAAACTACAATTTTCTAAAAAAATTACATTTTTTCTTCCTATTTCCTCACTTGAAATCTATTCCAGATTTGTATTAAACAATGAAACTTTTATAAAGCCTTCAAGAATCATTGTTATTTTAAAATTATTTTGGTGTTCACAAAATGTTAATAGTTTCAGAATACGATCACCTAAGTATTTTTAATGTATAGATAAAAGTCAGGTAAAATGATAAATAAATTTTGCTACATAATACATTTTCACTCCATGTTATTACCCAGTGAAGACTACTATCATAGTTTAACCTTCTTAAGCAAATCTAACCTTAACTTACATATTTTAAGTGAAGTTAAAGGAGATAGTAATACTTCTTACCTTATCAGTTTGTTTCAATTAGCCCAGTAAGTTCAGCAAATATTTAATAAGATAAATTACATGCCAATTGAAATATGAGTTTTGTTCTACTTTGTTTTGTTTGCCTAACTTTGAAAAATTATTCAGCTCTACAACATTCTGAGCAAATACCCCTTCTATTCAGGTAGGTGTCCCTTTCTGCCAGTCGAGACAGTAAGTAAACCAAGTCTGTTCTGTGCACAGATTTTTCACTGCATAAAATACCGTCATGATAATAGGTGATAATTATACACAGAAATCTGTGTTAACGATAGAGCTGTATCTATGTCTGCAATAGTTCCTCATCTATATTGAAGAACAGAAAAAAGAAACATTTGGGTATAGTTGTCACATAATAAAATCAGTATGCCTAAGTGTCCTCATGTGGGGAGAGTTAATTGTCAATATATTTGATATGAATATTATACTCACATAGGAGCCTGAAGAGTCAGATTTAAGTTGACTTGTTTTAAATAATTATAGTTACAACGAATCTATCATAAAATAAGTACAATTATAAAACCATAAAATGTATTGTTATTGATTTTTATTTTTCTAATGTCTTATATTATTCCTAGTTATTCTGATACAGAGAAATGTTTAGAGGAGAAGACTCTAAAACTGTGATGAATCTAGTCTTCATAACAATGACCAGAGAGAGAAAAGAAAGTAGAAAAATTCTGTAAACATATTATTTTTAATAAAATATAATCTATAAGGGCAAACATGAATTAAAGATATGATAAAGTATTGATTAAAATAAATCCTACTGTTCCCTTTGTAGAACATAGATTATAAGTGGTTACTTTTTATTTTCCAACTTGGCAACGGTTTAGTACGATAAGCCCAAGAGAAAAGTTAATATAGTCAAGATATATTAATATCTGAGTTTGAATACGCAAAGTATTTTTAAAAACTAATATTATAAAAATGAAAGTCCTTGAGCATATTCTGACAGATCATTTGTCTATCATCTCATATTGAAAATAAATATTTAAAGGTTAAAGACATGATGGTTTCCCCTAAATCTTCCATAAACATTGACTTATTTTTAAACTCCATGATTTTGCTTCTGGATTTTTCCAAAAATAAAAACAAGAAATAAAAATTTAGACAACATAAAACAATAGTTCAGATGCTAAAATATAAAACATATTTTTGAAAGTGTCTTATATTTAAGGGATTTGGAAACATAAGACCCACTGTGGTTTTCCCATATGCAATGCTGAGACTTTTAGAGATTATCTCAATGTAACATGTACTCTTCTAGGAGCCTACAGACTCTGGTAGGTCATGAGCATACCTATTTATTTTAATCCTCCCAGAATTCATTTAATTAAGTATTGCTATTCTTATTTAACTGATGTGAAATTGATGTTTAGAGAAGTTAATCGCTCTTATATTCTAAAAAGATATCCCCAAGTAACAAAATTGTAACTGGGCACAGGGGTAGTGTAATGACTGTAATTCAGAGCTCCTGAGCACCATGATGTCCTTCCAGGGGTTTCTGTTTGCTCTGTGAGAAGCCTAGTTCTCTCCGGTCTATTTCACAACTAGGTTTGCCTGGATTCACTAGTTCTTGTCAATTCCATATTAATTCCCCAATTTATCACACATTTTAAACTGATAAATTACTTACATGTCTGACCCAGAAACTTCTCCTCTGAATTGTGTCAATAAATTGATGGATTAGCTATGTCCACATCTCTCTTCTTTTGCCCATGCCTCTCATGCCTGACCTGAACCCACTACCAACACATCACAAAACGCTAGAGCTAGGTCCACACAAACAGCAGAATCATGCTGTAATATCATTTCTGTTCCATTTTGAAGGGAACTGTACTTTGAAAAAATTATACTTAGGAAAGTTGCAAATATAGTATAATGGAGCCCCAAGAATTCTTCACCTAGATTCCCAATTTTGCTACATTTACTTTTTACTGTATCTTTCTTTCTCTGAATCCCATACAATGTTGACAGCAAACCACAGTTGAGTTAAGGGGATGGAAGTGTCCCTACTCCAAAAAAGTTTCCTTAGTTGAAAAAATACTAAGCCATCCTCAAGAAAAATTTTTTTCTTACATACAAATGCCTACAATATTTTGTAATTATTTAAATGTCATAAAATAAGTAGGCAAATTTTGTCTGCAGAGTGTGAAACAAGGGGCTAATTATTTAGCTGAGATTACATTCAGTATAAATAAATGTCCCATTGGTTTTATGTCTTTTATATAGCCCTTGGCAATCATTTTAAAAGAAGACACCTTAATAGTAACAAACTTTTATAGACCTACTTAAAAGGGGTAAATATTAAATTACTACACTAAGATTGACTAATGGAAAAGGTTGATGCCCTTGTTTCATTGGTGCTTTCTTGGAACCTCTGAGTGATCTGTTTTCTTCATAAAGAAAATATTTTAATCAGTCTCGTGTTGGAAATTAAGCATGAAATAAAAAGGAAAATGAAACTGAAAAGTTTCATTTGACTCTCTAAACCACTTATATGTCAGCAACCCAAATTTATTTTCAAGTGGGCTCAGGTGTATTTAAAAATAATAAAGCAGAATGCATCATGCGGTAAGTCTCTCCATACTCCATGGAACCACAGGAATATCTGGACTCTAAGAATTACTTGGAAAACATTGTGATTAAACAGCTAATAACAGTTGGTTAACAGCTTTTATTTTTCTAGTGCTAAAGAATTTAAAACAAAAACTTCTCACTATTTTTTCACAGGAAATAAAAAGTCCTCAGTGACAGAACAATTAAACCACACATTTGTAGAGAGCAAGACAGTTTGGGGAGAGCTAGAAATGGTTGTATTGACTTTTTTCTTCAAAAAAATCAGCTGAAAAGTTATCAAAATATTTGGAAGCATTTTTCTCAGGGTAAAAAATCAACTCTAAAAATAACCATGAGTTGAATTAAATATCAAATTAACAGAAAATTACTGCCAATGGGTGGCAATAACTAATCATATAAAAGCATTATTATTGATTTGCTAAATATTTTTATTAGACTCTTCACAGTTCTTGTCAAAGAATTACCTCGTACTGACAAACATTACTCAAGAAAGGTGTAATAAAGAAACTAATGAGTCATTTTAAGTACACCACTCACTGTTCTGAAGTGAATGATGTTAAAGGTATTTTGGCATAATCCCTAAGTATGTATTCTGATTCCAAAGAAATGTATTTAGAGATTTTTTCCCTATTATGCAGTCACAAAAGTAGACATATGTGCATGTATAAGTACATGTATGTATATGCACCTAAAAACATAGATAGATGGATAGATAGATAGATAGATAGATAGATAGATAGATAGACTGGATTTATTAGGAACAGGTATGTAGAATTTAGGATGCTGACTTAGGCAAAATTTTAAAAAAACTGTACATGTCAAAATTAAGGTTGCAAGATATAAAGAAGCAGGTCTGATTCACTGGTGTGCTAGAGCTGGCTTGTATCATTTTGTGAGAACTAATTATTCACATCTCTTCCCATCTCAGTGTTCAGTGAGGTAGCTTGAAATCTGTCGTGAGAGTATCTGCAGCAGGGAAGTCAGCAAATGCTGTAAAATCAGGGATCTTTCCCAGCTACATCTCACTCCCAACCCAGACAGCTGGTTGTTAAACATTTACCAGCACACCAGTGTTTTAATCCAGCCTCTTTTTAAAGTATGGAAATTGCACTAATTATTTTACTGTTCTCTACATCACATTTCTCAATTTTCAAATGGAAATAGCAGTATTTATCTTAAAGCAATTTGGGGACAACTGAAGTTGGTGCATTTTTTAAATCACCTGATATTCATTAGATGCTCAAAATGAGTTGATATGTAAATTTAAAAGTCCTTTAGCCACAAAGAATTCAGAAGTCATTGTTCAATCTTAAGAATATCAAGCATAACATACTGAGAGAAAAATCATAGCAGGATTTAATTCATAAATCGATACTAAAGATACGGCTGTACAGTATATACACGTGTATATATTGCTACAATTCTAAGTATTGGCCTAAAATGAGCCCAGTGCATAGTATTCAACAACAGAATAAAAATATATTTTGTAATTTAGCAGAAAGTCATAACGCAAAGGGGTTAAATCAGAGGCTCTAAGGTTTTATACTAGAGGACTCAAAAAAGAAAAAATGAAATAACATGTTTTTCATTCATACATTTGTTGTTTATGCAAGCACACTCGATGTCTATTGTATATTAGGCATTACTCTGAATGGTGATAATGCAAAGTATAAAGCAATAAAGTTTTGTAAAACCAATGCCACGTTATAGCTCTTGACATACAGTAAAGCAATGATAGCTAACTTTTTTGTATGTTTTTTATTTATGAGATACTACTCTATATATCTTATTACTATTAGCCACATTTTACAAATGAGGAAAATAAAGTAGTAGAAAGTTATTTAGAAGCTTGCAAAGTCTGGCTAACATGTTTAAAGAATAAAAAATCTAATTTTAAATCAAAATTAAATGTATAATCAAGCACAAGTTTTCTTGTTCCTGTTTTTGTTTTACTGTAGAATCACATGCTCTTATAAGAAATACAATTGCAAGAGAGATTCCATATATCCCTTACTCAGTGTCCCCCACTGTAATATCTTGCATTCGTATAGTAAAACATCACAACTAAAAAACTGAGGTTGATACAATCCATCCACCTTACTCAGTTTTCATCAGTTTTACATGCAAACGTGTGAGGGTGTTTGTGTTATGTGTATGTATTTAGTTCTATGTAGTTTTCAACACATGGATATTTGTATGACCACCATCACAGTCAACATACAGAATAATTCCACTACAACGATGGTTTGTGCTGTCCTTTCACAGTCACAGCCACATCACTTCTGCCCTCCTTCCCTAATCCCTAGCAATCACTAATCTGTTCTCCATCTTTACAGTCTTGTTATTTTAAGAAGGGTATATGAATGGAATCACATACAGCTAAACTCTTGAGATTCTTTTTCACTCAGGATATTTCTCTTTGGATCCATCCAAATAGTATCTTGTAGCAATAGTTTTTATTTCTGAATTGTTTCTCATAGTAGAGATGTATGACAGATTGTTCATACATTCGTCAACTGAAGGACATTTAGACTTTTTCCAGTTTTTAGCCACTACAAATAAAGCTTCTATGAACATCTGTGTACAGGATTTTGTATGAACATAAGTTTTCATTTCTTTGGAATAAATCTCCCCGAGTGCAATTACTTGATTGTACGGTAAATGCATTTTTAGTTTTGTAAGATACTCTCATACTCTTTTCCAGAGTGACTATATGTAATATTTTGCATTTCCCTAGCAACAATGCAGGAGTGATCCAGTTTCCTCCACATCCTTGCCAGCATTTGCTGTTGTCAGCACTTCTTATGTTTAGCCATCATGATAGGTTTTTAGTGATATCTCATTGTGGTTTTAATTTGTGTTTCTTTAATGACTAAAGATGATAAACATCTTTCATGTATTTATTTGCCACCTGTACACAATGCTTTATTGCTATAGGATTGGGGCAGTAGCTCAGCTCCCCACTGGGCCCCTTTGACATGAGGGGAAGGCAGGGATATAATTGCAGTCCAGCTAGCCCCACATCCCACTACTTCATTCTTTTTTGATGCCAAATGAATGTGGAGTCTCAGCTCCCCACTGGAGCCTCCTGACACCAGTGGGGGACTGGTGAAGTACAGTGGTGCCTGGCCCTACCTCATCCTGGATCATTAAGTTTTACTGTTTCCAGGTTAAGGATGGGTGGCACAGAGGCTAAGATCTCCAGTGGACCCCACTGGTACTATCCTGGCAAGGGAATCTGAAGAACTGCCTGCTTCCACTAAGAAGTGTTGGAAGAACAACTGTCTTCAGCAATACTGATACTATCTTGACAGGGGAATTGGAGTGCTGTCTGCTTCTGCCAGAAGAGGATAGAAGATTAGATTCCTGCTTGGCTCCACTGATACCACAGGATGGGGGTATAGCTGCAAGGCCACCTGCTTCATTAGCCATCTGACTTGGATGAAAGATCACTTCCCCTCTCAGTCCCACTGAAACCACTGGGAGAGGAGGGTTGGTTTTTTCATTGGTGTTTTATTGGAGTAGGACGAGTATTGACAGAAGAGTTTGTTGTTGTTAGGACACCCTTTTCCCAGTCTTATGGTTAAGAGGAACTGACTTTTCTTGGAGCTCTTTTTGTGTCTACCTGTTGGAAAATCTGGATTGGAAGCTTCTGCAGAACCCCATTCAGTGACATTCACCCTCATGACATTCCTCCAATCCCAGTCTCCAGGCTGTCCCTCTTTAACTTCTACCCTTCATAGTCTCTCTATGTTTATTTGTTGTGTTATACCCAGCACTTTAACTTCATTTTGTCAGTTGTAAAAGAGTGGAAATGGAAAAAATGTGCCACTCCACCTTGGCTGAAATCCACACAGGGTTATGTAGATGAATGAGGAACAAATTTTTAAAAGTCCATTTTAAAGATTAATACCAACACCATATTTTCTTTTAAAATTAATACTTTCAAGTTAGTATTATAACTTGTAGTTTATATTTTCCTAGATATTAAATCCCAAATCATTTTTTCTGCATATCAAGGCATTTTCTACAATTTTACAGTAAAAAGTATCTATGCAAACGGCTCACATCTGCACAGTAGGTATTGAATAAGAACAGAAACGTTCTACCTCTATAAAGATATTTTGAAAAACACTTTAAAATTTAGTTGAGCTAATTCATTTAATATTTTATAGTTTGTAATATATTTAATAAATTTCACAACTACTCAGTTACATAACTTTTTCATTTTTGATATCCCCAGATATTACTGATTATCCAATTTCCTTAGTATTTTAGTAGGCTTAAAACATTAAGCAACACAGTTCAGTTAATAAATGTCAAATGGTCAGGGACTCTTATTATGATAATCTGAAATTACTTATCCTGGAGAATGCTTATTATTAAAAGTATAATATCAGGTTGGGAATCATGTTTCAATATTAATCTAATTATATCTTGTAGTATTTGAAGAACTAGTAAATCTGAAATTTATGCTTTTATAGGTATTTAGCATATAATATTTTTATTAATTATATACCAAGGTAGACCTGGTAATATACTATAAATTATAAACCAAAATAGTATGGTTTAATATTTAATGAAAAATCTTAAAATAGAGTTATTTTACTATATAACAATAGGAAGATGATTTAATAATCTTTGTTAAAAATATTCCATAGTAGTAATATGCTAATTAGTGGAGAAATAAAACAATTTAATGAATAAAGTTATCATTACTATTGATAATAAAGTTATTGTTGCACACATTCCCTAATCAAATTTCCTTAAAATATACCATCTAGTTATCTAGTGGCAAAATTACAAGTTTTAATTCAGTGTTTTTTTGCAAGCATCATCATTATCAGACTGTGATAAACAGCAACGACAATCAAAAACAACTTAAAGTTTAAACTGAACATCTTACTTTGGAAAAACAACTTTCTGAGAAGTTTTTCAAACACTCAGTTATTATTAACTTGCACCTTAACAAATAAGGTGAACTCAAAAACTGGAGGAGTTACTGTGAACTCTTGTGTCTTTGCTATTTATGAGAAACACGTATAAATGCTATAACATATGCTCATTTTCATCACCTAGAAATAAACATTATCTTTCATGATTGCTATATAATTATACTATATATAAATATATATTTGATATACTCATGCTCTTGGGTTTCTGTTTCATATAAATATAAGCTGGATAAAATGTTTCCTAAACGAACAGGAGCGGAGAGAGGTTGACATTAAAAACATAATTGGAATAGTGTGGAAAATAAGAAAATTTAATGTCTTCTTACTTCCAGCTTTCTTTTTATACAGTTTAAGTAGATACTCTTCATTGACTGCCAGAAATACATAGTGATACTATTCAGATTTCCTTATCATCTATTTCAAAAACTTCCATAACTTAAAAATTCCTTTTTCTTTTTTTTCAATCTGACTTATAAAATATCCCGGAATCCACATACATTTCACATTCCTCAAATTCACAATCCTATCCCCATTTCCTCATTTTCAATATATTATCTAAAAAATCGGGTTCATCTCACACAGATGATTACTCAATTCCCAGCCTTTCCACCTCAAAATGCCTTTGTGTCTTTATTCTTTGTCTCCACTGTATGAGAGGGAAGGATACTTCCTCCTCCTCCCTTCCCAAAGTTACTATCTTTCTTAATTCTATTCCCTCCCTATTTCTCCAAATCTTATTAGCTCTGTCAAACTTCCCAATCCACTTTATAGCATCAAGCTCTGTGTCTATAACGCCTTCACTTGGATTTAATCTTTATAGAAATAACAATAACACAAAATACTACACTCTCCTTGATAATGGTACCCAATGGTTTCTCTATTTTCTCCCAATCCATCAGACATACTCTTCCTAAATTATTTCTGATAAGCAAAACCTAAACTATCATACAACCATTTGATCTTGAATTTTTATTTCAATTTTTAGGGGATTGCTCTTTTACACATAAATGAAATAAAGTACTATTCAGAGAATTCTAGCTTTGTGCCTATTTTCTCCTTCCTATGCCCTCCCTCCCAACAAAGCTTTTACGGATTTTGGGTTTTTTGGTTTTTTGTTTTTGTTTTTGTTTTTGTTTTGTGGTACGCAGGCCTCTCACTGTTGTGGTCTCTCCCCTTGCGGAGCACAGGCTCTGGACGCGCAGGCTCAGCGGCCATGGCTCACGGGCCTAGCTGCCCCGAGGCATGTGGGATTTTCCCGAACCGGGGCACGAACCCATGTCCCCTGCATCGGCAGGTGGACTCTCAACCACTGCGCCACCAGGGAAGCCCTATGTTTTTAATTTATAAATTGTTCGTCAATTTTTTTTTTACTTTGAAAGTGTGTATATGTGTATGTGATAAAATACTATATTATTCTCCCTCACAATATTTTTCACTTAAAAGTTTTATCCCAGTGTTAATACCATAATAAAGGATTTTTCAACCTTGGCACTACTGACATTTGGCGCTGGATAATTCTTTGTTTTGGGGGCCTGTCCTGTACATGGTGAGATGATTAACATCATCCCTGGCCTCTACCAACTAAATGTCAGTAGGAACCCCAAGTTGTAACAAACAAAAATGTTTTCAGACATGACTTGGGCATGGGCAAAATTACTACCAGTTGAAAACCACTGAGAAAGTAATATGTAAAAGATATTTCTCATTTCTTTTAATAGCACTCATTCTTGAGGATGCACCACCGTTTGTTGACTAGTCCCTTATTGGTGAACATTTTCGGTCGCTTCCCATCTTTGTTATTGCTAATAGTTCTACGATTAATAGTTTATCTTTTTTTTTTGCGGTACACGGGCCTCTCACTGTTGTGGCCTCTTCTGTTGCGCAGGCTCAGTGGCCATGGCTCACGGGCCCAGCTGCTCCGCGGCATGTGGGAGCTTCCCGGACCGGGGCACGAACCCGTGTCCCCTGAATCGGCAGGCGGACTCTCAATCACTGCACCACAAGGGAAGCCCCTTATCATATTTTAAGGTGTTTTTAGAATTGATTTTTAGAAGGGAGACTACTAAATTTTTTTAAATGTAACTGTGTAATGTCACTAGATGTTGCCAAAGTACCCTTCATTTGCATTCCCACTGATCATGTATGGGTCAATAAATTTTGAATGATATACCTTTACTGAGAAAACAATCACCTATTTGCTACTTGATTTAAAACAGTCATCCTTCATCCTGATTAACTCTCTTTCTTGTCACACTTTGATGAATATAATGTTTATTTCTATATTTTGATATTCTCATTGATTTAATATTTCAACTTATAGCTAATAACTGAAAATATATGGTTAGAGTCTATATTAATGCTAAAATAAGAAAGTTTAGTTCTACAGGCAAAACAATAAAGCCATTAGGAAAACTGAACAAAATAAAAAGTACTCACACCAACTACATCTCCCAATTGTAGCTTTAAAACAGACAAAAGGGCTTCCCTGGTGGCGCAGTGGTTGAGAGTCCGCCTGCCGATGCAGGGGACGCGGGTTCGTGCCCCGGTCCGGGAAGATCCCACATGCCGCGGAGCGGCTAAGCCCGTGAGCCATGGCCGCTGGGCCTGCGCGTCCGGAGCCTGTGCTCCACAACGGGAGAGGCCACAGCAGTGAGAGGCCCGCATATCACAAAAAAAAAAAAAAAAAAAAAAAAAAAAAAAAAACAGACAAAAAATATAGAGCATACAATTCATTTTGGACTCATCTATTACCTCACTTATCTTTTCCTTTATTCGTTTTGTCACAAAGAGAAAATATACTAGATGCCAAAAGTATAAACAATGAATAAATAAAAGGGTCTAGACAGAATTTGTACCATTGAAAACTTATAAAATTTTAATTGGCATGCATTTCAATTTATAATATGTCCTCATGTTTTACTTTAAGTTTTGCATTATCATTTTATGGTTATATAATATAGTCTCTGTCTGAAAGAAGTTCTTGAGATTTCTACCACAAGATACCATTTAATGAAAATTTCACTAACCCATTTACACAGGGTTATTTTAATGTGGAGCAAGTCAAGTAACCTTAACTATAACCAAAGGCATTTCGAAAGAAATTAGGAATTCTTTCTTACACTTTTAAAACAAAATGAAGCAAAATATTAAAACTCTAACACTGAACAAAATTAAGAATCACTTTTACTCTACAGGTTTTCCTAAGAATCAGTATTTTAACTAATATAAATTTTGGTTTAATCAGAAAAACAGAAAAAAAGACCTATAGGATTTTAAAGTAAGAACATCAGTATAAGAAATTGGTAGGGCTTCCCTGGTGGCGCAGTGGTTGAGAATCCGCCTGCCGATGCAGGGGACACAGGTTCGTGCCCCGGTCCGGGAAGATCCCACATGCCGCGGAGCGGCTGGGCCCGTGAGCCATGGCCGCTGGGCCTGCGCGTCTGGAGCCTGCGCTCCGCAACAGGAGAGGCCACAACAGTGAGAGGCCCGCGTACCACAAAAAAAAAAAAAAAAAAAAAAAAAAAAAAAAAAAGAAATTGGTAATGTGGGATGGAATTGGTAACAAGACAGAGAATGGCTGGAACACTCCTATACTGGCAAGGAGATAGTGAGTAATCATGGGGCTAAAGGAAAAATGGGAGAAAGATGTGGAACCTGGACCAAGAAGCCCGGACCTTTTGGGCTGATGTACCCCAGCTATATGAGAAGCTGCTTAGAGAGAGCTGGAACTCTGTAGGAATGCGTTCTCCACTGGCAGCTAGAGACACAGAGCACAGAGCAACTCCTGGAGATACCAGCGACAAAGAGAATACCTGTGATTTTCCATTCTTCCATCTCCCAAACTCCTACCGATCAATGCCTTTTTTTTTTTAAAGATCTTTATTGGAGTATAATTGCTTTATAATGGTGTGTTAGTTTCTGCTTTATAACAAAGTGAATCATCTATACATATACATATATCCCCATATCTCTTCCCTCTTGCATCACCCTCCCTATCCCACCCCCCTAGGTGGTCACAAACCACGAGATGATCTCCCTGTGCTATGCGGCTGCTTCCCACTAGCTATAGGTTTTACATTTGGTAGTGTATATATATGTCCATGCCACTCTCTCACTTTGTCCCAGCTTACCCTTCCCCCTCACCGTGTCAAGTCCATTCTCTAGTAGGTCTGCATCTTTATTCCCATCCTGCCCCTATGTTCTTCATGACCTTTTTCTTTTTTTTTTAGATTCCATATATATGTGTTAGCATACGGTATTTGTTTTTCTCTTTCTGACTTACTTCACTCTGTATGACAGACTCACTGGTCCCAGGTGGAACCTGCAGCGATCCACTTGTTAAACACAGTGGAACCAAGAAAGGATAAGAAAAATATCTGAAACCAATGAGGCAAACGACTTGCACAAAATTTCTTCTCATTCTTGTTATTAATGGTCATAATCAACAGAGAACCCCTAATTAATTGAGAGCTAGCTTTTTTGTTGCTATTCTTTTGTAGCTTTTAATGTAATTTAGGGGTTTTGTTTTTGTTTTTTCTTGCTGTGACATTATTACTCTGTATACTTTTCTTACTGTGACATTATCATTCTGCAAAAAAATGCTATGAGAAGAGGTATGATGCTTCTGTTCTGTACACGGCTGTGTCCCCAGTACTTAAAAAGAGCCTGGCTCATATTAGTTGGTCAACACAGTATGGTAAATAATAGATGAATGACTATATCCCAATTTATTAGAGAACAAGATCATGGGCAAAATATAACACTCTGAAATTTATTGTTCTGGCTGGTTTGGTTTCTTATTTGAATTTTGAAACTCATAACATAACTGTTGTTCTGGCTGGTTTGGTTTCTTATTTGAAATCTGAAACTAATATTTCAATGAGGATGAACGTCACATGATCAGAAGATACATATGACAGAAATGCACATTTCTCAACGTTTTAAATACCAAACAATATTTTGTTTCTATATTTATATCATCTTTATTTACCTCAATATATATTATTTATCAAAATTTATCCAAAATATGTTTCTGAATCAAACTTTCTAATGTATGTCCTTATCCTTTATTGTATTACAAGAAATTTAAGATTCCATCTAAAATGCTGATGTCCTACAACGTCATATATGTCATACATGATACTTAAATAGCTGAGTTACCAACAGATGATCCATAAGACAGCTGATTGTTCTCATTATAACTAAATAATGTTAGAAAGATAATTAAGGTTATTGTATTCTGAAATATATACCGAGGATAAAAGAAAAAATTACTTACATAGATTTACAGATTACACTAGAAAGATGAAGAAGACATCCACAGAAAGAGAAAATTTGATAGTTTCTAAATGCTTCATGTAGAATAATTAAAACAAATAGCAACTTAATCATTAAGTTACTGAATTTACAGAATATGTGAAAATATTTTGACATAAGAAGACTAAGAACAGACTCACTGTAATATGTCCTCAGAAGTGATGTATTTAACACAATTGTGTCAACCATGTTTAATTGAACACAATCATATTTGAATTAATTGATTGATTACCTCTCATAAAGCTATAGTTCTTGATGTCAAGTTTGGTTTTACTGTCCATGACAGCAAGACACTTTATAGCAAATGCAATGTTGAACAAAATGTGATATTCCATGACAATACTTTTTTCCATTACCTCTCAGAATATTTTGGAACAGTGTTCTTCAACCACAAACAATTTAGGAATGTTTATATTTGCCTTTTCTTTGCATTTTTGCAAAGGCGTGGGGCACAAATATACATAATTAAGATAGTTCAATTTAAAATATATTCAGTTTCTCTCCATTACATATTCAGCTAGAATAATTATATGGTTAATTTGACATTTATCTAGATACCTGTCCCCAAGCAATTAGTAGTCATCACAATGATTTGCACAGCAATTCAGTTGCATTTAAAAAAAAAATCTGTTGTAACTATTTAACTTGATCTGACTACAGAATCTCAATATTAATCTAATTATAGAGGAAAAGAACTGTTTGAGATAGACTGTTAGTCTCCAAATAATATTTAGGTCAAATACTAAAAAACGTAAATATGTAAAAACCTAATTATAATTACAACTAGTTGATTCACCTTTGACTTTGACATCCATATCATACATGAGACAGAGTAAACTTTAGAGTTTCGCCACTGATATAATGAGAAGTTATAATTAATTTGTTTCTCAGTTTGATTGAATTCTCACAGATATTCTTACCAATAACTCAGCTCAGTTTTTCCAGCTTAAAATGCTTCTTTGGTCAGAGTACAATCTATTCATTTCATACTATCAACAAATAATTTTTGAAAATAATTTAATTGTCCTTTAGGGAACAGCTTGGTATTCATTCATGCTCATAAAATTGACATTTTCTGTTCTATTCTTGTTTATCAGAAGGCAGAGATGACTTCCTGACTCACGTTATTACAAAAAATATAACAAGGAACAAATTATAAGGTACATCAACCAATGTTCTTACAAATGCAGCTACTGTAACTTGACTCAAAATTATATTAGCATATATTCTGACATATAAAATACTGAATCAATCTGACCATATATAATATGTATACAGAAGAACTTTTGTTAACACATTTATTATTTTTATTTAAATTATATAACAGTAAATTAAAAAATAAATTTCCCCATTATCCTATATGTATCTTATAAACCTTAATTATCCTATCATCCTATCATCAGTAAGTAACTAAATGTTATATTTTCAAGAATTTTGATATTTTTTATGTTTCCAACATTAAGTACTGTTGAAGATAAATCTCAAATCACATTAGTTTGTGATTACTTTACTCTAGCGTAGTTCTCAATTGTCTTCAAGCATTCATGCAGTCAGAAATCATCCATAAAACAAAAAAAAAACAAAAAATTAAATAAAAAACAAACCATGACTTTCCTAGGCTTTTAAAAATTTACAGAAGAAGAAATACAAATGGCCAAGATAATACGTGAAAGGATGTTCTCCCTGACTAGTATCCAAAGAAATGAAAATCAAATTTACATTGTGACATAAACCCTTTTTTAAACTTGTAACAATGTAGAAAACTACCCCCAGCCTGTTGAGATTACAGGGAACATTTACTATCTTTTATTGCTGGTAACAGAATATAGTATACTGACACTCCTTTGGAGGTACATGCAGTTTGAAGATTTAAAAAAATATTTATACTCTGACATAGCAGTTAAAACTTTAGGAAGCAACAATAAAAATAGGTGTGGTTTACCTCAAAAATATGTTTGTTATGTTATTCATTATAATATTGTTTATAATTAAAGTGAATATGAATATACATCATTTTTATTTTCAAAAGCATCTCAGTTTGCACTATAATTTCCATGGCTACCTTATTTATAATAATGCTTTTAAAATCGAAAATCACTTTAATATCCAAACAAAGAGTCTTGGTTCAGAAAATGTTGATAACATGTTCAGAGTAATCCAAAGTAGCTACTAAAATAGTTATATTGTGTCATAAAGAAAATATTAGTAATATAGGCTAAATTATCTTTTAAATGTGCATGTTTATATGGATATAAAGACATGTCTAGATTATCTTTTTAAAAGTAAAAGCTGCGGTTAATTAATAATTATTTTTAAAAAGGACTTTTTATCAATATGCATTTTCCATTTTAATTAACTTCACTTTTAAAAGCTAATGTCATTTTTTAAAAGAGAAAAGTTAGAATACTATTTAAAAATATTGGCTGTGTAGGTTAGTATAGTTAATAGTTGAGCTTAATAATGGTTTGCTCTATGAAAATTAAACTTTGATGAGAGTTAATAGAAAATTATTTGTATTCCATCCTGAGTTGGTGATTTGAGTACCAAATAACTGATGTTAACTTATGTTTATATCAATTCACAAAACATTCTTTTATTTAATACATGCTGTACTTACTTTACCAAACCAAAAGGAAATAGGAATTCAAAGAAGAATAAGCCAGACCTATGTTGATTCATTCTGATATAAGGTTTTGAAAGACACCATGATTGAAATAACATTTAATTAAGAAATAGAGGATACACCCCCCACACACAAAATAAGGAAAAATATATGTGCGGAAAACAACTTGGGCATGGATACAGAAAAGTACAAAGTTATCTGTAGGAATACTGCAAGTTTGAAATATAGACTGTGTTTTCAGGATACGGGAAGGAATAAATGTAGCTAATCTTGGTTAGATTGCAGAGAATGCTAAATACATACTAATAATTATATAAAGGGAAACATGGAGCTTGGTTAGAAGGGTGGAATATAAGCAGAGCTGATTTAATTAAGATGGATCAGATTTCTTTAATATAATGGAGGAAACTGAAACCTGGGAGTCTATTTGGGCAGCCTTTTACACTTTAGGCAAGTGTCAATGAGACCCTAAACTAGGAGAGTGGAAATCAAAGGAAGGACGTTGGTTTCAGGGGCAATGAATGGATGGACTATGAGATTTTGTAACAGACTGGATTTTGGAGATTGGGGGGTGGAGAAGAGAAACCAAAGCTCGCCTCCAGTATCTAAGTTTAAAATGTCACATGAGAATGTAGAAATGATTTAGTGTTTGCAATCACAAGAATGAGAAGGAACTGTAAAGAAATGCAGAAATCTGTCCCAAGAATGATAGTTTAAAACATAAAATTGTATTAAAGAGAGCATAGACTGAGAAATGCTGGAACAAGACAGCCAAGTATTGAAAATAATAGTTATTCAATTTTAGAATCAGTAGTATGCATGACCTATTCCCCTCAGAACAAATTCTGAAGTCTTTTGCATTCTATTTGTTTTCGAACTTTAGAAATCTGTTATTGAGAAATAAAGGAAATTGATTAGGTTGGTCAAATTAATTGAAGGTTTCTTTAAAAGCACCTACTGCAAAATTTTTATGTAATGCTACCTCTAGCACTGATATTTCTAATAATCTAGAATGTCAAGATTTATTTAACCTTATTTAAAGTGCATCACTGTATACTTCAAAGACATTTCTATCACTTTTTGTGTTTCAATGTAAGCAACTAATAGAGACTATTCTGACAGAATGGAACGACTCACTTTTCCTGGTTACTAAATCTCTCATGAGTCAGAATGTTGATAGAGGAATGAGTAAGTGGAAGGTAGTCTGAACTTTGGATCTTATAATTTTATTATTGTTTCCAGTTTCTTCTGCTGAGCCTGAGAACTTTCTCTAGGTTATTTCTCTTAGAAACTTTGATGTTCTGGTGTATTGAATGTCTTATTTTAATTTCACTAAAATTGTCCGGCCAAGCTTTTAATTAAAAAGCTTCCAGTTTTTGTTTATGTTTTCTTCCAGTCTTGTATACTTTTAATGGTGATAATCATATATGCAACTTCTTTGCCTTGATCAGAATACTGGGAATTCTTAGTTGTAAACATCTCAATATGCTTGTAATTTGGCATGCTTACTGTATTTTAGATGCTTTACTTGGACATTTTCTAATGTACCTGGAGTTCCATTCTTAGTGACAAAAGCACAGGAATAAGTATTCTTTATTGTGCATTCAAATATCCTTTCACAAATTTATTATTTTTTCACACTGGATCCCTATATACAGGATATAGTCTAAGCAACATTTAAATAATAGTTATTTAAAATCTATATGTTTTCTTTTTGTTAGACAAATTAGTGCCAGAAATTTTGAACTTAAAAATCACATAAGGTGTGTTCTCTGAGGAAATATGTAATTTGGAAATTTTCCAGGAACATTTTGTCATTAAGCATGGATACAAAGTTTCAAATGGCTCTTATCTTAAAATATCAACTTCCCTGATGGCACTGGTAGTTACTCATAACTATATACAATGATATATTAAAAAAAACACAATTACCACTCTATATGGAATAGCACAGACTATGTTATACCTAAAGAAGATTTGACCATAGTGTTTTTATATATAATATTGCATTCTAATGAGAAAAATACAAAGTGTATGCTTTGGCATGGAATTATATGAAAAGTATATGTATGTTAATTAAAAATATAATCAACTAAAATGACATATTTGTAATAAAAGGTCTTAAACTGAATATATAGAGAAAACTTGACAGTGGTGGACTTTGGTGTGTGACTGATAGAAATGACATGGGGTGAGGAACAAATGATGCTTTGTCAAAATAAAAAATTACAATTTAATATTTCATAGTTTATATATAAGTATATTCTTTTAGAGTCTCTAAGTAAAAAATAAAATTTTAAATTACATATTTTCTTTTAATTAAATTTAAGTAGTATGAATCTGAGAATGAAGTTTTATTTTATATAAGAGTAACAGGTTTAATATAATATATTCTTAAAGGGATGTAATTTTACATGAAATATGACCAAATATCTCATTTTGATTTTAACATGACATCAATTTAATATGGAAGGAATTTACAAACTATATTTTACTCTCATTAAATCATTGACTTTTCAATTAATTTTGAATCACTGTTTTCTGAAACCATATCCATGACAAACTCATTATTTGGGGGCTTTGCAGTAAATTATTACACAATTCCTTAATCTCAAATTTTCCAAAATTTCTTTATATTACATATTGATTTTCATCAAAATAAGACTGAAAATAGTAATACATTTTATAATATAATGAATTTGATCAACAATATTGTCTCTAATCATAAATCCTATTCAAATAAATCACTAAACCTAATTTAAAATGTACACTTTTTTGCTTATTTCTCATGTTCTTTTGATTCTAAAGATTTGATGTGATATAATTTTATTGATGCATATTTTTATTCAAATATATATGAATTAAAGCATTTTCATCTATGTACTTACTCAAAGTAGAATATGCCATGAATGCTGTACTTAGTTATATATCTGTCATTTTAATTTTTATAATTTTTTCTATTATTTTGTTTCTTAAGAATTTTGATGATTTTTCCTCATAGAACCTATATTTTTTGTATAAGTTATAGTGTAATGGCTAATAGTGTGGATTCTTGAATTAAACAATCATTCAAATCTTGCTTCTGCCTATTAATAACTATGTAATCTTTAAAAGACATTGTGATAATTAAATAATTCCTGTGAGATATTTAATATAAAATATCAGTTTCAGTAAGCATGCAATCAATGCTAATATTGATATTACTTTTAATCCATGAGTATAATGTTCATTTAAAATTGATATTTTTCTCTATAATGAGTTATTCATGCTACATGTATACCTAATTAGTGGTTACATTAAGGTAAAGACAAAAGTGACATTATTTAGAGTATAGGAAGCAGTGAATGACTACTTTTAAGAACAATTATTTAACAAAAAATACTCTAGGATATGCAAGGAAAATCATTAGATTGTGCTTTATTGTTTGTTTTTAATCTATCTAGATCAGATGAGACACTATCTTTCATTTTCCTTCAGAATTTCTAAATGTTTACATGACTAGGGTTGGAATGAGAAACAAACACTTAGCATAGCAGCAAGGACACAATTAAATAGCTACCATTTTTCTAGTCACCTGGGAGATTATTGAAAAGTATGATGTTGGATAAAAGTTTTATTTATAAAACAGAGATACCATTTTGCTCGTCTCTCAACCATATCAGTGTTATTTGGCTTTTGATCTGGCTTTGGTTTTAATGCCGGCAATATTTATATGATTTCCTTATCCTGTCTTTCAGCCAGTTGGAGGATTTTTTTCTTGTCAACAATCAACTTTTCCTTTGGCAGATCTCTGGGGCAAAAGATTGGAGCTCGAACTGGTGTGGATAGAGAGATAACAGTTGACAGAGAAACAACCTACACTTGTTCATGCCTGAAATGTGCACAATTAGATGAGGACTGTACCTGGTTCCTTAAGGCATTATTTCCTTCTTAGGGTAAATCATAAAATTTCTGCAAGTCTTGATGGCAGCTTCCTAAATAAAGAAACTAACAGGATTTGAGTTCTGTGACTGCTTATCATCTCTTGTGTGACTTTGGACAATTATTTAACCTATCTAAGAATCAACATTCTCATCTGTAAAGGAAGTAGTTTGGGATAAATGATCTGTATATTCTTTTCTAGATCCGAAGTTCTATGAATTTAAAGAGTGGATTAAAGGGCTGCTCTTATGCACTAATATGCTCATTGGTTTCTTTGGTCCTATTCTAAGAAATACTTATATAAAAAATAATTCTTGAGCCTCACCAATAGGTGTGCAGTTTTTCATAGGGAATGAACATGCAAGTTCAGTGCATAGTAAATTATGACCCATATTCACATTTCCTTTCCTCAATTCTCTTAGGGACTTTTAGTATATGTATACTAGCTCATCTTGTATATGAGAAAAAAAAGACAATAGGACTCATCAATCTAAGTGGGTTTTGTGTGTGTGTGTGTGTGTATGTATATATTCTTTTTTATATATCCTTATAATATTAATTTTTATGCAGAATAATATTTTGCAAAATTTTTACCCTTACTCCTTCTTCAAACAACAGACCTCAGCCCACCAGTTTTCTCCTAACTACCTCCACAAAGCAGTATCCTGGGGGCAACAAAACAAAAGACGTCAGACAAATCCTTCCAAAAAATTTTCTGCTAAAATCAATGGGAGAAAACTTCTGGACTCTGCAATTATGATATCGAAAAAACATGACTCTGTTTTCTGTTCATTGCTCAGGTTGTTTTTTCTTACAGGATATTTTTGGAGTGTTAAAGAATGAGAGCAACAAAAGAGAAGAGCTGGAAGAAGGGACAACAAAGATGGTTCTGATAATCACTTTTAAGCCCCAATCCAGTTTTGCTTGAAAACAATGGTATCAACATTTGTTCTTCCATGATATAATGAAAACAAATCAGTTTTTAAAGTTTATTGATTATTTTTTTAACATAACTTAATTTGGGTTAGATTTCCAATAACTAAAGGAGTAATAATTTTCCTGAATGTATATATTTGAATGTATATCAGGTATAAACCTTATTTAAAAGTGTAATTTGTTACCTTCAGTCTTTCAATCCATATGAGCACATTTAAAAGAACAGTTGGTAGAACAATTATCTACTTGGAGAGCAATCTTAAAATGCTAGTTTAAATGACCAAGTACCTACTATATGTAGGAGTAGAAGAAACAATATATATTTATATATTATTTTTCAAGTAGCTCAGGGTGGAAAAAAAATCAATCCCCTGTACTGTCTTATACCTTTAATAAATTTAAACTTTTATTCAAAAGAATGGAAGACCAAGAAAGTATTAATATAGGAAAACATTTCTACTCTCCACAAGTGAATACAGATCATGAAGCTTTTGTGGTAATGAAAAAAAATATGCTTTCCTAGTTACATAAATCACATATTCCTTCAGTAAAGAGAGACATACCACTATTTACTAGTTTAAGATCATTCTCTGCATTGGTGATTAATTGTTATTTCTTGACTACACCATAATAATAAAAACTGCTTCAAAGAAATTGCAGTAAAATATGTTGTACACTTTCATAATATAGTAATTTGAGAAGGTAGATTCAGCTGTTCACTGAATGCTCTCCCAGGTTGATAGTACCATATATCTAAATATATTTCAAAGACAACAAACACATTAATTGATATGGTAAGTGAATATGCTCTCAAAGAAACACAAGGAGGACTGTATGTTAATATTAGAGAATATTTATTTTGCTGCTTTCCATCTGTGACTGTTTTCTTGAAAAGTCTTTTTTTTTTTTTTTTTTTTGGAGTACACGGGCCTCTCACTGTTGAGGCCTCTCCCATTGCAGAGCACAGCCTCTGGACACACAGGCTCAGTGGCCATGGCTCACGGCCCCAGCCGCTCCGCGGCATGTGGGATCTTCCCAGACCGGGGCATGAACCCATGTCCCCTGCATTGGCAGGCGGACTCTCAATCACTGTGCCACCAGGGAAGCCCCTGAAGACTCTATATCTTTATCCACATGAGTAATATATTTAGACTTCATAAAATAAAATCTCTTTTTATCATTTACACCTCTATGTGCCTTTGAAATAGAATATTAATTATGACTTTCACAAGACAGAGTTTTAAAACTGATGACTCTGATTTTTCAATATCTAAAATGTATAGTTTATCCCAATAATCATATTTGATACATTCAATATGGAGGAATTATGATGATAATTCAGATTATATTTAAGAAAAGAAATTACATGTGTCAAAGGTTAACAAAGGAATTTATAGTTAGAATAGTTGAAATCAATTAACTAGGAGGAATGAAAAATGAAGTTACTAAACATCCAGCTAAATTAAAAAATTACAGTGACAACGTGCTAGAAGATCAAATTATTCATAGAAAGTTTGTTAAAAATAAGATGGCCTGTAAGATTAAAAAACATGCAGTCTAATGTAGCAGTTTTGAGAAAAGAAGAACTGGATGATTACAATTTAGAAACTCTGTCATATTTTTTTATCAGGAAGGGTGCTCTGAAATTACTATAGTTCCTATTTCCAAAGCATTTCATCACACGAAATAGAAACCTCACCCTCATTAAGCAGTTACTCACTACTCCTCCCTACCACTACCCACTGATAACTACTAATATGCTTTCTGTCTTTATGAATTTACCTTTTATACATATTTCATATAAATGGAAGCATACAATATTTGGCCTTTGACGTTTATTTTCTTTTACTTAGCATAATGTTTTCAGGGGTCATCATGTTGTAGGAAGTAGGAGTATTTCACTCCTTTTTATTGTTGAATAATATTCCATTATATACTATGCTACATTTTGTTTATCCATTTGTCAGTTGATTAATATTTGTGTTGTTTCTACCTTTTGGCTATTGTGAGTAGTGTAGCTTTGAACATTCTTGTATAAATGTATCATCAAAAGCTTATAATTCTTTAAAGTATATACTAGAAGAAAAATTGCTGTGTTATACAGCAATTCTGTCTCATTTATTGAGAAATCAACCTTTTCTAGAGTGGCTGCACTATTTTACATTATTATTAACAATGTATGAAGTTTCTAATTACTCCACATTTCCACCAACATATCTTAGTTTCTGTTGTTTTGTTTTGTTTTAAATTATAGCCATTCTAGTGGGTATGGAAGCATTGTGGTTTTGATATGCATTTCCCTAATGTCCAATGATGTTTAATATCTTTTCATATTTTCATGTCAGCCATTTGTTTATCTTCTTTGGAGAAAGTTCTATACAAGCTCTTTACCCATTTATTGTCTTTTTATTGTTGAGTTATATGGGTTCTTCATGTAGTCTGTATGCTAGACCTAATCATCTATATGATCTTCAAATATCATCTCTCTTTCTGCAGGTTTTCTTCCCTCTCTTGACAGTGTCTGTTTATGCATGTTTTTAATTTTGACGAAGTCCAGTTTAGCTATTTTCTCTTTTGTTATTTGTACTTCAGTGTCATATCTAAGACTGTTGCTGAATCCAAGGTTACACAGACTTACCCCCATGTTTTCTTCTAAGCCTTCAAGTTTTATCTCATATTTAAGTCATTGATTCTTTTTTAGTTAATTTTATACATGATCTGAGATAGGGTCCCTCTTTATTTCTTTTGCAAATGGATGTGCAGTTTTTCCAGTACTATCTATTGAAGAGTCTATTCTCCCATTAAATAGTGTTGTCCATTTGCTGAAAATGAAATGACCACAGACATATGAATTTATTTCCGTTCTCTTAATTCTATTCCATTGCTCTATATGTCTGTCCTTATACCAGAGCCATGCTGTTTTGAGTAATGTTTCTTTGTAGTAACTTTAGGAATCAGGACGTGGATATGTGAATCTTCTAACACTGTACTTTTGTTTTCAAGAGGTTATTTTTTGACTATTTTATGAATTTGAGGGTCAGCTGAAACAAAAGCCATTGGTTTTTTTTTTATGGGGATTGTATTAAATCTGTAGATCAATTTGGGTAAAATTTCTATCTTAAAATATTAAGTTCTCCAATTGTTGAACATGAGACATCTTTTCACTTATTAGATTTTCTTAAGTATCTTTCAGGAACATATTGTAGTTTTCAGTGTATAAATAAGTCTTAATGGCTCCTTGGTTAAACTAATTCCTAAGTATTTTATTCTTTTTATTGTTATTGCAAATGGAATCATCTCCTTTATTTCTTTTTCAGATTGTTTATTGCTGGTGTAAAAAAAATAACTGATTTTTGCATATTGATATTAAGCCTACAAATTTGCTGAATTCATTTTTTATCTCTAATGGTTTCTTTTTGTGTACTTTTTAGGATTTTTAGAATCATGTCAGAAAAATTAGATGTAGTTTTACTTCTTTCTTTCCAATTAGGATGCCTTTTATTTATTTTCTTGCCTAATTGTTCTGGTAAGAACTTCTGGCGCTATGTTAAATAGACTTGATAAGAGTGAGAAATTTTGTCTTTTTCTTGATCTTAAGGGTTGTCTTAATTTCCTAGGTCTGCTATAACAAGTCACCACAAACTGAGTGGCTTGACACAACAGAAATGTATTCTCACACATATCCAGAGGCTAGAAGGCCAAATCAAGGTATCATGGCAGGGCCACGTTCTCTGTTCTACCTCCTTATGGCTAAAGGCAATCCTTGATGTTCCTTGGATGCAACAAAATAACTCCAATCTCCTTCCTCTGTCGCTGAATGACTGTCTTCCCTCTGATTGTGTGTGTCTTTACATGTCATTCTCGTCTCTCTGTGTATCTGTGTCTCTTCCACTCTTCTTATAAGATTACTAGTCTTATTAGATTAAGAGTATACCCTACTCAAAGACTAAATCTAGAAGCATAACCTCTCCAAACTTCAGACAATACTACAAAGTGACAGTACTCAAAAGAGCATGGTACTGGCACAAAAACAGACATATAGATCAATGGAACAGAATAGAGAGCCCAAAAAGCAATTCACACATCTACAGCCAATTAATCTTCAACAAAGGAGGTGAGACTATGCAATGGAGAAAAGATATTCTCTTCAGCAAGTGGTGTTGGGAAAGCTGGACAGCTGCATGCATATCAATCAAGTTAGAACACTCCCTCACACCATGAACAAAAATAAAATAAAAACGGCTACAAAGACTTAAATATAAGACATGACACCATAAAACCCCTAGAAGAGAACATAGGCAAAACATTCTTGACATAAATTGTAGTGATGTTTTCTTAGGTAAGTCTCCCAAGGCAAAATAAATAAAAGCAAAAATAAACAAATGGGACCTAATTAAACTTAAAGGTTTTTATACAGCAAAGGAAACCATAAACAAAATGAAAAGACAACCTACAGAATGAGAGAAAATATTTGCAAACAATGCAACCAACAAGGGACTAATTTCCAAAATATACAAACAGCTCACATAGCTCAATATCAAAACAAACAAACAAACAATACAATCAAAAAATGAGCAGAAGACCTAAATAGACATTACTCTGAAGAAGACATACAGATGGCCAACAGGCACATGAAAAGATGCTCAACCTCACTAATTATTAGAGAAATGCAAATCAAAACTACAATGAGGTATCACCTCACACCAGTCAGAATAGCCATCATAAAAAGTCTACAAACAATAAATGCTGGAGAGGGTGTGGAGAAAAAGGAACCTGCTACACTGCTTTTGGGAATGTAAATTGGTACAGCCCCTTTGGAGAACAACATGGAGGTTCTTTAAAAAACTAAAAATAGAGTTATGATATGACTCAGCAATCCCACTCCTGGACATATATCCAGAGAAAACTCTAATTTGAAAAGATACATGCACCCTAATGTTCACAGCAGCAATATTTACAGTATCCAAGACATGGAAACAACCTAAGGGTCCATCGACAGATGGATGGATAAAGAAGAGGCAGTATATATATATACAATGGAATATTACTCAGCCAAAAAAAGAATGAAATAATGCCATATGCAGCAACATGGATGGACATAGAGATTACCATATAAGTGAAGTCAGACAGAAAAAAGACAAATATCATATGATATCACTTATATGTAGAATCTAAAAAATGATACAAATGAACCTATTTACAAAACAGAAACAGACTCACAGACATCGAAAACAAACTTATGGTTACCAAAGGGGAAAAGGGTGGGGAGGGATAAATTAGGAATTTGGGATTAGCAGATCCAAACTACTATATATAAAATAGATAAACAACAAGGATCTATTGTATAGCACAGTGAACTGTATTCAATATCTTTTAATAAACTATAATGGAAAAGAATCTGAAAAAGATTGTATTATCTGAAATATATATATACATAATTGAATCACTTTGCTGTACACCAGAAACTAGCACAAATTGTAAATCAACTATACTTCAATTAGCAGAAGAAACAAGCACACCCTCCTCCATTATGACCTCATCCTTACTTACTTACATCTTAATTACATCTGCAAATATGTTGTTTCCAAGTAAGATTACATTCTAGGTATAAGGGGTTCTGATTTCAACATGTCTTTTTCAGGAGCATAATGCAACCCACAAAAGAAAAACTTTCAGTTTTTCATCAGACTATGTTAGCTGTGAGTTTTTCCTTGATGTTATCAAGTTGAGAAAGTTCTCTTCCATTCTTAACGTACTGTGCACTTTTCTCATAATAGGTATTAGATTTTTGTCAAATTTTTTTTTGCTTCAATGGAAGTAATTGTGTGTGTGTGTTTTATCTTTTATTCTATTGGTGTGATGTATTACACTTATTATATGTCTTACATTGAATCATTCTTGTATTCCTGGGATAAATGCCATGTGATCGTGGTGTACAATCCTTTTAACATGTTGCTAAACTCAGTTTTCTAGCATTATACTGAGGAATTTTGTTTCTATATTCATAAAGATACTGGTCTGTAATTTTTGTTTTTGTGGTCTTTGTTTGGCTTTGATATCAGGGTAATGCTGGCCTCTTCTATTTATTGGAAATGTTTGAGAAATACTTGTATAAATTCTTCTTTAAATGTTTAAAAAAACTGACCAATGAAGCCATATACTCCAGGAATTTGGAATTTTCTTTGCTGGGAATTTTGAATACTGAATCAATTGTTTTACTTGTTATAGGTCTGTTTACATTTTCTATTTCTTCTTGAGTCACCTCTGGTAGTTTGTGTTTTCTGTATATTTTTTTTCTTTTTCATCTAGATATCTAATTTGTTGGTGTACAATTCTTCATAGAATTCTCTTATAATGCTTTTAATTTCTTTAAGTTGGTAGTAATGTCTATAAATTCATTTCTGATTTTAGGAAATTGAATCTTCACTCTTTCTTAGTCAATCTACCTAAAGGCACATCAATTTGTTGACCTTTTCAGAGAACCAAATTTTGCTTTCATTGATTGCCTCTATTGTTCCAGTCTCCATTTCATTTATATCTAACTTGATTATTTCCTTTTTTGCTATAGGCTTTGGTTTTAATTTCACCCTTCGTTTTATAGATCCTTAAGGTATAAAGTTGGCTTGCTGATTTAAGATCATTCTTTTTTCTTGAATGTTGGTGTTTACAGCTATGGATTTATCTCTAAACACTTCTTTTGCTATGTTCCATAAGATCTGGCATACGCTTTAGTTTTCATTCATTTTACATGACTTTCTAATTTTTCTTTTTATTCATGCTTTGACACATTGTTTAAAAGTGTATTGTTTAATATTGACATATTTGTGAACTTTTCAAGTGTTTCTGCTGCTACAGATTTTGAGTTTCATTCCATTCATGTGTGTGTGAGAGAGAGAGAGAGAGAGATAACATATGGCATATCCTGGAGAATGTTCTATGTATGCTTAAGAAGAATATGTATCCTGTTGTTAGGTAGAGTGTTATGTAAATGCTTGGTAGGACTAGTTAGTTGGTAGTGTTTTTCATGTCCTCATGTTTCCTTACTGATCTTCAGTCTACTTGTTCAGTCCATTATTTAGTGGGACATTGCAGTCTCCAATTATTATTTTAGAATGGTCCATTTCTCCCTTCAATTCTGTCAATTTCTGCTTCATATACTTTGGTGGTATTTTGTTAAGTGGGTACATGTTTAGAATTGTTATATCTTCTTTATGGACTGGTACTTTTAGCAGTATATAATATCCTTTTGGTTTTTGTAACTATATTTGACTTAGAGTCTATTTTGTCTGATATTAGTATATGCATCCGAGGTCGCTTTAGGTTACTATTTTCGTGGACTTTTTTCATTTGTTCAATTTCTACCTATTTCTACCTCTGCATCTAAAGTAAGTCTCTTTTAGAGAGCTAATAACTCAATCAATATTTTTTAACCTCTTTCAGCCAATTTTTGCATTTTGATAAGGGTTATCCCATTTTTTAAAGCAATTTCTAATATGAAAGTTCCTATTTATGTCATTTTGTTATTTTTTTCTACCTGTCTTATATACTTTTTGTTCCTAATTTCCTCATTATTTTCTTTTTGTTTACTTTTTTAAAAAAATTTTCAATTATTTTAAATTTATTGCTTAGATATTGTCAATGGAAAAAATATCACAAATTGTCACAACACAATGTGTGGGTTGATTAGCAAATTGAACTAATAAGAGTGAAAACTTTTATCCAGTTTAAAAGGGAGAGTCTGGAGATAATACACACACTGATAGTGCCCAATAGTCCTCAGATACCAGATACACAGTATAGGTAGACTGGCAATTCAATGGGTCTAGCAGGTAAGAGATTCCACAAAATACTACTAAGAAACAAGGTCAATGAGTTCTAATCCAGTGACAGAGATTATTTCCTTCTTGATTTGCTTTATCTTGTCAGTCCTGATGAGGTGGTGACATAGCCTCTAAGATACCAGAGTACATAAGGAAAACCTGCCTCAGATTTTGGACATATTTGCAAGTGATATAAATACCTTCACAGGCACCAACAAAATTCCAATATTCAAATCACTAAGAGGTCTCTTTTAAAAAAAAATGAGAAGAAATTTTATTTTATTTTATCTCATTTTATTTTATTTTATTTATTTATTTTGGCCTCACCACATGGCGTGTGAGATCTTAGTTCCCAGACCAGGGACTGAACCCAGGCCCTTAGCAGTGAAAGTGCCAAGTCCTAACCACTGGGAAACCAGGGAATTCCCAAGAAATTAGAAGAAATTTTTAAAACTTACAAATGGCTTTCAGAACCTGACCTGTTGGCATGGCTAGGACTGCTGTATTTTTTTAATTAATTTTTATTGGAGTATAGTTGCTTTACAATGTTGTGTTAGTTTCCACTGTACAGCAAAATGAATCAGCCATACATATACATATATCCCCTCTCTTTTGGACTTCCTTCCCATTCAGGTCACCACAGTGCATCAATTAGAGTTCCCTGTGCTATACAGTATGTTCTCACTAGTTATCTGTTTTACACATAGTATCAATAGTGTATATGTGTCAATCCCAATCTCTCAATTCCTCCCACCCCCACCTTTACCCCTTGGTATCCACAAATTTGTTCTCTACATCTATGTCTCTATTTCTGCTTTGTCAATAAGATCATCTATACAATTTTTCTAGATTCCACATATACGTATTAATCTTTTTGTTACAATTAGTAAGTGAATATTAGGGCTTCCCTGGTGGTGCAGTGGTTAAGAATTCACCTGCCAATGCAGCGGACATGGGTTCGAGCCCTGTTCCTGGAAGATCCCACATGCCGTGGAGCAACTAAGCCCGTGCACCACAACTACTGAGACTGTGCTCTAGAGCCCACAAACCACAACTACTGAGCCTGTGCACCACAACTACTGAAGCCCGTATGCCTAGAGCCTGTGCTTCACAATAAGAGAAGCCACCGCAATGAGAAGCTCGCTCACCGCAATGAAGAGTAGCCCCCACTTGTGGCAACTAGAGAAAGCCCACACGCAGCAACGAAGACCCAAAGCAGCCTAAAATAAATAAATAAACAAATTTTTTTTTTTAAAGCCAATGTTAATACATTTTTATTAACTAAGGCTCATAGTTTAGGGTTCATTCTTTGTGTTATACATCCTATGGATTTTGACAAATGTATAATGGAATTTATGAACCATTACAGTATTGTACAGACTAGTTTTATTGCCCTAAAATTTCCCTGTGTTTCATCTATTCATCCCCACCTTCCTATATCCTTAAACCCCTGGCAACCAATCATGTTTTTACTGTCTCAATAGAGAAATTAAATTAACTTTTTTCAAGTTTTAGTTAATGCTTTTTATTTTATTAAATTCAGAAGTAATTATTTAATGAAATGTATTGTTACTTTATAATTTGTCCTGTTTAGAAAACATTAAAAGCACTTTTTCTATATGTGGCCCAAGTCGTCACAAAATTTAATGATAAAAATAAGAGATAATGTGAATACAAATGAATTGTCTATAATATAATATGAAGAATCTTAGCAAGTATATAATTAATTAAATGGTTAATTAATTCTGAGATCATAATCATACATGAATCCTGACAGACTGGTAGAATGTATTTTGAGTGGTGAATATTCTATGTGAAGAATGTATAGATTTGGTAACTGTGTAAGTATAAAAATTTAATGGAATCACACTTTATATAAACCAAAAAGAAAGAAGGCGGCATAAATACTGGAATAAATTAAATATTTTATTAAGAATTAGTTAGCATATGATCTGAATAACTTTAAGGTTATGTGTGGCCTGTATACTTTGTGCAAAACAGAGGAATTCAGAAAGCTAAAATTAAGGGAAAAATAGGTCTGAGAGAAAGTGGTGAAATAAGAAACTAACCCAATATAGTCAATATATGTTGTGTTTTCTACCAGCAAGAGCATAAAATAACTGGCATTTAAAAAGTAATCTACGTCGTTTAAAAATTCTGCAGTTTTTCATGACACATATTGTAGGTTAAGCTGCAGTAAAATATACATCATAATTTCCATAACTCTAGGGTAAGATATAAAACTACTTTATGTCAGCAATCTAAAAGTTACCATATTCCATAAAGTGTTATGTTTGTAAATCAACAATAATCCTTAAGTAAAGTACTGCAATGTTCAAGTGTAAAATAAACTGGCACCCTCATTTGCTAGTATTTACTTGCTACTCAACTAAGGCGTCTAAGTTAAAAATATTTTCTATATGAAATAAGAAAGAGTTGTTTAGTTAAATAAAATTTAAAGAAATAATATTTGAGAGTCTACCCATTTCTTCTTCAATAATAATAATAAAGAAAATCTCATAGCAGTGTGCAGTTGTTCTAATTTAACTATCTTTTTTCATTAAACGATGTTCTACAAAGATTATCCCATATAAGTTTAGCGCAAAATTAAAATTCGCATTATACCCAAAATGCAAATACAGTTTAAAGACTTCCGATAAAACTATTGACATAAGTGTAAATGCATGACTTACCCTTAATAGTTTACATGTAAGTAAAGCACTATTTCCTGGGAACACCACATGCTAGAAAGGAATTAGATCTGTAATATTGTTTTTATTACCTAAAGTGCTAGAGAGAATTGAACTGCTGCATCCACAAATTTCTATCCCTCCATCATTCAGTACATTTTAGAACTTCTTTAGTGCTTTAAAGGCATTAACTAATCATTACAATCAAAAACTTAAGTTGTTATACCTTTTTACACAACGAAAAGTAGGAGAGTAGGTGGTTTTCACAGTTCGGCACCATTAAGTTAGCATAACGCCAAACTAGAAGTATCCGATGTCTATGATATGATTTAGATGACTAGACTCATGTTTCCCAAAGTGATGTACACAAGGGAGTTACTGATAGAGGCCAAGGGGAAGGGCCTGGCAGTGGAGGTGGGAGGAAGTCCAAAGAAATGCTTGACTTGGTCATTAGAAATGATACATCATTTCTCAGTAACATTTCATCATGCCTCTTCTCTATGATCAATAAGAATGGTTGGAAATTGAAAAGTAGGCACCGAGCTTATCTAGAGATGAAAAATTAGTTTAATGTGCCTGGTGAAAATGACCTATATTTTCCCCTGGAAGGAATACTTAGTGATTTTTGCTGACATTGATCAAAGGGACCCTTGTAATCATCTAGGGTTTGATACTTAACAAAACATGAATTCGTTTAGGATCATTATCACCATATTTTATTATCCTTTTTGTTTTTTCTGATCACCTACTTTCACATCATGGTTCCTAATAATTTGTTTGAGACTTCCAAAGATAGATTATGTATTTTGGGCAAAGTATTTTGGATCTACACTCACAATTTTCCATAGTCACATCCCCTCCTTTGGGTCTACCAGGTTTAGGAACAGTTGCAGTGTGTAGGAGCTTTGCCATCAGTTCGTAGCACTCAATTTCTGTCTGCCTTCCCCACTTGTGTTAGAACAGATCAGACCTAACATGCATAACAAATATAAAATTAATTTTATTCCCTTTCCCATATTCTATTTTTCTGACATTTTGCATGTGTCTTAGGTTGTGCTTCAAATATACACTTTAATAGTTGAGAATACTGCTCTAAAGTCATACTACTTACATACAATTATGTTTCCACATTGTTAATCATGGAAAAATTAAATCCTCTGGGTTCCTCATTACTCATTTGAAAAATGTGATAATAATAAGCACATACATTTCTTGTGCAGATTAAATGAGGTTTTATACATAAATTATTTAGTGTTCCACATATAGTAAGCTCTCGATAAACGTTAGCCAATATTATTAGTAATATTATTTTAATTAACTTAATCTTATTAGGCCGGTATTTTCCTGTTTCTTCTAGTTGAGATTTTGATACATTTTCACAAGTTATCCAAATTTCATCCCTGGGTAAAACTCCAGATTGGAAAATGAAAGAACTGTTTTCTAGTTTTGCTTCAAATTTACTACTTTACCATAAAGAGTCCACTTTAACCTTCTGGTTTATTCTTCTGAAAATATATGAACATAAACTGTGTTTTTCATAAGTCCTTCCTGTCTAAAATTTACCAGTCAAGGCGTAACTTTGGGTTACAAATGATCACAGGTTTCAATATCTCCAGTCAAATTTTGTCTTCTGAAATAATCTGCAAATTGACTAACTAATTTGCATCATAAAATGGTCATATTGATTTTTTAAATCATTTTAATGTTTGCAATAATATGGATGAAAAATTTTAAACATAGGAGATTCTGTACATTTTACTGTGTATTACCACACCTATGAATACATTAAAGACCAAACTCTTGGTTAATATAGCCTCCTCAAAATGTATTTGGATTTCAACTTTTAAATTATGTTAAAAACACAATCCATTAGTGGTATAAAATAATTTTCTTGGAACATTCTTTTCTTTCAGAGAGATTATAAGACATATGTTGTAAATAATGCAGGTAATCAAGTATGTAGAGGTTGCCTAATTGAAAACAACGTGTGCTGACCAAAACAAGTAATACTGTGTGTATGTGCATGTGTGTATGTGTGTACCTGACTCAAAGCAATTCCCAAAGATTATTCCCAAGAAAAGGAAGAAAAAACCCAAGATTGATGTCAGTGACAAAACTGATTTAAGCTGTTAAAATTTGCAATGTTACAATTTGCAACATTGGGAGTATGTTCTTCCTCCCAACTACCTGAATGAGAGAACAAATCTCATCTATGTTATTACCATTGTGGAGCACAGAATGAACCCAATAAATGAGTGAAGGTATGATAACAAATTAGTTTCATGCTGACTATTTGATAGGATTTGTTTCCATGTGGAAGAAAAATAAAATTATTTACTTAATGTGTGATTGATTTCATGAATATAAGATACATATAGATCATATATATGTATTATCTATCTATCTATATCATGGAGGGAATCTATTTCATATTTATAGTAAAACCTTTTGAGGAGAGACACTCCTTCATGGATCTCTCGTGCTCCTGCATACCTTGCTGAATGTGCCTACAATGTAAGGTTCTGACAACTCTTTACCTGGCATATTTCTCAGGTCTGGATTTTCAGAGAATAACCTTGAGGAATAAGGTAATATCTGGGTTTGGGACAAAGAGGAAGCTTGCTTCTTAGGTGGTGGATCCTCAAAGGTCAGTATTCCTCAGCTGCCATTTGGACCAATACTGCTTCATCCCTATGGTACTCTGGGGCAACCAAACTATTAAAAACATGTGGATTCACCTGTTACTTATGCTGTGCTGTGAATATTAAGAATATTTTGCCTCTGAACCAGGAGTCTTTTTCTTCTGTCAGCATCTATAAAATACTAACAGGTTAAATTAATGGCTTGTAAATAGGCTAAAATCTAATCTGAGACCTGACAAACCTAATGTTTTTGTGGATTTTTCTTTTTCTGTAAGACTTCAGAGGTAAAATTTTACCTTCTGACATTTTAATCCATGATACCATGTTTGATTAAATTTATGGCTCTATCTTATAAAATTTATTTGAAAAACATGAATACTAAAAAAACCAATATGGAATTATAACTATTATGTAGCTTTAGAGTAAAATATTGTAATTTTTATTTATTCTAAATTGATTACCTACTTTTTATAAAGAATTGTAAGAGACTAATGAATGAAGGGTAAAAGTACATTTTATGATAAAGGTATTCTCCACGTGGTATCTAATAAAGATGTAAATATTACTTTGTAGTTTTAGTCTCAGGCTCTCTCTTTATGATGGTAAATTAGTCTACTTAATAAAATAAATTAATTAATCTGTCTGGTATCTTGTTTTATTAGCCCTACAATTGAAGTTGCAAAACTACATCAGGATTTTAAAGATAAAAGTACAAGAAATACCAAGGCATAAAGAAACAAAACTGAATATATCTACAATAGGAAAATTTGTATTTTTCAGGGTAAATTAAGACAGTCACCCCACCATCCAGATGTTTTGCTCCCCAAATTCCAGGAATCAACCGTTTCATGGCTACAATTATCGAAATTCCAGAGAAACACTCTGTTCAAAGGACCAGGAGATTGAACTAAGTTGTTTTTGAAGCCTGTTGTTTTTGGGTGATGGAAGATGGGTCCATCTACAACAACAGATTCTGACAGGGCAAAAAGATGTTTTTCCTGTAAATAGCAGTGTCTATACAGTGGCTTAATTCTTTTTCTTCAAGCAAGGAGAGGATAGTCTAGATAACAATTACATACTATATGAGTCTCTTCCTCATGAATACAGCTGCTATTGATTTGCTTAGAGAAAACATTTTAATTCTGTTTTTGAGTAACACATGATCTCCTTCCAATATCACATTACATCATCATGTTCTTTTATTCCAATTATTCTGCTTCTCAAAGTTTCCTATTATGTATTATCCTTTCTGATCATGAAAATATGCATTGGTAACATTCAAAACTCTATTTAGAAACTCATCAATCATTGTATTGAATAATAATAGGTTTATAATATTCCCCTGTGAAGTGCCATTTTCAAACATAAATTCATTAAAAACATAGTTTAAATCTCACTTTACAGAAGAGATGTCAAGCCATTTGTTAATTAAGGACCACTTAAGAAAACTAAATAAGCACAAAGTGCCACAGGATGATGAAGGTACATAAACATGATGACAAGAAAGGAAAGAGCTAAAAGCATTTGTATATGACATGAATTTGAAGCTACCCAGAGAATGCATTCCTATTAACTTAGAAACAAATCACAAGTAATGATGTTAGACTGTATGAAAAACATTGCAGGTTGTTTCTTAAAACAAGAAGAAAACTGACTTTTTTTAATAAAGATGTCTACAGTTTATAATATTGTGATATTGACTAATATAATTGTCTCCTCTCCAAACTGTACTTACCCACTTCTGCATTCATAGGCTTTTAATTATTCTAAATTAAAAGTAATGTGTACAAAGGGAAATATTTACTTTTGAAAAAAATATGATATAAAATTTTCTTTATCTATACTGGGGAATTTTATTTATTTATTTATTTTACTTTTATTTTCTGCTCAGCATGTATTCACTTTTCCTCTAATATCAGTATTTAACTTTTTCTGAAAGGGATCATTACTCCTACATGTCCAGTAATATGATTTAGATAAGACTTGCCACACCCCCAGCTCCAGGCCATGGCTATCACTGTTGGCTACAGCCATGTTACTCTCTTAACTACTTTTATAAGTTAGAGTCCCATCAGAATGCTATTATACAAGGATCTGTTACAGAGATTAGAGTTTATAGATTCATCATAAGCCAATTTTGGGGTTGGCCAAAAAGTTTGGGCTTTTTCCTTAACATCTTATGGAACAATACATTCCCAGCAAGTTTTTTTAAAATACAGTAGAATTCAAACAGTGATTATATTATGTGGAAAAGCAAATAAACTAGAGTAGACAAAACAAAGGCAGAAGACCCAACATTATCTGAATTCACGACCTAAAATAAAGCTAGTGTTATCAACACAGTATAGTATTGGTGAATGAATAGACTTGAATTGTACATTGTGGACCTATAGACCCTTACATAAAGATTCAACTTATTTGATACAAATGTGCCAAGCAACTCCATGAAAAAAAGGGCATTTTAGTCAGCTAACAGTAATGGAATAATTTGATATCATACATAGTCAAGTGAACTTCAAACTTATACACTGTGCTACATTAAAAAAAAAAAAAAAAACTAAACTAGAAGTTGATCATAGACCAAAATGTAAAACCTCAAATATATACCTTCTACAAGAAAACACTGAAGAGATTCATTGTGACTTTGGGTTAGGCAAAATTAAAATATTCATAAACTAGACTTCAAAATAGAAACTTCTACTTTTCCGAAGTCACTGTAAAAAAAACTAAAGGAAAGCCACAAAGAAAAAGTATTTTCAATAATTTTCAAAACGTTTGTCAGATAAAATAGTTATATTCAGTGCATATAAAAACTCAAAACTCAGTAATAATATTTTAAAATAACAGATGACTTTCATAAATTCTTGATCAAAGAAGATATATGAATGGCAAATAAGCAAATGAAAAATGCTCATCATCGTTTGTCACTAGAGAAATTAAAACCATGATACAACTAATAGAAAGACTGGAAGGAGAAAAAAAGATAAAAGGCAATTTGATGATACTAATTGGGGAACAACATAAACTCTCCTCCATTAATACTGAAAATGAAAAATAGTATAGCTACTTTAGAAAATAGTTTGGCAGTTTCCTATAAATTTAAACTTGCCTTAAATGACGTAGGAGTCTCAAATATCTTAGATACTTGCCAAAGATAAATGAAAACATATGTCCACAAAAACTTCAGTAGCAGCTTTATTTATAAACTCCAGACCTGAAACAACCTATATGTCCTGGAACTTGTAAATATGTAAACAAACTATAATGCACTCATATTATGGAATACTACTCAGCAATATAAATAGATGTGCTACTGATACATACAACCAAATGGTTGCAACCGAAAGTATCATGCTATGTAAAAGAAGCAGGAACAAAACATTTATGATGTATGATCCTAATTATATGACATTTGGAACAAGCAAAACTATAGAAATAGAAAAGAAATCACTAATTGCAAGGGAATGGGAGAATAGAGGGGTCTGAATGCAAAGGGCTTAAGAGAACGTTTTTGGCTTACGAAGGTATTCTACATCATGATTGTGGTTGCAACATGACTGCATTTTTTTGTCAAAATGCATTTTTTGAAGTGAAAAGTTGACATTCACTCTATGTAAAGTTGACATTCACTCTATGTAAATTAAAACACAATAAACCTGATATTTTAAATAAAATTCTGTGAACAGTGAATAAAATATCATTGCCTTAGAAGATCTCAGACACACAACTATAAAAGGATTATTTGAATTATAATGTGGTAAATACCACAATAAAAGTATAAGAGTTATTTAGAAGAGGATGTCATTACATTTGTTTGGAGAAACATGGGGAAACATGGGGAAAATCTTTCTAAAAGAGAAAACAGGCCTTAGGTTTTTCCAAGAGGAAGAAATGTAAGAGAAATATAGGTAAAGGGCATAGAATTTGCAAGGAGAGCAAACCTTCTTTTGAAAGATATGTTAAAATAATTACTATTATTATTAATTACTGTTAATTAATAATATTAATATATTAATATCATTAATTTATTAATAAGTTAATTACTAGTAATTGATAATAGTCGTTATTTAAACATATCTTTAAGTTCTGTGCAAATTATACTTGGCCAGAAGTGGTAGTGGGAATGATTGAGAATAGTTATTTGATAATAAAGTTTCAAGATTTTAACTGATTCTAATTTATCTTGTAACTCACTTACTGTTGCTTACTAGTCTCCATACATCATGGTCTTCTATAAGGTCACAGAAACTCTTTCTCAAATTAGGGTGCTTTTAGATGCTGCTCTTATGTCTGAAATGCTGTTTCTCTACACTGTTGGTAGAGCTAGATCCTTCTCATTCATTACATTTCAGCTAAAATATCATTTACTTAGAGAAGAGACCTCTCTTCCCAGGGCTCTGTTATTTTCTGCTTCAGTCATTCATTTAGGTCCTTTCATAATATTTACCAAATTGTGTTATATCTCATTTGTTTACTTATTTCTTTTTTTGTTTTTATACCTCACTATGATGTACATTTCAATAGAACATAAACCATACTGGTTTTGTTCATCATTTTACCCCAAGTGCCTTGAATATGAAGTGATGAGAGCTCAGTAAATCACAATAAATGTTTAAAAAGGACAAGGAAGGAGAAGAAAGGAATGAAGGAGGGTAAGAAGTAAGGAAAGAAGAAAGGTGGAAGTAAAGGAAGGAAAGAAGGAAAGACCAGAGAAAGGAAGGAAGGAGAGAATGAAGGACATAACAGGATTTTTGTTTTGGGCAGCCCTAGGTTTGAATTCTGATACTAATTACCTGTTAACTCAATTGAAATGATCATTTCCCTCATCTGTACAGCAGAGACAATAAATCACCTACTTAATTTTATTGCAAGTATTAAATGAACTAACACATGCAAAAACTTTCCATGCTGTCCTTTCCATAATAAACACTGAAAACTATTTTATAAAAGGAAATTATAAGCAAAAATTATGAGGCAATGTAACTTACCGTTTAAGCATACAGGCCCTGAAGTCAGACTGCTGGGGTTCAGATTCAACTTCTTTCATTTAAACTCTCTGTGATTGACAGATAATGTCTCTATCTTCATGGAATTTACACCTAGTAGGAGAGAAGAATTATAAGCATATAAATCAATAACCAATTAAATAATATATTTGCAGTGAGGAGTTCTTCCTGTAAGTAAAATTAATTCACTATGGGGACTTTCTTGTTCCAGCAAAAGTATAGATTAGAAAGTTCTCAAACTCCCCTTCTAGAAGTAATTAGAAACAAATCCAAATAAAAATAAAAGAAGAATAATAAGAAATTTGGCTGCCTTCCCAAGAAAGAAAGAAAAATTCCTAACTATAAAAAACCAAAGGGAATTTGCTCAGATAAGCAGAGAAGTGGGCACATAAATTTATACAGTGCTGGTTCTGGGGATATTATCATACCAACATTTGGTATATAATGTCCTCAAAGACAGTACAAAAAAGTCTTTGGTCCATATCATTTGTCTGAGTTTTAAATGAAACATGTCATAGTCTAATGTCATAGTCTTACCACCTAATGGTAAGCAATCCTAATAATTTCCTACTGCCTAGATCTATCTATATCTCTGGCTTAGGTCTTTTCTGTTTTTTTGAAGCTTTAGAAGTGCTCTTCCAAAACCCACAAGTCCAAGTGGGAGGAAATTAGCAGTTCCTGGGATTACCCCTCAATACAGAACTGATATATATATGTATACACACACACACACACACACACACACACACACACACACACACACACACACAAATATATTTAGCTCCCTTCTCCCTTGATCCTCAGGTGGGCTAACACTGTTTCTTAGAGTAGGGGCAACACCATTCCTCATTTCCTGGCAGAATCAAGTTCCATTGGACCATAGCTTGAAAATGCATTCCTGTATGGGCTGTTTTGTCTTTCCTATGACCTCTACCTGCGTTTCCTGCAATGGTCAAATAAATTCCTTTCACTTGAATTCCTGTCTCAGTATCTTGTTCTGAGAAACTAGAAACTAACTAAGCAAGCCAGTAAAAGATAAACTAACGACTCATCCTCCTAGTCCAGGAAAATGAATAGGAAGTGACAAAACAAACAGGATATTTCCCTAAGAAATTTAGATAATCAAAAATCAGTTTGAGAATCTACAAAATACGTACTCAATTTTCATTTTTAGAGATATAGAAAAATATTTTCACTTTTACTCATATCACTGAAACCTCAAAATTTTCATTCAAAAAATCCACCACCACAAGGAGGTTAAATGTCCTTTAAAAATATTGGAAAAATATTCTCTTTTTCTTTTTGCATAAATGATCTGGTTATTCTAAAGCAAATGAATCCTTAAGCCTGAACAATCTATCATCCTCACTTATTTCAAACCTAAATTTTAAAAATGATAATATTTGAAGAAAAAAGACATTATTTCAAAGATGCAAGTAGTTTTCTGCCTTGCAATTAGAGTGTACTTAAAAGCATTTTGGGTTAATCCCCACTTTCTCACCTGTTATGATCTTGGGAAACAGCCATTTCGCTAGCAATTTTAAAACAGTGACTGAATTCAAAAGGGGTCATCTCAGAAAGACTCCAAAGAACTTGCTCACTCTGGGTGATGGTGTGATGTCCACTACACAGAACAGTTGTATTTCTGATTTCAGTGCCTTCACTGGAGAAATCTTTCTTGAACAAATAAAAATTTAGGTTGTGTTATGCCTACAAAGTGTTTCTTGTTCTTGTGGAGGTGTGTGCCATCTTATCTGAGCAATTTGCTAGGAAATTAAACCTAGGAGGTGGGAGGAAGAATGTGAACATTAAGCGTGGATTTCAATGTCTCCTGAGAAGAAGAAAAAAAAAGTTGTTGTTTCTTCATTCACGATTGAATAAAGCTTTAAGGTTTAACCAAACCTGAACCTTTTAGGACAGACACACTTGCAAAGGATGACTATCAAATGCATGTTACTCATATAACGATGCACAATAAAGAAATGACAGCACCCCAAAAAAGGAAAAAAAAAAAAAACCCTGAAGAATAGGATCACAAAATCAAAACATAACTGAAGACACCTCACCAAAAAAGATATTCAGATGTCAAATAAGACATGAAATGATACTCAGTATGTTATCAGTTACATGCAAATTAAAACAATGTGATACCACTACACACCTAATAGAATGTCTAAAATCCAAACAAAGAACAATACCAAGTGCTAATCGGGATGCAGAGCAACAGGTCCTCTCACTGATTACCAGTGGGAATGTTAAATGGTATGGTCACTTTAGAAGACACTTTGGAATTTCTTGCAAAGTTAAACATAGACTTACCATACAATCCAGCAATCACACTCTTCCTAACATGTCAGATTAGAGTTCCCAATGCAGAACCACAGTGCCTGACGCCCCAAATTGGCCGACTGTTGCCAGAAACGCTGCCGCGCAGCACACCTCAAGTCAAAATGGCGACTGCGTGCCGTGTGCGGGGAGACTGCGCAGAGCGAACTTCAGCCTGAGTTGCCATGAGTAACAGCCTGCGCAGGACGGCAAGGACTGCGCCCCTCCCTCCACTGAGCAGAACCTTGTAAAACACCCTCGCCGTGGCCTGTAGAGGAGATCGTGTACACTAGAGCCTGAGCTCACACCTCTTCATTCTTTGATCGAAGAATAAAACTTTCCTTTGCTTCTGACCAAACTCGGTGTTGTTCTGTTGGCAGGAGCGACAGCTGACAGAAGGACCCTTTTGGGGGGCCTACTTGAAAGGGTCGGTAACAAGTCCTCACCTTGGCATAAAGTACTTGATTAGAACTGCTAAAAGGTTTATAAAATTCTCTAGTCCTGGCCACAGATTTTCGACCATCTTTCCAGTTTCGTCAGCTATATAATCTTAATGGTAACTATCTTAAACAAGCAGGAAATAAAAGAATAAAAAGAAAAATGTGACAAAATCAGAATTTGAAATATAATAATATAAATAAGAATACAAATTTTTAAGTATATTGAAGAAACTTTACATCTCTAGCATTTCTACCTTTGTAACTGGATTGCATGTAAAAATATTAATTGCAATTACAATCATTGTGTTGTTTTATGTCGCTATTTAAGGTGCTCAAAACATTAAAATGTGTAATTTAATAGTATTGAAATTGCCATCAAATATTCAGAAGTATTTTTTGATTAAGTAAATCAACATTTTTAAGATTTGGGGAAATATAATTTGTCAAATTCATGAATTTTTTTATTACTTTTGGTAGTATATGATTAATGAGATCAGTGTTGTTTAATAATTAGCAAACTGGACATTAGTTGAAGTATAAATAATATTTTACTTCCCATGAGAAAATGCTTTAAATATCAAAGAATATATCAAGAATAAGATGTTCATCTCACACTGAAAGCAGAAGTACTTAAAAAAAAACAACAATGTAGCAGTTTAGCAAATTTTAGTAGCTATATATCCCTTCACATAAATATGAACAGACATGCACACAATTATCTCGCCCTTTCCCTTCTTTTCTGTCGGCTAACATATTGCCACTTTTTTTTTTTCTAACCAAAGTTTGATTTTTTTGTTGTTGTTTTTTGGCCTCTACCTTGTCTTCTCAAAGTTTTCCATACAGGTTTCAAATAGTTGGACTTAGCTGATTTCTATGGGAAGAGTCTCATAAATGCTTTGCTCAAAAAAAAATTCATTTTATTCACTTAAAATAAAAAATATGAATTCACTTAAAATAAAATATTTTAAGCACTATGGTATTTTTCAGGCAACTAAATCCTTTCCTGGAGCAAAAGATACTTTCATTTGCTTTCCCCTCTTTAAAATGTCCCAGTGGATCTTCTCACAGTATCAGGTAGAATACTTCTTTACTGAATTTATATATCATTCAACTAGAGGAAGTATTCTTTGTAGTGGAGGTAAAACATTTCAGTTTACATTATTCTTCTCTACCTGCCATAAATATCTAACTGAATGCACTATGTTCAGCGCGTTGCTTGAGAATGCTTCAAACATTTCTGAAATAATGTTGCCGAAGAAAACAATTAACAGTCTAGAAACTATGTGAAACTTAACTGTGTTCCGAGGAGATAAACTATGTAAAAACACATATGCTAGAGGTCGGTGTAATACACATGACACTAGATACTGCATTCTAGCAAAATCAAATAAATGCCTTAGTTCAAGTATTTCTTTCTACTCTTCAAATAACCTTGAGAAATGCTGAAGACCACTGTAGAAAACAGTGAATATTCTCCAAAATAGAGGCCATTCTTTCAACTCAGACACCATATTTGGCACCTAAATGCATAATTACTTCACTGCAGTAGGCCCATAAGCATGAAAATGGGTATTTGCTTAGCTAAGTGTCAACAAGGGGACTCAAATGTGCAATTTACTTACACATTTTAGATGCCAGGTTTTGAAAATTTCATCCTGAATATATTGACAAATCGTGAAGTTTTTCACATATGTAAAATGCTGATTTGACCAGGTCAAATATATCTTTGAGTATTGTGAAATTTTATTAAAACAACTCCTAAAAGACCAGCATAAGGGAACAAACATAAACATTAAAATTAAACCCTCATTCCAATAGTGAGAAATCTATTTGAAGAGCAGATTTATGACTTGACACATACTAAATTGATTATAAATTACTGCACATTGTGCCATTTTATTCTCCCATAATTTTACATTGTATAATTCAGGTCTCTTTATAGTCCCAGATTCCAAGGCAATAAAACATCAGAGCTATTTTCTCATCCTTTCATTTATTCATTTTGTTTCATGTACAGCACAATTCATACAAGCTGGACTGTACCCAAGTTAGAATTCCTAGGGGGAGGATAAGTGCCCTTTTTCATAATAATGGTGATGATGGCAATGGTGATGATGATGATGATAACAGTAGTAATAATGCCTTTTTTGCCTGCCAGAAGTTATACAGCACTCTGGTTGAATGATAGTGTGTGCATCTTCCGCCAAATGTGAAGTTCCTTTGAGTATTGCACGTGGCACTTCAAATGAGAATTCTAACCCATTTGCTGCTATTTGTTTAAGTTAAACTTTTTTTTTCCATCAATGAGGTAAAGTGGATGGGGGTAGGTGGGAGGGAGGTCCCAGAGGGAGGGGATATATGTATACATATAGCTGATTCACTTCATTGTACAGCAGAAACTAACACAACATCGTAAGGCAATTATACTCCAATTTAAAAAAAAAAAAAAAACCTATTTGAAACAAAAGTTTTTTGATACCATGGATAAATTATAGCTTTAATTATTGTGTCTTACCTACACTAATAGAGAAAAATAAATTCATTTATGTTCTGTATTCCAACTTCTCTACCGTGCTTTCTCCAATAACATCATGACAAATAAGTATTTTTGTGGTTGTTGTCAAGGCTTTATAGGAAGTTCTAATTAAAAATTTTTCTTTTACTATCTAATATCTTTTGGAAAGTTTGAAACACATGAGAAATGTGTAATTCACATTGCCTCACTATTTAAGAAAACCAACAATGCTGACCAGTATTAGTACAGGTGGTTTTAATTTTCTATGAGACTATCTGGAGGGAGAAGAAATCTGAATAACCTTGACTGAGAGCTTAATTTAGATACTTATATACGCTAAAAACATTGAGTCAGGTAGTGGAATCTACTCATTCCTTGGCAATCTGTAAGTAGGCCTTTATAGAAATCAATTAACTAATTTTGATCAATAACATTAACTTAACAAGTATTTATTTAGTACCTACCCAGTACCAGAGGCTGTGCTATGCCTTGGGAATAAGAAGAAAAATAATTTGTTCATCTGGTACAAATGAAATGAAAGATTTATGAAGAGATTGGTTGTACTTGAGAAAAATGTTTATTTAGGTAACTAATTGCATGTGGGAAAATGTCTTAGAAAAGATGGTCAAAAAAATCAGATATTTTGAGTATAGCAATATGTTTTCAAAGAGCAAGTGAATTTAGAAATGTGACATTTTTCAATGATTGTAAAACTTTTATATTTTAACTGAACCCCAAATAGTGCTACATTGATCTTAATTCTAAATTATTAGGCTTGTGAATAGTATACTTCATCTGAAATATTATATATTTTCAGATTTTCAACTGAATTTATATCAATGAATAGGACTATGGCTAAAATCAAAATTTCTTTTTAATCTGTGCTACTGCTATCAATTTTAGATATCATTTTTCTTCAATCTTATGAATTATTTTAAAAATAACCATTGATATTCTTAAGCATGTGTAAGAAACTATAAATTGGGAAAAGTAGAATATCAAATGTCTTGAAAAGTAAACACAATTATTGAGAGACAAATCCAAGCTATTTGGTTCTGGGAGTGTAACTGCAAGTCACAGCATTTGCCTCAAGGGACATTGGGTCTGTGACATAGGGGTTATGTCTCCTTCCAAAATATTTAGACTATAGTAAGTTGAATAAAGTTGTCTTTTTTATATTTCAGAATTTCTCTAAGCCTATAAAATATCAAAGGCATTTAAGCTCTATTTCTCAAATTTATTTGAGTCTCTTCTTCACAGAAAATGTTACAAGATTAGAGACCATTATAATTTTTCAGAAATACAATGTTGGAATGATTGAAATAATTTTTTTAAATAATTACATATTATTTGACAAGTAAAATACATGCCTGATAGGAAAATGTCACCTACTCACTTAGTTTTCCTTAAGAATCATAGAGAGCTAGACTAGTAAGGAATTAGAATATTATCTAGCCCAAACTCATTTAGAATATTATCTTAGCCCAAACAACCTAAGTCTGCATCAGGTTAATGACATCATATAAATTTTCAAATCAATAAGTACATGGTTATTATTTGTAATGTTTAGTTCACTATGTTGTTGATTTTATTAATGAAGTAATCTTTTAAAAAATTTAAAGCAAACGGCAAAGTGAGTCAATTCATAGCAGGATAATATATTTACAGCAAACTCTCAAATTCTTATTTGTTGTCTTGCTGACTTTTTACTGAAAAACTTAAATTGGCAGCATCCCAGTTGTCCTAGAAGAAAATACAAGTTATGGGAGCCAGTAAAATGTCACTGATCTGACTTGGGTTTTATTGAACCCTAAAGACATATAGTTTCATGTATTGTGAATTATTCTTCAAAACTTAATAGAAATAATATATTTGGTTAGAAATTAAATATTTGAAAAGAAAATCCTAGTCATAATTTTACCTAATGTATCTAAGATATTTTGTAATATCAAAGGAAAATCTATTGATATTAACAAGTAAAAATCTTATTTTCAAGGACTATATACTATAAATTAGGCTCTTTCTACACTAAAGAGATCACTCTGATTCTCTGGCAGGGCTCTCAATTAAGCTAAGTGAACATTGAAGGCAGAGCCCTTTTAGAATTGTTCCAAGCAGAATACCTTTGTTTTCCTCAAATGCTTTTCTCCTCTGACTATTGCCCATTTCACTGTTCTGAATACAGACTTGCATGCAGTGAAATTAAATGGAGATAAACGCAACTAATATGATGAATACTCCCAAGTAATTCAGAATAGAATATTGACCAGGCAGACTAGGGAGAGGCAAAAGAAGTAAGAACAAATTATTTATATGCATTATAATAATTACATGATAGGACATGGATTAGCAGCATATTTAAAATTCATAGAGAAATATGCTCTCTCATTTTTTTTTTTTTTTTTTTTTTTCGGTATGCGGGCCTCACACTGTTGTGGCCTCTCCCGTTGCGAAGCGCAGGCTCCGGACGCGCAGGCTCAGCGGCCATGGCTCACGGGCCCAGCCGCTCTGTGGCATGTGGGATCTTCCCGGACCGGGACACGAACCCGCGTCCCCTGCATCGGCAGGTGGACTCTCAACCACTGCGCCACCGGGGAAGCCCTGCTCTCTCATTTTTAAGCTTAATTCTACGCTTCTTACTCTTGAGGATTCTTGCTCACATTTATCTTTTCTCTACCATATTTGATCTGTTACTATTTGTTATTTCTTCTGTTGATTTTTCTTTTAAAAATATTCATTTCAATTTATTTTGATTCTACTGATTTTTATAATATTGCTGTATTTCTCTATTTCCTAAGACATTTTGGGGACAAATGAATAATAATAATCTCCTTTGTTTATTTTTAAATTGTTGTAAGATATAAAACCAACATACCTAACCTATGAACCTATTCAGTTTCTCCAACTGCAAAACTTTATTTTGGGGTTCTACTCTTTTAGTTATTCTCTCACAAGAAATATAAATATTTCTCAAATTTCTAAGCCTTTTAAAATTTTCATTAATATTTTGGTTTAAATTTCATTTGATTTGTTAATAATTGGTTTCTAAGTAATATTCAGTATTCCTGATAAGGAGCATGGTATATTTATTTATTTATTTATATTTTACTCCCCTACAAGGGACAGATTTTTATACTGACTAATTCTTATGGATAGTTCATTTTATATATGTATATATATATAAAACAGGATTTTTTTTTTTTACTCTATTGTACTTTTTTTTGCCTGGTCATGAATCTTAAACAGAGAGTTTGAGCTCTCTATGCTTCCATTTATAGAATAAACACTGCTCACATTTGTGGTTATTTACTGTCTCCTTTGGTCTTGAGATTGGGGCTATAATTACCACCTTGGTGAAGATGAAGAAAAGAAAGTTCCGAGGTGAAATAATTTACCTAAGGTCTATTGCCTAGTAAGTTGCAGGACTAAAATTCACACCCTGGTACATTGCATTACAAAATACATTAAGAGAGGGAGACCTTCAAGATGGCAGAGGAGTAAGACATGGAGACCACCTTCCTCCCCACAAATACATCAAAAATACATCTACATGTGGAACAACTCCTACAGAACACCTACTGAACGCTGGCAGAAGACCTCAGACGTCGCAAAAGGCAAGAAAATCCCCATGTAGCTAGGTAGGGCAAAAGAAAATAAATAAATAAATAACAGAGACAAAAGCATAGGGATGGGACCTGCACCTCTGGGAGGGAGTTGTGAAGGAAGAAAAGTTTCCACACACTAGAAGCCCCTTCACTGGTGGATATGGGGTGTGTATGGGGGGAAAGCTTCAGAGCCATGGAGGAGAGCACAGCAACAGGGGTGTCGAGGACGAAGCAAAGAGACTCCCACACAGAGGATTGCTGCTGACCAGCACTCACCAGCCTAAAAGGCTTCTCTGCTCACCTGCCAGGGCGGGTCAGGGCTAGGAGCTGAGGCTCAGACTTCAGAGGTCAGATCCCAGGGAGAAGACTGGGGTTGGCTGCGTGAACACAGCCTGAAGGGGGCTAGTGCATCATAGCTAGCCAGGAGGAGGTCTGGGGAAAACTCTGGGCCTGCCTAATAGGCAAGAGACCATTATTTCAGGGTGAGCATGGAGAGGGGATTCAGAACACCACCTAAACGAGCTCCAGAGATGGGCACGAGCCATGGCTGTCAGCTCAGACCCCAGAGACAGGCATGAAACACTAACACTGCTGCTGCAGCCACCAAGAATCCTGTGTGCAAGCACAGGTCACTATTCACATGCCTCTGCTTGCCCCTGGGAGCCTGTGCAGCCCACCACTGCTAGGGTCCCATGATTCAGGGACAACTTCCCCGGGAGAACACATGGCATGCCTCAGGCTGTTACAACATCTCGCAGGCCTCTGCTGACACAGGCTCACTCTGCATTCCAATTACAACTACCGTACCCTTCCCTCCCCGACCCTGGCATGAGTGAGCCAGAGTCCCCTAATCAGCCGCTGCTTTAACAGTATCTTGTCTCTGAGGGCAACCTACACATAGAGGTGGGGCCAAAACCAAATCTGAACCCCCAGAGCTGTGCAAACAAAGAAGAGAAAGGGAAACTTCTCCATGCAGCCTCAGGAGCAGCAGATTAAATTCCCACAGCGAAGTTGAGGTACATTGCATCTGTGGAATACTAGAATAGACAACGAATCAAGCCAAAATTGAGGTGGTGGACTTTCAGAGCAACTGTAGACTTGGGGATTGCTGTCTGAGACTACTCTGTTTCTGATTTTTATGTTTATATTAATACAATGTTTAGCACTTGTTATCACTGGTGGATTTGTTTATTGGTTTGGTTGCTCTCTTCTTTTTTTTATTACTTTTTATTTTAATTATTTTTAAATTTTAATTAATTTATTTTTAAAATTATTCTTATTTTTTTCTTTTTTTCTCTCTTTTCTTCTGAGCCTTGTGGCTGACAGGGTCTTGGTGCTGCAGCCGGGTGTCAGGCCTGAGCCTCTCAGATGGCAGAGCCGAGTTCAGGATATGGAACCACCAGAGACCTCCCAGCCCCACATAATATCAATCAGCAAGAGCTCTCCCAGAGATCTCCGTCTCAATGCTAAGACCCAGCTCCAACCTACAGGCAGTAAGCTCCAGTGCTGGACGCCCCATGCCAAACAACCAGCAAGACATGAACACAACCCCACCCATTAGCAGAGAGGCTGCCTAAAAACATACAAAATTCAAAGACAACCCAAAACACACCACAGGATGCGGCCCTGCCCACCACAAAGACAAGATCCAGCCCCAAACACCAGAACAAAGGCACCAGTCCCCTCCACCAGGAAGCCTACACAAGCCACTGAACCACCTTACCCACTGAGGGCAGACCCCCCAAAACAATAGGAACTACAAACCTTCAGCCTGGGTAAAGGAGACCCCAAACACAGTAAGTTAAGGAAAATGGGAAGACAATGAAATATGCAGTAGATGAAGGAGCACGGTAAAAACAAACCAGAACAAACAAATGAAGAGGAAATAGGCAGTCTACCTGAAAAAGAATTCAGAGTAATGATAGTAAAGGTGATCCAAAATCTTGGAAATAGAATGGAGGAAAATACAAGAAATGTTTAACAAGGACCTAGAAGAATGAAAGAGCACACAAAAAATGATGAACAGCACAATAAATGAAATTAAAAACTCTCGAGAAGGAATCAATACCAGAAAAACTGAGGCAGAAAAACAGATATGTGATGTGGAAGATAAAATAGTGGAAATAACTACTGCAGAGCAGAATAAAGAAAAAAGAATCAAAAGAATTGAGGACAGTCTCAGAGACCTCTGGGACAACATTAAATGCACCAACATTCGAATTATAGGGGTCTCAGAAGAAGAAGAGAAAAAGAAAGGAACTGAGAAAATATTTTAAGAGATTGTAGTTGAAAATGTCCCTAACATGGGAAAGGAAATATTCAATCAAGTCCAGGAAGTGCCTAGAGTCCCATACAGAATAAATCCAAGGAGAAACACACCAAGACACATATTACTCAAATTATCAAAAATTAAATACATAGAAAAAAATATTAAAAGCAGCAAGGGAAAAGCAAAAGTAACATATAGGGGAATCCCCATAAGGTTAACAGCTGATCTTTCAGCAGACACTCTGTAAGCCAGAAGGGAGTGGCAGGACATATTTAAAGTGATGAAAGGGAAAAACCTACAATAATGATTACTCAACCCAGCAAGGATCACATTCAAATTCAATGGAGAAATTAAAAGCTTTACAGACAATCAAAAGTTAAGAGAATTCAGCACCACCAACCAGCTGTACAACAAATACTAAAGGAACTTCCCTAGGTAGGGAACACAGGAGAAGGGAAAGAACCACAAAAACAAACACAAAACAATTAGAAAATGGTAATAGGAACGTACATATTGATAATTAAATGTAAATGGAATAAATGCTCCAACCAAAAGACATAGACTGGTTGAATGGATACAAAAACAAGACCCATATATATGTTGACTACAAGAGACCCACTTCAGACCTAGGGAGACATACAGACTGAAAGTGAGGGGATGGAAAGAGATATTCCATGCAAATGGAAATCAAAACAAAGCTGGAGTAGCAATTCTCATATCATACAAAATAGACTTTAAAACAAAGATTATTAGAAGAGACAAAGAAGGACACTACATAATGATAAAGGGATCAATCCAAGAATAAGATATAACAATTCTAAACATTTATACACCCAAAATAGGAGCACCCCAATACATAAGGCAAATGCTAACAGCCATAAAAGGGGAAATCAACAGTAACACAATAATAGTAAGGGACTTTAGCACCCCACTTTCACCAAAGAACAGATCATCCAAAATGAAAAGAAATAAGGAAACACAAGCTTTAAATGACACATTAAACAAAATGGACTTAATTGATATTTACAGGACATTCTACCCAAAAACAACAGAATACATTTTCTTCTCAAATGCTCATGGAACATTCTCCAGGATAGATCATATCTTGGGTCACAAATCAAGCCTTGGTAAATTTAAGAAAATTGAAATCATATCAAGTATCTTCTCTGACCACATGCTATGAGACTAGATAGCAACTACAGGAAAAATCTATAAAAAATACAAACATATGGATGCTAAACAGTACACTACTAAATAACCAATAGATCACTGAGGAAATCAAAAAATACCTAGAAAGAAATGACAATGAAAACACGACGATCAAAAACCTATAGGATGCAGCAAAAGCAGTTCTAAGAGGGAAGTTTATAGCAATAAAATCCTACTGCAAGAAACAAGAAAAATCCCAAATAAACAACTTAATCTTACACCTAAAGCAATTAGAGAAAGAGCAAAAAAAAAAAAAAAAAAAAAAAAAAAAAAAACCCACAATATTAGCAGAAGGAAATAAATCATAAATATCAGATCAGAAATAAATGAAAAAGAAATGAAGGACACAATAGTAAAGATCAATAAAACTAAAAGCTGGTTCTTTGAGAAGATAAACAAAATTGATAAGCCACGAGTCAGACTCATCAAGAAAAAAAAGGGAGAAGACTCAAATCAATAGACTTAGAAATGTAAAAGGAGAGGTAACAACTGACACTGTAGAAATAGAAAGGATCATGAGAGATTACTACCATAAACTATATGCCAATAAAATGGACAACCTGGAAGAAATGGACAAATTCTTAGAAAGGCACAACCTTCTGAGACTGAACCAGAAAGAAACCAATAATATATACAGACCAATCACAAGCTCTGAAATTGAAACTGTGATTAAAAATCTTCCAACAAACAAAAGCCCAGGACCAGATGGCTTCACAGGCGAATTCTATCAAACATTTAGAAAAGAGCTAACACCTGTCCTTCTCAAACTCCTCCAAAATATAGCAGACAGAGGAACACTCCCAAACTCATTCTACTTGGCTACCATCACCCTGATACCAAAACCAGACAAAGATGTCACAAAAAAAGAAAACTATGGGCCAATATCACTGATGAACATAGATGCAAAAATCCTCAACAAAATACTAGCAAACAGAATCCAACAGCACATGAAAGGATCATACAGAATGATAAAGTAGGGTTTATCCAAGGATTGCAAGGATTCTTCAATATATGCAAATCAATCAATGTGATACACCATATTAAGAAACTGAAGGATAAAAACGATATGATCACCTCAATAGATGCAGAAAAAGCTTTCAACACCCAATAAAAACTCTCCAGAAAGTAGACATAGAGAGAACCTACCTCAACATAATAAAGGCCATATGTGACAACACAGCCAACATCATTCTCAATGGTGAAAAACTGAAACCATTTCCTCCCAGATCAGGAACAAGACAAGGTTGCCCACTCTCACCACTATTATTCAACATAGTTTTGGAAGTTATAGGTGTAGCAATCAGAGAAGAAAAGGAATCCAAATCAGAAAAGAAGAAGTAAAACTGTCACTGCTTGCAGATGACATGGCACTATACATAGAGAATCCTAAAACAGCTACCAGAGAACTATTAGAGCTAATCAATGAATTTGGTAAAGTAGCAGGATACAAATTAATGTACAGAAATCTCTTGCATTCTTATACTCTAAAGTACGAAAATTCTGAAAAATTAAGGAAACACTCCCAATTACCATTGCAACAAAAAGAATAAAATCCTAGGAATAAACCTATCTAAGGGGACAAAAGACCTGTAGGCAGAAAACTGTAAGACACTGATGAAAGAAATTAAAGACGATACAAACAGATGGAGAGATATATCATGTTCTTGGATTGGAAGAATAAACATTGTGAAAATCACTCTACTACCCAAAGCAATCAATAAATTCAATGCAATCTCTATCAAACTACCAATGGCATTTTTCACAGAACTAGAACAAAAAATTTCACAATTTGTATGGAAACACAAAAGACCCTGAACAGCCAAAGCAATCTTCAGAAAGAAAAACGGAGCTGGAGGGATCAGCCTACAGACTTCAGACTATACTACAAAGCTACAGTAAGCAAGACAGTAATGTACTGGCAGGAAAACAGAAATATAGATCAATGGAACAGGATAGAAAGCCCAGAGATAAACCCACACACATATGGTCACCTTACCTTTGATAAAGGAGGCAAGAAAATACAACGGAGAAAAGATTTCCTCTTCAATAAGTGGTCTGGGAAAACTGGACAGCTACATGTAAAGAATGAAATTAAAGCACTCCCTAATACCGTATACAAAAATAAACTCAAAATGGGTTAAAGACCAAAATGTGAGACCAGACACTATAAAACTCTTAGAGGAAAACACAGGCAGAACACTCTATGACATCAATCACAGCAAGATGTTTTTTGACCCACCTCCTAGAGAAATGGAAGTAAGAACAAAAACAAATGGGATCTAATGAAACTTAAAAGCTTTTGCACAGCAAAGGAAACCATAAACAAGACAAAAAGACAACCCTCAGAATGGGAGAAAATTTTGTAAACGAATCAACTAAGAAAGGATTAATCTCCAAAATAAACAAGCAGCTCATGCAGCTCAATATCAAAAAAACAAACAACCCAATCTAAAAATGGGCAGAAGACCTAGATAGACATTTCTCCAAAGAAGGTACACAGTTTGCCAACAAACACATGAAAGGATGCTCAACATCACTAATCATTAGAGAAATGCAAATCAAAACTACAATGAGGTATCACCTCACACCAGTCAGAATGGCCATCATCAAAAAATTTACAGACAATAAATGCTGGAGAGGGTGTGGAGAAAAGGCAACACTCTTGCACTGTTGGTGGGAATGTAAACTGATACAGCCACTGTGGAGAACAATATGGAGGTTCCTTCCAAAACTAAAAATAGGACTACCATATCACCCAGCAATCCTACTACTGGTTGTATACCCTGAGAAAACCGTAATTCAAAAAGATACATGTAGCACAATGTTCATTGCAGCACTATTTACAATAGCCAAGACATGGAAACACCCTAAGTGTCCATCGACAGATGAATGGATAAAGGTGTGGCACATATATACAGTGGAATATTACTCAGCCATAAAAAGAAATGAAATTGAGTTATTTGTAGTGAGGTGGATGGACATAGAGTCTGTCATACAGTGTGAAGTAAGTAAGAAAGAGAAAAACAAATACTGTATGCTCACACATACATATGGAATCTTAAAGAAAAACAAAATGGTTCTGATGAACCTAGGGGCAGGACAGGAATAAAGACGCAGACATAGAGAATGGACTTGAGGACATGGGGAGGGGGAATGGTAAGCTGAGACGAGGTGAGAGAGTAGCATTGACATATATACGCTACAAAATGTAAACTAGATGACTAGTGGGAAGCAGCTGCATAGCACAAAGTGATCAGCTCGGTGATTTGTGGCCACCTGGAGGGGTGGGGTAGGGACGGTAGAAGGAGATGCAAAAAGGAGGGGATATGGGGATATGTGTATACATATAGCTTATTCACTTTGTTATACAGCAGAAACTAACACACCATTGTAAAGCAATTATACTTCAATAAAGATATTTTTAAAAATACATTAAGAGTAAATATTAATTCTAAGCATTCATTAACGTTTTTTAATTCTTCAAGTATCATTTGCGTGTGTGTAATAGTATTATGCTGCATTATCACTACCTCCTTTAAAATGATTTTAGTGCTTACTTTCTTTTATGTCTGTTATATTTCCCAATTTCTAAAACAAATTTAATTTAAAAATTTAAGTTTGTATAAATAGAATGACAACATAAATAAGCAAGCAAAACTTTAAAAGAGACTGAAAGGAAATGTTTATAACACATATACCCAAAGTTTAATATTTTGTTTTCTAACAATAACTATAAAAAGTAATCTAATATATAAATGAGTAAATAATATGAACAATTTACAAAATATTAAATGTTCTAATACACACAGAATTTTGAATAATCAAATTGAAATTAAAATACCATTTCTCAATTATAAGACCACCACAGAATAAAATAATAATAGAACATTTATTAATTATGAGTCCATGAAGAGTGGTGAAATCTCAAATGCTATTGGTGCTAGTATGATTATCTATAACACTTTAATAAGTAATTTGAGTAACATTTAAATATTAAAATAAATTTGGCTACTTACCTAGCATTCTCCCTTATAGAAAACTGTTCAATAGAAATAGTTTAGGTATGTAGAGATATATCTAGAGTGATATCAGTGATAGACATATCAATGTATATTCATATATGGATACAATTGATGATATAGATATAGATTTAAATATAGATGTGGATATGGTATTATCTATTGCCAAATAATTTGTAATAAAAATTGGGGACATTCTGAAATCCTATCATTATTAAATGGTTAAATAGAGTATGTTTCACTCTTACAAAGGAATCATAAAACTAATTAAAGGAATGAGAGAAGCTATACTTATAGTCCTGCAACAAGGTTTAACACACATTCATTCAAAGGAAATTCACATGTAAAACATAAAGATATTTCTCAGATATCTCTGAACAGTAGAAATAAATATCTTTTTGTCAACAGTATAACACAGGGGCATGGAGTTAAATGGGCAGAGGTTAATGCTTTAAATTCTTGATTAAATAAAAAAGAAAATATGTTGACAGATTATTTTCAAAAAGATTTTTAAGGAAGCATTTTAAAAATCCTGAGTGAGAAATGAAAAGGGAGGGGTAAGTCCATTTGGAAGCATAGCAGATGCTCCACCTAGCACAATTTTTTTAGTAAAATCTAGAAGTATCCTAACACTTGAGACCATATCAAGTTGAAGTTGCTGAGCTGCTCATTAATGCTATGCATATGGTGTGTTATTAAAGGTAACATTGCAAACCGAATTATTTAAAGGGTGGCTTGAAAATTTCTCAGAGCTTTCAATTAGCTACACTTCTTTTGCTTTGCCAACATAGAGTAAAATTCATATTTTAAAAACAAAAAGTTATGGTTTTATTTTAACCTTTGCTTCCCAAGCTGCAAATCTTTCTTCCTTTCTTATTTCTGAGATTCTACAATTCTCAAATTTTATTCACTCATTATATATGCATGACCTAATTCTCATAATTTCAGTGCCAGTGTTGGCACTGGATCCTGGCTGGAGACTAGGATTATATAGGTGGATAAGGGAATAAGTAACTCACAGTCTAGTGATGGAAGCATGATCCAGTGCAAAACAATGCACCATGCTTTATAATAAATGCATATACAAATCACATAAAAACACAGAGCCAGTACCATATATAAATCAGAGCATGAAGTGGAGCTAGACTACCACAGTTTAAATCCTGACTCCACCAATAACTCATTGTGTGATCCTGGGCAAATCACTTAATCTTTCAGTGCCCTAAGACATTTGTCTGTAAAATGGAGATTAGGATTGAGTGACCTGGCACATAATAGTAACTATATGTGACAGCTAAAAACAATAACAACCAAAAGAATAAAACATCAATTAATATATCACTTGATAAAAGGATGTGAAAGAGAAGGAAATGGAGCCTTGTGTAATTAACATAAGTAATATTCTTATTATATCACAGTTATTTTCTTGTCCCAGTGACATTTTTCAGTGATTTACTTTTTAAATAGTTTAAAAAAAGTGGTTTAAAAATTTTTATTTTTTTCTATTCTTTCAGTGGCATCTGTGATAACTCTTTCCTGATCTCTGAAAAATGTAAACAAAAACAAGCAAACAAACCAAAAACCCAAACATTTATCCCTTATTCCTTGTATCTTCAGCTATATCCCAAACTGAATCATCCATACTTAGTACAATCTACAACTTTAGCAATCATTGTTAAGTGTACATTTCTGCTTTAGTTCCAATTTAAATATTAATTCTAGAGACAGTGAATTATAAACTATTATAATTATAAAGAAAATATAAGCTTACTTTTGTACAGCAAAAAAGCAGAAATGTTATTCAGAAATCTCCTTGCAATAGGTCTTAATTTTTGCTATGCTATCACCAGAACATAATACCCCTGAAGCCTAGGATCATTTACGAAGCTACCTTCTTAATGTTTCACTTAAGTCATCTCAAAGTGAATTTGTCCAAAACCAAAATTTTCATTTTCTATAGAAATGTCTTTCTCCCTCCTTACCCATATGTCAGGAAATAGGATCAGCATTCATTTAGCTAATTAGGCTGTCTTCAGACTCAGATTGACTCTTTTTCTCATCTCACAACAATTCTATAAACGCAACTTTTAGTTTCTTAGCTTCTAGATGAAACCCACATCCAACTGCTTTGCATGACATGCATCACCACCCTATGTCAGCCATTATTTTCTTTCACTGGGAATTCTGAAAAATCCAACTGTATTCCATGGTCCTAATTTTGCCCCTCAAAGTCAAGGGTCTATCCTACATCCAGAGTGATACCTTTAAAATACAAATCACATGTTATTAACATGTTTGGTCACCTCCAATACATTTGGACCTACCACATTTGGAATAAATCCAAATAACTGTAACTATGGTCTAATGAGACCTACATTAATTGACCCCTGGATACCTATCAGATTTTAACACTTATAATTCTCTCTATATGTGCTCAAGCTACATTAGCTTTCTTGCTATTAGTTAAAACTTCCAAGAACAATTCTCCATGTTCCTCCCTCTTTCCCAAATTTTTTTTTCACTCAACTCTTTCCTTCAATATGTATTCTCTTTGTTTGTTTTCAAATGTTACCTCTTTAGGGAAGCCTTCTGTTGGTTTGCAAACTGGCCCCATACATGGAACACAAAGAGAAATCAAAGAACAAGGCTGACCACTCCAGATTGGTAGGCTACAGGTTTAATAAGCAAGGGAACTTACATAGGAGACTTGTCTTGGGTGACTGAAAGATGAGTAGATCTCTGCACCCTCCTGCCAGAATCTTAAAAGTTTACACAGAGGGCTTAAATGGGTTCAGTCACCTATACTGTCCAGATGATCTCAACACCGTCTTACTTTCTTAAGTCTACATCCTTAAAAAGGCTCCTAGTGTGGGAATGCTGGGCAGAGTGTACATTCAAAATACAGGGGATTGGATGAGGAGCCTCCAATTGCCTGGGTCCAACTCTTCTTTTTTTAAATTAAAAAAAAAAAAAATTTTGGCAGCCCCACACTGCATGAGGGATCTTATGGATGGAACCAATGTCCCCTGAAGTGGAGGGGCAGAATCTTAACCACTGGAGCACCAGGGATGTCCCACCTGGGTCTAACTCTTGGGTAACCTGCAGTCATGTCCTCCCTATCACCTCCTCCAACACCTTCCCAGACCATCACATCTAAAAATAACACTCCATGTACTCTTCATGCTTTCCTATTAGAATAAAAACTCCAGTAAGGCCAGAATTGTTCGGCAGATGCTAAATAAATTGTATCAAATGAATGAAACTAATGATTTATATTGCTTGATATAATCATCAAATAGAAAATGGTCATTTATTCATGTTTCATATCTTAATAGTTTAAAATAATAAAATGAAAATAATAGATTTACTGTTGATAATTAGAGACTGTACATTTTTAATATCAGTTAAACTACATTGAGCCTTATATTTATACTTAAGACTGAAGAGTTGGAAAATAGGAAAAAATTAGTACATTTTGTTTAGGGGATACATATTTGATAGGTTTCCACTCTTCCCTTTTTTCCTTATGTAAATAAAGTATCTTTCATTTTCTGCTTTATCTTTATAAAAAAAGTTTTTTAAGAAATAGATATTGGATTCCACAATTTTTTAAGTCTAAGTGGACAAACATATTTTCCCTCGTCAACTTATTACTCTGATTAATTATATTAAAATATTTTCTAATTTTGTATAATTTTCCATTCTTGGGACAAACTTCACTTGGTCAGATTTAAATATTTTATTTATTTATTTATTTATTTTGGCCTCACAGTATGAAGGGATCTTAGTTCCTCCTGCCTCCTTCAGTGGAAGCACAGAGTCCTAACCACTGGACCACCAAGGAATTCCCCAGATTTAAATATTTTAAGTCTTTATAGCTAGATACAATTTTATTGTAGATCATTTGCATCAATTTTAAAATGATCTGTAGTTTTCTCTGTGCTGTTTTTGAAAAGATTTCTTATCAGTTAATCTGATTATGTCAAAATAATGTGGAATCTTTCCTTTTATATCTTCTGAAAGGATTTAAATACCATTGGAATTACTATTAACACAAATATATTATGGAATACATCTGTGAAAATAGCTGTGCCAGTGTTTTAATGAGGAAAAGTAATTCATTACTTTCACAGTTGCCTTTATATAATTTGATCTGTAAATTATTTTATTTTCTGATATCTATTTCATGATTTATATATTTGTTAAAATATTTTTGTCAAAGATTTTAAAATAATTTTCATAAAGTGGAGGACATCAATTTCATATAATTATTTTATTTACTTTTTATTTATTGTTATAACCTTATTCTCACATACAGTTTTATGTCATTTGCTTATTTTTATCTTTTTAGGAGATCAGCTAAATTTATTTTATGGTTGTTTATTACTGTTTTTAAATGAGCCAGCTCTGGGATTTAGTTTTCAATTTTACTGTTAATTCAATAATTTCTCTTCATCACTTAGAGTTTAACTCATGAAATTTTGTGTGTTTGTGTCTCTAATAATTTAAATCATTCTTTTCAGTGGCAATGATCAAGAGCTATAGTGCTGCTTGCCAAACACTTGTTTCTCTTCTAAATATTTCCTAAGTATATCTTACTTCCAGGAAATTTGATATTTCTCAGGCTGAAAAGTTTGACTGAACACAACTTGTCTGAATGATTAATTTTTGAAAATGATTAATTTACTTTACAAAAACTATATTTAGTTCGTATAAGGTCTGCGGTAATTTAAGAGTTTGCATAGGATGGGATTTCTTTATACAGTTGTCCTGCAGATACTGTGGGGGATTGGTTTCAGGACCCCCTAAGGATACCAAAACCCAAGGATACTAAAGTCCCATAGTGTGCCCCCTGTATCTGTAGTTCTGCATCCACAAATTCTACCAAACTCAGATCATGTAGTACTGTAGTATTTATTGAAAAAAAATCCATGTATAAGTGGACCCACACAGTTAAAAACCATGTTATTTGAGGGTTAACTGTAGGTTTGAAGATGTCCGTGAAGTTTTTGCTTTTCTCTGTCTCATTTTTTGGCTTGAGAAGGAAAGTGTTTTCCTGGTTTGAAAAAGATGAGTCATGACATAGCAGAGTCTTGGTACCTGTCCTCAAAATGGGGGTGTGCATGGGCAGAAAATGTTGACTTAGATGGTCTGAGAAATATGGACAAGACTTGGAGCAGAGGGGACATAGGAGTTGAAAGCTAGAAGGTGGACTATGGAGGAGGGAGATAGGATAGTGAGAAGGGAAGATGGAAAGGCATGAAGACTGGAGCCTGATACTAGATAAGAAACTTAAGGTACACAAGAAGAAAACTGGAAGCAAGAGAGAGTGTGAGGTCCCTTGTCTCATATGCTCTGACTTTATATCCATTATAATTGTTAGTAAATTTTATAAGTAAATACAATAAAGTTCTTATTACCTTATGTGAATTTGTTAAATGTATCATAGGTATTATTCTCTTTATGGCTGAATTACAGATATATATATCTATATATATATAGATAGATAGATATAAAACATATCACAAAATTTGTTTACTCACTCATCTATTGATGCACACTTGGGTTGTTTCCACCTTTTGGCTTTCATGAATAGTGCTGCTATGAACATTTATGTATAACTATTTGAGTACCTGTGTGAGTACAATTGCTGGGTCATCTGGTAATCTTATTTTTAACTTTCTGAGGAGCTGCCAAACTGTTTTCCACAGTGGCTAAACCATTTTACATTTCCACTAGCAATTTATGATGGTTCTTATTTATCCACATCCTTGCTGATGCTTACTATTCTCCATATTTGTTTGTTTGTTTTTGTTTATAGCCTAACCAGTGAATGTGAGGTTATATCTTAAAACTGGCTTTGATTTACATGAATAATTATGTTGAGAATCATTACATGTGCTTATTGACCATTTGCATATTTTCTTTAGAGTAATGTCTATTCATGTCCTTTGCTCATTATTATTATTATTATTATTTTTGCAGTACACAGGCCTCTCACTGTTGTGGCCTCTCCTGTTGCGGAGCACAGGCTCTGGACATGCAGGCTCAGCGGCCATGGCTCATGGGCCTAGCCACTCCACGGCATGTGGGATTTTCCCAGACCAGGGCACGAACCCGCGTCCCCTGCATTGGCAGGTGGACTCTCAACCACTGCGCCACCAGGGAAGTCCCAATTTTTATATTTTATTTATTTTTTTAAATTTAATTTTTATTTTATTTATTTATATTTTTAATTTTTGGCTGCACTGGGCCTTCACTGCAGCGCACAGACTCTTCATTGCGGGCTCAGTAGTTGCAGCCTGTGGGCTTAGTTGTCCTGAGGCATGTGTGATCTTAGTTTCCTGACCAGGGATCAAACCCACGTCCCCTGCATTGGAAGGCAGATTCTTTTTGTGTGTGTGTGTGTGATACGCAGGACTCTCACTGTTGTGGCCTCTCCTGTCACGGAGCACAGGCTCAGTGGCCATGGCTCACAGGCCCAGCTGCTCCACGGCATGTGGGATCTTCCCAGGCCGGGGCACGAACCCGTTTCCCCTGCATCGGTAGGCGGATTCTCAACCACTGCACCACAAGGGAAGTCCCCTTTGCTCATTTTTAATTTGTCTTTTTCTTGAATTATAATTTTATTTATACATATATTAGAACCTTGTCAGATATATCATTTGCAAATACTTTCTCCCATGCTGTAGATTGCATTTACAATTTTTTGATAATGCTCTTTAATACACAAAAGGCTTCAATTATGATGAAGTCCAATTTTTCTATTTTTTTCTTCTTACCCCTGCTACATGAGTAACATGTTATCATATTTAAGAATCTGTTACCAAATTCAAAGTCATAATTTATTCCTATGTTTTCTTCTAAGATATTTATAGTTTTAGCCCTTACATTTAGGTCACTAATCCATTTGGAGTTAATTTTTATATAAGGTTTTAAGTAGGGGTCAAATTTCATTCTTCTCCATATGGATATATAGTTTGTCCGAGAACCACTTGCTGAAGAGATTATTCTTTCCTCATGGAATAGTCTTGACAACTTTGTCAAAAAATCAGTTGGTTATAGATGTACAGATTTTTTTCTGGACACTGATTCTATTCCATTGATATATATGTCTATCCTAATAGTAGTACCACACTGTTTTGATTACAGTAAGTTTGTAGTAAGTTTTGAAATTGGGAAGTGTGATTCCTTCAACTTTTTATTTTTCAAGATTACTTTGTAATTCATGGTACTTTTGATTTCTGTAAGAAAAGCCATGGGGATTTTGATAGGGATTGCATTGAATCTGTAGATATTTTTGGAGAGTGTTGACATTAACAATATCAAGTCTTCCAGTCCATGCATATGGAATGTCATTCTATTTATTTAGGTATTCCATAATTTATTTCAACATTGTTAGATAGGTGTTGGTGTACAAGCCTTTCACTTCCTTTGTTACCTATATTCTTATGCATTTTATTCTTTTGGATGCTATTTTAAATGTAATTGGTTTTCTTAAATTTCTTTTTGGATTGTTCATTGCTGATGTATGCCTGATTTTTGTGTGTTGATCTTGTACTCTGTAATTTTGTTAAATTTATTAGCTCTCATAATTTGTGTATGTGTGTGTGTGTTTGTGTAATGGATTTTCTATATAAAAATCATGTCATTTAGAGGTAGATACACAGTCAGCCCTCTGTATCCATGGGTTCCATATCCAAGAGTTCTGCATCCACAGATTCAGCCAACTATGGGTTGATAATATTTTAAAAATCTACATATCTTTGGCATTAAATGTCTAGTTAAGGAAAAGAAAGTGATTATCAGAAAAGTAAAAGTGGAAAGAAGGAAGGCTATTAATTTGGGAAGGAGTATGGGTGAGCTTCTGATTTGCTAGTGTTTGTATGTATCTCTTAACTTGAGTGGGTTGTGGTAATAATTTTATAAAATTCATGAGGCTGTACACTTTGTACTTTATGCATTTTTAGTTTTCTGATTTACACTAAAACATGTAATAAAGTAAAATAGGATATTATTTACACAGAAGAAAAAAAGTAACTTGTATACAGTTAAGGGAGAAGAATTTTATGGCAGCTTAAACGTCATCATAGAGCATAAGTTCAGTGAGCCAAGAGTGAAACTATTTTAAGTCTACAGAATGTAATTGCTTTTACAAACTGCACTTTAAAAAAAAGTGTTCCTTTCAAAGCAACTTATTTTGATTTATTTGTATAATGATCCTGTTTTATTTTTTGTATATTCATATATACCTCATATTTGTAGAACTTACTATAGAAAACAGCTGTTTTCTAAAAGTTATGTGTTCAATCTTTGTAATGTATAACTTACATGTAACGATTTTGATAACTGCAAACAGAAAATTATTTTTATGTATGATTTATACTCTATGTATGTATATAAATCTATATTTTTTGGTTTTTAATACTGAGTATTTACAATGTAACTTTTAAGACACTAATTGAAGTAATTTGGTAATCCTAAATTTAATAGTGTACAAATAATTGTGTTTTATATATATTTTTTGTTTATAAGTGGTCTGACATAGACTTCCTCTATGAAAAACTGACACAGATAAATGCATACATGAAAATGTAAATAAAATATTAAGCATAGGTGGTAACAAGAAAAATCAGTAATTACAGTATTTATATTATGTAAAATTACTTATAGAAGAACACTTTTTTAACTCTCTTGCACCATGATTCACACACATTATTGCTCTGCATATAGGCAAAGGACAATTTGGTTAGGCCCAAAATAATGACTTATTTATGCTAACAGAATGGGATACATGTAAAGAATTATAAGAGGCTTATTGTAGAATGTTTCCTATTGTCAATTTTAATTAAACTATATGTACATATGTTTTCTATACCTCTGTTCGTGAGCAGTTTTATGGCCTTAATCACATTTCCATATTATGTCTCAGTGTCCGATCTCAATTCTCTGTATATTTGATAAGTACCATGATACACAATGAGAAGTGGCTGATCATACTTCTTAAAAGTTCTGTCAGAAGTTTTCATATTTCTAAATTATCATTCATAGCATACAATTGCAAAACATCATGTTAAACATCATCCATGTAAGCTATATTTCATAGAATAAATTAGAAAGTTTATATGCATACTAGCTAAAATATATTTAATATTTACTGTGCCAGAAAACTTTGCATGCATTCAATTATTTAATATTCAAAACAAGCCAGAGGATTGATGCAGTTAATACCTCCATTAGATAATTAGCAATTTTGAAAACTATGGTTGGTTAAATAGTTCAAACAGGAAGTGGTCAAATTAGGATTTGAACTTGATTCTCCTCTGACTCTAGAATCCATTTTCTTATTTATGGAATACTCTATAGCAAAGCTAATTTACAATTGAAAAATAGAAAATCAGTTTTAAGGAGTAGATATCACTTAATAAAATATATTGGAATAAATTAAGAGGGGAATGAAGGCCAGTGCTACGCCGAAAGTAGAAGTAAACTAAATTGAAATGTTGATTTTTGCTTCTGGCTATGGCGGATTGGCTTGCTTCAGACCACTCCTCTTAAGACAATAATGAGAAAATTTGGATAAAATTTTTAAAATAAATTCAAGGCATTAGAGGTCTGAACATGAGAGTCCATGTGAACTGCTCAGTCACTTCTATTAGGTTGGCTTAACTCTGCCATCAAGCCAGAAAAGGAAACACACTAAAATAAAAGTAGGCACCCATACACTCATGCAAACACACTCGGTCCAAAAGCAATCAACAGATATGAGAATAAAAATAAGAGTTAAAATTATGTTGCATTAAAACAAACTGCATATTAAAAATAATACATTTTTCTGAGAATAAGACAATTTTATCATGAAATATATTAATAATATTCAATGTTCAGTATAACATCTAATTATATTAGAAAAATCACCTCAATACATTACAACCAAACATTTGGAGAAATCTGATTAAATGACTAAGCAAGCTAACAATTGGTGAAGACTTTCTTGACTTGAATTTAGATATCTGATAGGGAGCCACTGGATCAGTGTTCTGGATAATGTACCAGTCTACATGTTAATTAGATAAAATATTTTAAATATTGATATGACAAGCAATTTTAAATTTATTGGATGATTCTATTTTATGTATAATGACATGTTTAATGACATTCTTTAATAGAATGCATTTTCCTTAATATATTAACACATTCATAGGGTCTAGGAGAAAAAAGTCACAATCACAATGATACATTTCATCTAATACTTATTGTGATACTTCACATGGTAACATATCACAGTGTTTTATATTATTATATAATAATATGCCTTTGAAAATGACATGCTAGAAGGTAATATATCTTCTCTTATAGCTTCTGCAATGTTGTGATATTACTAAAAGTGTTGCATGTTAAATATATAAAATCTATTTTGAATATTTCTTTCAGGGTTGATTCATTGGTAAAATCACTTTCTGCATGTGTGTATGTATGTGTCCCCAGTATTCCATGAGCTTCTGTTGCTTTATATCTTTAATATACTTTAATAATTAAATTTGTTGGTAAGCAGGTTTTAGAAACATCTAAATATGAAACTAAATATGTCTGAGATTTGTAGCAATACCTAATCAATGAAAACTCTGAAAGAAAAATATTAATCATACAAGCTCTAACTCCAGATTCCTAACTGCCCAAATGAAGAGTCATTTACACTGCCTCTACTCTGGATTAATGCCATTACTGAAGGATTCTCACCCAAACCAATCAGTTTACAAGTAAGTAAACTCAAGGAAAAGAGAATTAGTGAATTGCCCAAGACCAGAAAACTAAATTAAGCTAGCACCCGGAAATAATATGTTTTCTTTTCGGTAACACTGCTCAGAAAGGAGGGCTTCCCTGGTGGTGCAGTGGTTGAGAGTCCGCCTGCCGATGCAGGGGACACGGGTTCGTGCCCCGGTCCGGGAAGATCCCACATGCCGCGGAGCGGCTGGGCCCGTGAGCCATGGCCGCTGAGCCTGCGCGTCCGGAGCCTGTGCTCCGCAACGGGAGAGGCCACAACAGTGAGAGGCCCGCGTACCGAAAAAAAAAAAAAAAAGGAAATATATTTTTATATTTTATTGAAGAATTTAATAGTTAAAAATAAAATATGTTAAATAAATAAACAACTTTATGGGAGGCGCTGGGGGCAGTACATAACATAGTAAGAAGAAAGCTGCAGTGTTAAGTCTTAGGAAGAGGCGAGCCCAGAACATAAATCCCCAGTGGAACAGACAGCTGGCTGAGACTGGACTAAGCAAGCCCCATGGTCAAAGATGAATCTTCATTGGCTTAATGATATTATGCTGAGAAAAGCCATCCACAAATGAAGTAGACAGCAAAGACCAACAAATGAATTATCTAGCTATCTCAGTCTTGGGAGAAAGTCAAAAAAGAGTTTGGTAGAAGTTTGTGGTACAGAAAAGGATGATAGCAAGAAGGGGTATATTTAAGTTATAAATAGAAGAAAATTATACTTGGCTTGATAGCACTTCTTGGGTCCTGTGGAATGATTATATCCCACTGATGAAGAGGTAGCCTGCATAAACATCAAATGTTAAAAGTGAGACTTTACAGGATCAATAATTTTCTTAACAATACATTGTACTCCAGTTCACATTAAAGAGCATTATTATCCTTCTCCAGCTAAAATTACAGTGACATAAAATTGTTTAGATTGAGAATGACAGTCCAAAGCACTGCAAATGTGCATGTTGTTCAATTAAGGTACATTTTCTTCATTACACTGAACTGTCTAAGATGAAAAGTGAATAAAAATACATTATTAAAAAGTCATAAGCAATATTTGAAAAATATATTTTTGATTAAGTCATTTTTCATTATATCAAACATATGATACATTTATTGTTTTAGTTGATAGTATAATCTTATATATAACCTAAATATTGTTCAACCCATAACTCCCAAAGTAAGTCCATATTATTAAAACCTTATTTGACAGTAATGATAATACCAGTGTTCCATTTCAACATTTATATAATTAAATGATACATTTCCAATGTTACAGTTTGGGTTCTTTTCCTAGTTTCAAAAGTTATACCAAACCCAGTAAAACAGGACCACTGATTACAATGGCCTACAGTGCAAACAGTGAAATTCTCATGTTACACAATATTCCCACCAAAAACACTTTTGGAACTTCAGTGTACAAAGGTGGCAGTAATTTTTTAACAGACTAAATTAGTAACTGTAGATTTTAAATGAATATACATGGACTGTGCCTTCTGCCTATAACTAATAGTTTCTTTGCCATGCCAGTTATTAGCTAAGGCTCACCTCTAATTTCTGTGCCAAAAGTTAAGGAAACCTGAAGTAAATTCTCCATGGAAGAACTCTACCTTTATCTGAATATAAATTAGCAGTGTAATATTATGTCAAATATTTTTAAAACTACTTTTAGCTTTTACTAGTTCCTTTTGCTTTAATATATTTCAGAGACAGTAATGCTTCAGATATTTTCCATTATCCATCCTATGCACATGACTTATCCTTCAAAGTTATGGTGTAAAACTCATTTCACTTCTTAGAACACTGACTCTATTTTACTTTTACTTATTGGGGATAAAAATTGTGGTAAACAAAGATGGCATTGGAGATGTGATCTTTCTATCTACATGTATGTATATTTGTGTGTATGTATATGTGTGAGTATGTATGAGTGCATATACAAGAATGGACTTATGTCTACCTCTATTGGAAGAGCCAGGAGATTGAAATATGAATAGCAGTATCTTCTGCAACTCATTAAAAGTTTTGCTCTTCACATATTCGGTGCATTATATCCACTTATTTATCCATTCATTTAATAAACGTATTTTAATACTTTGTGCTAGACTTTCTCTCATCTTCCTTTTCTTATGTAGATGTGTGGGTAAAAGAATAGGTGAGGGCTCTGGAAGCAAGACCTCTCTTATTCACGGACCTGGTGAATGGGACATTGTAATAAATGTCAGATATTTATTTTCAGTTGATTCTGATATAAAAGTTAGGAAGAAACCTATACCTGCTCCTCAAGAAAAATATGCTAAGAAAATAAAAAGTTGTTTATATAAACCAAATAAAACTATATAGAAATGAATAAACAGTGAAGATGTAAAGGATAATCTATACTACTTAGGAGTAATTTTCAGAGTCTGTGTCTACTTAGCCTGTACATTTTTGGACATGCTATGCACATTTTAAAAAGTCAGATTAGAATATTTGGCCTCCAATGAAAGGTACTTGGAGATACAAAAAAAAAAATCTTCAAGTGTAATATCTTTCGTTGACAAGGATAGATAAACAGATAATTATAATAATGGAGGATAAGTACAATGGAAAAAGAAAGAAAAGGGAGAGTATCTTTCTAATCAGTGATTCAGAAGGAGATTATAGACAAATAGAAGAAAATTTTAGAAGTGTAAAATGAGTGTATTTCAGATTCGAAAAAAAAAAATTCCAAGGAGAATACTACAAGGAATCCACACCTAGACATACATTAAAACTGAAAAACAACAAAGAGCAGGCTGATAGAAAGTAAGCCTACATATGTCAAATTACAATTTAACTAACAGTTGATTCTTATTGTCAACCTTGGATGTCAGAAGACAACAGAATGATATCTTAGTATTGTTTTAAGGTACAATTATGTCAAATACTTTATATGTAATTAAAATTTCTTTCACAAATGAAATGAAATAGCATTTTTCAAATAAACACAAGCTGGAAGATTTTACCACAAATTCACCCTCATCAAAGGATGTGTTTCAGAAAAAGAGACAATAAACCCAAAATGAAGATTCCAGATGAAAGAAGGAATGATAAGAAAGGAAAATGAGAAGCATCAGGTTGAACGTAAATAAACATTGATTATGTACAATTGTATCCAATTTGGAAGATCACACATATAGACTATGGTACAAAATAAGATGTAAGTTGGAAGGCAGTGATTGGAATAAGCATATTCTAAGGCCATAATATTCTGGAAAAGCATAAATATACTGACTTAAACTAGGTATTGTTAAATTTTTAAAGAAAATAAAAAATACCATAAGTAGAAAGTAGTAAATAGATGATAAAAATTAAATATATATCAATAATTGTAATACACATAAATGAACATGACAATGAGAGAGGGAATAATAATAAATATAATAATTTCGATTAAAATGGTTAAACAGCAAAACACTGACAAGAAATTTGTCACCAAGTATGTCACCAAGGAATCTAGACTTAATACATTGTAAGGTAGAGATGTGAAAATGTTTTAAGTTAATACAAAATGACCATCTTTATATTTAGAATGATCACACTGGTTATGCTACCATTAATACTCTATGTAATTTGGAACGATTTTATATTGCTGGACAGTTAGACAAAGCCTTTTAAAAATAATCTTTAGGGCTTCCCTGGTGGCGCAGTGGTTGAGAATCCGCCTGCCGATGCAGGGGACACGGGTTCGTGCCCTGGTCCGGGAGGATCCCACATGCCGCGGAGCAACTAAGCCCGTGAGCCATGGCCGCTAGGCCTGCGTGTCCGGAGCCTGTGCTCCGCAACGGGAGAGGCCACAACAGTGAGAGGCCCGCATACCGCAAAAAAAAAAAAAAAAAAAAAAAAAAAATCTTTAAAAAATTAAAAAGTGACCAAAAACATAAACAGGATGGAAATTTAGGTAAAAAGGAATTCACAGTTTCAAAGCCTCCTTTTTTTCCTACAGGCAGTTTCCTATTCTGGCACATTTGAGATTTGGTTTTAATAGTTTGTTGTAATGAGTGCAACAGAAACAAAGCCCCAGTTATGTACAAACTGGAAACTCTACTAAGGGGCCCTTTTCATAATAGTTGTACCTTCAAGGGACACAGTTTCAGAGTAGAGAGATTTGGAGGTAAATCTTTCCCTGCCCCTTCACTTAGGATGTTGTTATAGAAGTTGAGTTGGTTTGAAGCAAGGAGAATGATGTGTTCTTGGGCAAATTTCAACCCTGATTTATCTCACCTGAGAGCTCCAAATAACATTAAGTGAATAATTTACTTTCAAGTATTCCAGACCTGGCATGTTCCCAGGCACTTAAAGAAGCTTATGCAAAGGATGAAGGATGAGGGATCATTATCCCAGTTTTCAAAGAATTCACATAGATACATTTTTTAAATGGTTGGACAGAAAACATTCAAAGATAATCAAATATATAAGGTAACTAGGCCCCAAAGTGAGATTCAGCAGAAACAACATACATAAAGAGACGTGAAAAAGAATCTTTATAGCAATATTGTTAATTTTTTTAAGCAAGACAATGAAAATGTCTGACAACAGAAAAGATAAATTGTGTCATATCCCTACATGGAATGTATTAGCAAAAAAGGCAACTCACAGAAAACATAGCACAATTCCATGTATTTACAGTTAACATAGGCAAAAATATATATTGCTTTGCAATACTTATGTCTGTAGAAAAATTTTAAAGAAACACATGGAAATGATAAGCACCCAATATGAGATAATCATATCTCTGGGGATGGAATCAAGGAGGAACACTCATGGTGCTTGCTGTGAGGTGAGTACTTGGGTGTGTATTGCATTACTCATTGTATCATTATGTTTTTTCTGGATGTTTAATAGTACACATAAAAAGAAATCTGTGAGTGAATGAATAACTGAATAAAATTCACCTACAAAGTGTCTTTAATTTTTTGAAAGGTTAATTGTATTATATGCAGAGTAAAAGTTGAAACTAATTCAACAACTATACTGTTTAAAGGAATAAACTATGATTCTTGTTTTCAAATAAATAATGATCTTATAACTCTGAGATATTGAAGCTTAGTAAAATTTTGAATGTTGTATATTAGTTATTTTCATGACCATGTATCAATATACTATATGGAAAAGTAAATGATATGCCCATCTTAGCAGTTAGTATATAAAAACACACTTTATTGTTATAATAAACTGGGGGGTTCAATGGTATGCTTAAACTCTAGATCAACTTCTGATATCCATCTGTGTAATTCATAGCTACACATACATAGAAAATAACATCAAGGTTCATGTCATATCACATAAATTGATACACATATTATTATATACATTTGACTGTTTAAATAATTAGGTGGGAATTGTTTCACTTTTTTTACCAGATGAACTTATGCCATAGAATATTGCAGATGAGGGGAGAAAATATATTCTGCTTTAACTAGTTTGTTAATAAAGTTTAACTAATTTTTACAAAGATCCTTTGATCAACTTTTAAGACTAAATATTTCTTTCCTCTTAGCTCTAAAAGTAGGCTTCAAACAGTTCCATACATTTGGTAAAGGCCAGTATCTACCCCAAGATATTCTTTAGCGGGTAAGGACAGTCATAATTTCAAATATTTTCCACAACATTACATTTTGATATTAAGTATACATAATTATTGTTACCATGACATTCTCTAATATTTATAAAGACTAAGGAAATAACACTACAAATTATACTGAGTTACTAACAGTGACTAAATTACTGTTTATGTGTATTTATATTAAAAGAAAAGCATTATTCTTATTTTAATCAGAGTCGCATTAATTACTGCATTGTGGATGTGACCCTGTAGGGAGGATAGTTTCTGTTTATGCATGGTTTGGACATGCTGAACAAATTTTACTGAAACTTGAGTTCTGGGCAAAAAACGTGTCTTGAAAGGTAATTTATGACTAATTAGATAGAGAGAGCTCCAGAGAGATTTATCTCCCGTGTTGTGTATTTACATTTCAAGGTAGGCTGAAACCTAGGACCTTAAAAATCCTCTGGGTTGTAAATCAGGAGACAGTGAACTTATTTATCTTTGCCACGGAGAGATTTATTTGTATTCCATGGATATGGAGTAAGAAGCCTGTTTCTTTTCCATTATATTTCCAAGGAGACTCTTTCTGGATGGGAGTGATACAGCATGTAAATAAATGTCCAGATTCATTTTATTCAGGGTTCCTCACTGGCAATACAGACTCCATATACACTGAATGACATTTGGCTCCTACTGTATCACCTCATGGGTAAGAATTGGGGAAGAGGAAACCAGTAGTTAATTGTTTGCTGTAAATAAAGAACAATGATCTACTCTGCTCTAGCAACTTATGTGAACATTCACGATAATATTAATAAATATAGATTTTTAAAAGTTAAGAGCAGCTGAATTGAATAATAATCTACATGTGATTAGCTAATTTAAATGTTTTTGTTCATTAGTATATTTATATATTGAGTCATACATCTGAATTTCTTGAGATGTAAGAATTCTGCTAATGAAGTACCTATACGCATGTTCTAATTTGGTGAACTATTGAACAGAGTTGTATATTTTTCTTTTTCCAGCTTCTCTGAGATATAATTAATAGTCATATATTCTTTATTACTGCAGGACTTCTTGAAACTTTTACTATGTTAGCATGCAGTATGTTTCGAGGAAGAAGGCATTGAGTGACAACGGTTAAATATCTGTGCATCATGACCATGGTTGCCTTCAAAAACACTTCTTCCATAAAGTATCTATTAATATTTCTCAATCTAGTATTCTGAAGACCACACTTTGGGAATTGTTTTACTCACTTTACCTACCATACACAGTGTTGGCTAAGTTAATTCTCCTCGATGTGAAATTTCAGTTATTATCATTAACACCACCAAAAGGTAAACATAAGATTTTTAAAAATATATTCAATCCACTTAATTCCCATTTTTCTTGTTTTTGTCTAAGAAGATAAAACAATCCTTAAAGCGTTTGTGCCTAACAACAGAGCATCAAACTTCTTGAAGGAAAAACTAATAGAATTGCAAAAAGAATGAGATGAATTCACTATTACAGATGGAGATATTAACATGTCTGTATCAGAAATGGACAGATCAGGCAGAAAGAAAATCAGTATGTACATAGTTAACCTCAAAACACAATCAACCAACCAGAAACAATTGGCATTTGTAGACTACTTCATGCAAAACCAGAAGAATACACATTCTTCTCAAACTTACATGGACAATTCACTAAGATAGACCACACTCAGGGCCATAAAACACAAATAGAAATCGTACAATGTCTGCTTTCAGATCACAGTGGAACTAAACTAAAATCTCAAGACAAATTAAAAGAGTTTTGGAAATAAAAATATAAACACAACTTATCAATATTGGTGGGGTGGAGTAAAAGCAGTGCTTAGAGGAAAACTGAGAGCAATGAATGAATGTATTAGAAAGAAAGATGTAAAATCAGTAATCTAAGTTTCCACCTTAGGAAACTAGAAAAAAAAAGTGAAAATTAAATTCCAACTGAGCAGAATAAAAGAAATTAGAATTAGTGCAGAAATCAATGAAATCGAAAAAAAGGAAATAGAGATATTCAACAAAACCAACAGCTGGTTCTTTGAAAAGATTAATAAAATTGATAAACATCTAGCCAGGCTAATTACAAATGATAAGAAATGACACAATTAATAAGATCAGAAATGAAAAAAGGGACATCACAACAGATCTAATGGAAATTAAAGGGATAATAAAGGAATACTATGAACAACTTTATGCCCACAAATTCAATATGATAATAGAAAGAAATAAAAAGTATCCATATCAGAAAGAGACAGTAAAGATATGCTATTATTATCAGATCATATTCTTGTATTGCTGAAAACTTAGAGTAAATTATAATAAAACTGATATAACTAACCATTGACTATAGCAAGGTTTCAGGATGCTAGTGAAATATATAAAAAATCAGTTATATTTCAATATACTCACAATAAACGATCTGAAAATGGAAGTTTTAAAGCAACTTAATTTACTATGGAATCAAAAAGTACACAATTCTCAAAGATATATTTAACAATGGAAATGTGATTCTTATATAACGGAAATTAGAAAGCATTGCTAAGAAAAATTAAAGAAGATATAAATAAATAGAGATTTTTCAGTCATGGACCAAAAGACTCAATATTATCAAGACGGTCAATCTCTCCCAGCTGATTCAAAATTTAATCCCAAAGGCTTTTTTTTTTTTTTTCTGTAGAAATTGAAAAAAAATTATCCTAAAGTATATATGGAGATGCAAATGGTTTTTAAACAAAAGTACAGACTTAGAGAACTTACACTAGCCAAAATCAAAACAAACTATAAAGCTATAATAATCAAGGGTGTTGAAACAAAATAGAAACATATCAGTACACTAGAAGGAAGAGCATTGAGAGTCTTCAAATATAGATTTTTTATAAAGGTGCCAAGACAAAATGGGGAAAGAATAGTATTTTCAACAAATAATTATGTAACAATTGGATATTCACAAGCATAACAATTAACTTAGACACTTGCCTCAGTATACACAAAAGTTAGCTCAAAATGAATAATATTACTAACTGTAAAAGCTAAAATCATAAAATTTCTAGAAGAATGTTGAGGACAAAATCATGAGGAGGTGGATTTGGGCAAAGAGTTTTTAGATACAACATCAAAATAAACTTCATAAAGAGAAAAAAAACATACAATTTGAATTTTATCAAAATTTTTTAAATGTGTGCTGCAAATGATGCCATTAATTAAAAAGAAAAAAGTAAGCTACAGATTGTGAGAAAATACTTGAAAATAACATATTTTATAAAGGACTTCTTCTAAGTTTACAAAAAACACAACTCAATAATAACACAAATATATAATGAGAATATATTTGAATAGTTATTTCACCAAATAAAATGCAGACATGAAAAGATGTTAAATTTCATTAGTCATTAGAGAAACACAAATTAAATTAACAATAAAGTATTACCATACATATACTAGAATATGCATTTAATACAGACAAAATACAGAAAGTAAGGGGTGTTGACAAGGAAGTGGGAAACTGGAATCATATATAGCTAGTGGGAATGTAAATTGTGCAGCCAATTTGGAAAGAATTTGGTCATTTCCTTAAAATTTAAACATAAACTTATTATATAATGCAGCATTTGCAGTCTTAGGAATCTATCTGAGAAAAATGAAAACACACACATTTGTGAATGTGCACAGTATCATTATTCATAACAGCCCCAAACTGGAAACAATCCAAATATCTCCCCATTGTTGAATGGATAAACAAAAATATGGAGTAATTGAATATTTAAGATTTAAAAGCAATGAAATATATGATATGTTTCATAATATGATATGGCTGAATCTCAAAAACATTATGCTAAGGAAGTCAGACATAGAGAATATATATTTTATGATTCCTTTTACATAAAATGTTTAGAAATGCAAAAAAAAAAAATCAAAAGGCTGCATTCAGAAATATAAGGAACTTTTACAATTTATTAATAAGATAGCAAAAATTCACCACAAATTAACAACATACTTGAACACAGACTTCATAAATGAAAATAAATCATAAATTAGCAGATGAAAGAGGCTAAACAGTACTTATCAGCAAAAAGCAAGTTAATACCACTCTCACCACTTTTATTCAACATAGTTTTGGAAGCTCTAGCCACAGCAATCAGAGAAGAAAAACAAATAAAAAGAATACAAATTGGAAAGAAAGAAGTAAACTGTCACCATTTGCAGATGACATGACACTATACATAGAAAATCCTAAAGATGCCACCAAAACACTACTAGAGCTCATCACTGAGTTCAGTAATGTTGCAGAATACAAAATTAATATACAGAAATCTGTTGCTTTTCTATCCTCTTAACAAAATATAAGAAAGAGAAATTAATAAAACAACCCAATTTATCATGGCATCAAAAATATAAAATACCTAGGAATAAAACTACCTATGGAGGCAAAAGACCTGCACTCCAAAAACTATAAGACACCGATGAAAGAAATTAAAGACAACACAGTTGGAAAGATAAATCATGTTCTTGGATAGGAAGGATCAATATTGTTAAAGTGACCATAATTCCCAAGGCAATCTACAGATTCAGTGCAATCCCTATCAGATTATCAGTGGCATTTTTCACAGAACTAGAACAAATTTTTTTTAATATGCATGGAAACACAAAAGACCCCAAATAGCCAAAACAATCTTGAGAAAGAAGAATAGAGCTGGAGGAATCACGCTCCCTGATTTCAGACTATATTACAAAGCTAGAGTAATCAAAACACCATAATACTGGCACAAAAACAGATATATGGATCAATGGAACAGGATAGAGAGCCTAAAATAAACCCACACACTTATCGTCAATTAATCTACTACAAAGGAAGCAAGAATATACAATGGAGAAAGGACAGTCTCTTCAGTAAGTGGTGCTAGAAAATTGGACACCTATATATAAAAGAATGAAATTAGGACATTCTCTAACATCATTTACAAAAATAAACTCAAAGTGGATTAGAGACCTAAATAGTAAGACCAGATACTGTAAAACTCTTAAAGGAAAACATAGGCAGAACACTCTTTGACATAAATTGCAGCAATATTTTTTTGGATCTGTCTCCTAGAACAAAAACAAAAAATAAATAAACAGAACCTAATTAAACTTAAAAACTTTTGCACAGAAAAGGAAACCATAGCAAAATGAAAAGACAACCTACAGAATGGGAGAAAATATTTGTAAATGATGTGACCAACAAGGGATTAATTCCAAATTATACAAATAGCTTATGCAGCTCAATATAAAAAAAAAAATCAAAAAATGGGCAGAAGACCTAAATAGAAATTTCTCTAAAGAAGACATACAGATGGCCAACAGGCACATGAGAAGATGCTCAACATTGCTAATTATTAGATAAACACACCTCAAATATACAATGAGGTATCACCTCACATGGGTCAGAACGGTCATCATCAAAAAGTCTACAAATAATAAATGCTAGATAAGGTGTGGAGAAAAGGAAACCCTCCTACACTGTTGGTGGCAATGTAAATAGGTGCAGTCACTATGGAGAACTGTATGGAATTTCCCTAAAAAACTAAAAATAGAGTTACTATATGATCCAGCAGTCTCACTCCTGGGCATATATCTGGAAAAGATGAAAACTCTAATTTGAAAAGATACATGCACCCCAATGTTCATAGCAGCACTATTTATAGTATCCAAGATATGGAAGCAACCTGAGTGTCCATCAACAGATGAATGAATAAGGAAGATCTGGTATATATATACAATGGCATATTACTTGGCCATAAAAAATGAATGAAATAACGCCATTTACAGCAACATGGATGGACCTAGAGATTGTCACACTAAGTGAAGTAAGTCAGAAAGAGAAAGACAAATATCATATGATATCACTTATACATGAAATCTAAAAAAATAATACAAATGAACTTATTTACAGAACATAAATAGACTCGCAGTCATAGAAAACAAACCTGTGGTTACCAAAGGAGAAAGGGGAGTGCTGATATATTAGGTATTGGGATTAACAGATACACAGTACTATTTATAAAATAGATAAACAACAAGGGCTTACTGTAGAGCACATATATAATATATATTATTATATATATGTATATATATATAACTGAATCACTTTCTTGTACACCTTAAACATTGTAAATCAACTATACTTCAATTTTTTAAAAAAGAAAAAAATCCACCACTACATGCCTGCAAATATGACTAAAGTGAAATGCCTGGCAATACCAAGTGCTGCTGAGGTTGTGAAGCAAATGTGTCTCCTACCTACTGCTTGTAGGAATAGTGGTTCAGTCACTTTGCAAACAGTATACCAATATCTCAAAAAAGTAAAATACATGTACCAATGGATCTCACAATCCTATACTATAAATTGACCCTAAATAAATAAAAACGTTTCCAAACAGATTTATGCATGAATATTCTGAACACCTTTATTAAGTTAGTCAAAGATAGGAATTGACTTAAATGTCCATCAACCAATAAATGGAAAAACACAAAGCGTTATCCAACAATAAAAATGAACACAATAGTCAGACACACAACAACATGGATGAGTATCAAATGCATGCCAATGAAAGAAATCAAGCATTTATATGAAATGCTGGAAAAGGAAGAACTATAGTTATAGGAAACAGACTAGTGTTTGCCTGGGGCTGGAAATCAGAGGCTGGACTGACTACAAAGTGGTACAAGGGAAATATTGTAGATGATGAAATTGTTCCATTCCTTGGTTGTGGTGGAGATTATAACTGTATTATTATAACTGTATACAGTTACCAATATTCATCAAATTCTTCCCCCAAAATAAATTAATTTAATTGTACTTAAATTTTACCTTACTAAGAATATTTAAAAATGATACAAATACACTTATAAAATTAGAATATCTTAATTTTTTAAAATAAAGTGGCTACAATATTTTAAAATAATGAATACTAATTCGTTTTACTTAAGGCAGTAGATTAATATTTTGATCCTCCCAGGGGAAGGTTTTGAAGTAAAGAATCTTTTAATATCTCACCTGAAAGAATATCTAAGTGATAGAATGTCAAAATTTCCAAGAATACCTAAATGAGAGAATGTCAAAATTTCCAGTAACTCTACGTTTAAATAACTATATAAATTAATGTCCAAGTCTGGACTTTTCTTAATAATAAAATGGGGGAGATTTAATAATTATCGTGGGACAATAGATGTAAATGGAGATTGCATTGGGTACTGGAATATGTATATTCATCCTACTTGGGGAAGAAGACATGTATTTTCAGAATTTGGGTATGAAATCTTTCTCTAGAAGTGGACCATTCTTATTTGCTTATCTGTGTCCTACATTAGAATTTCATCTTATCTTTATGTTTATTTTCCTTTCAAGGCAACATACAAAGAATACAGACCATTTAGTCTATCCTTTTATTCAAGGACAGTAGGAGAAGTTAAGCTATAATTCTATAATTCCACTTTAAAAAACAAGTAAAGGAATATAAGAGGAGGAATCTTTTTTTTTAAAGATATCAGTACTTGATTCTTAAGTTATTTAACTGAAGTTATCTAATGAGCACAACACTGGGCTTGCATAAAAGTCCTGATAGTACATATATATTTTTTATATTCAGAATTATTTTGAAGAAAATAAACTATTCTAATATAGATATACTTAATTCTGTGATAATTTAGAGGTAAGGATGATTGTTCAGTAAATTGGAAATTAATGTATGACTTTGTAAGTATATGTTTATAGCTGGTATTTTGGTGTATATACTCTTTATCCTGTTTGTTTTCTTTCCAGTTTCATAGTGGTTCTTTAAAAGGGTGCACATTTGAATACACACACACACACACACACACACACACACAGAAAAAGAAATACTTGTACTTATATGTAAGTTTAAATTAAAGTAAATGCAATTTGTAAATAATTTTATCAGTGATTTTTATACAATATTATAAAGTATATAGTTTATGTCTAAAAGACATAGAAATTTCTTTGTTATTTTAACTCACAAAGTTTGGATGTAATTGAGTGAGAATGATAATTCTAAATAATTACAAAAATTATTGAATAAATAACTTCAAGCATTAAAATACTGCACCATAATTTAAATAGTACCCTTAAATATTTAGATTTATTCTTGTGTATATAAAAGAGAAAAGAATATTACTTATGTTGATAGAAGTTTGCTTTACTTAAAATCTCCCACATGGGGTTTGTCCCCATTTTTATACTAAAATAGAGATTCTCACCTTACTAACCCTTGACTAACTTGTATGTTTTCTGGGACAATTAACATATTTTGAGAATATCAAACTACTAATTATTCCCAGATTTTCACAAAAAGAAAGGAAGAATGAGCTTTTTAAAAAGCATTTATAACTTGGATCAAGTATATTCATTCACATAAGTATTCATTAAACTCCTGCTATGTGCAGAATTGCACTGGTGATTCCTGTGTTCTACTAAAATCCTCTCTTGGATAAATTTAACTCACAGCCTGGAACAATTTTTCATTAGATCCACTCGATTACCGGTTTTCCAGTCACATTATTGTGATTCTACTTATTTTATTAAATGGTGATTCCAAGAGATAAGCTGTCAATTGAAGAACACCTTTCTAAAAACTAGTTTAGTATATTGAGAATGTGTTAGTCCACAATAGGTATTTTCTAGAAATTACATCAACTTACCAAGGTTTTGATAATTGGGCAACTTATTTCCTCAGCCACCTAGTTCTTTACCAAGAAACTCTTCCATTTGCAAAGGTGTCCATGGAACTCTGTGTTCCTCTGGAACTTGTAAAAATAAAAATTTAAAAATTGGTATTTTCAGCTCAGATCCAGTTATTATTCATTATCATGATCATTATATAAACCTTGATTTAGGTAAAGTAGATGAGGGGATTTTAAAGTATGTAGTAGGATTTTTGTGCCTTCAACTCACAATGAACCAAAGAAGACTCTTGACTTCCCACCCAAATTATTTTACACTCTGTCAAAATGCAACAGTCTGTGGTTACACAAAACAAAATCTAGTTATATTTCCAAATATCTAGCAAGACAGTTGTCATTTACCAAGGAATCAAATAACCAGCATGTTAAATGCCTACAAGTGGGGTATGTGATATGTGTCAGATAATATGAATATTAATAAGCATTATCATATCCTCAAGAAACTCCAGATTTGTGGGGAAGAAAAACCCAAATACACATATATATGTAGGGAAGGTGGGATAGTGCAATGTTCCAGTTTACTGAAAACACACAACTTACCCTTAGTCATAGAGGAACCACAATTAAATATGTTTTAATCAGATGCTTAATTATCTGGGGAAAATATATTTTCTTTTTTTAAACATCTGTTTAGATGATCATTCTGCATATAATGATAATAATAATATTATTATTGTTGTTGATAATTATAACATCATATAATATTATCATCATCATCACTGATGTAAATGTAGGTAAACGTGAGTTCCACTGCTCAAATGGCAATGTAAGGAGATCTGTGGAACTAAATACTCAAAGAAAACTGCTGAAAATGGAAAAAACAATTTTTTTAATCTTGGAAATGGTTCTAAGAGCATACAGTAAGTGAAGAAACGTTTATTCAAACTTGGTAAGAACAGTGATAAGCTGAGGCACTTGAATCATGATCCCCTTTCCCCATCTAAGACCAATATAACAAAAACGTTATTCCAGGTAAGTGTAGCCAAGAACACAGTGTTCCTTATGCCCAAAACTCCTAGTCATGGAATATGGTATTTCCCTGGGAGGGAATGGACATAAGCAATTCTCATCCTATCTTCCCCCACCCCACCATTCTCTGCCTTATTACTTTGTGCAGAGGCTAAATTCCAAAGTACAGCAGAGAAGTTGAGAGTAAGAGGCTCTATTGCCCTCAGAGGATACTGAAAATGCTAGGGTCCTGATTGCTTTCTCCCTGGTCTATTCATAGGGCAGAGTTTCCACGTTAGAGGATACACGCCAAGAAGATCAGAGGCTACCACCACCAGCCTAGTGCTCAGCTTCTAAGGTGGGAAAGTCATTCAGGAAGAGATGTGCACTGTATGCAGCCCCACCTCTAGAGACATGGTTAACAGATTTTTTTTTCAGGGTATAGGTAGTCTATAAAAGAGAGCTCCAAAGCTCTTCCTGAAGGACTTTTCTTGAAACAGAGTATGGTAAACTTCATGCCTAAGGGTGCTCTGAAAAATAACAAAGCAATTAAAAGAAGACTGGCAGCTTATTAAAGATATAAGCTAAAGAATAGGCTGATACATTTTACAAGAAGAACCAGAAAGAGACAACCAAGAAGAGTTCTCCTGGGGACAGAGCAAACCTCAAACACTGAATTTCTAAACTAACCCTATAAAGCACTTCAAATTTAATTGAATCAGTCTGTGGGACAATTTATGCTCTGGAAAATTGTTGACAAAAATACAGCAATAAGCAAACAATTAGTAGAGCTTTACAGTAGAGCTGTATGTGGTCAGAAAAAAGAGACAAAGAGAACTCTACTAAACCATTGCCATACCAGCTGCTTGTGCACATGCCAAGGCAGCACCCTGAGTTACAATGTCAGGATCTTTGCACTGCATGGAAAATGGACTTCCTAAAATAATCCATCTAGTCACTAAACAAATAAACGAGCAAAAATTACAATGAGGGGTACCAAGAGTTGCTACAATAAATGTCCAATTTTCAAAAAAAATATTATGCAAAGAACTGGGAAAATATGACCCATAGAGAGGGAAGAAAACAGGCAATAGCAAGAGGCTGGGAGATCAACCAGATGTCAGATTTAACATAAAAAGACTGAATAGAACTAAGCAGCCATTATAAAATATTTTCAAACAGTAAAGGAAACCATGGTTAAAGAAGTGAATGAAGGCAATGTTTCATCAAACAGATAATATAAAAAAGAGAAGAAACCATGTTTAAAAAAATGAACCAAATGGAAATTTGAGAGTTGAAACACCAGATGGGATCAACAGAAGTAAGAATTAGCGAACTTAAAGAAAGATCAGTACAATCGAGATTATGGAATCTGAAGAACAGAGAGGAAAAAAAAAAAAAAGCACGGCTCAGAGAAATATGTGACACCATTTAGCACATATTAAGCACACCCAAGAAGAATATACAAAAATTAGTCACTTTTAATGAGCAATACAAAAATGATATTAATAAAATAATTCCAATTATAATAGCATCAAAAAGGATAAGAATTAAACTTGACAAAAGAAGTATAAAAGTTATACTTTGAAAACTATAAAATATAATTGATGTAAAGTAAAGGAGACCTAAGTTAAAAGAATTCTGCAACATGTTTATAAATTGGAAGACATAATACTGAAATTGTTAAAATGACAATAATCCCTAAATTT